>NC_073308.1:34585682-35227421 GCF_027595985.1 Sorex araneus
ATTAAGCGACCTCAGGAACAGTGTAAGCACTCCAAAGCCTGGAGGATGGTGCCGGGAGGACCTCGTCTCCATGGGCAGGCTGGACATTGGGGTCTCTCCGAGCCCCCTCTGCAGTAGCCCAGACTTGGGGCTGCAGCTGACTGCTGTTCCCTGGCCAGTTGGGGTGAGTAATGCTCCCTATTGTCAGACTAATGATGACAGTATAATTAGCACAAACAGCAATTAGGGTAATGGTTCTGTTTGGACACAGCCAGACTTCTGTTCGGGGTTGGGAGGGAGGCGGGTGGCCTTTGCAGGAGGCCTGCACGCTCATCGCTCACCCAGGGGCTCCTATAAGAGGGGGCCAGGGGGCCATAGGGGGAGCGCGGAAGGAAGCACTCAGGGAGTCTGCAGGAAGGCGGGAGCTCACACCTGCCCCCCAGCGCCGTGGCATTGAGTCTCCCAAGGAAATGAACTGCACGGGAGCTCAGGATTAACCGTGGAAGCTGGAGGTGGGAGGCAGCCTCCAGAACAGCAGGGAAGTCCCTGGGGAGCATGTGGGGGTGTGTGGGGTTGCTGGGGAGGGCCAAGTGGCCAGTGTCAGGTCAAGGAGGGAAGCAGACAGGTCAGGCGGGCACCGGCCTCCCTGTGGCGGGAAAAGGTTGAGGAGGAGCCTGTGGGCTGGGAGAAGCTCTAGCTGCCCCCCTAGACACCCACGCCTCTGCGGGCACCCCCAGAAGGACTTGAACCCCCTCGCCTCCCGTCCCACGGCCCACGGAGCGCACATAGATGCTAGGATTCAGCCTCGAACCCAGGCCATTGGCTTTCATAGCAGCCACGCCCAAACCTGGGGCTGTGGCAGAAACTTCCAACTTTGCCAAGTGCCTTATGCACGAAGCCCCTGGACCCTCAAACAGCGGCGGGGGAGGCGGCCCCCGGAGAGGGGGCTCCTGGTCCCACCGTGTCTGAGTAGCGAGTCCAGAGTGCTTGGTAGGTACGGAGCCACCCCGCCCTGGCCTGCTGGGCCCGAGGCTGCTTCTCAACAACATTCCTGAGCGATTCAATGTCAGTAAGGTTGGAGGAGGACTGAGAACCTCTGCTCTGACGCCGGGTGTTTACGAGCGGGAAGCTGAAACCCAGAAACCCCGAGAGGGCAAGTCTCATGCTGTATGGCAAAGGCAGAGGCCCAGCCCAAAAGTGGCACTGTGTGAGGTCCCAAGACTCTTGGAGCAGTGCTCATGGTGCCTCCATCCCCCCGTCCATCCCCTGCCTCCCCTCTCCACCCCCCTGCTGCCTTGGCAGTCTGGCCACACACATTCTGTGCTAAGAGATCAGAGGTAATAAAACACAGCAGGGGGAGAAAATCTTTGTTTCCCATTAAAGTCTGGGGGTCGGAACCAGGGGTGCACTGGGTGGTCCTTTAGAGCATTCATTGGTCACATGGCCGGAGTTCTGGCTCTCTGGCTGGTCGGTGCCTCAGTTTACCCATCTCACAGAGCTGCTCGCCCCCCACCCCACCCCGCAGAGACAAGAAAACGTCCCATGACGTTTTCGTGGCGGGTTTAATTGTGGCTGTGGCGTGGACTCCTAAAGACACCCCATTAATGGGGAGGTATGAAGATGACGGGCCGCCGGTGATTAGAGGCCGAGCCCGGGCTTCCTGGCACAGGCTTCGCCAGCTCCTCGGGGTGCAGCGGTGACGTCGCCCCAGATGCTGAGCTTTTCCCAGGGCGCCGGAACCCAGCTCTGGGTCAGCCTAACGTGAAACCACCTGAGTGGGTGGGAAAGGACAGGAGCAGGAGGGGGTTCCTGGGGTGTATGTGGGGGGGGGGCGGGAGGGTGCCTCGGCGGCAAGGCTGTGTGTCACTCTGTGTCCCCAGGGCCCGGCCCAGCTCTCACACCCCAGCACTCGGCGTGCTGAGTGGGTTTGCGGGAGCCAGTGACGGGAGTTTCGGGGTGATGATGTGGCCACCCCACAGATGACCGCATGCTAGTGTCTTCCCCACAGACGCGTGTCCACTCACTGGCCTGGAGTCGGAAACCCCAAACGAAGGTGTGTGGGCTGCGTGAGCCAGCGTCCCGCCCTCCTTCCCGCGCCCTGGGCTCCGGGCTCTGTGTCAGCAGCCCTCTGATCTGAGTCCTCCGTCTTCCCGGGGCTGCTCGGGGCCCCTTGACCTTCCAAGAGAAAAGACACGGTGCTGGGTCCACATTGCCAGCACCTTTCCTTAGCTACCTCTGCAAACCCTTTCCTCAGACGGCTCGCAGGACCTGGGGTAGCGCAGACCAGGTGGGTTGGAGAAGGCCCCTGGGAGCTGGCCAAGGGGCCCCAGAGACGCTGCATGCCTCCTGCCCCCCACAGTCAGGAGGGCAAGAAGGGGCCAACTCCTCTCTCAGGGAACACTGGGAAGATCCCAGAGACAAAGGGCAGGAAGCCGCCCTGGGTTTGCTTCTGTCTTTGTCCATTATCAACAGCAAAAGATACTTGGGCACAGCAGGTAGGATGTTTGATTTGCATGCAGCTGACGGGGGTTCGATCCCAGGCATCCCACTTGGTCCCCTGAGCGCCAGCAGGAGTAATTCCTGAGTGCAGAGCCAGGAGTAAGCCCTGAGTATTACACGTGGCCCCCAGAGCCAAATACGGAGCACAACATTGATATCGTTAGCACTCATTAATGCTGTTAATTCCTTTGTTAGGGGAACCGTGCCCAGCAATGGTGGCCGAGGAGCAGTGCCAGGGCGCCGCATGGGTGGGAAAATCACTCTGTCAGGACGTGGACGTGGGGAGCAGGAGCGTGGTTCTGCGGAAGGGTGGAAGCAAGAGGCAAAGGGAGCCGCGTTCCTTCTGCTGCTCGAAACTCCCCCCGGGGCAGCAGGACGAGCACATGTGTCTGTCTGGGTTTGCAAACTGGCCTCGCGTGGCTGATGGGCTCCAGCTCCTGAAAGGTCTCAGCTGGAGGCCCCGTTGATAACCCCTCTGCCCCTTCTGTTTCTGCGGCCGGAGTCCTGAGCAGCATGTCCAGAAGTCACCTGAGCTCTCTGTCCTATCACCCCGGACCCAGGAGCCTCCCTCACCTGACCAATTTCCAACACAGTATGTGTCTGTGGGGGCGGGGGGGGCACCTCCTCCCACAGAGAGACCTCTGATCTCCGCTTGGGCAGCTGCCCAGCCCAGCAACTGGCAGAAGTGAACAGGGCCCTGGAGGTGACTTTGGGAAGGAGGGCGATGCTAGTCATCCCCCCCTCCGCTGCCCACACCCCTATCCCCAAGACATAGGGGTGAGGCCTGGTGCTCCCTTAGCAGCTACGGTGGCTGGAGGGGCTCTAAGAGCAAAGCCAGAGGGTCACCCGGAAGCCCTGTGCCTTGAAGGCTCTTGGTTGCCCAGGGCTGGGGTCCAGCTTTAACCCTGCAGGGCCTGCAGCCACAGCCTCGGGTCTGGCGATACGTCTGCAGAGAGGGCGGAGCAGCGGGGAGCAGAAAGAGGCCCACGGGGGCATCTGGTCCCAGGGGTGTCCTAACGGAGTCCAGCCCTGGAATGCGGAGGGACAGGACCGACGGTCACACTTGCAGCCACACTAGGGCCTGGGAGCCTGAGGTCCGTGTGGTGGCCCCGGAGAGCAGAGCCTGGGAGTTTGCAGAGTAGGAGGGTACTGGGTGGGAGGTGGCCGAGTGAGGGTAGGCATGGTGGGAATGCCACAGGCAGAGAAGGGGCAGGCCCAGAGGGAACCCAGAGGCCCTCCCCCTCAGATGCACTCACTTGGGGCCCCATCTAGAGCCAAGCTGCCCCCCACCCTCCCAACCGCAGGCACAGTCGTGGGAGATGCCAGTCCCTTCCTGTTCTTGGGGGGTGCTAAGGAGGAGGCAGCTGGGTCTGGTTTGCTGCAGGAGGCCTTGGCGTGGCAGTGGGGCAAGGCAGGCGGGCGGGCGGTTGTGCCACTCAGCAGGTTCATAGCCTGGCGCAAGGCCCTGAACATCTCGGCTCCCGTCACTGCCCAGCCAGGGCCTGGCAGGCTGCTCTGAGCAGGAGCAGTGGAGGTGCCAGCTGTCCTGGGTGTGGCCGCCCTGTCTGCGGGCGCGGGCGGGTGACTCATCAAATTGCCATGGGGGCTGGGAGGGCGCAGGGGCCTGCTCAGCTCCACAGTGCACACCCTGAGCTGCTGCCAGCTCCGGAGCTCCCACGGCCTTTCCCTGGGCCGGCCCCACCCCCGAAGGCTGCTGCTGCTGCGTCCAGCAGGGAGTCTGGGCTTCCCTCCAGCCTCCACTTCCAGGGGAGAGAGATGGGTCCCCGGCCCCCAATGGTGGTGGGACAGGACCCCCGGCAGCTTCCCATGGCCAGATCCCAGGACTCGGCACACAGCTGCCCCTTCCAGGGCCAGGTGGCCCCTGGGATCCCCTCTGAAGTTCTAAAGCCTCTGTGGGTAAAATGACGGGTCCCGGCCACAGACAACAGTGTCAGTCCCATGGCCAGGCCGGGATGGGCCCCGAGGGAGAAGAGCCCTCTCCAGCTCGGGGGTGGGGGGTGAGGGTCCCCATGGCAGAGGAAAACACAAGTGGCCACTTGGCCCTGAGAGTTTCCAGGGGGGCAGCTAGGCGGGGCTGGGGGCTGCAGGAGGTTCTCGTTGGGAGGTTAAGCCACATGGATGGATTTCAGGTGATGCTCCTGGCAGTGCTCAGGGGACCATGCAGTGCCAGGGATCCAGCACAAGGATCCCACATGCAAAGCCCGAGCTCAGACTTTTGAACCATCTCTCCAGCCCTGGAAGTTGTCATTATCAAGCTCCTATGGTACACCAAGCTCTCTGTGCTACTGTGTGTGTGTGTGTGTGTGTGTGTGTGTGTGTGTGTGTGTGTGCGCGCATGTGTGATGTACTCACACAACACACAGTCCCAAGAACACGGTAAGGCGGGTCACTAACTTATTCTACACAGTTCCGTAGCCAACAGTGGCCAAAGCTTGATAACCCCCTGGTCTTGTTTTCTGAGGCTGCCTCCGACACCCGCCTCCCCCCAAGGTCCCTGGACAAATAGCTTTTGGTCCCACAGAGAGATGCAGATTCCCAAGAAGCCCCTAGGCCAGGGGGCCAGGGCAGATGGAAGGACGAGGCCAGGAGGCTGGCGCTGGGAAGGGGTGCAGAACTGGAATTTTGGGTTGGCAGGCGGGGCGGGGCGGGGCGGGCCCTGAGCACCTAGTGCTGACGGCAGCCGGTTGCGCCTGGGCCGGGCCGGCCGCGTTATTCATCACCTTCCCTCCGCCCAGGCCGCCGCCCCACCCGCCGCGCCCAGAGAGACCAGCACGGGCAGCTCGGAGAAAGGGCTCTGGACTGGGATGGGAGTCCTCCGTGCACGCCCAGGCCGCGCCGCTGCTCGGCAGGCCCGGCCCAGCCTTCCCACCTCCACGGGACCCTCTGGCTCTCGCCGCCAGAACCGCACTGCCCGCTGGCTGCATTGCCCCGTCACGTGCTGCTATCTTCCAATCAGAATGCTTTCGAGGTGCTGGGCGTGGCCAATGCGGTCCCCGCCCATCCCCCCCCCCCCCAGCCTCTTGCTGGGTACCTGCCCTTTCCCGGTATAGTAGCCTGGACATTGGTCACACTGGAGATTAGACCTCGACTCTGTGCCCTGGAACCTGAGGGTAGCTAGGTGAGGGGCCCTGAAAGCGCACACGCGGGGCTGCTCCAGCCCTGGGATGGGAATCTAGTCTGGGATTCCAGAAAAGAAGTAGGATTGACGTCAAAGCTGGAGCTGGAAGCAGCGGGTGGTACAGGCCCATCACCCCCCACCCCCCTATTTATGGGCCTTCAGCTGGTCTCTACCTCCTCTTCTGGATAAAAGAGCAACCGTCTCTGTTCCCATGAGCCAATGGGAATAGGAGAAACATCTCCCAGATGGCAGGGCGGAAATGAAGGCATCGCTTAGAACAAGGATACTTAGTGTGGATGTGCCGGCATTTATAAGAGCACCGAGACATGACCCAGGCGTATTGTAAACAGTAGTAACTTGTGAATGAAGTGGCAGGAAGTTGTTGTGAACTGGCACCAGGCCACAAACTAGCGATTAAAAGTGATTGTCTAGAGAATTTAGAAAGTCCAGCATAAGTCCACACTGTCTAATACTTATGGTGACCAATGACCGGGGGTGCCTCTTGAGTATTTGGACTCTGTGACCAGGGGCCTGGATTGTTTTCGTGCCATTTGAGCTGATGTAAGTCCCCAGCACATAGAGCCTGTTTGCCTCCCACTGGGCCTGTCATGGGTCCCACTTCTGCCCCTGACGCCAGGCTACAGGGTCTGTGGGTTCAAGGACATGCCCAGTTCATCACCCTCACCCCACCATCTCCTCTGCCTCTTCCCTCACTCCCGAGAAAAGGTGACAGCTCCCAGACTTCAGGTCTCAGCTGAGCGGCCCTCCCAGCCCCATGGCGATGTCGCCTGTTTGTATGTTCCCCACCAGAGCAGCACTGGCATCCTTGGCGGCATTTTGTGTCCTTTATGACTGGTTTGCCAGATCATTGACGAGTCTATCTGTCTACACCTGCCGCACATGAGAGTAGGAGGGGGTCTCTTCTCCAGGTTAATCTTGTAGGATTGGGGTAGGTGGGAAAGGCAGGGGTGCAGCATGGTATGTAAGCTAAGCTTGTGGGACCAGTAGTCAGTGCCCTCTGTTCAGAGGGGCCTGTATGCATGCAAAGGCCTGGGGGCAGCCACTGGTAGGAGCCAGGCAGGTGAGATCTGGAGGGAAACAGCCTCCTAGAAGCTACTTAAGACTGGGGAGGGGCTTGTGGCTCCTAGGGAAGGTGCTGAGGCACTTACACTGAGGCAGGCAGTGATAAGGGAGGTTGTTTCCTGACAGAGAGATGGAGGGAGCATCTGACAGTAGTGGGCTGAAGAAGGGGCCCTGCTGGTACATGAAGGGAGGCTGCCTCTGCCTGCACCCCTGGGTGTCTGCATCAGCTTGGGGTTCACATGATGTTGCTCCCTGCCCTGGGGGCTGGAAACAGGAGTGAGGAGGAGTCTCAGAGGCCCTTTCTCAGCCCTCACAGGCACAGATCTTGTCTGCCCATCCCTAAAGAGAGAAAGAGGGGGGGAGGGAGAGAGATAGATAGAGAGAAAAGAATCCTACCCAGGGCCTTCTCTCCATGAGGCCTGTGCCCTCTCCCTGTATCCTGGGCCCCCAGAGTTCACATTGCAATAAACACTGAGGTCACAGGATCTTTTACTGGCAGCCTTGAGTGCCAAGAGCGAAGTGTGTGTGTGTGTGTGTGTGTGTGTGTGTGTGTGTGTGTGTGATGGCACCTCTTAGCAGTGCTCAGGGGCCTCGGGGCCACTCCTGGCCATCCTCGACCAACTGGATTGAATAGATCAGTGCTAGGTCCTGCACACATGGAGCAGCTCTAGCCATGTGATGATGGGGACCTCCAGGGCCACACAGCCTGTGCCCCAGCTTATACCCAGAGGTTTTCAGGGACATGCAGTGCTAGGGATAGAACTGGAATCCGACTCAGGCAAAGGATGTACCCTTCACCCCTCTGTTTCTCCCTAAGCCTTGAGAGCAGAATCTTTTGGGGGTGGCGGCACACTTGGATGTAAGTTCAGGAGTAAGCTCAGGGAACTTACACTTGGATGTAAGTTCAGGAGCTCTGTGCTCAGGGATCACTCCTGATGGAGTTTGGCGGATCATATGGGGGACCAGGGACCTAACCTAGATCAGCTGTGTCCAAGGCAAGTGCTTTCACCCCTGTACCATTTTTTCAGCCCAAGAGTGAAATCGTAAGAAGGCAAATAATGGAGAAAATTTGAACCTTGTTCTTACTCATTTATTCTAATGTCTCCCACTGATTTCAGAATAAACTTAATTAATGGGATGCTGGGAATCGAACCTGGGTCAGCCCCGTGCAAGGCAAACGCCCTACTTACCCAATACCTATCACTATCACTCCAGCCCCTCAAGTTCATATTTACTGGAATCAGGAAACTTGTCCTGCAGCCTCTAAACTCAGCCATATGCACTTGAAATTTGTCTCCATCCAGATCTATGCTCTGAAGGTCACCGGAAACTGACCAGAACAGTTAGTCTTCATTTTCAGGATGTGGCATTCTTTTCTGGTCTGTTTCTGAAGTCCCCAGAATGGCAGAAGCAAGAGGTGATAGCTAAAGCTTGGCCTTTGGGTATTGAACCAAGTTTATATGAGCCCCAAACCAATCTTTCCAGTCTGGACCTCCCTCCCTGCCCTGGTCCCATCCTTTCCTCCTCCCAGGTAGGAGATTGGACCTGGGTTTAACTCTAAACTTTATCCCAAATTACCCTCTCTGGTTTGCTTTCTGACCTGCAAACTAAGGCCTCCGAGGGCAGAGGAAGTTAGTGGGAAGACAGACACCATCATTTAGACAGGGGACCCAGAGAGCGCTGCTTGGCTCAGGGGGGTTGCTGCATCCCACACACCTCTTCACTTTGATGCTGAGCAAAGCAGAGAGAGAAATTTTGTCTGGGGCCAGAGATAACTCAACAGGCTGATCACAGGCTCTTCTTGCAGGAGACCCAGTTCAAACCCTTGTTCTTCCTGGTTCCCAGAGAACTGCTGGGAAGAATCCATGAGCACAGAGCCAAGAGCATTCCTTGAGCACTGTCTGCCGTGACCCAATCCTATGTATCTCCCCTTCCCAAAGAAAAATAAATATTGTTCAGAGGCTCTGCTCCAGATTTCCAGGCCGACGCATGACATCAGAGCTCTGAAGCATAAGGGAGGTTTTAGGGGCTACTCATTGACCTCCCACTTTATAGTTCGGATGCAGGGGCTGGGGGAGGGGATTTGTTCAGCATCATGAAGCCAGTACGTGACACATCTGGAATAGAGCCCAGATGGCCACCTTCAACGCCATGTGATGGACGGTCAGCAGCTGAGAGATTGCTTGGGGGGGGGGGTCTGAAGGTAGAGCTCAGCAGCAGAGCACTGGCCTCATGAGTCCTGGGTTGGAGCCCTGACACCAGAATCAAAAACCAAAAGCAAGCAAGCAAGCAAGCTTGATCCATAGGATTACTTTGAGCCCATTGCATGACACACAGATGTGAAGAGGCTGAGCCTGTCCCTGCCCTTGAGTGCTTAGGATCTGGATTTAGGCTGTCCATACTGGGCTCTGTCTAACCAGGGTAGCAATACCACTAGGTGCTGTTCCCATCTGAAAAAGAAAGATGAGGGGGCAGGAAGTTTCCCTTTAGAAAATTTGTAAAGATTTGAAAGAAGGTCCCTCAGACAGACCAGAGGCAGGCCTGGGGGGATAGTCATTGCTCCTAGGGTGCAGTGAATGCTGTCAGTTGTCAGAGCAGAGGGTTGGAGACTTAGTACAGCGGGGAGGGCATTTGCCTTGCATGCAGCCAACTCGGATTCAATCTCTTGCATCTTTTAAGTTCCCCGGAGCACTACCAAGGGTAATTCCTATGTGTAGATCTAGAAGTTGCCCCTGAGCATCATTGGGTGTGGTCACAAGATAAAATTAAAAAATGAAGAAACAGTTAGAAAATCTGAACCTCATACCAAACAATGTATGGGCCATCAGTTTGGGCTTCCAGGAGCAAAGTGTAGGCAATTCCAATCCCCTCCTCCAGGCCCTTCTATGTCCTAAAGGTAGCAAGATTATCATTATTTAAGGACATAATTAGCATTTATTATAACTAGCGTATTAGATTTCAGATAGGCCCCAAGTGTGATACAATGGTGCTGTATTTTTATGTGCTGTCGTGTATACTTTATAGTCCACTGGGTACTAAAGGAATCGGTGAGTGCTGTACTTTAGTGCTCACTTTATGGGACTTTTATAAGGGAGACCGCCAGGCATGGAGGGAAGAGCACTGGCCAGAAGTCACCGTCTGATGAGAATGAAGGCTTTGTCACACATTAACTGATGACAGAGTCAAGCCACCTTTGCTCAGAAAAATGCAGAACTGGACGATGTCCAAGGCACAGTCCAGCCTGGAGAGTCAATGGTGCAAGTCACGATGCAGGTTACAGGTGCTGAATTTTTCTACCTATGACATAGTGTTGGTCACATCTCTGACTGATTTGCTGCCAAGATGCTAGGAAGGCAAGCCTCCATTATAAAACCATTTTGTTTAGGATCCATGATCTGCTGGCCAAGCATTCTCCACCCGGCTTATGCCTGCAGGAATAAATTTGGGGGGAAATCTGGGGCTTTGGGGGGCTGGAGTGATAGCATAGCAGGTAGGGCGTTTGTCTTGCATGCAGCTGACCTGGGTTCAATTTCCTACATCCCACATGGTCCCCCAAGCACCGCCAGGAGTAATTCCTGAGTGCAGAGCCAGGAGTAACCCCTGAGCATCAACGGGTGTGACCCAAAAAGAAAAAAAAAAAGCTGGGGCTTTGGCATCTAACACCCACCTTTCAAGATGTGAGCATGTGACCTTCATGGGGGTCTCTGAATCTGTCACTTAGGATTCTCAACTGTTCCTTGACACCAAACTCCCCACCAGCATAAGTTTGGGTGGTCCCGTCCTCCGTCGAGTCAAAAGGTAAAAGCAGAGTGAAGTGTGGGAGAGTGATGCTCACAAGGACAAATAACAGCTGCAGGGGAAGCCCAACATAGCAGGAGGGGACTGAAAAAAGAAGAGGCTGGCCAAGTGGCATCTGCTCACACTTCAGGGAGGGAGAACTGGAATGAGAATCCCATGCTGCAAGAAATGCCAAAAATATACCTTTAGGTCTTTCCCTTTGGAAGGCAAAGTGAGTGGGGAGCTTGGAGCGAAAGTACAGTGGGTAGGGTGCTTGCCTTGCACACAGCAAATCCAGGTTCAATCCCCAGAACCACATCTGAGCACTGCTAGGAGTGATTCCTGAGCACAGAACCAGCAGTAAACCCTGAGCACCATTGGGTGTGGCCTCCAAACGAAACCAAAACAAAAAAAAGAGGAGTGGGATCCCTTTAGAGAGAGTTTTGTCAGCCTGGTTGTAAAGATATTAGTTTCAGGACCAAAGAGGCAGCTCCACAGCCACGCTCAGCATGGTGAGAGGCTGGATTCACACCCTAGCACCCCCACAGGGACCCCTAACACCACCGGGAGTGACTCTAAGCACCATTAAGTAACGCCAAAACAAGAAAATCAAATAAATGTTCGTTTCTGATACTCACCCAATTCCCTGGGTTGGGCAGCCTCTGGGCCTGAGAGTTGGGTGGTGGTAGCACCCCTGTGTTTGTGGGGGCTGGGGGTAAGTGAGGAATGAGATAATGTACCCAGAAGTCCTAGGAAACTCTGGGGCTCAGTGAGAGAGTGTGGGGCGTGTTGTCTAAGCACACTTCAGGTCTTCATTAAGGATGGGGGTAGGGTTCAAATCAGACTTAATTCATCTTAAGCGAACTAGCTGCCAACCATTCAACCAGTCGAAACATTTTTTTTTTTAATTGAGCCCCGAATCCTGTCCAGGCACCATCCTGTCTAGGGGCAAAGTCCGGTTCTGTTTATACTGGGATTTTCCTGTCCTACCCAATGGGACAGGGGCTCGACTTTGTGGGTGGGGATTTCGGTTGTGCCTGGGGGTGGGTTTCAGGCCCCCACGCCAATCCCTGCAGATAGGGAGTGGTCTTATAAGGGAAAAAAGGTGGGGGGGTACCAGCACTCACAGAGCATTCTCTTTGGACAG
Organism: Sorex araneus; assembly: GCF_027595985.1. NCBI lineage: Eukaryota > Metazoa > Chordata > Mammalia > Eulipotyphla > Soricidae > Sorex > Sorex araneus. The sequence continues at coordinate 34,597,307 of NC_073308.1, forward strand.
GGGCTAACCCCCGTCCCCAGCCAGCGATGCCTGGGGACAGAAGGCTACGATCCTCCTCGGAATCTTGGGGGCCTTGTTCCTAGAGAGACGCCTCCCGGGTGCCTGGGCTGAGCGCAGACTCCACCTTAGCAAGCAGGAACAGGACGGAGGGCGGCTCCTAGGGGCCACGTTTCCTGCCCCCGTGGAGAGCGGGAAGGGGGAGCAAGCGCAGAGCAGGGAAAGCCCCGGAGCGCCCCGCATTGGGCCCTGCCCCCAGCGCGCCCACTCCCGCGGCGGGTGCCCCGCAGCCGTGCCTCTGAGAGCAGTGGGTGGCGCAGGGCAGGTGGTATATCCAGTCTGACGGAGGGCGGGCCTCGCCAGTGCCAGGAGAGGGACGAGCCGGGGTGGAGCTCCCGCAGCCGACACACTCGCTCTATGGCCATAGGGAGCCGCTGAGCGCGAGCAGAGCCGCTCCCCGCCGCCGCCGCCAGCCTCGCTGCTCTCCGGGCCCCGCGCAACGCCACCATGAACCCCTCGCCGCTCAAGACCGCGCTGGCCTACGAGTGCTTCCAGGAGCAGGACAACTCCACGCTGGCGCTGCCGTCCGACCAGAAGATGAAGACGGGCACGTCGGGCCGGCAGCGCGTGCAGGAGCAGGTGATGATGACCGTCAAGCGGCAGAAGTCCAAGTCCTCGCAGTCGTCCACCCTGAGTCACTCCAACCGAGGTAAAGGCGCGCCGGCGCCCGCGGGGTGCGCGCCCAGCTCGGCCACCTGGCGACGGGGTGCCGGGAGCGCGTGGGTGCGTCCAGGCGCTGCGACCCGGGTTTCCATGGGTTCCGTGGTCCCTGGAAATGGCAAGCGCGCAGTGGACGCCCCGTGCTGTCCCCACGTGGGGGCACAGCCAGGAGGCTGAGGGTTCTCCGGGTTCCCGCCCGGGTTCCCTGGGGGAAGGGCGAGGGTTCGGGGCTCACAGACGGCGCTGTGTGCCCCTCTCCTACACCCGCTCCTAGCCGACTTGCCCTGCTGCGGGTTCGGCCAGGCGAACAGGCGCCCAGGGGCGCGGGAGTGTAGTCCAGGAAGGACTGACGCGTGGGAGCGGGTCTCTGGGTCGTCGGGCCGGCGTGGCAGGATGAGGAGGGGAGAGGGCATGGACCAGGACGGAGATGCGCCTTGAAAGCCTCGGCGCCCCAAGAGGCAGGGCTGGTTCGAAGGTCACTCCCGGGCCAGTGCTTCCCGAGGCTGGAAAGGGAAGGGATGCGCTGCTGCTGGTTCCCAGACGCCCAGGCCGCTCCCTCCCCACTCAGCTCCCAGAGGGGATCGACAGGGCTGGGGCATGGACTCACATCACCTTCTGCGGAGAGAGCCCCTTCCTCCCCGAGGATCGCCCCCTCATGGGGGAACGCAGGAGACTGGGTAGGACCCCAGAACTTTAAGGATCAAGGTGTGATACCAGGAAGGGGCTTGTGCTGAGAACGGGAGAACAGTGTGGTCAAGTGCTGGCACAGGAAGCCCGAGAATCACATCCAAGTCACCAGCCTTCGCTGACAGCCCTGAGTTGTTCATTGAGTCTGGGGGTCCTGAGAGAGGAGTGGGTCAGCGCCCTTGTGCATCTGTGTGGTTTTGTCTCCATCTCTGCTAGTCTCTCTCTCTCTCTCTCTCTCTCTCTCTCTCTCTCTCTCTCTCTCTCTCTCTCTCTCTCTCTCTCTCTCACACACACACACATACACACACACACACACATACACACATACACGCCGAGGCCGAGGGATTTCAGAGAGCAAATGGCGGGCTGAGCCCCCAGTGACGAAGGCTTCCACTGCTCTCTTCCTGGCCTTGCCTGGGCTCCTGGGTCTTCCCCACCAACCTCCTGGCCCCCGGAGCCTTGGCCTTCTTCCCTTTGACTGAGGGCCTTGGTGGTTGCTTACTAGACATGGGTGTGAAGTCCCTATGGGATAGTCAAGTGACCCACTGCTGCTTGGAGTCTGCCCCACTCCCAGCCAAGGCTGTCTCCTCCCATAACTTTCAACTTCCCCACCCCGCCACCCCTCTCCCCTCCCATTCCACCCTTGGCCTGAGTTTCAGCCTCACGACTCCACCATCTCAAATGGCCGCCATTCCCCAATAGCCCTCGGGCATGGGCTGGGTGTGCCTCGTAGCCCCCCCCCCCCCCCCCCCGGTATGGCCTGGGTGGCCTCCATCTGCCCGACTCTCCTTCCTTCTCTTCCTCTCCACTCTCCTAGTGTGAGGTCCTCCGGGGCCAAGGAGGGATTCCCGGGGCCGATGCCCCCTCTCCAGCAGCTGGGCTTTCCAGGACTGGCCCTGTGGGCGTGGCCCCTTGGCGCCCAGTCTGGCAAGGTTCCCACGGGGGCCAGTTTTCCCAGCGGCATCCTGAGTGGAGGAGGCGGTTAGGCCGCTGGAGCTGGTGTTTCTGGTTTATCTGGCTTTGTTTTCATCAGATTTCTCCTCTTCATCAGAGCCGCCCAGCACTCCCTGGTTTGTTCCAGGGCCACCTCCACTCATGGGTTCCTCTTTCCCATCGGGGCACCCCTCCCGTGTATCTGCTCTGCCACCGGGAGGGGAGAGCGGGTGAAAGTGGAGGGTCTGTGTCTCCGCACCATGCCTCCCACCCTCCGACCCCAAATACGCCCAAAATCTCCGTCGCCTCCCCCACCGCCACAGTGTCATTCAGGTCCTTTCCGGGTAGAACCCCACTTCAGGTCCAGAGAGACAGCTCACAGGGCATGTGTGAGGCCCCTAGTTCAAACCCTCATGCCCCACAGCCTCCTGAGCACTGCTGGGTGTGGCTCTAGTGACCCCCGGGTTCAGGTCTTAGCAGCATCGCCAGCACATACAGTTGGGTTTGAGTATCACTGGGAGTGGGTCAGGGCCCCTCAGTACTGCTAGAGAAGCTGCTCCCCCCTCAAAAAAAAAAAAACAGAACTCCCACTTTAAAGAAAGACAGCATGCCCATATCCTCATGGGGTGCCCAGTAGAGTCCACTGCTGCTACGGGAAGGACAGCCAGGAATTCACTGCCCTTGGTGCTGGGAATAGAAGTAGCTGTGCTCAGAGCCCTCCTTGCTTTGGTATTATTTTTAGCTTGGCCAAGATGTCTCCATCATCGCCTCCGAGGGCTGGACAGAACCCCAGAAAGCAGCCTCGGTGCTCCCTGCATCTGAAACAGGGGCTTCCCTCCGGCCAGGTGGCCCCCAGGGAGCGAGAGGGAGTCTGAGATGAGTAATATGCCTCTTTGCTTGAGCTGGTCCCACCATAACCCGCTCCTGCTTGAGAGTGTCCCTGCGTGGCCCCAGCTGTCACTCAGGCTGCTGTGGGGAGGAGGAAAACCAGGGGTTGTGGCAGCTGAGCACCCCCACGCCCCCCAGCAGGCTAAGTTGCTCCCTGCAGGGTTGACCGTGAACTGTCTTGGGGATAGGAGCTGGCACACTGCATATGCCACATGTGTCCAGGGCTTTTGTACCCTCAATTGCAATCTCTCCCCAAGTCCCATTTGTTCCAGTTCCCCCGCCTCCCACTGCCCCACCATAAAGCCACACTTCCCGGAGTTCAGTGAAACCCGTGTCTTTTCTTTCCCCTCTTCTTGTTCCCTGCAATGGGAACTGTATCCGCTCTTGATCTGCCTCCACGTATGTGACTTTTACTTTCAACTTGGACATCCTCCTTTTCCCTTCTGCTCAGAAGTTTTCCATCTAAAATTGCAAAGCCTGTACTTCTCCGCAGTTACAGAGAGCTGGAGCGATAGCGCAGCGGGTAGGGCGTTCACTTTGCACGCAGCCAACCTGGGTTCGATTCTTCCGCCCCTCTCGGAGAGCCTGGCAAGCTACCCGTGGCGTATTCAATATGCCAAAAACAAGTCTCACAATGGAGACGTTACTGGTGCCCACTTGAGGAAATTGATGAGCAACGGGATGACAGTGATGATACAGGGATGATACAGAGGGTGTCTGGGTGGCGTGGGGTTAGAGGGGTGCTATCTCCTCTCCCAGTGTCCCCCATCTGTGTCCTCACTGGTGGGTGCTACCAGAGGCTTCCCAGGGGGCTACCATGTGGGGCTCACAGTGGCCAAGGGTGGCACCCCCCTCTGCTTTGTTGTCTCATCTGGATTTGTGTTCTCAGCACGAACCCCATGGCCCGTGAGCAGACATCACTCCTGGGTGACTTTCCCAGCGCCGAAGCAAAGCTGGCCACTGGATATAAAGGCGCTTTGTGCTTCCACCTACTCCCGCTGTGAAACCTATTAATTAAACTTTAAATGAACCAATTCTTGTTTTTTTTACAATGTAGCTTGGCTTGCAGTTAAGGTTTTAGGCAGTTTCCGTTGGCCTGTTATAGGCAAAAAGTTCTGACTCTTCTGGGCTGCTTCGTGGCAGCACTGTCCCCTGGCTCCCTCACCTTGGGAAGCCCCAACGGCAGATTCCAACACATGACAACAAAAGCCAAGTCCGTCTGCCCGCACACCAAATATGAATAAGTCATATTGGTTATGACCTTAAAAAATCTGGGAGTGACTTTTGCCCTGGGGGTGATTCTTGAACAAAATAAAAGAGAAGAATGTTAGAACGTGCAGGCTCGAGCAGGTACACATGGTCATTGTGGCCTGGCACACACATGCACACACGTGAGCGCTCAGACATGCATGCTCAGGCACACATATGCGCTCAGACACACCCCACTGCAGGAGGTCAGCTGGAAGGGACCCCAGTTCCATCTGCAGCTCTTGTCTGCAGTGCGTGATCCTGGGCAAGTCACTGCCCCCTCTCAGTCTCTGCGGCTGTGAGAGGTTGCATGAGATCACCCCTGAGTATTTTGCGATGGGAACACTCTGTGGAAATAGCTTGTATGAGTCCCGACCTCTGTAGCCCCAACTGTCCGCCCCTGTCCTCTCAGCAGGCCCTTCCCTCAAGGCTCATCACTCAGAGTTTCTCCCTAGTCAACACCCCAGGACTCCAAATCCCGCCTCTAAGCCACAGCCTTCAAGCTGGGAGACACTGGTTGGTGCGGGGGAGGGGGGAGTCGTTCTGCAGTTTAAAGCCAAGGCCAGTGACTGGGGTCCTCCCCCAGGAGATTCTGCTTGAATTAATATGGGTGCGTGGGTGACTTTTTTTTTTTTCAATTGAATCACAGTGATATAGTTACAAAGTTGTTCATAACTGGGTTTCAAGGTATCAGTCATACAATGTTTCAGCATCCGGCTCTTCTCTGGTATATACTTCCTACCACCAGCGTCCTCAGTTTCCCTCCGACCCCTCCCCACTCCAGCCTGCCTCTATGGCAGGCACTTTTCTTCTCTCTCTCTCTCTCTCTCTCTCTCTCTCTCTCTCTCTCTCTCTCTCTCTCTCCCTCTCTCTCCCTCTCTCTCCCTCTCTTTCCCTCTTTCTCCCTCTCCCTCTCTTTCTCCCTCTCCCTCCCTCTCTCTCTCTCTCTCTCTCTCTTTCTCTCCTTTTGGCATTATGGTTTGGTGGGTGGCTTTTAAAGGTTCTGGGGCTCTTCTGAATATGCAGCAAAGTTCAAGAATCATTTCTTAGTTCCCATCATCCTCGCTCACATATATCACTCCCTAAACAGGCACATTCTATCTCTACATTGAATATAGTGAATGCTTGTTGCTAATATTTTTAGGGCCACACCCCCCTGTGCTCAGGGATCACTCCTAGCAGGCCCTAGGGCTCATATGGGGTGCCAGGGATCAAACCCAGGTCAGCTCTGTGCAAAGCAAGCGCCCTTCCCGCTGTCCTATCTCTCTGGCTTGCAGATGCTTTTTACCCTGGATACCCAGCCAGGCAGCTGAGTCCTGTTCTGGACCTTGCCCCCCACCATAACCCAAGCCTCGGTCAGTCCTACCTCCTAGCCTTGCCCAATACTGTAGGTTGGGTGGCGTCCCGAGGCCCTGGCTCCAACATGTCCCAGCAGAGCCCTCAGGAGTCACGTGCGGTTCTGAGGGAGAAGCGAGAACAGAGGCGAGCAGCCGGGTTATCCAGGCCTCTCTGTTCTGCTCACATGCCCAGGGAAAGGGCAAGAGCCGCAGCAAAGCTCTTGGCAAGGTCACGCCGAACCCCGTGCCCTCCTTGGGCTTCCGGAGGCTGCAGAATGGGCGCTGGTGCCCTGTCGCCTCCTGCCCAGCAGAAAGGAGGGGACCAGGGTTGACTCTCTGCTCCCCCAGGGACCTGCAGCTCTCACAGACTCTCACAGAGCTGAGGACACGTAAACTCAGTTTTCCTGTGTCTTAGCTCATTTTAATTCCGCTGCTTTCCCGGGCACCATGGGGGAGAGAGATTTCAGCAGTGAAGTCAAAGCACTTATGGGAAGAGAGACCAAGGGTCTGTCCTTGAGTTTTTCATGCTGAGGAGCAGATGGACTTTGCTGGGGTCAGAAGAAGCTGGATGAGATGTGAGAAACAGCAAACGTAGTGTGAGTCCCAGCTAAGCCCACGGGCATCCGAGTCTCTGGGTAAAGCAGTGTCTTCCCACAGCCCACCTGTACCCGGTGTTCCTGACTAGCAGTGAGAGGGGCCTGGGGCAGGGCAGAGGAGAGGAAAAGGGTTCTAGAAGACCTCAGTCCCTGAGGGAAACTGTTGGCCAGACCAGCCAGTGTCAATGTCCTGAAGTCCAAATCCTTGACGTGTAACTGCAGGCCGCTTGTTTCAGGACGTTTCTGGCCTGACTGGAGGAAGGGTCTGTGGATGTATGTGTATCCATGCACACATGTGTGCACATACACATTCACGCTCACGCATATACTCAAATCACATATACTCACTACATCTACATCCTTCATACTACATAATACACCTTCTCTCACACATTCACATACTACACACGTTCATTCACACACTTACGTGTTCACAGACTCACACTCACACTCATAGATATGTTCAGTACTCACCCTCCACCACACACAGACACACACAGACTCACACTCTCAATCACATACACTCACACACCGTCACACAAACACACACTCGGTCACGCTTCACCACACACGCACACACAGGCTCACCACACTCAATCCCATACACTCGTACACCATCACACAAACTCACACACTCACAGTCACTCATACTTCACCACACATACACTGACTTACACACATTCAGTCACATACACTCATACTCAACCACACAAACTCACACACTCACAGTCAGGAACTCACACTACACACTGCACAAAGGCTGCACTCACACCTAGTGATAGTGTGTGTGTGGGGGGGGAGTAGAGCAGTGGAGGGCTGGGTTTTCTAACAAGAGAGGGTTGGGGTGCCCAAGACAGGGTGGGGTCAGTTCTGGCAGAAGCTGGTTTTGTTCAAGGTTTTGAATGCCACAGAGGGTTTGGCTGAGAAGAGAAAGAACGTTCCAGGTGCGATGGGTGTGACCCACTTTAAAGCTTGGCAGTGGATGGGATGAGTCACCCGCAAAGGTTAGCTGCCCCACTGCAGTGACCTCCTGGGCCTGATACAGAGCATGGCCCCTAGAACACAAGGATGGGGCATCCGAAACCCTTTTCACTCTCGACCCCCTTGCGCCTGAGAAATGCAGCCTCGGAGAGCTGCCGGAAGCACCTTTGGAGTCCCCACAGGACTGATTTTAAATTGATTCACGTTCAGGAACTTTTCACTGCGGCCAGTGCTCTGAGAGCCTCACACTGAGTTCCGCAGCCGCGTTGGAGATGAGGTCCAGGGGCCCTGAGCAGGCGGCACCTGGAGACAGGGACCAGGCACGCGGGCGGCTCGGAGAGGTGCACTGCTGGGCGCGTGAGGGAGCAGCTGGTGTTGGTTGAACACGCGGGAAAACAACGTTCTTCCTGAGACATTTGCTCTATGACCTGGGGGCTCTGTGGGCGGCCAGACGCCTCCCCAGGAAGTGCATACATCGGGCGCGTGGCCAGCATCTCTCAGAAGCCACCATGCCTGCTCCTGGCAACTGCGTCCTCTGAGAGGGAACTGTGGGCGCACAGACGCCGGGCTGGAAGGGTTAAAGGTGATGCGGGGAGCTGGTGCTGAGGTCACCTGGCCTGGGGACCAAGCCTCCTCCAGGAGGAAGCTGCCAGTGTCTGTTCTGGAGGAGGAGGCTTGTCCTTCGGGCCAAATTCTCAGCTACTGCCCCTTCCGGTGGTGTATCTCACCCTCAGGGCGCCTCCAAGGGTGGGAGGCAGCTGGTGGAGTGGCGGTCCCAGGACCCGCTGCAGTTCCAGGATGTTGAGTCTCTCGACCCTTGAGAGCTTCCTCCAGGCAGTTGCGGGGAGATGTGGCTGATAGGAAGGTCTTGGTAGGCCCTGAGAGGCCCTGGTCAGCCAGGAAAGACCTGCTTTTAGGTTAGGGGGTGCAGGGGTGCATGATGACAAAGGCTGCCATAAGACGAGAACCAGCCGCACCAAACCAGCCCCTGCGTGTGGAGAGAGTCGCCCAGGGCTGTGGGTCTGGTCTCTCTGCGGAGCACTTTCAAAGGGAGCACTTACTGCCAAAAACACAGTCCAGGGTCAGAATGGGGCGAGACCACATTTGATGCCCTTGTTAACCGCGTCTCTCTGTCCTGTGGCCCTTTCCTGCAGGCCCGATGCAGGGTGTGATTCCAGTGTGCAGTCTTCAGGTCCCCCCTGTCACTCTCCTGCCCCCTCCCCATCTCAGCAGCTGCCAGGGCCATGGGGGTACACCAGAAAGCTGAGCAGCCGGCTTCAGGGTGCGGTCAGGATACCTGACCCCCAACTTCAGGTGGATCATAGGGTGCCTTCGGGAACCACCCAGAAGTAGGAGCTGCAGGTGACTCCTGTCACCCCAAGTTCCCACTGGGACACAGATCTGCTTTGTGCAATGCCGTGGGATCTGGTGAACCCCCACACATGCCAAGGACGCCCACCCCACAGGAGGAGCAGAATGGGAGCTAGGGAGGCCAGGGTGTGGGAGCACGGCCTCCGTCTGGGTGACCTCACCGTGCAGCGCCCCTCCGGGGAGCCTCCCCACGCAGGAGGCCACCCCGCGGCTGCAGCTCCCAGGAACTCTCTCTCACCACCTCAGAGTTTCCATCCGGAAGCAGCTGGCTGACCCCTGCATGCCCTTTGGTGAGAAATTCCACCCATGGGGTGAGCACCAAGTGCACTGGGGCCAGCCAGGCCCCAGGAGGGACCCTGGAGGGGGGCCTGCCCGCGCCTGGGCTGGCGGCAGCTCCTCTCTGAGCGCAGGGGGTGTGTCTGAGTCCCTGGATTGCCTCCAGGCTCCCACAGAGGCGGCAGAGGGGCAGCTTCTGAGGAAGGGCAAGGAGCAAGGTGTGGGGGGGCACTTTCCAGAGAACCTGTGGAGGTCCCTGGGGAGTTGGGGTGGGGCCTGGCCTGGGCCTTCGGGGAAGGAGACAGCTCTGGGAGGGCCCTGAGGCGGGCCGCTAAGGGGCCTTTGATGTCTGCCCTCCTTCCCTCTCAGCTGCCCCCGTTCTTGAGAACGCTGAATGCCAGCACGCAGAAGTCACTGGCCACTGGGTCACTGCTGGCCCAGGCCAGAACGGGAGAGCAGGAAGGGGCCTGGGTGGGGTGGGCATCGAGGCCAGAGAAAGCTGCAGAGAAGAGGGCAGAGGAGCTGCCCAAAGGCCAGGTCAGGGCAGGTATCTGGCAAGGCAGAGGGTGCTAATGGCCAGTTGACTGCCTATCCGTGATATGGAGGTGGGTGGACAGGAAGTCAGGGCAGCACCCCCAGCCCCTGTGTGACACCAGGCAGGGACTGCTGCTGCCTCCCAGGGCTCCCTGCTGTCCCTTCCTTTCTGGTGGAGTGTGCCCTGTCTCCTCCTGTTCACCCCAGCTAAGTCGGCAAGGCTGAAGTGGGTGTGACAGACTTTGGGGAGTTGTCCCCACCAAAACCTTCCCCTGGAACAGTTCTGGTGCAGGGCTCGATGGCTGTAGGGAAAGGAGGGGCAAACACCCTGGACCATACTTCCCCGTGCCCACACCTACCCCTACCCCAGCGCGGGGCAGGAGACACCAGCACGGCATGACCCGAGAGCAGCCTGGTCTGTGTTCAGAGGACACAGAGCTTGCCTTGAGGGGCTGCTCAGAAAAGGTCTCCTGGACTGGAGAGAGGACAACGGGCAGGGCACTTGCCTTGCACACGGTTAACCTGGGCTCTGTCCTCGGCACCCCATATATGTCCTCCCAAGCACAGGAGGTTGCCCTAAGCACAGAGCCAGGCATGAGCCCTGAGCAAAGCTGGGTGTGGCGCAAGCACCCCACTCCCCATCCCCCTCCAAAAACAAAGGTGTTCCTGGAGGAAGGAGAGGAGGTGTTGATCTTGGCCAGTGACGGAGATGAGATTTGACTGCTGTGTCCAGGGGGAACGCAGGCCTGGCCAGGGCACGGGGCCAGCCAAACCATGGTGTATGACCATCCACCATGCTTTGAGGACAAAAGAACAGAGACCAGGCCAGCTTTCTCAGAGATGGGGCTTTCCTGTAGCACCCGCTCACCATCGATTGCATGCACAGGGGAGCCCCTCCAGGAGCCCCAATGGCAGGTCTGATTTCTGTGATTCAGGGCCGCTTTGCAGCTAATAATCCTAATGACTCTGTCCTCCTTCGGAGCCTGTCATTTGTGGGTCTCCAAGCACTCGGAAAACATTCATTAATCCTCAGCGGGGCCTTTGAGGTTGACGGACGGCCGCTCCCCCTTCACCAGCGGGAGCCCCTAGGAGACGAAGGAAGGAGTGGAAAGTCACCCGGCCACGGGCGGGGCACGGCAGACTGGGTAGAGAGTCCTGCCCAGAGTGGATGGTCCTGGCTGCTGCTGCTCTGGGTCGCTGACCTGGCTCTGCACCTGGGATGTGGAGGTCCTGCCCGCAGTCCCCCAGCGGGAAACTGATCTTTGTGCCCCGTGGCGTGGTGATCCCCTGCAATGGAACGGCAGTGCTCCGCGCCTCTCCAGGCCAAGTCCTGACTTGTAGGTGTTCGCCCCCCCAACCCGCTGCGGGGTGGACGAGGCTCCCGGATGCCGGCCTCTGTCTGGAAGTAGCATCTGGGTGGGAGTGGAGTGCTCATCACCCTCCTTCTCCTCCTCGCCTCTGTGGGTTCTCGAACCCGAGTGAGGTGACTTCACCAGGAGAGAGGCCTGGGTGCCCCTCATGGCCAGCACTGCCTAACCCGCTGCCTTTGTCCTCAAGGTTCCATGTACGATGGCCTGGCCGACAACTATAACAACTACGGGACCAGCCGCAGCAGCTACTTCTCCAAGTTCCAGGCGGGGAATGGATCCTGGGGCTATCCGGTAAGGCGCTGCTTCCATTCAAAGACCTAGGGTGCTCCGGGAGTGGTAGAGGGGGGGCCCGGTGGGGGAAAGAGCCACAGTGGCCAAGAAAAAGGATACAGGTGGATGGTGGTGCTTTGGCGTTGGGGCTTTGGCCACTTTCACTAGGTTTTCAGCTTTTAGGCTGGGTGTGATTCCCTAGATAATGACCTAGATCACTGCACCGCTCTTACTGAGGGCTCCAGTCATGCTCTTTCTGAATGTCTCAAACGAGCCCATTTTATAAAAGGAGTAAAGAAAAAGAGAATCTTTTCCCCCCAGCCCATTTCTCACTCTATCTGGTTCTATGATGGATTTGAGAGAAGTTGGGATTCAAGTCTGTTTGTGAATAAAGTTTGATGTTTCTAGGAAATACCTGATAGGACCTCACTCTTCATTTAGTATGAGCTGTTGGTTAAAGAGGGAGCTCTAGAACGTTCTTCCCTGAGACCAGGAGAATGTGATGCTGGAGCAAAAGGTTGAGTTTGTAAGGTTGAGTTTGTAAGTTGGACAAATTTGGGTTCAGATTCTAGCTCTGCTGTGCCTTGGCCTTGCGTGTGGCCTTGGGTAAGGTGTTCTCCTGCTTGGCTTCTGTTCTTCCTGGACAACTACCAAAAAAATGCATGGCAGAGAATGTCTTGTGGAATTATTGTTAAAAGCTTTTGTGCTAGATGACACCCAAGATCTCTCCTGGTCCCCAAATTCTGACTTCCTATTATTTTTATGAATTTCAACACTTGTCTGTACTTGTTCTGGAGAATTCTTTCGTGAGACTCTGCAGACGTTTGCTTAGGGGATAAATGCCACTTGCGACAGAAAACTGGGTACTATCTTTGGGAGTGGGGGTGCTCCAGGATCTCAGCAGTACCGTCTTCAAATGCGTACTGCTCACAAATATCACCCCCAGCTGTCAGCGTTCTGGGCACGGGAGAGTGAGGGGGAGGTGAATCAGGTATGCTCTGTCAATGGTTTCATTCTTTCCTTCCCTTGGACGAATCTTGGATGATTTTGTTGCACCTGAAAGGATTCACAAGCTCACCACAAACTTACCTCCCTTCCTCTTTTCCTGATTCTTGATCTTCTTTGCTCCCCTCCATGCAACATAAATACAGTTGACTAAGACCAATTAGCTGGCAGATGAATGAGTAAAGAGCTTTGACACAGTGATGAACAGACAGAATCTGGGGAAACGACTTAGTAATGCAGTGTCAAAGATTAGATGAGGCCAAGGAAGACAGATCCCTGGATGGGACCAGCAGTGAGGATGAGTGAGTGAATAACCATGCTGACAAAGCACGGTTGTTCTCTTTACATCCATTATGTCACCAAATCCTCACCAAGACTCAGTTCCTCCAACCCCAGCCCTGTTTGCCTCTCTCTGGCTCTGTGACGTTAGGTAAGCCTCTGAAACTCTCCTGAGCGTCAGTATTCTCTGTAAACCAGGGACTTCCATACCTGTGTGTCGACTGCATTCACATTACCTGTGTGTCGACTTCCTACCACATTGCACTAACTGTGAAGTGTTATCGAAGGGGCCGTTAGGGTCGGGGTGGGGTGGGGGTTGGTGAGTTTTGATACATGAGAACATGTCACTGGAAGTTCTAAAGGAACTTTGTGAGAGGAACTCGGATGAAAAGCGGCAAACGGACCGTTTCTTGGGGTGAACTACTCAACGCTCTGTAATCTCACCACCACCTCCCAGGCCCCCGAAGAACAAGCACCCCCACCCTGTGCTTTCTCGCAGGCAAGCAGCGCAAATGCTTTCCTTTCCCAAACCCCGCGGCCCCACCCTCCTCGCTCCTTCCCCCTGGCAGGACTGGAGACATGACTCACGGTCAGGGCAGCTGCTGAGGCACGTTCTGTCTCCTCTCAGTTCAGGAGAGGCGATGGGAACAGCTCAGCGCCGAGCACACACGAGGATTTGGCAGAGGGAGGGGGCCTGGCGGGGAAGAATCGGAGTCATTGAGATGGGACCCAGGCCTGGACTCGGCCTGGCAGAGCCGCTGGGGTCCCTACTCGAAGGGAAGAAGCAAAGGAGAAAGGCTAACTGAGATGGGCCCACGGTGATAATCCTGTGTCTGCGGGATTTCCCCCGAGTTGGCACTCCTGGCACTTCACCTCTGGGAAAACCCAATATGGCAGCCCAAGAGAGAGGGAGCAGGGCGCGGCAGGGCTGAAAAGGCCTCGTCAGCAGGTCTCCGGAACTTCTGAAAGGCGCTCAAGGCCCATTTCCTGCAGAAACCTTACGTTCTCTCCATCAAACAAGTCGGATTGAGCAACGAGATGGCAGGGAGTGGGGCGCACGGCAGCCGAGCCAGGAAAGAGGTTCTGCCCTAGGTGAACTTGTACCAAAGCGAAGAAGCTCGGAGGGCAACTGAGGAATCCAAGCAGGCTTGAGTGGCCACACCGAAAGGCTGCATCAGAGTCCCCATGGGTCCAAATGTTTCTCAACCTTGTAAAAGTCAGAAATTAAGGGACTGGAGCGATAGTGCAGAGGGAAGGGTGCTTGCCTTACGTATGGTTGACCACGACACTACATATTTGCCCCGAGCTCTACCAGAGTGATCCCTGAATGCAGAGAAAGGACTAAGCCCTGAGTACTGCTGAGTGTGATCCCCAAACCAAGATAATAATCATAATAACAAATAATTAAAATTTTGTTAACTAGAACTGAGTGGTTGTAGGGGCCCTATTAGAAAACCATCCCATTTATCCACTGCTGTGGCTTGTGTTGGGCAAGAAACTCTTTGCTTTGCAAACCTCAGACCTGAGTCTTGGTCCTGGTTCCACATATCATGTCTATATCATAGACTGGTCTCCTTGAGGATATGTTTTATGTACATATGTAAAGGGTGTACAGGTCATTCCAAATGGACATTTATGAACTGCTTCCAAAAAGCTGTGGTGTTACCATCTGGTTTTACTTCTATGTCAGCAATATTCCAATACGCTTCTAATGACAAATATAGGCTGTTTCTTTCTTTCTTTCTTTCTTTCTTTCTTTCTTTCTTTCTTTCTTTCTTTCTTTCTTTCTTTCTTTCTTTCTTTCTTTCTTTCTTTCTTTCTTTCTTTCTTTCTTTTTGCCTTTTGGGTCACACCCGGCTACTCCTGGCTCTGCACTCAGGAATCACTCCTGGCGGTGCTCAGGGGACCATATGGGATGCTGGGAATCGAACCTGGATCGGCCACGTACAAGGCAAACGCCCTACCCGCTGTGCTGTTGCCCCAGCTCCTATAGGCTGTTTCTATGAGCACATACATGGCAAATTAAGGAAATTGATAGACACTTGTAATAAGTAAAACTCAAAACAAAGCGAGTTGACCATAAACGACATCAAAGGCTTAAAAGAAAAGAAAGATTGGTCCAAAGAAAGTTGTAGGTCCAATCAGTTCTTTACTCTCTGCTGGCTGTCCCAACTTCTTGCTCTCCTTCAGAGACACCCCACTTCTTCCTCCTTAGTGGTGACAGCAGAGTCCCCAGGTGCCATGGGCATGGGGGAGCGGGAGGAGACGGGTGAGGTATGGAACCCTGCCACCAGCCTCTCAGATACTCAGCTCTGTTCTTCCAGGTCCCAGACACAGGAGGTGGGGTATCAGGGCCCCCACGAGGTTTGCTGTGTACAGTTGTGCAGCCTTCCCAGAACCCCTAAAAGGATCATTGAGGGTCACACCATCAGTTAAAAGGACAGGAGCTGGACCTCCGGCTTCCCCACTCCTCACCTAATGGGATTTTGTTTCCATTACCTCAGACTTCTCTCTGTTTTTGTCATCTCAGTATTTTAACGTTTCAACCTTGCAAGAGGGAACTTGCAAGAGGCTCAAGATTCTGGTTTTTGTTTGCTTGCTTTTTTGTTTGGGGGCCACACCCAGATATGCACTCAGGATCGTACTCAGAGGATCATATGGGATACTGAGGATCGACTCCGGGTCGGCCACGGCCACGTGCAAGGCAAGCGCCCTCCCTGCTATACCAGCACTCTGGCCCCAAGGCCCGTGAATCTGTATCCCATCATCTCCCTTCCTGGCCTACAAGCAAGCCTACTCTTTACTTGAGGAGTCAAACTAACTCAGCAGAAAGTTAGGGAGTGGCTTTGTTCCTTCTCCCTGAACTTGAGCTGGAGCTGGGTGCTTGGAAGTATGGAAAGGGTTGGGAGAGAGCTACCTGATAAAGCACGTGCCAATGTCCTTACAGTAAAAAAGTTATTTGTTGCTTATCTAAAATTGACATTTAACACGTGTCCCATGCTTTTATTTGATAAATCTGTCCACTCTAGACCAGTGGCTCTCCACTTATTCCTTCTTATATAAAAAAAAGTACTGTCTGTAAAGATAGTATAGAAATTAGGGTAATTATCTTGCACATAGCCAAACTGGATTCAATCCCCAGCACCCCATATGGTACCCTGAATCCTGCCAGGAGTGATCCTTGAGCACAGAGGCAGGAGTAAGCCTGAGCACAAAAGAAAACAAAACACAAAACAGTACCCACTTTGTCCTCCGTGTAGACAAGGAGCTCAAGAATGGCCTCAGAGCACAGCCCCGTGTGGTTTGACCTGTCTGGGGTCCTCCTCCTGGATCCCTGCATCTTCCTCTGCAGAGAGTGGATGGGGCAGGAGGATGGGGCAGGAGGATGGGGCAGGAGGAGCAGGGGGCATTGGAAGCACAGTCCTTCTATTTCACAGCTGAAACGGGCTTTGCGTTACTTGGATTTACACTAAATGTAAGGCAAGGAAAATGAGGCAAGGAAAAACTTTGATTTCCAGCGAGTATATCTGGATGAAGACGACAAGCTCCTTTCCTGTTGGTTTTGCCTATGGATGTGTCGAGAAGCATAGTTAGAACCTTCAGTTCTTCCAGGAATGCTTTGATATGACCTGTTCTTTGGGTTGGATGAGACCATCCTGTGTAAGATGGGGCCCATAGAGAAGAGAAGTCATGCTGACATCGCCAACCAGGAGGTCTGGGCTAGTTGTACCGGGGGGCCACCATATGGAGGTCTGGGTCAGGTGTACCATGGAGGGGGGGCGCCATATGGAGGTCTGGGCCAGGTGTACTATGGGGGCCGCCATACTGAGTGACACAGCTGTGCTGAATATTCCCGAGACATATTTATCAATGTACAGCTAATCCAGTGCACTCCTAAAGCCCAGTAAGGAGGAACAAGTTCTGGACTTCGGCCAGGAACTCCAAGTCCAAATCCCAGCTCTGTCCCTTAATCAGACATGGCAACTTTTTAGCCTGTCCGCTTCTGGCGAGGGTGAAATTTCTATTTTGAAGGACAGTAGGTTGTGGACATGGAGATTCAGATCAGGGGTGGGCCTGGATTCTAGTGTCAGTGGGACTGCCTCAAACGAAGGGTCTCGGCATGGTCTTCATCCCTCAAGGCCTTGGCGCTCTGTCTATAGACGCCTGACCAAGGACCCAGCCGGTCCACTGGGGTCAGGTCCAGTCCACTTTTCAGATTTCTATGAGTCTCAAGAGCAGAAGTGGGGTAGTTTCAGGACCCCAAGGCCTGAATGGTGACCTTCCCGGTGAGGGTCAGTGAGGGCTCCAGGCCTCCAGGCCTTCTGTATTTCCTCCCTGCTTCCTGCTGGGCCGCTCCAGGCACCAGGAAAACAGCCGCTAATTAGCCCTTGCCACAGGATGGAGAAGCTGGCCACACCGTGTTAAGGAGGGCAACAGGAGGGGCTGGAGGGATAGCACAGCGGGTAGGGCGTTTGCCTTGCATGCGGCTGACCCGGGTTCGATTCCCAGCATCCCATATGGTCCCCTGAGCACTGCCAGGGGTAATTCCTGAGTGCAGAGCCAGGAGTAACCCCTGTGCATTGCTGGGTGTGACCCAAAAAGGAAAAAAAAAAAAAAACCAGCAAAAGAAGGGCAACAGGCATTGTCTAGTAACCACCCTGCTGCCCAGGCTCAGAAACCCGGGCCCAGCCTCTCCCCTGCATCTGTCTCTCAGCACTCAGAGTGCCAGCCACACAGTGTGGGCAGTGCCTGCAGGGCCGCCGTTCTTGAAAAGTCTGGAGGGAGGGCGAGAGTGGACGCAGGCTCCTGGCCCGAGAGGGAGTGACGGGTGTAATGCCGACTCAGAGCTCCTGCTGCCAGCCCGTGACTCACCCCCGCTGGCCCCGGGAGATAGGAGGGGCCCCACGAGGCCCCCGGCTCTCTCCCAACAAGAAGAAACAACCCTCCTACTTGCCGAGGATGGAATGAGTGGAGGCAGCGAGATTCCCCTTGGTGGTAAGCTCTTGGAAATGGCGCTTTTTCAGTGAAATGACGCATCACCAAGCCAGACCCTAGGACAGTACTGGGCCTGGGGTCAAGGCCCCTCCTGGTATTTTCACCCTCGACCTTCTGGGCTGGAGATATTCCACACCCCTAAGCTCCAGAGGAGAGAGAGGCCAGGGGCAGAGTTTGGTCTAGTTTTTTCCTTGGAAAGGTGCCCTGCATTGGGAGCTCCAGTTCCCTGAAGAGGCGCTATTTTCCCTGTGAGCACTTCTGGGTGGCTGAGGCTTGGGGTCCCACATGAGACGCTGCCTTCCTTGACTTGTTTTCCCTCCTGGCTGACTGACTTCAGCCTCTCGTAGGGCCAGAGGCCCTTTGTCCTGGCTGAAGTGGGCCAGGGCGAGTCAGGAAGGACAGAAGGATCTGGTGGCCCGAGCCCTGGTGATTGCTGCTGAGACCTTTAGAGCTCGACCTCGTCAGCGAGTCAGAACTGCAGCTAAGCAGGGGGATGTTGGTGAACAACCCTCTGTCCTGCTATCAGCACCGGGCGCTCTCGGGGACAGAGGCCTGTCCCAGCATGCACTGCGGCCTGAGGGGTCTGAGACTTGAGCAGGGTGAGACTCTCACCCCAGAGAGAGCCGAGGAACTCGGGCCTCAGCCTGGGGCCCTCCTTCCAGATTTTTTTTGCTTCATAAGGGGGGGAACTGCTTCCATGTCAGTAGCCCCAGAGGTCTCCTCAGCCTCCTGGGCCTCCTGTAGCCAATTCCTGAGGGCACAGACCCTATACTGCCCCTCAGCGCTGACTGAACCCACAGGGCCGCCACTTCCTCCTAACCCAGGAGAAGGCAGGATCTCTCTGGATGCGTGGACCCTGGTGACAGGAACAGTTTGGTCTGAGTGTTCACGAAGACACATCTGGGCTGTACAGATGGTGGGACGTGGGGGGCTTCTCACAGCCCAAGCATCTCCGGCTTAACCCCTCAGTACCTCTGGGTCACTCACTCCACATTGTGCAAAGCTCCAAGCCTATGGGAGGCTGAGGGGGGGAGGGGGGACAGGCCTCAGCTCCTGCCATCCTGAGATCTTCTGAACCTGAATCACAAGCCTCAGGCCATAGAGGGAGAAGGGGCTCGGGGGTCTTCCCAAAGGAGGGGTTGGCCAGTAATCTCCCTCCTCACACACGTACTCAAATGAGAGCGTGCGAGGGAGCATTGTGACGTCTCTATTTCCTGCACCTGAAGAAAATGAGTGGAAGTTTGATTTTGACCTTTGCTTTTCTTTCTTGTCCTGACAAGAACCTCTCTGCTCAACACGTAAGCCTGGGAGTCCTCAGGTGACTGTGAGAACAAGCAAAGTGCTGAGAGGATGAGAGTGTGGCATCGAATGCTAAACTTATCCCTCCCAAGCTCCCTCCAGCCTATGGCGGGCCCATGTGGACCCCCAGCCTTCTTCCTAGCTTTTGCCCAGAGGACCAGAGAGTTGGGGGGACCGAGGTCCTAACTCACAGGGGAAGAATTCCAGTCCCCCCCGCTCCACCCCCCTCTCATTTACGGATCCCCGGAATTATCCAGCATGGGAACTCAGTGCTGGGTCATTTGTGTGAGCTGGGCTTGCCCTTCCCCTTTTATCTGCAGGGAAGGCGCATCTGCAGCAAGTGCTGGGGCCTGCCCGCTGCCTCCTGGGCAGGCTTGTCAGAACTGAGTCTGAGCGCTGGAAGGGGAGCTGGGTGGGCTGGGCGGTGGGCGTGGAGGAAAGGAGGTGGCAGGGAGAGCCATGAGTCAGGTCTCTGCCAAACCCCTGAGAACGGCTCCGGAGTCTGGGCAGACAGGGGGCCTCTTTCCAGGGCTCCTTTTGTCGCTGGGCTCAGCGAGATGGAGGCAGCAGCTTTTCCCCAGTGGGCGGAAGCGCTGTCCCCACCCTTGGCGAGGGTGGGGCTCCGCATTCACCCCCAGGGCCCCGGCAAGTCTCTACGGGAGGACTTCCTGCCCCAGAGAGCAAACTCAGCTGAAAAACAAAATCCCGTCAGCAAGGAGGGGTGCTGGGGGTAGGGGGGGGGTCGGGACCCAGAGGGGAGAGGAGCCCACTAACCCCCTCTACACAACGCACACACACACACACACACACACACACACACACACACACACACACACACACAACCTCCTGGGACACAAGCCTGGCAGCCCGGAGCAGGACGGGAAGGGGCAGAATCGCAGACTGGCAAAAAGCAGCCCTGTGGGGCTCCCTGGTATGGGGGAAACCGAGGCTCAGAGAAGTCATGTGGCAGCCCCCGCACTGCACTGCAAGCCAGGGCAGAGCCAGTAGATGACCCCTGACCAGCCAACCTGTGTCTGAGGGTCCTTGTCATAGCCTCACACCTTTTCACCTTTGCCATCAGAGCCAGCAATGACTCCAGACCTGCCCCCGCCACACCACCTCCCGCCATGCCAGATTTGTAAGGAACACCTTGCCAATGGCATGTGTTTTGTTTGGAAAGGAAACATTTTTGTTGTTGTTTGCATTTTTGTTTTGTTTTCTTTTGTTTGGGGGCCACCTCTGGAGATGCTCTGGGGTTACTTCTGGCTCTGCTGTCAGGAATTACTCCTGGCAGTGCTCTGGGGACCATATAGGATGCTGGGGATCAAACCCAGATCAGCATGCAAGGCAAATGTTCTCCCCACTGTACCACCACTCCAGCCCCTGGAAAGGAAACTTTCTATTCTACCTTGAGCTCACACGGGCAAACCAGTGTCCTTGGCCACCAATGAAGGTCAATGAAGGCTGACCTGACTTCTAAGCAGCAATCACACACACACACACACACACACACACACACACAAAGTGACCCATGATTTTTTTTTTCTTTTTGGGTCACACCCGGCTATGCTCAGGGGTTACTCCTGGCTTTTGCACTCAGGAATTACTCCTGGCGGTGCTCGGGGGATCATATGGGATGCTGGGAATCGAACCCGGGTCGGCCGCGTGCAAGGCAAACGCCCTACCCGCTGTGCTATCACTCCAGCCCGTGACCCATGATTTAATTGCCTGGAGATAAAGTTTCCCCGGCCCCAGCACCCCCCGCCCCCCCACCCCCTCATCCTGCTCAGGAAGGGAGGTTGGGCAGTGTGTCAGGAGCGTCCTTGCTGCCATGAGACTCCCTGAAGAAGCCAGGGGTGGGCAGGGAAGAGCAATGTTAGCTGCTACTGTATCCGTCAGTGCCCTAAAGTCCCTCCCCACTGCCCCCAAGTGTGCCCCCACCACCACCACCACTTCTGGCGATTGTGCCTCTGAGCCTCTCCTACAGGATCACTTTTCCACGTCACTTTCCCCAGGCTGGGCCAGCAGGGCAGGGAGAGCCGAGGGCCCCGGGGAGCACCTGCCTTGAGGAGGAGCATTTCCAGATGATGCTTCCTCTGAGCTGTCCACCACCCGCTGTGCCCGGAGAGACACTGCAGGAGACCCCAGGCCTCTTGCACATCTCCCTGCACCCCCACGCAGCTCTTGAACTCCCCACTCCACTGCAGGGCCACGGGAGGGAGAGGGAGAGTCAGGGAGTTGTGTCAGTGACCCTTCCCCTGTGGACCTGGACGCGCACCTCTCCTGTCCACAAGGCCCCCTGTCCTCAGGTAGCCCTGGGTGTCTGGGCAGTGAGGTGATACACAGTTGAACACCTTTGTCCTTCTGAGCCTCCTTAAAGGCCCTCCTGCTGTCAGCCCAGAAGAGCAGGGCTAGTATCCCGGGGCAGCACTTGGCCCAGAGTCTGGGCCAGCAACCAATCAGAGGTGCTGGTGGTGGTCCTGCAGAGCGCCCCCTAGCTGCAGAAACTCTTGTCCTTTGGGATTTGGGTCAGGACCCCAGTTTCCGGTGAACAAACTGGGGAAGGGGAAAAGCAAACCAGAGTCCTCCAACTCTAGCTTAGCTGCGCAGCCTTGGTCCAGCCTTGACCTCTCTGAGCCTCAGATTCTCCCAGAGAGAAGGAGGATGCTGCTGACCACCATAGCAGTGGCCACAGAGACACGGCTGCTGAGAGGCCGCCCTGGACAGCAAAGGGGGATTTTTGCCAGTGGCCGAGCCCCAGGCGAAAGTGTGCTTAGAATGTGCTCAAGGAGCTTTCCAGGACCTCCTCTTCCTGACTTCACACCAGCAAGGCGAGGCGAGCACACGTCTTGACGGGGCGGGGGTGAGGAGGGGCGTCACAGAGACTCATCTTCCAAAGGGGGTTCTTTCTGGGATGCCCAAGATCCTGCCAGCTCTGCCTCCCTCCGTGCGTGACATGCTATCACTTCGGGTCCCATCTGCGGCTAAGCCTTCACCGCCCTCCGCCCTCCGATGCCTCCCCCTTATAGCCTTGGGCCCTTCTCTTCCAGGAACTGGAACACACCCCCGGGTCCGGCGCAGAGAGAGGAAGGGAAGGTGGGTGGGCAGGGGTCAGTAGTGGGTCTCCCCCAAGATGTTAGCACAGAGCAGGTTTAGGGCTTGCCTGGCCCTGTGGACTTTGCTGTGTCCCTAGCAGGACGGTCCTCTAGCAGCTGGTCATTGTCTGAAATGCCAGGAGCCACCTCCCCTGGGGACCTTGGAAAGCCTAGGACTTGCCACTTTGAGGAGGAGCCATCGTGGGGACGGTGTGGCTGAGCTTTGACCCCAGAGCCCGGGTGCCTGGAGGGCTCAGCCTTGCATGAGTCCGTGAGGCTCCAGGGTGAGCATGAAGAGGGGTCCTGGGCCACTGGGAGAGGCACCCAAGTGACAAACACCTCCCCAGTGGGTCCCTTTCTGAAATGAAGCCTGCAGTCCTCAAACCACCCCGTGGGGTGTCGGGAATGAAGCAAGACCCACTTCTCAGGTGGGGAGAAGAGGGGCCCAGTTGCCAGAGATGTTCCCCACGTTCGGTAGCTCTGGAGAGGGACATGGTGCTGGGGGAGCACAGTCAGCCATTGCAGCGTTTCCCTGTCAGGTGCTGGGATGCCCCAGGAAGCTCAGGGGGGCACAGCAGGGCTCACCCCACCCCTGACATCAGAGGCTGAGCTGCATCACCCCCAGGTGCCTCCCCAGGACAGGGGCGCCCCTTCCTGCAGGGCCCTGAGCCCCGTCTGGAGCGTGCCGAGATCTTGGCCTTAGTGAGTAGAGCACCCGTCTGAGGTACCTGCGTCCCAGAGCCAAGCCGTGTGCCATGCGCATCCCCCCTTCAGAGGTTGTGGGGGCCACAAGCTGCTGTCAACCAGCTCCCTGGTGACACCGATACACCCAGAACAAGCGTCCAAACCTTCCCGGTCTTCTTCAGGTGGTGAGAGGTGTCTGCCCGCATCGGGGTCGCCCCACCTGAGACACTGGGACCCATCCCAGGTGGGCTTTCTCCTGGGCCAGTGGACACAGTTGAGGTCCTGGGAGTGGGAGCCACTGGGGGGAGGGCAGCCCAGTTGGCATCCAAATGTCACCCCCAAGACCAGACATCGGGCTTCCCCCAGTGGAGATCCACGAAGGGCACGGGGACCCTGCTCGGGCAGGGGGAGGGGGAGGCAGCCTCTCTGGGCCTGCCCGAGGGAGCAGTGCCCGGGAAGTGAAGGGACAGGCACACTCCTGCCCACCCGCTGACTCAGACTCGCGGCTCCCAGGCTCGCTCCAGAGTGAGTCAGTCCCCTCAGGGCGCCCCGCGGCCTGGATCCCTGGGCACGCTGGGGGGCTCTGCTCTCAGGAAGGGGTGCAGAGCAGGGTGGCCCCTTGCAGGAGTGCCCCCCCATGCTGCCTTGTGATTGGCTGCGTCTGACAGACACGGGATGGGGAGCACTGGGAGCTGGGAGATGGCAACCGAACCTGCGGGCGGGTGTTGGGGGATTCCAGCCCAGGCTTTTTCTCAGGAGAACTTTCTAGGCCCTGGAGGCTGAGCCCTGTCAAGTTGTGTGTGTGTGTATGTTTGTGTGTCCATATCTGAATGTTGTATGTGTGTTGTGTATGTGTGTGCATGTGTCTGTGTGCCTCTGTGCATGTGTGTTTGTATGTGTCTCTGTGTGTCTGTATGTGTGTTGCATGTGTGTATATGTGTCAGTCTCTGTGCATGTGTGTATGTGTCTCTGTGTTATGTGTGTGAGTGTATGTTTATGTATGTTCATTGCATGTTTGTGTCTCTCTGTGTCTATATATATGTCTGTGTGTATATACATATATATATACATATATATATATGTGTGTATGTATCTGTGTGTTTATGAGTGTGAGTCTGCATGTCCGTGTGTGCACCTCACTCTCATGGTAGTGTTGGCAGTGTGTTGTGGAAATGACCCTGTGAGCACTGCGGGCCGAGCGCCGGGCGGGGGGAGCAGGCGTAGCACGGGAGAGCCGGTTCGGCAGGCCCCACCTTCCTGGCTGAAGCTGAGTTTCCAAATGGGCTAATAGCCGGGGACACAGACGAGCTTTTCATCTCGGCCTGCCTGCACCCACCCGGCCCCCAGGAGCCGGGCCACGGGGAGCTGGACAGCAGAGCGGCAGCAGCTCCTGGGGCTCAACCAGCCAGCTGCTAGCCAGGTCACGGAGGACAGGGGGCTCCCCACACCATCAGAGATGGACCCACGCCCCTGCCTTCCGGCTGTTTACCTGGTCGATAGTGGCACCGCAGTGCCCACCGGCAGCTGAATCAGTGCTAATTCCCAAGGCAGTTATACCTGCCCTTCCGCTGAGTCCTGGCTGCGGGCCCAGCCCCGCTTCTGGCCTGAGAAAGAATATCTGCGCCCTGGCGAGCTGGGGAAGCACCGAAACCAGCATTAGCAGCTGCAGCCCAGAGGCCACAGGCCACTGGGCGAGGGAGGGCTACTCCTCCGGGGGCAGCCGAGCGAAGGCTTTGGGGGCATGAGAGGTTCGCCAAGGGCCTTGGGGCACTGCACAGTCTGAGCGGAGGTGGGCAAGGGGAGCTCCGGGATGGCCAGAGACCGAGAGCCGACGCGGGCGGTGGTCACACATCAAGGTGTGGAGGGGCGGGCGGAGATGAGAGGATAGGCAGGGCGGGGCGGGAAGCACGGGCACACTGCTGGCTCTCAAGGAAGGCCGGGGCTAATGAGAGCTTTGTCTGAGCAAGGTCAAGGCGACCACACTGCCAGGCAGGCAAGCACCAGAGCCCGGAGGCTGGGCGGGGGCCTGGCGGGGGGCCCGGGATGAGGCCCCGTGGAGCAAATGAGCGTCTGTATATGGGCCTGGGAAGGGCGGAGTTGAGAGGAGCAGAAGGATGCCATGTTCCTGTCCCTCCAGGAGAGTGGGCAAACAGGGGACCGTCCCGGCGAGGCCTCTGCAAGGGGCAACTGTAGTTCTTGGAGCCTCTGGGACTTGGGCTCCTTGGACCCTGGCCTGGTCACCCCTGGATATCTGTGTCTGCACCGCAGAGTGAGAGGCTTGTCCTTGGAGAGCGTCCAGATGGGAGCTAGGGGTGGGCATGCGGGCAGATCTGAGGGGTCTCTAACTGGGGAGGTGAAGCCCCACACTTCTCCAGGAAGGAAAGGAAGTGGGGGAGCAGGTGGTGGGCTCTGAGCCCTGAGTCCTCTGTAGCGGAGGGGCGAGGGCTCTGCGCTGGCCCATCACAGAATTTGCTTCTAAATTGTCCCCCCCGGCCCCCTGGTGTCCCAAGCAGAGAGAGTGTCTACCCGGACATACCCCAGGCCTCCCCGCTTGCTGTCCAGTCCAGCCCAGCTGCTGGTTGAGCCTGGCCCGTTCCCAGACGAGATTCCAGTGTCTGGAATGTTCCATCCCTGGGTCATCCCACCCGGAGCCAGAGTTTCCCAGGGAAGCACGGACAGCCAGACAAGGCCCGTGTGTGTCTCGCTGTCTTTGTATTCAAAGCAGAGCGCGCTGCCAGCTGATGTTATCTGAGAGTGGGTGTGTGCTGGGCCTCGGCTTGGCAGCTGGCTCCCCCACCTGCTCTGGGCACCTGTGCGCATGCCCGAGGCTGCCGGCCCAGGACCTGGGGAGCGGGGCAGCGAGGAAGAGGGGGCTTCTTGCTCATCGCATGACAAGGAGGCGTTCTTGGCCTGCAGGGCCTAAGGACCAAGGCCTCTGAAACTGCACGGTCTGGACAACCTCCAGGTGAAGACTCATTCTCCCCCGAGAGCTGATGGCACCCCTGGAAACACACACCCCAAGTTCTGTCACAGGGCCAGGCTTCACTCGGGGCAGCCCACTGGCAGGCCGCACTCCTCAGGGGCTCTGAGAGTGCTCACTCTTCTCTTGAGGCCTGACAGGGAGTGAACCCCCAGGGGGCTCTGAGCCCCATATGCCCCCCTTTCCTTTCCCAGGCTGTCCTAACTTCCTCACAGGCCAATTTGGGGGTGTGGCCCAAGTGATGGAGCACCCTCAGCCTGGAGCTGAAGCCAAGCAGACGCTCCCGGGGCGGGGGAGGGGGAGGAGGTTCAGAGTCAGAGCCGACCCCAGGGGCAGACACCTCCGTCAGGTTTTCTCGGCCCTTCCCAGAGACCCACGCTGGCTCCTTGCGACCTGGCCAGGCCCTCTGGCTTCTGAGTCTGGTCTGCCTTCTGGACCCACAGGTCCCTCTGTGGGGAGTCTCCGTCCAGGGAGCCAACGCTAGGGCTGCCGTCACAGCCCTGAGAACGCAAGGGAGAGTCACAGGCCTGGGCGGTGGCTCTGCCTCGAGGGGACCTCAGGGCCTGGCTGAGACCTGGTGGCAGCGTCATGGGCGAGCCCGGGAGGCCGGTCTCAGCCATCGCACCATGGCCCCCAGCAGCTGGGACACAGGGTGTGGTTCCCAGGAATGGGTGATGCCACCAGGGTGTGACTGGCAGGGGCAGGCTTGCTGGGAAATGCAGTCCCACGGGTGTCCCTGCCTCTGGGCCATGCCTCCCCCAAACACACACATGGGTGCAACCTTGGTGGCTGCTGCCCTGCAGAGCACACAGGGATGCACCTACCCACAGCCCACACACTCACACACGGAGACACACACACTCTTTGAGTCACAGTGCCATGCATAGACACACAGAGACAGTCACACACGTAGTCACACACAGACACACGTAGAGACACACAGAGACAGTCGCACACAATCAGAGTCACACAGACAGATATAGAGACAGTCACACACAGAGTCACACAGAGCACACAGACACACAGAGAGATAATCGCACACAGTCATATAGAGATACACATAGGGACAGTCACACACAAGCATACACAGAGTCATACAGAGATACACACAGAGACAGTGACATACACAGAGGCGGTCACACACACTCGTATATAGAGTCACAGAGAGAGTCATACACAGAGTCATATAAAGACACACACACAGAGACAGCCCCACACACACTCACACACAGACAGACACACTCACCAAGTCACACAGTCACACATTGAGACACACATAGAAACAGTGACACACAGACAGATACAGTCACACATAGAACACAGTCACACAGAGACACACACACAGACAGTCACGTCACACAGAGTCACACACAGAGACAGTGACACAGTCACATAAAGATACACAGACAGTCGCACACACAGACACACAATACAGAGATGTACACACAGAGAATCACATACAGAGGCATGCGCACACACTCACCCACACAGTCCCACAGAGAGAGGCCCACCCCCTCAGCATCCACACTCGGAGCCACACAGTCCTGCCACTCGTGCACACTCGAGGCCAGCCACCCTCTGGGCAGTGGTGCTTGGCCCCAGTGGAGCTGAGCCCTGCGTCGGCTTTATCAAGCTCAGTGTTGCTCTCGGGTCCAGGGGCAAGTCAGAGCAGGCCGTGGCCACGCCCGGGAGAGCTGGGCCCGCGCGGGCAGCGCCATCTCAGCCGGCTCCCAGCTGTACCGCCGCAGCCCTCACAGGAGGACCCTTTCCCGCTGAGCTGACCGCCCCCACCACCCGCTTCGAGCCTGGCAGTGAAGCCCGGGCCCCACCTCGCGGTCTCCTGAGACTCTCCCCGTATAAGCCAGCACCCCACAAAGAAGGCCCGAGACACGCTCTCCCCCATTCCTGCTTGTGGGGGTGAGCTTGGGCTTATTCCCAGGGGAACAAGTGCTGACAGTCCCGCCCGCTGAGTACAAGGCACCCGCTGACAGGCCGCGCGTGGCACGGACTACAGGGCCTGGGCAGGGTCAGCATCAGCATCAGCACCCACCTCAAGTGACCATACCGGAGTCCCTCTCTCTGGACTTCCAACCTCCCCCCACCCAGAGAGGTCCATGTGGGTCCCAGCCAGTGGCCCCCAGGCAGAAACCCACGGCCATGGCTGTCCAGCTCCCACGCACCATCTCACAGGACAATACGAACCTTCTTTTGTTTGTCCCTTCGGTTTGGCTTGAGGGTGCTCAGGGGTCACTTCCAACTCGTTACTCAGGAATCCCTCCCAGCTCAGGGGACCACGCAGTGCTGAGAATCGAACCTAAGACCTCACACATGCCAGGCCAGTGCTCCAGCCCCGAGCCACGCCGCTGGCCGCAGCAGCATGGACCTTCCTGGCGCCCATGTGCCACTGTGAAGTTTCGTGTTGAAAGGGGCGGCCATTGGCCCTGTAACCCATTCTGGTGACAAACATCCTCTCCGACATGCCCACTGAGGCTCTGGCACTGCGGGGCCTGGGGGGGCGTGGGGGGCCCTGGATCCCTGATCCGTAGCCTTGAATGAGCCTCCCCTCCCCCGACAGATCTACAACGGGACCCTCAAGCGTGAGACTGACAACAGGCGCTTCAGCTCCTACAGCCAGATGGAGAACTGGGGTCGGCACTACCCCCGCGGCGGCTGCAACACCACGGGTGCGGGCAGCGACATCTGCTTCCTGCAGAAGATCAAGGCGAGCCGCAGCGAGCCTGACCTCTACTGCGACCCTCGGGGCACCCTGCGCAAGGGCACCCTGAGCAGCAAGGGCCACAAGACCACCCAGAACCGTTACAGCTTCTACAGCACCTGCAGCGGGCAGAAGGCCGTCAAGAAGTGCCCGGGCCGCCCGCCGTCCTGTACCTCCAAGCAAGACCCCGTGTACGTGCCGCCCCTCACCTGCAACAAGGACCTGTCCTTCGGCCACTCCAGGGCCAGCTCCAAGTGAGTCCCGCGGCGGGCAGGCGGGAACGGGTGGACAGCAGGGATCCGAGATCCCCCTGGTGGGAGTGACATGGCTTCCGTCCCCAGGGGTCGCCTGTCCCCACTGGCTTTCTGGCCCCCTGGTGTCCCAGTCTCTCAGTGTCCAGGGGAGGTAGAGGCCAGATGCCAGACTGGAGAGATGGGACCGAGGGTTAAGGCACTTCTCTGACTGGCGGCTGCTTTTACCGCAGCCTGGGTTCAATCCCTGGCACTGCAGAGGGTCCCCCAAGGTCAACCAGGAGTGACTCCTGAGCACAGAGCCAGGAGGAAGCCCTGGGCACGGCCAGATGTGGCCCCCAAACCAGGAAGCTAGTTAGGAGCAGAGAAGGAGCCTTAGGGAAGGTTGGCTTGAGGGCTGGGGGTCCGCCACGTGTGTCTTTCTGACCAGCAGCCCCATCGGGGGAGGGGGGGGCACTGGGGAGCACTGTTAGTTCTCTGGACGCTCAGAGTTCTTGCTCAGAAACACTGGGAGGGGCAGTACCAGGGTGTGGAAGCCCCCCACCTCCACCCGATTCCCCTCCACCTCTGGCTCATGCTGCTGAGTGCCCACAGCCAGGGCTGCCAGCTTGGGGCAGGCCCGGGGGAGTGAAGGAGACAGCCTGGGACCCCAATAAAGAGGTCCTTGTGTGGGGAGACGTGGGGCCACTGTGTCGAGGGGCCTCGGGCCTCATTGCCAGGATGCTGTGTGCCCCAGGGCCCTCCTGGCTATCTTCATCACTGCCTCACGGGCATTGCTATTTGTGAAGTGACCAGCCCCTCTCCTGGGCCCTGCCCTGGGCCCAGCCCTCCTGAGCGGGCAGGGCGTAAGGCGAGCAGAGGTCTGGCAGGTCGGCCTCTCTCCATCCCCCTCCTCTGTGATCCTCACATGCCCTTCCGGAAGGCCTAGGATTCCCCAGAAGAAAGCAAGGCACAGAGAAGTTAAGGCGTCTGCCCAGGGCCACACAGTTGATGCACTATGCAGGCTCCTCCCTACTTAGCCCCATTCTCAAGCGGCGCCTAACGGCCAGAGAGCACTGGGGACTTGTGGACTGATTTGAGAAGAAATTTCTCTCCCTGGATTCAGCTGAGGGCAGCCCTTGGCCCAGGCTGGAGACAGTGGGAGGCCTGGAGGAGGAGGTGGAGAGTGAGTGGCCACCAAGATGTGGCATTTGACTGGCAGGCATGAGGTGACGTGGTCTCAGTGTGAAGCTGGGAATTAAGGGTTTTTTTCCAGAAGTGGGAAACCACAGGCATTTATTGAGCACCTACTCTGACAGGATAAGAGGCCAATACGGAAGCAGGGAGCTCACCCCAAAGTGTCAGGCGGGTTTCATGGGGGGTGGCCTGGGGGATAGAGGCAGATGGAATGTCAGCCGCAGGGCCACCCCACGGGAGCAAGGGTGGGGTGTCCTGAAGGAACAGGCCCTTCCTGGGCAGTCTCAGATATGGGGTCACAGCCGGGCCCAGGGATAGTAGGGGACAGAGCTTAGGCACAGACTGAGCCCCACAGGAAGCAGAACAAAGGGCACTGGCTGAGCAGACCCGAGCCAGGTTGGGAAAGGGGGGTTGGGAGTGGGTCGGGCACTTGCCTTGCACGAAGCCAACCTGGATTTGATCCCTGGCACCCCTGGCGCACCACCAGGAGTAATTGCCTGAGTGCAGAGCCAGGAGCAACCCCTGAGCATCGCCAAGTGTGACCCAAAAAATGAAAAGAAGATAAAAAGATGATTTTAGTTTTGTGGTTCAAACAACAACTGATTTTCAGTCAATTTCAGGGGTCGGGGTTATGAATCTGAGCAGTTTGAACTTGAGCCTGCAGCACAGAGAAGCCACCAATAGGGAAAGCGTGATCAGGGGACAGCCAGCCTGGCCAATGGGTACAGTGCTGAATGGAGGGCCCTGGAGAAGAGCCAGCGTGAGGACACTGGCCAGAGTGCCCTGGGGAGAGAGCATGGGGTGGAAGGAAGGAGGAGGGAGAATTTTTGTGCAAGAAGAATTTGCCTAAGGAAAACGGGGAGCAAAAGGAAGGATTAAGTGAACTTGAGAATGAGGGTGGGAAATGAAGGGGATTAAGTGGGTGATGGAGAGAAGATGACTGGGCGTACAGAGGGATGAGTGGGGAGAGGGAGGGAAAAGGGGCAGATGGATGGTGGATGGAGGGATGATCTGGATGGAGGGAGGGGAGTTGGGCTGATGGATGGTGGGTGTGGGCGGGAAAAGGATGGACAGATGATGACGAATGGAGGGATGGATGGTGGATAGCAGGAGGAAGGGAAGATGGATAGATGGATGAAGGGACGGAGGGATGGAAGGAAGACAGGTGGTGGAGGGAGGGAGGAAGATGGTGTAGGAAGGGCTCATAGCCCATCTCCTCCATCCCCCTAGTCCTGGCAGATTTGTGAGAGAGCCACAGCAGCCCCTCAGATAGAGGCCCGGGTTTTCTCGGTGCAGAGACCCACTTTCTTGGCATGAACCCCTGATCAGAATGCCTTCTGAGCCACATTTACTGTGCGCTGAACCTTTCCCTGGTGCTCGGGTGTTTTCCACAGGGGTCAGGGCTGCTGGTCCCTCAGGCTTGTAAGGGAGGGGTCCCCGTGCCCCCCATGGAACACAGCTCCACCCTCCCTGGCAGGATCTGCAGTGAGGACATAGAGTGTAGCGGGCTGACCATCCCCAAGGCCGTGCAGTACCTGAGCGCTCAGGACGAGAAGTACCAGGCCATCGGGGCCTACTACATCCAGCACACCTGCTTCCAGGACGAGTCTGCCAAGCAGCAGGTAACGGGGCCTGGGCACACGGCAGTGAGACACAGGGGCCACGGCTGCTGCCTGGAGTGAGGGGTGACGGGATCTCTGGTTGGGGCACACTGGTCAGATGTGATTCCCCTTAGGAACACGAAAGAGGGAACCCCCCAAGGAGGTGACTGTCCCCCACACTCCCCAGCCACCCCCTTCCTCAGTCTCTCTGAATTATGGACCTTCCTCTGACCAGGCCCCTGTGGTAGAAAACAGGGCTTGAGGGGGCCCCACGTGTGCCTGGTGGGGAGGGGACACCTGTCAGACTCCAGCTCAGCCCGAGGGGAAGTGCCCAGGGCACGTTTGTGTCAAACAGCACTGGCCGCAGGACACAGGGCTCCCGGGGCAGTCTGTGTCCCAGGCGCGTTTAGGCCCATTTCCCTCACGTCCAGAGGAGAAACGCAGGGCTCAGGGGCAGCCCCGTCCAGCCAGGGCCCGAGGTCTGTCTTAGCTTGTCCGGCCTTCCAGCCGCTCGTTTCTGACTGACATCCGTGTTTCCACGCCCAGCGTGGACGTGGGTCTGGGAAAGGCTCTCAGCGTAGGCTCCCCTGACGGCGTGTCGCCCTGTCCCGAAGGTCTACCAGCTGGGAGGCATCTGCAAGCTCGTGGACCTGCTCCGCAGCCCCAACCAGAACGTGCAGCAGGCCGCGGCGGGGGCTCTGCGCAACCTGGTGTTCCGCAGCTCCACCAACAAGCTGGAGACGCGTAGGCAGAATGGGATCCGCGAGGCCGTCAGCCTCCTGAGGAGAACCGGGTGCACGGAGATCCAGAAACAGCTGACCGGTAGGGAGCCACGCCACAGGGAGCCTGGCCATGGGATCCAGGCCATGGGATCCAGGCCACAGGATCCAGGCCATGGGATCAAGGCCATGGGATCTAGGCCACAGGATCCTGGCCATGGGATCCAGGCCATGGGAAACAGGCCACGGAATTCAGGCCACAGGATCCAGGCCATGGGATCCAGACCATGGAGCCTGGCCATGGGATCCAGGCCATGAGATCCTGGCAATGGGATCCAGGCCACAGGATCCAGGCCATAGGATCAAGGCCATGGGATCTAGGCCACGGGAGCCTGGCCATAGGGAACCTGGCCATGGGATCCAGGCCATGGGATCCAGACCATGGGAGCCTGGCCATGGGATCCAAGCCACGGGATCTAGGCCACGGGGAGCCTAGAGACATAATCCAGGTCATGGGATCCAGGACCACAAGGAGCCTGTCTATGGGACCCAGCCCGTGGGATCCAGGTCATGGGGAGCCCAGCCACAGGATCCAGGCCACGGGGAGCCTGACCACTGGAGCCAGCCCATGGAATCTAAGCCACAGGGCGCCTGTCCACGGGGAGCCCAGCCACAGGGAGTCAGAACATAGGAAACTCAGCCCCAGGAAGCCTTCTGCCTCCCAGCGGGGGTCTCGTGACCATCTCTCCAGGCAGGGCCCAGGAATGAGATGCAGATGTGCCTTCAGGCTAATGTCCGGGACACCCTCCCCCCCCCCCCCCCCCCCCGCACCCAGCACTGACTTTGGATTAGTTGGTGGCTTCTAGATGGTGACCCTGGGCATTGTGCACACTTGACCCAGGGATCAAGGCCCCTGTAAGGAGAGAGGGCAGAGGTGCTGGTGTCCATTAGCCCAGCAGCCTCTGGTCCTGTGGCCTTCAGGGTACAGTTATGAGGAGAGGCAGCGTTGATGGGTCTACGAAAATATACTAAGTACTTGGGGTGGGAACCTGAGAGGTAGAAATCACTACGACTGCCACAGAGGTGAAGACCAAGTCTTAGACAGAGGAACAAAGACAAGTTTTCTGGAACCACTTTCAAATGCAAGACAGAATAGCAGAGCGGCCGAAGCAATAGTACTGCGGCTAGGCGCTTGCCTTGATTGTTGACTCCGAGCCCAGCGGGGCTGATCCCTGAGTGCCAGGAGTAAGTCCTGAGCACAGCTGGGCGTGCATTCCCCCTGACCCCCCCCAAAAAAAAGACAGAACAATATATCTGTAGGAAAAGGTATCTATAGGAAAAACACCGAACACTTAATTTTTTTCCGGGCCACACCCAGCAGTGCTCAGGACTCACTCCTGATTGACTTGGGTGACCACATGGGGTTCTGGGGATCAAACGTGGGTCCTCTGCAAATGCCTTATCCTCTGTACTACTGCTCGAATCCCACATTGCAGTGTTTTGTGGTCATTGCCCACGTGGATGATCGGGAGCTGGACCGAGAGCTCCAGAACAGGGCCGGGCCCAAGGAGCTGCCGTCCCGTCCATGAACACGCTGAGAATAGGGGCTGGCAGCAGAGAGAGCATAGCCGGGGGTTGAGGGGGGTGGCAGGGAGCTGCCTCGCGGAGCCGGGTGGGCTCGCATCCCCGGACCCTCTCCGAGCCCCGTGTGTTGCTGTCCCGCCACAGGGCTGCTCTGGAACCTGTCTTCCACGGATGAGCTGAAGGAGGAGCTCATCTCAGACGCCCTGCCCGTGCTGGCCGACCGCGTCATCATCCCCTTCTCGGGCTGGTGTGACGGCAACAGCAACGTGTCCCGGGAGGTGGTGGACCCCGAGGTCTTCTTCAATGCCACAGGCTGCTTGAGGTGAGGAACGGCGACAGACCCGGGGTCTTCTGCCTGCAGACCCTTTCCCGGGCAGAGTTCCTCAGGGAAACTGTGCCGCAGCCAAGAAGGGAGCTTACCGGGAAATCTACCAGCAGGCACCGCCATGCTCAGGGGCCAGCCCCCCAGCTCTGAAGGAGGCTCATGCCCCCCACCATCTCCCAGGAGGGGCCTCCAAAGACTTGGTCAGGAATCTAAGAGGGTCTAACTAACTCTCCAACCTGGGTATCAATTGCTTCCCCTCCTCCACCCCCCAAAGTTAATTTCTTGTACGATCTTGAAGAGCTTGTCTCCCCATGAGTCACTTCCCGCTGTGATGCTGAGACCCATTTGCTGCACTCATTGGCATGAAGATGGCACTGCTTCGCCCAAACTTTCCCGAGTCCCACAGCAGGGTGGGGCAGGGCCCCTGGGCAGCTGCAGGGGAGGGACCTGAGAGGTTTACAAGCAGGGGACTCTAAGAGGGCTTCTCTTCCCCCAACTCCTGGGAACCCCCAGAACCGGGGAGGGGGGGCACTGGTATGTGCTTCTGTGTCTCAACTTGTGCTCCTCTGTGCCAGCCGCCAGCCGCCAGCAGGTAGAGAGGTGGCAAGGCGGGAGATGAAAAGGCGGGTAATTAAGGACTTCACAGGGGCTCAGCCGCTGGGAGAGACACACCCCACCTGCGAGGTCCGCAGAGGGGTCCAGGCTGCTGAGAATGGGGCTCTGCCCGGGGCAGACAGACCCCAGGAGGAGGGGCATCTGATCCCCACCCTGTCCCCATCTCCCTACATCAGCGCCGCCCCCTTCCTCCTGCCCGGGGGCGTCCAGCTCCACACGCGCCCCCTAGTGGCAGGATGCACACCTGCTGCGCGCGCGATCCTGAGCTATTGGCTGGGACCCCCGGGGAAAAGGAGGCACGCTGGGCTTTCCCCCGGGCCAGTGGAATTGATTGATTTTCTCTCCTTGCGTTTTTAAAAAACCTCTTTATTCATTTCTTCTCCTCCCACACCTCCAACCTTCACTCTCCTCCAACACTGTCCCCCACCTCCCTCCCTCCACCTGCTCCCTCCTCTGCCCCTGCCCGCACCCCTTCTCCCTGTCTTCCTCCCTGTACCCCCTTTTCTCTCCCCTCCCCCCGTACCCGTACCCCTTTCTCTCCCCCTCCCTCTTGCACGCTCACTTTCTGCTTCCGGACTTCATTTCCCCCGCCCCCCTCCCCACCAACCCACCCCAGGAACCTGAGCTCAGCTGACATGGGTCGCCAGACCATGCGGAACTACACGGGGCTCATCGACTCTTTGGTGGCCTATGTCCAGAACTGCGTGGCTGCCAGCCGCTGTGATGACAAGGTGAGGGTGTCCCTAGGTGACCCCAGCAGCCCCATGTCCCCTGTGTGCACAGTCCCCGCCAGGGCCCTGATCATGGAGCTTCTCTCTGGCCTCTTGCTCCTGACGTTCTTCTTGCCCGACGCCATCAGGCTAGCCAGCACTTCCTGGAAGCCCTTGAGCGTGGTCTGGTGCCAGGGTCAGAGCCAGGAGGCAGGTCCGAGGGGTTGGGGGTGTTCAGTGCTGAGCTGCAGCCCTGTGGCAGGGGGTGCCCAGGGTGGCATGTGGGGGCTGCCCCTGTGCAGGGTGGGGTGGGGGACTGTTCCATGGTCCTGCATTCTCTGGACCCACGGACACATGGGACAGAGAACGGACAGAGCAGCAGCGTCTCAGGAGGAGGTGGGCCAGGCTATTCCAGAAGGACCAGGGCTCTGCTGACCATTATGGGCATCACAGTCAGCCCGTGGCAGACTGTGTCCTCCTCCCTCCTCTGGCAGTGACAGCAGGACCTCCGGAGGGAGCCTTGGGGCTGCTCATTCTGGTGCCCTCAAGCTAAACCTTCTCCCTCTACACCCCAGGAGCCCAGGCCCACCAGCCAGCAGTGCCAGGAGTCTGAGCCATCTGCTGGCCTGACCCTCACCCAGGGGTTCACTCGAGACAAATGGCCACACATGGGGACAGCAGCCTTGTGAAGTGGTGGGAGGGGGAGTGCCCACATCACCATCCATGTGATGGGGCTGGTTAGCGTCTCCCTGGGATGGGGGGGGGGTGCACCTGGGCAAAGGGGAGGGTAGGAACTGTAGCACCTGGGGGACTCTAGCCCTCATGCCAGGTGGTCCTGAGGCGTTTAGGATGGGCCGAGTGGGCCTGTGGCCCCATCTATCGTGGCCACTCTCTGCTGTGTCCCAGGCCCCAGGAAGGTCCTTTCTGTGGCCCATCCTCCCGCTGCAGTAGGTGACTTCCGCCCCACGTGACGAGGTTGATCCAGCTGTTAGCCAGTGGCAGGACAGGGCGGATTCCCAGCGGGACTCGGGGTCTGTGGCTGGGCGCCGTATGTCCCACAGGGGACTTCTCCCTGTGCCATCTCTCGGGGCAGCTGAGGGGCCTGCCTCTCCCCACCCCAAGCCAGGACTGGGGAGCCAGTGGGGCTGAACAGAGGCTCACACCGCACCCTGCTCGGCCCGCAGTCCGTGGAGAATTGCATGTGTATCCTGCATAACCTCTCCTACCGCCTGGATGCCGAGGTGCCCACCCGCTACCGCCAGCTGGAGTACAACGCCCGCAATGCCTATACAGAGAAGTCCTCCACCGGCTGCTTCAGCAACAAGAGTGACAAGATGATGGTAAGGGTACGGGCCAGCGTCCATCTGTCGGTGCATGGGCAGAGCCAGGGCCCACTCCCCACTGAGCAGCTCAGGGGGCCTCCCTCCCCACCCTCGCTGTCCAGCCCTAGGGGTGGTGCCCATAGCAGCCTGGGCCCTGAGACCGTCCTGCACCCTGAGAACTAGGGCTGGGAGCTCCCATCTTGTACCCAGAGGGGTCTGTGCTCCTAGGGGAGTTCAGAGCCCCCCAGAAGTCAAAGCAGCAGCCCTCTGCAGGCCTTACTCTCTGTTGCTACATACTGCTCAGGGGTCCCTTTCTTCACCCTCATCCCTGAGGGCTCGGGGGACAGCCAGAACCCTAGCACTCCCATGGCCTGGCTCCCACTGCCTGCTGAGCCCCTGGCGTGTCCAGGAGCCAGGAAGAAGCCTGCCAGGCTTTAATCCGCGCCTGTGGGGGCCAGAGCCTGGACAGCCCAATAGTCCAGAGTGGCTCAAGACCAGGATCTGGTCCTAGGAAGGAAGAATGTGTCCCCAAGGGGAGTGAGCCCCGACATTGCCCTGGGGCTTGGCAGACTGGTGCAGAGCACACACCTGGAGACTCCACTCTCCCTGGCTCCCCTGGAGACAGGTTGATGCAAGTCACCAGCCCTCGGGGCCAGGGAGATGGTATAGTTCAGGGCATTTGCCTTGAACACTGTCGGTCCCAGGTTCCATCTCTGGCATCCCATATGGCTCCCTGAGCACCGCCAGGACTAATTCCTGAGTGCAGAGCCAGGAGTAACCCCTGAGGATCTCCAGGTGTGGCCCAGAAGCCAAAAAGACCGTCAAGAACCCAGACCCTCATCCTTGGAACTGACAGGAGCAGCTGCAGAGGAGGGGGTGTGGCAGCTAGTGTGGCCCCGCCCATTGCCCCGCCCCTCCAGGGCCCCACCCCCCCTGAGTACAGTGGGGTTCCTGTCTTCACTGAGCCCCCTTCCTCCTCAGAACAACAACTACGACTGCCCCCTCCCGGAGGAAGAGACCAACCCCAAGGGCAGCAGCTGGCTGTACCACTCGGATGCCATCCGCACCTACCTG
This sequence comes from Sorex araneus, assembly GCF_027595985.1. Taxonomy (NCBI): domain Eukaryota; kingdom Metazoa; phylum Chordata; class Mammalia; order Eulipotyphla; family Soricidae; genus Sorex; species Sorex araneus. The sequence continues at coordinate 34,634,945 of NC_073308.1, forward strand.
AACCTGATGGGCAAGAGTAAGAAAGACGCCACCCTGGAGGCCTGCGCGGGTGCCCTGCAGAACCTCACGGCCAGCAAGGGACTGGTGAGGGCCCGCCCTGCCCGCGTCTATCTGCGCCCCAGGAGCTGAGCTCCCTGATTCCACCTACTGCCCTCGGCTCTGATGGGCTGAGGTTGCCAAGGGGGCAGTTCCCTCATTTGTGGAAGGGGCCAAGGAGCAAATAGAGGTGGCGTGTACTGAGAAGCCAGAGAGATGCAGAGGCCAAGTACAGCTTGTCCACCCGGGACAAATGGGGTGCAGCTATCTGGGGCCTGTCTGCAGCCAAGAAAGGTTTAGATGGGGGCACGGGCCACCGACCCTCATCTACTTATTCTAAAGAGATGGGGACCCAGAGGTAACGAGATTAGACAAGGTCCACTGACCCTCATTTACTTATTCTAAAGAGAAGGGGACCCAGAGGTAACGAGATTAGAGAAAAGTCTTGGCCGCAGAGAGGAGTGAGGCCGGGGGATCTCGGAGAGCTGGGAGCCCACCTAGATCAGGCTGTAATCAGTAGCCAGAGGTCGGGTGAGCTGCCCCATCCCAGCCATTCTGCACGGGCCCTCCATGAGAACGCCAAGCTCGGGTGCCCGTCTCTGATCAGCACACACCCCGTTGGTCCCCGCAGAGCACAGGAAGGGAGGGTGCCCAGTGCTGGGAGCGGGATGGAGACCGGAAAGGGTGCTTTGCCACTGCCAGCCTGGTGGTCGCTGTGCTCACGTGGGCTGAGCTTTTGTCTGTCTGCTAGCGCATGATAGGGGAAAGGCCGGGGGGACTCTGTTCGGGAACACGCGCTCCTGCCCTGCAGCCTCGGTGTCCAGTCGCCAGGCTCGGGCCTCACTGGGCTCTTCTCCCACAGATGTCCAGCGGCATGAGCCAGCTGATCGGGCTGAAGGAGAAGGGCTTGCCCCAGATCGCCCGCCTCCTGCAGTCTGGCAACGCCGACGTGGTGCGGTCGGGCGCCTCCCTGCTGAGCAACATGTCCCGGCACCCCGTACTGCACAGAGTGATGGGTGAGTGGCCGTCTGCTCCCGCCAGGCAGGGCGCGCAGATGCAGCCCCCCGCACACACACTCAGCACACACATACACGCACACACCCCCAACACACACACTCAGCATGCACACACGCACACACCCCCAATACACACACTCAGCACACACATACACGCACACACCCCCAACACACACACTCAGCACGCACATACACACACATTCCCAACACAAACACTCAGCACACACATACACACACAATCCCCAACACACACTCAGCATGCACACACGCACACATCTCCAGCACACACACTCAGCACACACATAACACACATCCCCAACACACACACTCAGCATGCACACACGCACACATCCCCAACACACACACTCAGCACACACATACATACACATCCCCAACACACACACTCAGCACGCACATACACACACATCCCCAACACACACACTCAGCACGCACATACACACACATCCCCAACACACACACTCAGCACGCACATACACACACATCCCCAACACACACTCAGCACGCACATACACACACATCCCCAACACACACTCAGCACACACATACACACACATCCCAACACACACTCAAACACACACACTCAGCACGCACATACACACACATCTCCAACACACACTCAGCATGGACACACACACACAGCACACACACTCAGCATGCACACACTCAGCACACACATACACATACATCCCCAACACACACTCAGCACACGCACACACACACAGACACACACGCATATACACAAAGAGAGACACACAGAGAGACACAGACATGTACACAGAGCACACTCATACTCACAGAGAGACACACACACTCAGCACATGCATACACAGAGAGAGAGAAATACACAGACACACTCAGCACACACATACACACAGACACACACATTCTATAGTGGAAAGGCACCCTCTAGCCCCTTTAGGGGGCACCCTCCAGGAAGGAAGTTGGACTGAGAGATGGTGATTGTGGAGGGTCTCCTGGGAGGGGGCAAAGCCCAGAGCGCAGAGTTGGGGCTGGATCAGGAAGTCCACCAGGGCTTCCTGCGTGGATCCTGGCCTGCGGGGTCCCAGGTGGAAGTCCTCAGCCATAGTCCTGACCTGCCACCTCCCTCCCCAGGGAACCAAGTGTTCCCAGAGGTGACCAGGCTCCTCACCAGCCACACTGGCAACACCAGCAGCTCGGAAGACATCCTGTCCTCAGCCTGCTACACTGTGAGGAACCTGATGGCATCGCAGCCACAGGTGGCCAAGCAGCATTTCTCCAGCAGCATGATCAACAACGTCCTCAACCTGTGCCGCAGCAGGTGGGTATGGTGGGGCATTGCGTGGTGAGCGGGGCTTGTGGGCGGGGCCAGTGGACATGGGTGGGGCTACTGAGTGGGCGGGGCTACTGGGTGTGGGTGGGGCTGTGAGAGGCATGGCTTGTGTAGGCATGGCCAGTGAGTGTGGGCGGGGCCAGTGAGTGTGGGCGGGGCCAATGAGTAGCAGGGATAGTGAGTCTGGGGGTTTGTGAGGGGTGGGGCGGATCTCACAGCACATCCACTGCAGCTCCTCTCGCCCCCAGCTCCAGCAAGGAGCAGGCCCTAGAGCCGTGCTGGGAAGCCAGCATGGGGGAGGCTAGAGCAGAGAGGTTCTAGAAGTCTTAGAGTGGGGAGGGGGCAGCGGGGCGACTATGGGTCCATATCCAGGGCCTCCCAGCAGAGCCAGCCACAGCACAGGGAGCCATGGGGGCTGTGGAGTCCTAGGGGGCGGGAGGCCGGCAGGAGCCAGGGGCAGCAGACCCATCGGGACATCAGTTCACTGTGCACCTTCAGCTCTTTCCTCCCAGGACGAGGATGGGTGGGGCACTCGTGGGTGCGCTTTCCCTGTCCTGCCACCTCTAGGTGGCTGGGGCTCTGCCCCCCAGTCTCCCCGAGGTTCTGGGGGCGAGGGGGGGAGCAGGCAAGCAGGGGCTCTGCTGTGAGTCTCACCGCATGCGCACTCCTGCCCGCAGCGCCTCGCCCAAGGCTGCGGAAGCTGCCCGTCTCCTCCTGTCTGACATGTGGTCCAGCAAGGAGCTGCAGGGGCTCCTCAGACAGGTAAGGGCCCCCACTGACCCCTGAGCCCCGTGGTCCAGAGAATAGCCCTGGGTTTGCGTAGGCCTCAGGGAGCAGCTGGGGTCCTGAGGGAGGGTTTCAAGGTGAAAGCAACCCAGGCCATTGCACTGGCTTCAGGCACCAGGTGCGGGGCTGGGGGAGGTGTTGTTCTGCATATCTGCCCGAGGGATGGGCGACCACACTGGACTCCTCTCCTAACCTGTCCCACCACCCTCAGGTCCTGATTTGAGACCCCACCTGTTTCCCACGAGACCCCCAGAGTGTGAATGAAGTGAGGCCTGGGGCCTGGGGAAAGTGGCTCGGTTCCCAGGGCTCTGAGGGGTAGAGGGGAGGACATGGGGACTGGGCAACAGGGTGACCTCTGGAGCACTGCTGGTGCAGCCAGGGAGTACCATGGAGCCTTCAGGGGGGTGTGGGGAAGGAGGGAGGGGAGCCTGGAGATTCTGGTTTGCCTCTGGCTGTCCCAGAGAGACAGAACAAGGGCCAGACAGAGAGGGCACGTGCTCCGGGGGGAGAGCAGCCCCGCAGGGAGAGGGTGGGGGAGGGCCAGCACACCTCCAGCAGCCGGGGGTCCCCTGCAGAAGGAGAAGCCTGGGAGGGGCCTGGAGGTCACTGAGAGGACAGCCCAGAGTGGCTTGGGGGGACAGAGACTTGGGGCACGCCAGGGGGGAGGAGGGCGAGCTTCCTTGAGCTGCTCTGGGATTCATCGAACCCCCAGGTATGTGCAGAGTCATCCGCCGCCCCCCCGCCCCGTCTCAGACTCCCTGTGCAGTGCTTCGGGGACCCTGACCCCCGCTGTGGGTGGCCGCTCAATTCAGAGGCATCAGCGGCTCCCCTGCCTTCCTTTGGGGTGTTCCAGCCATGGTGAGGTGGGCCACACGCCTCCAGCTACCCTACACTCAGGAGCCAGGCCCCAGACAGGACCCCGCGGGAGTGGGCTCCCGGCTCAGCCCTTTCCACCCCGAGCCGGGCCCTGCATGCCCAAGCTCCACGCTGACTACCAGGGCCCCTCCTGTCCCCACAGGCCTGGAGAGCTCACAGGTTCCCAGAGCTTCGCGGGGCTCCCAAGGGTCTCCTCTCAGGGCCCCCGCATACCTGCCACTGTTCTCATTCACCCCAAGGCACTTAGTGAGCCCCCGCTGTCTGCTCCGGGAAATAAAGGGTCCAGACCGGAGATGAGTTCAGGGCCCGAGCTTAACTCACTGCACAGCCTGGCCCCCAAGTACCGCTTGGGGTGGACCTGGGGGCTCCCAGGCACCAAGTGGTCTTGCCAGCACCATTAGGCCCAGAAATCCAGGGAGTTGTCTTAAGAGTGGACCCAGCACCCCCAACACTGTTGAGAGGGGCTCCTGTTAAAGAAGGAAAAGGAAGAGAAGGGAGGGAGGGAGGGAGGGAGGGAGGGAGGGAGGGAGGGAGGGAGGGAGTGAGGGAGGGAGGGAGGAGGCGGAGGGAAGGAGGGAGGAACTCCTACAGGACAGGAAGGATGTGCCAGGAGAGGAAGGAAGGAGGGAAGGAGAAGAGGAATGGAGGGGAGGGGAGGGAGAGGAGAGGAAGAAAGGAAGGAGGGAGGGGAGACTAAGGAAGGAAAGAGGAAGGAAAGAGGAAAGAAGGAAGGAAGGAAGGAAGGAAGGAAGGAAGGAAGGAAGGAAGGAAGGAAGGAAGGAAGGAAGGAAGGAAGGAAGGAAGGGTAGGAGGAAGGAAGCGAGGGTGGGAGGAAGGAAGCGAGGGTGGGAGGAATGAGGAGAGGTGATAGATGAAGGGAGAAGAGGGAGAGAGAAGGGAGGAGAGGGAAAGGAGGGAGAGAGGAAGGCAGGGAGGGAGGGAGGAACTGAGGAAGAGGAAGGATGAAGAGAGGAGGGTGAGAAAGAAGCGGAAGGAGAGTGGGGACTAGACTGGCCCCTCCAAGCCCAGGCGCTAGTGGGCTGCGGGTGGGAGGAGATAGTGGGCACCCTGCAGCCTGGGGGCAACGCCAGCCTTGACCCGGGGTTCGAGGATCACGGGCATGATCTTCCAGAGAGGGACTGTTGGTTATAAAAAGGAGTGGGGGAGCAGTCGGGGCAGAATAAGATCTTTTCTTCTCCGACTTGGGGGGTGGTTCTGCTTCGTGAACAACGGGCCCAGCTCAGCCGCCCCGTCCTGACCAGGCTCCAGCCGTGCCGGTAGGAAGGAGCAGCGGCTGTAGCCATGCTCTCCGCTCGCCGCTTGTCTGCGGGCACGCTCACCTACGCGCATGTCCGTGGGGCCAGGGTGCTCTGGGCAGCCGTGGGGCCCGCTGTCGCCCACGACCTGCCCTGCAGCTCACGCTTCCCCTGCAGCAAGGTCTCGACCGGAACATGCTGGGACCCTTGACCGGGGCCAACAGTCTCAGGAACTTCACCTCCCGATTCTAAGAAGAGGTGCCAGGCACGTTTGCTTGCAGGTGAGTCTACACACACACACACACACACACACACACACACACACACACACACACACACACAGCCGGGGCGGCTGGGATATTTGCAGCAGCCTCATCTGGTTTCAGAGGGAAGACCCCTTGGTTCTCCCCAAGGCCTGAGAAGCAGCCTCTGGCCTGACAGGCAGCCTGGCTTGGGATGACGCGAGGCCTGGGAGCAGCCGTGGACCAGGCCAGGCTGGGGCGCCAGGTGCTGTCTAGCTACAGGGCAGAAGGGATGTGCCATGTCCCATTAGCATCAGCAGGCTCGAGGTGTGGGCAGGACCAAGTCCAGCTCTCAAGGTTGCACACTGCACTAGCCAACAGAGTCCTGCCTGGACCAGAGTGTGAGGCCCAGCTGGACTTGGGCCTGTGTCCATCTGGGTCGGAAACTCCACAGTTCCTCAAAAACAGAGAAATCTTCTCTTCCTGGAAAAATGTTCTTGATTTACAATTGGGTTCTATAAAATGATCTCTCTTTCCATGTAACATTGAAAAAGGAGTTTGAATTGCTCCAGCGCCTTCCAGTTTAGAAGTTTCGTGATCAACTCAGAAAAGTTTGTACTGGCCTTGCCATGAAATTTTTTAAGACTCTGTTATCTGCAGCCACTGGCTGCGGCTACGACAGTCTGGCCCTCCTGGGAAGAAACTGCAGACAGACAACAGTAGCCCATTGAGAGAATTCCCTGGAAGTGAAAGTCCCTGCCGCTTCCTGCCAACTGTCACTGCAGCTGTTGTTTACTGGGATTCCCACGCTGCTGCTTCCCGAAAACTTAGGGGAGACTTCCAGACGCTGAGAATGCTCATTCTATTGTTGCTTTTCTAATATTTTCTTTTATTTTTCTACAAAATCAACACCTACCACCATCCTGGCTCCATCCTCCATCCTTGCTCCCAACCCCTTGCTTGTGTAAAGACTATTGATAGGGGCCAGAGCAGTGGTACAGCAGGCAGGCACTTGCCTTGCACGCGCCAGCTGGGGTTTGATTCCTGGTACCCCAGGTGGTTCTCTGAGCACAGCCTGGTATGGCCCCAAAACCAAACCAGACCCCAAAATGACCTGTTTCTGGTACACCCATCTCTGCAGCTGCCCAATGCAGTCTAGCCTTTTTTCCAGCCAGTGACCCTCAGTCCCCAGGCTGAGCACTCAGCTCAATGACAAAGGGTCACGAGCCTTAGCTTTTGCTAAAGTCTCCCAGGATCAGACTCCTGGACCCAAGCCCAAAAATATTGACAAAGCAGCTGTGAAACAGGGTCCAGAATTTCATTTAGGGGATTTGGGCCATACCCCCATAGTACTCGGGGATCCTGGTGTTCCCTGGGGGAGCAGAGATGTCAGGGACCAAACCCAGGTTAACCATGTGCAAGGTGAGGCCTTACTCCCTCCTCTGTCTCTCCAGCCTGAAGAAAGTGCATTTATTTGATGGGGGAAACTTGGATGCTCAGGGTTTACTCCTTGCTCTGCATTCAGGGATCATTCCTGGTGATGCTCAGTGGGTATATGAGATGCTAGGGATTGAACCTGGGTCAGCCGTCTGCAAGGCAAGTGCTCTATGCGCTATACTGTCTCTCTGGCCCCTGGAAAGTGCATTTTTAAAACAAGTCTCCAAAATAATTCAGATATAGGGAAGACATGGCCACAATTTGATAGTACACCTGGACATCATCAAACCTGGACTCTGCAGAGACAGGGTCACATGGTCCATCTGCAGATGGCCAAGATGAGACCTTCTGGGTACAAGGGGCTTCTCAGCACGCCCATCTGACTCCAGTGGGGTTTGGAGCACAGCCTGGGTGCTCAGTCCTGTGCCAGGCTCTATGTTGGGGACACAGGGCAGACACAGCACTGGGGAGACACAGGAGACAAGATACTGAATCCATGGGACTCCTCTGGGAAGGTGCTTGGGGCAAACCTGAAAGCTGGGTCAGGCTGAGTCCATGATTGTTAAGATGTGTATTCTAGGATCAAGAAACTTGCATGCAGGTTTGATTGACAGCGCCACACATAATCCCACACATACAACCAGGACCGGCCCCTGAGCACTGCCGGGTGTGGCCCCCAAACATAAAACAAACCAAAAGATGTATGTGCTGAGAGATAGTGCAGGCGAGGCACTTGCCTCCTACATGCGGCCGACTGGGGTTTGGTACTCAGTACCCATATGGTCCTCTGAGCCCCTCGAGGAGTGATTCGTAAACAGCAAGTTAGGAGTAAGCGCTGAACGCTGCTGGGTGTCTCAAATAAGCAAAAAGATGTTAGTTCTGGAGGTGGGAAAGGGGCAAAGGTATTGGCCAGCCTCCTAGGAACAGCCATGTCTCCCTAAAAGTGCTCACTGAAGGATTTCTCTTTTTCTAGAAATAACACCGCCCCCTGGAGGGCCCTCGGGCCTCACTGGAGGAGTTTTTGTGTCGACCCTGTGCAGTATTTGGAGAATTCAAATGCACCCAGAGCAACGCTGAAGACTGTGGCTGATGGAAATATTTTTAGATTCTATATTTTTTTTCCTTAGTGGGAACTGGCAAGCGATGGGGGTGGGAGGGTGAGTGGGGGGCAGGGGGGGCTTTCTTGAGTTAAAGGGGCTTGTGTCTGATGTCAATACTTCTTTCGCTGAGAACCGGTAAATATGTGTGTGTGTGTGTGTGTGTGTGTGTGTGTGCGCGCGTGTGACGTGAGTGTGAGGACGTGTGCATGCGTGTATGGAGCACCGGAGGGCAGCAGCTCGCCATAGCACATGGGACAGGGCAGGTGGGACTGGCGGGCCCCCCCCTCCCCACCTTTCTTAATCCCGGGCAAGTACGGCGAATCTTTCTCTTAGCTACCCATAGAGGCCAAGGATGGTGGGCTTCCGGCCACCTCCTCCCCGAGCCCCCGAGGGGGGAGGAGCGCCAGACGCCGGCAGCAGGCGGCCGTGGCCTTCAGAGGCACACCTGCCGGAAGGGAGGTCAGCATGGGCGTCAGTGTATCTCTCTGGAAACAGCTAACTTTCTAATACAGCCCCCTCCGTGCGTGGACGGAGGCTGGCAGGCAGCAGGGCACAGGGGGTGGTGAGTCCTCCGAAAGGGGGCAGTCTGGCTGGCTTTGCTAGATCACGTCAGTCCCGGGGCGGGACTCACCAGCCCCCGAAGTTCCCATCAGAGCAGTTCAGGCTGGAAAGCGCCTGCCTGCACGGGGTGTGTCCTGACTCACTGGGCACTGAGAAAGGGGGCCAGTGAAAGCCAAAGCCATCTGGCTCGGCTGTCCCAAGCCCGCCTTCCCTGGACACCCAGGTGGTGCTGGCGGGGCCTGCAACAGCTCCCAGTGGGATAACTAAGGCCATTTGGACAATCAGATCAATACACCCCCCACCAGTATAACCTGCAGAGACTTGGAGGGGGGGTTCAGGTAGGCAGGGCGGGAACTGTCAGCCTAGGGCACCCACAAGGCCACACCACAGTCAGAGGTGTGGCCCGCTGTCTGCTGATGTGGGCTGTGCAGTGGCCACTGACGCAGAACTTGCTTATTCTCCAAGAGTGTTTGGGGTCCCTATCTGTGCCAGCGGGGTCTCCCATCCTCCCCCAGCCCCCTGCTCAGGTCCCCTGACCTCTGTCCTCATAGGATCTCCTTCTCCTGGAGGAAAGTGGGCACCCGGACTCAGGGACTTTGGGGGTCCCACCAAAATCAGTCCCATCTAATCAGGGCAAAAGGGAATAGTAGCAACAAGGGAGTGGGTGACACGGAGGCAGGATGTTCCCTGTCTTGGACACAGGACGGTCACTAGCGGAGGAGTCTAGAGGCTAGGGATAGGTAGGGGGCATCATCTCTATGTATCTGAGGCAGGGTGGAGACCCCCAACAAGATACACCATTTTGGTACCCTCTGGGGAAGGATGCAGCCCTGCCCCCTCTCCCTGCCCTGACCCCTGGGCTCCTACATAAGCCCCCACCTGGCCACAGCTCCCCACACTTCTCCTGGGGACTGGGGAGGGGGCGACGCTGCCTTGTCCACCTCAAGACCTGACTGAGAAGGGAAGGGGCCAGGACGGCCCAGGCAGGACTGCAGGGTGAGCGGGGAAGGGCGCCCTCACTTCCTAACTGTACAACCCACTCACTCCCGAATTGTACAAGAACCTCATGCTGGCCAGGCCCAGACTCCGTGCGGGATACACTGTGTATTTGCTTTTTATGGAAATGGAAGAAATCAATAAATTGCTGGCGTTTCTTTGAGCTTTTGCAAGAAATGGATTCTTGTGGGTCCCTATGAAGGTGCAAAGGCGGCTCCGAGGCCAGGGACTCCGGGGGCCGAGCCAGGCTCAGAGCACCACCAGAGGAGGCCGGGAGGGTGGTGAGGGCAGGAGGGGGCAGAACCTTGCATACATGTTTGTGTTGGAAGCCTTGATCCACCGATGGACGCTCTGTGTTGCCGGCCAGCATTGTCACCTTTGCCATCGTACCAGTAAGTCATGTGAGGCTTGGAGAAAAAACCAGCGCACTGAGTCAAGCAGCTATGAAGAGGCAACAACTGGGTGGTGACATGTGAGGGACCAACTGAGCAAGCCTGAAGCGGAACTCAGAATCCCCACAGGAGCCCTCCACGGGGGAACTGCAGCTCCCTTTTCCGAATTCGGTTGCCCTGGTTCTCCCTTTCCTGAATTCGGTTGCCCCTGGTCCTCCCTTTCCCGAATGCAGTTGCCCCTGGTCCTCCCTTTCCCGAATGCAGTTGCCCCTGTGAACTCCCTTTTCCAAATGCAGTTGCCCTTGTGTCCTCCCTTTCCCAAATGCAGTTGCCCCTGGTCCTTCCTTTCCTGAATGAAGTTGCCCTTGGTCCTCCCTTTCCCGAATGCAGTTGCCCCTGTGAACTCCCTTTTCCAAATGCAGTTGCCCCTGTGTCCTCCCTTTCCCAAATGCAGTTGCCCCTGGTCCTCCCTTTCCCGAATGTGGTTGCCCCTGGTCCTCCCTTTCCTGAATGCAGTTGCCCCTGTGTCCTCCCTTTCCTGAATGCAGTTGCCCCTGTGTCCTCCCTTTCCCGAATGTAGTTGCCCCTGTGTCCTCCCAGAGGAACTGCCAGAAAAGCAGGTCATGGCCCGGCCCCAAAAGGCTCGTAAGGGACAAAGTGCTCATGGGCACTTCTGGGACAGAAGATCCGAGCAGTGGCTGGGCTGACCCCTGCAGTTGGGGCCACTGGCTGAGAGGCAGAACTGCTTTCCCATTCCGTTTGCTAGAAGCCAACTGGACTCATGGCGGGAAAGACTTGAGCTCAGCTGTGCGGACGGTGGGGAAGGGTCCGGGAGGGGGACGCCACTGTTCCAATGTGGCATCTGAGAACTGGTGATTTAGTTTTTTGATTTTTGGGGTATGGTCACACCCGACAATGCTCAAGGCTCAGGGGTTACTCCTGGCTCTGCACTCAGGAACTACTTCTGGCAGGCTCAGGGGACCACATGGGATGCAGGGGATGGAACTTGGGTCGGGTGCACGAAGCAAGTGCACCCTCCCTGCTGTGCTATTGCCTGGCCCAGAACTGGTGATTTATTTTTATTTTTTTAGTTTATTTTTTTTTTTAATTTTTTAATTAGTGAGTCACAGTGAGAGTGCAGTTACAGATTCAAACATTCCGTGCTTGTTTTTCCCTCATGCAGTGTTCGGGAGCCCATCCCTCCACCAGTGTCCATTCTCCACCACCAATAAACCCAGTATCCCTCCCACCCCCTGATCCCATCCCCCCCGCCTCTGTGGCAGGGCATTCCAATTTGATATCTCTCTCTCCTTTTGGGTGGAACTGGTGATCTAAAAGCTTCCGTGTTTCTGTCATCTTTGCCTTTGTCTTTTCCTGGCAGTTTGGTCAGATTAGAGGCCAGTGGGGACTCCTAGAGGGAGGAAGGTTGAAGGTTGAAGGCTTGAGGCTACAGGACCACCTTCAATGGTCTAGGGGCCTCCAAAATTTTTTTGAGACCTGAAAAATAGTTTGACCACAAAAAACAAGACACAATTAGGAACACTTAAGTCTTCCTGTGTTTCATCGTAAATCTGTGGTTCAATGAAGCAGACATGTGGGATCATGTCAGTTCAAAAGCAGGCAGCTCCAGGGAAATGTACACAGGTACACCAGAACCCCAACAAAGAACAGAGCACTGTCTGCTCCCCAGGTGCCTCAGTGTCTCCCCCAACTCTCCCAATGTGACTATCCAAGGTCATCAACTAATGTTTGATATTATGATATAAATAGAGTCAAGGGTGTCCCTCTGAGGAACCAGAGTGACAGTACAGTGGGTAGGGCACATGCCTTGGGTGTGGCTGATCTGGGTTCGATCTCCAGCACCCCATACGATACTCTGAGCCCCACCAGGAGGGGTCCTAGAGCTCAGAGCCAGGGGTAAGCTCTGAGCACTGCCAGGTGTGCCCCAAAACCAATAATAATAAAATAAATGATAATAAATAAATTTCAATTTATAGATGAAGCAACTGAGACACCAAGGGAGAAAGTTACTTGCCCAGAGCATCATTATAGCAAGTTTGGGGCAGAGCCAGGCGGGACCCAAACTTGCTATATGCAGCCCGAGTGTGTTCTGAGCACTCACGGAGGGCGGGGGGCGGGGGGGCTGCCCAGCAGCCTGAGCAAGAGAAGATAGGCCTGGCCAGGATCAGCTGCTGGGCACCACCAATCCCTGGCATCAGAAGCTCATGCAACCCTCAGGCAGCCCAGGGCTGCAAACGGATGCTCTATGCAGATACACCAGGAAACGGGCAGTTCTGACTCAGGGACTCCACATACGGGCAGACACCGGGTGGTCCTCTAGGCTGGGTCCAGAGGATCGAGCTCAGAACAAAGCCACAGGACGAAAACCTGCCCAGTGGGCATCCCCCACCTTGCCGGATCATCCACAGGCCTCTGCCACTGATGCAGGGACTCTGGCCATCACTGAGCAGATCAGCAAGTGCAGGTCAGGAAGGCGAAGCCAGAGCCACAAAGATTGGGACTTTCTGGAGCCCTGGGCAGGCATAAGGCCATAGCTTGATCCTTTGCATAATAAATATCAACTAAACTAAATTCATTTAAAGGCATAAATAGGGGTTGGAGTGATAGTACAGTGGGCAGGGCATTGGTCTTGCACACAGCCAACCTGGGTTCGGTCCCAGCATCCCATCTGGTCCCCTAGGAGTAATTCCTGAGTGCAGAGCCAGGAGTAACCCCTGAGTATCACTGGATGTGACCCAAAAACAAAACAAAACAAAACAAAGAAGCACCCAGAGCAAGAATCAGATCACAAACCTAATTCCCAGTGCTATGGATTTGCTCCTTTCATGAAATTTTCCTGCTGAATTCCACTTACTTTTGTTACCCATAACTGAGCTTTATTACTTGGAAATCTTTGAAAGATTTTTGCAATCAAGATTCTAAAATTAATAATAATAATAATAATAATAATATGGGCTGGAGCGATAGCACAGCAGTTGGGCATTCACCTTTCTCGCGGCCAACCCGAGTTCGATTCCTCCGCCCCTCTCGGAGAGCCCAGCAAGCTACCGAGAGTATCGAGCCTGCGCAGCAGAGCCTGGCAAGCTACCCGTGCGTATTGGATATGCCAAAAACAATAACAATAAGTCTCTCAATGAGAGATGTTACTGGTGCCCACTCGAACAAATCGGTGAGCAATGGGATGACAGTGACAGTGACAATAATAATATAATAATAGACGTCAAAGTAGTTCCTGGGAAATTACAAGAAGAGTAAAATTTATCACTTCCATGGGGTGGGAGAGAGAGTACAGCGAGTAGGATGCTTGGCTTGCATACAGCCAGCCCAGGTCAATCCCTGGCATCCCACATGGTCCCAGGAGCCTTGCCAGGAGTGATCCTTGAGCTCAGAGCCAAGAGTATGCCCTGAACACTTGCCACTTATGGCCGAAGAGCCAAAAAGGGAAAAAAAAAATGACGTAAATACTTTCTCTGTATGTCTGAGAAGGAAAAATGTTCTTCATGCCCCCAACACCCCCAATCCTATAGTTGTCTCTGAAGAAGTTTCGTGGAGCTGAAGAGAACCCAGGAGGCAGGGCACAGCTTTGCACGTAGGTGGTCCAGGTTCATTCCCAGCACTGCATGCACGGTTCCCCAAGCACTGAGCTGGGAGTAGACCCCAGGTGCCACTAGATGGGGTCCCCAAAATAAGAAGAAAGCTCATGCCTGGTGAATTAGCTACAAGGCATTAGGACATTCATCAAGTGGCTCAGAATCTTAGGGCCATAAACTCCAGCATCTCCACATAGGGCCCCTAACATCCTGCTCTCTCGGGAAGGACTGTCCCCCCAGGCCTCGAGGCCACAGGCCCCATGAGCCCCAGCCTGTGGTTCTGGACCCTCTCAGACTCAACCTCCTGCACTCTGGGGCCCGAACATGTTCTGAAAGACAGTAAGATGGTGCGGCACAGAGGGAGACCGAGATAGTCGTGACCGCTAGGACGTGGGCCCCTGCTCGTGACCTCCCTCCTCGTGCGGGTGCCCCCACGTAGATCCCACCATTCCCATTTCTCAGGTGAGCGCCTGGTTCCGAGAGGTTGAGTCATTAGCTCCGGATCACACAGCTTGCAGGCGGAGACATGGGCTGCACCCACAGCTGCCTGCGGTGCTCACCCCTCAGGCTCGGGGGCTCACTCGCTCTTTAGAGGTGATGCTCGCACACGTTCTCCCGGGGTCTGTGCTCCCTGGCCACGGTGTGCTCACACAGCTTTTCAGCTCTGCTGCTTGTAGGCCTCACAACCCTTTTGGCGGTGCCTGCTCACCCTCCCGGTGGAGTGTGACTGGAAACAGCCAGCATCATGGGGGAGCACTGACAGGAGAGCCGCCAGGCTCAGACAGCCGGCAGCCCTCGCAGTGCAGGGCGTGGGGCCTGAACTTGCCAATGCTTACAACGCAGACACTCAAGTCAGGGTTTCTTTTTTAATTTTTATTTATTTATTTGGGACTGGAGCGATAGCACAGCAGGTAGGGCATTCACCTTGTACGCGGCCAACCCGGGTTCGACTCCTCCACCCCTCTCAGAGAGCCCAGCAAGCTACAGAGAGTATCGCGCCTGTACGGCAGAGCCTGGCAAGCTACCTGTGATGTAATCAATATGCCAAAAACAGTAACAATAAGTTGGGGCTGGAGCGATAGCACAGAGGGTAGGGTGTTTGCCTTGCACGCGTCTGACCTGGGTTCGATTCCCAGCATCCCATATGGTCCCCTGAGCACCGCCAAGAGTGATTCCTGAGTGCAGAGCCAGGAGTAACCCCTGTGCATTGCCAGGTGTGACCCAAAAAGCAAAAAAAGAAAAAAGGAAAAAAACAGTAACAATAAGTCTCACAATGAGAGACATTACTGGTGCCTGCTCAAGCAAAGCGATGCGCAACAGTATGACAGTGACAGTGATTTATTGATTTATTTATTTATTTAGTCATGGTGTTAGGACGCAGGCGGGCTGGGAGAGAGTGACTGGCTTGCAGGAGAGAGCAGGGGACCCACAGGTATAGTGGGAGTTTGGGAGGATGTGCGTGCTAGAAGGACCCACAGGTCTCCTGGGGACAAGGTGCAGCCTGACTGAAGCCTCAGCAATGACTGTGGTCAGTGACTGGGAGAACAAGGACGAGTGTGCCAGGGCAGGAACAGACTCCACAGAAGGTCAGAGTCGAGAGAGGCTCAACTGGATTTTTAAAAATTGTGGGCTGGAGCGATTGCACAGCGGGTAGAGCACTTGCCTTGCACTCGATCGACCTGGGTTTGATTCCTCCATCCATCTCGGGGAGCCCAGCAAGCTACCGAGTGTATCCCACCCACACAGCAGAGCTTGACAAGCTACCCATGGCGTATTCAATATGCCAAAACCAGTAACAACAAATCTCACAATAGCGATGTTACTGGTGCCTGCTTGAGCAAATTGATGAACAACAGGACGACAGTGCGACAGTGCAGTGCTACATTTGTTTTTTTATTGAGTCACCATGAGATACAGTTACAAAGCTTTCATGTTTGAGTTTTGGTCCTACAATGATCAACCACCCATCCCTCCACCAGTGCACATTCTCCACCACCACTGTCCCCAGGATTCCCCGCTCCCACCCCAACTCCTCCTCTGCCTGTGTGGCAGACAGCTTCCACAATACTCTCTCTCTCTCTACTTTGATTACATTCAGTATTTCGACACCAGTCCCACCATTATTATTTGGAATTTTCCCACCACCACTCAAACCTGCCAAAAAGGCAATGCTAGACAATTTGTTTTGTATTCCTTATTATGAATAGCGTATGAGGTCGCTCC
Source organism: Sorex araneus (assembly GCF_027595985.1). NCBI lineage: Eukaryota > Metazoa > Chordata > Mammalia > Eulipotyphla > Soricidae > Sorex > Sorex araneus. The sequence continues at coordinate 34,650,810 of NC_073308.1, forward strand.
TGGAATTCTAACATTTTAATCATTAGGGCCTGGAGAGATCTCTGCAGTGAGCTGCTCAGTTCCGAGATTCCTTTGTGTGTCTCTGGATCGTGGCCGTGAAGGCCATGAAGGCGCTTAATAAGTAGCCAGAGGCAGTTCGTGGGCATTATCTCAAGACCCCATGGGGGCAGCGGGACCGGCTCCTCCCCTATCCTGTGAGGCCTGGCGTTTACCGTTACTGCTTCCCCGTACCTGGGCTCTTCACTGCATTCTGGGAGATGGCGGCCACCGGGATTCCTAGGGGCAGGCAGAGGGACGGCACCTGCTCCCGTCTGGAGTGGCCCGGCGGAGTGGCCTATTGCAAAGTCTAGAGGCATCTCTGCAGCGAGCTGCTCGGTTCCGAGATTCGTTCGTGTGTCTCTAAGTCAGGGTTCCTTAAGCTTTGCCCACTCCTGACTTTTTTTCACCCCAGAAATGTTTAGACAGATCAGATAAAATAGCTAGACAGATCAAACACTTACTGATAATTAGCCACAGAGAAGTGCATCTTAAAACTGATTTTTCAGGCTTTTCACCACCCCCCACACTTGGTTCTGTGACCCCAGGTGGAGTGAGGATTCACAGTTTGAGAAGCAAGGCTGGGGGCCAGAGCACTTCAGTGGGTAGGGCTCTTTGCCTTGCATGCGACTGAACAGGCTCGAACCCCGGCACCCCATATGGCCCTCCGAGCCCTGCCGGGAGTAATATCTGAGCACAGAGCCAGGAGTAAGCCCTAAATACAGTCAGGTGTAGCCCCCAAACAAAACAAACAGAGTAAAAGACAAGGCTCTAAAATGTTGCACTGTTCCCTGGACCCTCTCTTGTTTTGTGAATTTAAGAGACCTTCTGGGGAGGGAAAGAGCTTCGGTCCTCCAAAAAGTCACTCAAAACAGAATTAGAGGGGCTGGATCGATAGCACAGGGGGTAGGGCGTTTGCCTTGCATGCGGCCGACCCGGGTTCGAATCCCAGCATCCCATATGGTCCCCTGAGTACTGCCAGGGGTGATTCCTGAGTGCATGAGCCAGGAGTGACCCCTGTGCACAGCCGGGTGTGACCCAAAAAGCAGAAAAAAAAAAAAACAGAATTAGAACCCAGCCCATGCCCCCTCCTCCCTTACTGGCTCCTGTGGACAGAGAAAGCCCTTTTCTGAGACAAGTGACTGGTCCGACAGGGGGTGGGGGAGGGGCGTTGGGGATCTCAGCAGCCAGCCTGAGACTTTGACCAAATCCCATGCCCCTGAAAGCAAGAGCCAGCCCTGTTTACAGGACCCCAGGGGCTCGCTCCAGCCCCCCCCCCCCCCACAGACACACATAGGCACTCTGGCTGAAGATGTGGGATGTGACAGTTACCATTTGCCTGAGCTGATACAACTGGCCCTGAGAGCGGCCCCCTGAGATGTATGTATAAAAACCCCTGTGTGAGCGCTAATAAACGGATTGCTGATTGACCACCAGCTTTCCCCCCTCCGCGTGGTTCTTTCTCTGAGGCGGCAGGAGTCCTCTGTGGGGGTCAGGCAGAGGCTTCTCTCCTACCCACTCCCTCTCCTATAGGGAGTAAGTTCGCCAACTCCGGGGGATCATACTCCAGTGTGCCAGGGTCGGCTGGCCAGGACCCCGACAGAGAGGAGTAGCAGGGATGGGGGCGCTCATAACCCAAGTTCTCCTTTTCCCCTGCCAGCTCAGAGTTGCCCCACACGTTCTCCACGTCTGTCTGAGCCTGGGGTCAGAGCCTTTGTTCTTTTTTATTTTTTTTTTGCTTTTTGGGTCACACCCAGCAATGCACAGGGGTTACTCCTGTCTCATGCGCTCAGGAATTACTCCTGGTGGTGCTCAAGGGACCATATGGAATGCTGGGAATTGAACCCGGGTTGGCCGCGTGCAAGGCAAATGCCCTACCTGCTGTACTATCGCTCCAGCCCGAGCCTTTGTTCTTGACCCCATCAAACCAGAGCCCCTTGATGGGAGGGCCCAGGGACTGCCATGGGAGCCACTAGGAGGCATCTGGGAGCCGAGAGCTGGCCACAGACTGAGAGCTGGGTCAGCCGAAGATGTCTCCTGCCAGCTGCCTTTGTCCCCTTCGGAGCCCCAGCATCTTTGAGTAGAATAGATGGAACTGTGGGCAGCTGCTCCCAGGCAGCAGGGGGGAAGCAGAAGACCCCCACCCCCACCCCGCTTCCCCTGAGGGGTCCTCAGAGCCCCTCCTGCAAAGTCCTGGGCTTTCCTGATAAACAGGGAAACAGTAAACAATTGTTAACGTAGGTTCCTGCATTCTCTGTAGTACTTGTTTGATAAGAAATGCAAAGGGCCTTTAAAAAGACCTATTCACAAAACCCTTACTTTTAATTGAAGTCTGATACTAGGTTCCTCTCCACATGGGAAGTTACTTTTTCTTTCTCTTACTGAGAAATATCACTGTAGCACTGCTACAGTGACAGTGCTACAGTGTATTTTTCAATGAACTTTACGACTTTCCTGCGCTGAGCCTGAGGGTCTTTAATATTCCATATTTTCATCCTTGAAATATTGAAGTACCTGGGAATCACAAAGGAACACAAAGGCCCGCCACCGAAGCTTCTGCCTCACCTGCACCACTGTGAGTAATGTACTGAATAGCTCCTGGATTCTGTTATATTCCTTGAAGAACACTATGTCTTGAAATAGGCATTTATTTACCTTGCAGAATTCAAACTTCGGAATGAGAAACAGCCAAAATCCCTATGTAGTTCATTTACTTTTAGTTGGATTGAGTGAATTCTCCACGCATGGATAATTTTAGAGATTTGGGCCGGGTTTCTATTCAGAATGCAAGGGATTGTCTGCAACTTTCTAACATTTTCCCTCTGCTGATTTCCTTAAACCCTTACCTCTTGTTCTATAGTACAACAGAGGCATGCATTTCCATTTGAGCTTCCCTGTCTTCATGACACAATATGCAACCTGTTTGGAGCAAAAAAAAAAAAAAATCTAGATGCATACAGAGATATAGTACAGTAGGCTGGGCGTTTGCCTTGCATTTGACTGACCCAGGTTCAATCCCTGGCATCCCATAGCGGCCCCCCACCCCAGCACCTTCAGGAGTGGTTCCTGAGTGCAGAGCCAGGAGTTACCCCCAAGCATCGCTGGGTATGGCCCCCAAACAAACAAATAATCTATAAATACAGAAAAGCCTCCCAGCACAAGTTTATTTTTCTGAGTGTCAACACGGCTTCAAGATCTGTGGCTTTGGGCCACTCCATTATATCTTCTAAGTTATTATTTCATGACAGGTTTGTAGTTTTGATCTAGGGGAAAGGCGATTTGAGTAAGTCCATCATAACTGAGAACAAAACATTCTGACCATCAAATGTGACGTGAGACTCACGGATGCCCTGACAAAGTACATGAGAGCAGCAGGGACTTGATTTGAGAGCATCTGAGGGAAAGTAAAAAGAGGGGCCAGAGCAAAAGTAGAATGAGTAGGGCATTTGCCTTGCACACGGTCAACCCAGGTTCGATTCCTGGCACCCTATAGGGTTCCCAGAGGCCACCAGTAGTGATCCCTGAGCACAGAGCACATGAGTAATCTCTGAGAACTGCTGGGTGTGGCCCCCAAACCAGAAACAAAGAAAAAAAAGAGAGAGAGAGAATATAGAAGGGATAAAGGGAAAGTCTGAACAGTTTTCTAAGAAATTCTACTGAGAAGGATGAAAGGAGCGAGTTGTGTCTAGAAGTGGATGAGACCTCAGGAGAGGCCATTCGGCCAGAGGGAAGCAGGGAGGGCTCGGGTCCAGCAGAGAGGGCGATGCTGAGATGGCCGAGAGAGAGATGCTGTGAGGGGAGGAGGCAGTGGGCTGTGTGCTGCCAGCCAGCTGTGAACCATGTCAACAAACCCATCCACAGTCTCCAGCAGGGACGTGGGCAGAGGCCAGGGAGCCCGTTTGTCGGCATTTGGGTTTTTGTTTTGCTTCCATGTTCTCGGTGAGATAAGAAATGTGATTGTTTGCAGTGAGGATGAGAGGGGGTATGGGAGATGCTGGGGAGGTGTGTTGCGGGGGGCAGGGGCGGGTAGGAAATATCTTTCCAGGAATGCAGGGGACTGAGAGAGTGAGCCAGGCCATGGACATGCTGGCAGTGCTGGGGGCCCTCTTGGGGTCGGCAAGGTGGGTTAAACAGAGCACTGGCCTGGGTTTGGCGTCCTCTCCGCCCACCCGTGACTCTCATGCAGGTGCAGGTGTGGGGACCATGAAAGCACGGATGGAATTTTCCAGGTGGGCACAATGAGGCGAGTGGCAGGGGTGAAGGCGAGGGAGTGAGAGTGTGGACTCCAAAGCAGAGGCTGTACCCTGGGAAAGGAAGGCGCGGACGTGACGGGGAGAGCTGGCTGCAACTAGGTGGCCACAAATGAACGGGCTGCAATGTGCTCGGGTGCTCAGAGAGGCAGGTTGTGAGTTTAGAAGTAGTAGTCAGAGGCCCGGAGGGATAGTACAGCAAGGAGGGCGTGTTTGCCTTGCATGCAGCCCACCCAGGTTCAATCCCTGCTATGCCATATGGTCCCCTGAGCCCCGCCAGGAGTGATCCCTGAGCACAGAGCCAGGAGTAATCCCTGAGCATTGCTAGGTGTGCTCCCCCAAAAAGTGTTTTTAAGAAGTGTAGTCAGAGTGTATGTTACTTGAAATGGAAATTATGGAGTAATTGTCCTCTTGGGTCCGAAGGTGAGCTGATGTGGGAGTGAACAGCTAGGATGGGACTGAGAATAAAAACCACTGAAAGAGAGGAGCTCGAGGTGTCCAGGGGCTTGAAAATTGGAAGGAACAGGCTTGTGGACGTGGAAATGAGGCGTGGAAACAAAACTAGCGCTGAGCAAGTGATAGCAGTCTGGAACTAGAGTCTTCAAGGAAGGGACTGGAGCGATAGGACAGTGGGGAGGGCATTTGCATTGCATGCAGTTGACCCAATTTTGATGCCTGACACCCCATATGGTCCCCCAAGCCTTCCAGGAGTGATTCCTGGGCACAGAGCCAGGAGTAACCCCTGAGCATCACTGGCTGTGGCCCAAACATCAAAAAAAAAATTTATTTTTAAGTCTCCAGGGAATGAGGCAAGAAAGCTGGGCTTCCCCAAGGGGTAGTGGTGGTCCAGCAGGATGCATTAAATCTCTCTCAGTTTCATGATGCGGAAGTTGAGTTTCAGGGAAGTCCCAGACCTTTTCAATAAATTTTAAAATATTTTTTATATTTTTATTGATTCATTGTGAGATGCACAGTTACAAGGCTGTTCAGGATTGGGTTTCAGTCATACAAAGTTCCAACACCCGTCCCTCCACCACCAATGTCCCATCTCCCTCCTGTGACCCGCTGCCCCTGCCTATCTCTAGGGCGGGCACTTTCCTCCTTTCTCTCTCTTTCTCTCCTTAAAGTCCCAGACTTTCTTCTTCCCTAGATTCACCTCCACTTCCACGACACCAGTGACCAGGGTGAGCCCGGCCCTGGGACTCCAAGAGAGCCCAAGAACCAGGCACTGTTGGAGCGTGGAGTGAGAGCCGCCTCCATCCTCCAGGCCCACTGGGCCCGAGCCAAGCAAGCACAGCGCCCGGCGGGTGGTGAGCTCACGGGCAGGGCGGCGTGGGGTGAGGCTGCCAAAGGGCACTGCAGACAATCCCTGGCATCTTCCAGCCGGGCGGAGAAGAGTTGCCAAGGTTCAGAGGGGCGTGTGGGTTGGAAGCAGCAAGGCAGGCGGCTGGGAAGGAGGCAAAGGCCAGGGCCCGGGGCTTGGCTTAAAACTCAGACACTGTGCTCATCTCGGCTGCTCCTCCGGGGAAACTCACCCCGCCCCCTTCAGATCGGGGTGCCCGGCCTCAGAGACACCCCCCTGCTCCCCCCATCTCCCCCCAGCTCCCCGGGCCTTCCCTGCTTTGCTGCCCTCGAGTTGAAAACCCGCCACATGGCTAGGGTGCGTTTGCTTTTGAGAAACAAAATGGAAGGTTCAGGAAGATCCCGTCCACCTCTTCGCCCAAGCAAGGACCTCTGGCCTCAGCTTCAAGTTTTCCTCTTCCATCCAGGCCACCAGGTTCTGGAAACATCTCCTCGCCTCCCTGGCCACGGCCTCTTGGAACCTGGCTTTGGCCGTTGCTGGTGCTAGCGCCCCCTAGCGGGCCTCCCGACCCTGGCTGCCACCCGGCCACCAGAAGGCGGCCCCACTAGAAGCACCACCCAGGACAAGGCCCACTCTGGCCTTCCCGAGTCTGCAGGCAGCTGCCACCTCCCAGAATTCCCCGGCCACCCCCAAGGCTCTCCCAGGCTGGCCGCAGTCCACCCTCTCCATATGTTCTGTCCACTCCCGCCCTCCTGGTGCCCCACCCACCCACCCAAGGCACCTCCCCAAAGACAACGCGCCCATTGAGTCGCACTATCACAGCTTTGTTTCCCCTGCCCAGTGTGTCCGGGCCTGGCTCTGCCTGTCCAAGCCCTGTCTGTCCTCGGAGGCCACACACGAGACCCGCCCACTGGCACCTGTGCGGAGGCCCTGGTCGGGTCTCGACTTGTCCCACACACACACCCCCTCCCTGAGGAATGTGGATGTCCCGGCGGCAGGAGCCGTGATCCACTCTCGCCGTGTCCTTTCTCACCAGCAGCACCGTGTCCAGCCCGGAACGGGGCCCCAACACGCATGGGCATAGGACTGAAAGTGGGCGTGGGGCACCTGCTGGCGTGTGTGGGGCCCTAGGTTGGGTCCCCGGCACTACTTACAAAAAATGGGGGGTGGGGGAGACTGGTGGACTGCAAGGGGAGCGCCAGATGATTGGGGAAAGCCAGGAAACCGCGCGGAAATGAGATTGCTGAGGACTCAGGATCTACCTGGCCCTTGCTGGAGACAGCGCCCCCTAGCGGGCCTCCCGACCACCAGAAGGCGCCCCCACTGGAAGCACCACCCAGGACAGGGCCACTCCGGCCTTCCCGAGCCTGAACGCAGCTGCAGTTGAAAACGGATTTCAATGTGAATGTGAACTGCACATCACATTCCACGGGACTGGAATTGGAAACCCTGCGGGTGCTGACTCACAGGCCCTCCCACCACAGTGGGCCCCCAAAGTCCTCAGGCCTCCCGTCCCCCCGGCCCCCTGAGCCCCCCAGAGGCCCCCTCAGATGCATCTCAGTGCCGCTACACAGTCTCCTTATGGCCCCGCTCGGTCTCCACCCCTGTGGCCATGGAGAAGGTGTCCAGGCCCCAGGACAGCCCTCCCGAGCCCCAGGGGCCCCGAGCGTCCTCGCGCCCAGCAGAGCCGCTTGTCTCTCCGGGGCCGGGGCTGGGAGCCCCTTTCAGGCCACCCGAGTCGGGAAGCACGGGGCGCCTGGAGTGGCAGAGCCCGTGCAGGGCCTGTGACTGCAGGGCCGCCAGCCGCGTATGGATCCTGTTCACACACACGCTCACACTCCACACCCACACACACCACACACACATGCACACAGCACGCACACCCACTCACACACTCATACCACACACACACACACCACTCACACCACATACATACACATACATCACACGTGTATACTCATACCATACACTCAAACACTCATACATAACACACACATTCATACAAGACACACACACCACATACACACACATACATTCCACACCCCTCACACCATACTCACACACATACACACACCAAACACAACACACACACACTCAGACCACACACACACCCCACGCACATCACAGACTCATACATCACACCATCACACACCCCACACACCACACACACACTAATAACCACACACTCACATCACACTCACATTCATACCACACACACCACATACACACACATACATCACACACCCCACACACAACACACACACTCACACACACTGTACACACACACACACAAACACACACACACACACTCTGCAGCTGGAGCTCAGCCAGCACTCGTTGGTATTCACAACCAGGATTCTCGAGTGTGGACGGGCCCCTTTGGGTGTCTCTGGAGAGAGGCAGAACCCCTTGGGCAGCTGTGCCGGGTGGGCCCCGCCAGCCTCCTTTCCGCCCAAGGGAGGGGAGCCTGGCCCTCCCCCTTCCTGCTCTGCTGACGCCCGCGATTCTCCGGCAGCTCCTTCCCGCGCTCCCAGGCAGGGCTGGCGCACACAGCCCGGCGGCTGGAAGCCAGTGAGTCAGCTGTCAGGCTGGCCCGGCCAGTCCTCCCTCCACCCCGCGCAGTCCCGTGAGCCGGCTGGGCACCTTCGACAGCTCCCCCTGCAGGGACGCCGGCCCAGCTGGTGGCGCGGGGAGCACTGGAGACACAAGTCATGGCTGGTGAAGGCAGCCTAGACGCGGGGGACGCGCCCCTGGTGCAGCCCAGGGCCTGAGTGCAGGGGAGCCGCCCACGCCAGGCCCAGCGCAGGGGCGCACGCAGAACCCTGAGCGACAGTGTCTGTGTGTGTGCGTGTGTGCACGTGTGGACAGCACATGTGTATATGGGGGAGAGAATGTGAGTGTGTACATATAAGAAGGTGTGTGAGAATATGCATGTGTATACTGAGTGAGTCTGTGGGGACATGTGTGTGTGTGTGTGTGTGAGCGAACATGTGAGGTGTGAGTCTGTGTATGTATGTGTGTGAGTGTGTAGATGTGTGAGTCTGCGAGCATGTGTGTCTGTATGTGGGAGAGTGCGTGTGAATCTCTGTAGGTGAGTGTTGTATGTTTGAGTCTGTGTACATGTGTACATATCTATATGTGTGAGTGGGTACATGTGTATATGTGTGAGTGTGGGACTAAGTCTGCGTGTATGCATGTTTCTGTATGTGTGTGAGACCGAATATGTATGTGAATGTGTGTATGTGTGAGTCTGCGATGTTACAGGCATGTGCGTACGTGTTTGCATGTGTGGAACACCATGTGTATGTGAGATTGTGCGTGGTACAGGGAGTTAGAGGAAGTTCACACAAACTGTTCTCCAACAGAGCCAGCCAGTTTTTTTTCTTGATTTTTTTGGGGGGGTCACACCCAGCATTGTTCAGGGCTTACTCCTGGCTCTGCACTCAGGAATTACTCCTGATGTGCTTGGGGGACCATATGGGATCCCGGGGATTGAACCCAGGTTGGCCGCGTTCAAGGCAAACGCTCTACCCGCTGTGCTATCACTCCGGCCCCTCAGCCAATTTTTGAAGCTCCGGCTCAGTGAGGGATTTGCTGCCCTGTCCTGTGCTGCGTGTGGTCGGAAAGGGGGTGCCCACCGTGACAGTGAGAGGCCCGTGGTGATTCAAAACCCGCACCCAGAAAGCCTCTCTGGGCAACGTTTCTTGTTTAAACTCACTCGTGAAGGGAGAGTCTGGAGTCCTGGCAGAGCCCTCTCGGGTCACGGTCAGTGAGGAGGCAGCTGACCGCTGACCACAGCTGGCTCGGGGCCTCTGCAGGGAGGGCGCAAGCTCAGTCAGGGGGAGAGGCTGGACAGGCTCTCGGGACAGGCTCTCGGGAAGGCCTCTGGGAACAGTATGGAAAATGCCCCTCCTGTCTGCAGCAGTGCTGGGTGCTGGCCGGCCCAGGGCCGGTCTGGAATGCCGGGTCTGGGCGGCCTCACAGTAGCTCTCAAACTGCAGTGCGTGCCAGCTCCTGGCAGGGAGCTCAGGGGTCGGGCATCTGCCTTGCCTATAGCAGACCTAGGTTCGAATCCCGGCACTGCACAGAACCAGGAGTAAGTTCTGAGCACCACTGTGTGTGGCCCAAAGGGGAGGGAACCCCAATAACTAAATAGCAGGTCGTCCTGGGGAACGTTTCTGCCAATTGGAGGGAGCAGGGTCAGAGTCAGGCCAGGAGGGCTTCCTGGGGACGGAGACATCAGCAAGGGGAGACTGCAGCCAAGAGCCAGAAAGCCAGCATGAGTCACAGAACAGCGAGGCTGTGAGAGGAGGATGTGCCAGAGAGGGGTCTGGAGGGCCTGGGGACAGGGAGGAAGCTGGGGGCATCACCCGGGCACTCAGGTTCAAGATGGGGAAGGCCCAGGTGAAGCTGGACCAGGGGTGGATCTGCGGCCATGGTTCCCGGAGCTGATTCTGGTGCAGAGCCCAGGTCACACTGCAGGGAGCCTGATCCCTCTGGAGAGGGGCGTGGTGGGTCCCTCCTGCTCCACAGAGACCTCTGGCGTCCTGGGGGTGGCGGCTGGCACCACAGGGTAAGGCGGGCGGAGCTGAGTCGGCAGCCACATGCAGCTTCCCGTGACCGGCCAGGCCCCCGCTGGTCTCAGGGCTGGAGGCTCAGCTGGACCAGCCCTGGGCCACGCCAGGGCACCCGAGGGGAAGCAGGGCGGATGGAGTGGGCACCTCCGGGGACACGGGCAGGGCTCTGGGGCCCCCAGCATTGAGAGAGAACCTCGGACTGATTCAGGGGGTGCCCTTAAACCAGCGATTCCAGGCCCCCCCCCCCGCTCCCTGGACAAGCAGGGTGCAGCTCGTGCTGCTGAGAGGGGACTGGACCCCCTTGCTCAGAGAGTGACGGTCCCCGCTGCTGAGAGTGGGCTATACCCCACTGCTGAGAGCGGTCTGCACCCCACTACTGAGAACAGGCTGTGCCCCATTGCTCAGGGCAGACTGTTCCCCCTTGCTCAGGGCCAACTCCACCCCACTCTCGGGCAGGGCCAGGAGGCCTGAGCAAAATTTTTTCCGTGGTCCCCGACTCCAGCTGTTCACTCAGGACCCTGTGGGGTGGCCGCTCCATCTCCCCCAGCTGCAGATGTGCTTCCACACTCTCGACTCCCCACCAGACCCCAGCTCCTGCCCAAGGCCTCCAAATCTCTCTTTCCCTTTCTGTGCAGCAAGCACCTGCGATTCTATGCCAGGCAGAACGTCGCACAGGGAGAAAGGGCAACCCACTCACTCATTCATTCATTCATTCATTCGTTCCGCAAACAGTGAGTGCGGGACACAGGCTGCCAGCAGGGAGCCGGGCAGAGCAACCCCGAGCTCTCGGCTTTTAGGGGGAAGCCAGAGAGATGAGAAAGACGAAGCAAAGAATGGAAGGAAACACACAGAGAGACCCGCTGCAGAGACCTGGGGGTGCGGCAGACAGAGTGGGCTTTGATGGAAAACATTTGCTAAGAAACAAGGGGGCCAGAGAGATAGCCCAGTGGTCAGGGGCACTTCCCCTGCACACAGGCTTCTGAGTTTATATTTTCATGGACAAAGTCACTGCATCTTCATCACCACTAAAGTGCCCGAGACCCTCCACGTGCGTGTCCCTACGTCCCTTCTAGTCCATCCTTCCCCCACCCCTCTCCCCACCCAGCCCTCCTGGCCCCTTTCCCACCGAGCAAACTCAGTTTTGTACTTGAAAGCCAAGGCATTGTCACCATCCAATACTGCTCATTCCCTTGTTTCTGCCTCTAAGGATGACAGGTGAGTGAGATCATCTGCTATTTGTTCTTCCTCTGACACATTCCCACTTAACGTGGCACCGGCCAGTTCCAGCCACGTTGCTCCAAACGGCAAGATTCCATCTCTTCCTACATGCGTCTCTATCCTAGAGCTTCTCTGTCCATCTGTGGGTGGACGCTAGGCTGTCCCCAGACCCCAGCTCTGTGCCGAGCACTGCGGTGAACATAGACAGGTCTGGGCAATCTTTTCAAATTCATATTTTTGTGTTCTTGGGAGAGATTAACATTGGCCACGTTCCAGAGCAGAACTGCTCTGCTTTTTCTTCTTTATTTTTGACAACTCTAGAACATAGCACAGCAAGGTTGGCCTGCTTTTGCCATAACCCCCAACCCCCCAGCTAACATTTGATATTCCAATGCTCAGAATCAGTGCCAGACACACCGAGAGAGAATAGGTTCCCCTTTTCTTCACTCAGCCTGTTTGGGGAGACTCTGAGGTATATGGAGGAAGAAGCAGATTCTCCGGGGTGCCAGGAATACCCAGCCCAGAGGGTGGGAGAGAGACAGGGAAGTTGCCACCTCAGGTGTGTGGGGTGAGGCCCATGTTCATTCCTCAGTCATTTAATCTGAGCAAGGAACAACGGGAACCCCCCCTCACCACAGGCCCACTCATCAGCCAGGAATGTCTGGGAGTGCCCACGATCCCTCCTCATTTTCTGTGACAAGAATGGACACATATGCACTATAGTCAAAAATCCTGGAAATGGGGGCTGGAGTGTTAGTATAGTGGGTAGGGCATTTGCCTTGCACGCGGCTGACCAGGGTTTGATTCCCAGCATCCCATATGGTCCCCCAAGCACCGCCAAGAGTAATTCCTGAGTACAGAGCCAGGAGTAAGCCTTGTGCATCATCAGGTGTGACCCAAAAAGCCAAAAAAAGAAGAAAAAAAAGAAGAGAGAGAAAGAGAGAGAGAGAGAGAGAGAGAATCCCAGACACATCTGTTGGCTAAAAAGCCAGACTCGGTTCCTTTCACCTAGGACACCCAATTTAGCACGGTTGAAAGTGCGCTAGGGAAATTGGGGGGAAATACAATCAATCAGAATCAAATGACAACTGTCCTGTGCTACATACTGCTGGCTCAGTCTCGGTGACCCTGGGCCTCCCCCCACCCCCCATGCCCTGGGCTTGGCTGGAGCTCTTGGGTAGGTTCTGACTCTCAGCAGGCGGTGAGAGAGGTTAGGATCCCACATGGACAGGAGCCACAGCACAGTAGGGAGGGCACTTGTTTTGCATGTGTCTGACATGGTTCGATCCCCGGCATCTCACATGGTCCCCCGAGCACCGCCAGGAATGATCCCCGAGTGCAGAGCCAGGAGTAAGCCCTGAGCACAGCCGGGTGTGGCTCAAAAACAGGCAGCATTTTAAAAGAAGAAAGACGTGATTGTTCACAGTGGTGCTCCAGGTGGCCTGTCCACCACCAGCCCTGTCCAGCACAGGGCCGGCTCTCCCAAGGATCCCCGCACGCAGGTCCGAGGATCAAGTTCATGGGGGAGCGCTCCTTGTCCACTGCCCCTGGGCGAGGTCCAGCCCCTCTCTGCAGCCTCCTTCCCGCTCCTCGGGGGCCTGCCCGGGACCCACCCCTTGGGCTGATTCACAGAAACCAGGCCTGCCCCGCCCGCTCCCCTGGCACCACCCGCAGCCTCACGCCCTGCCCAGCCCATCTCAGCCCCCACCCCGATTTCCAGGGCCATCCAAGCTGCTGGCAGCGGAGACCAGAGGGAAACCGAGGTTCCACCCCACACTGGGCCAGGCCCAGGGGCGCAGCCTTGCCCGCTCAGGCCTGGGTGCTGCCGCCATGCCTCGGCACACCCCAATCCCAACGCGGTTCTCCCGGTTGGGTGGGCCTGGACGCCACGGAATGGCCATGGCCTCGGGCTGCACGGGGACGGGGCGGACACCAAGCCGAGCGACTTCCAGGCGCCAGGAGAACTGACCCTGCGCTGGACAGGGCTGGGGGGTGGACAAGCCACCTGGGGCACGGGGCTCTTGAAGCAACCTGGGGTTGTGCCTCACCCCTGCAACCACAGGGTCTGTCCAGCCATGGGCACTGCACCCCCTGGGTTTGTGGGGTGCTCCACTGGCAAGGCAGCGACCCGTGCGTCCGTGACCCACTGGGCCTCCCAAAGTCCCCCAAACCCCGGCTCAGGCTGCCATCGCTCCTGAAAAGCGGGAACAGTCTCACTGCGCCCTTCCATCCTGGCTGTGCCCGTCCGCACCCCACTTCCCCGGTGCTCCTCTCGGAGCACCCTCACCCCTGGCCCCCCAACACCCGGCGGCTCCTTGCCGGCTGCACTGGGGCTGCCCAGAACAGAGTGGGCACAGCACAGCCCGACCTGCGGGGGGCTCAGAGGACCCCAGAGCCCCATGTGGGTCAGTCCTTGCTCTGCACCCTCCAGCCTGGGCTCACGTCTCAGCTTGCTGCTCACTGACATGGCTCAGAGCCTCAGTTTACTCCCCTGCAGCATGGGGTGACCTGGGATCAGGGGTGGCGTGGAAGGTGGCGGGGGGACGGGGTTGAGATGGAAGCATGCCAGATGGCCAACACCACCTGGGCATGGCCCAGGGGTCCATGGGCAGCACCTGGGGGCTGCCAGCCTCATCTCCGCCCAGCTACAGCCCTCCTGGGGGTCCTTGACCCCAGAGAGACGGGGGGCGGGGGGCCGGGGCCACACTCCAGCTGGTTCTGCCGCGCTCTCCTGGCCGGCCCCAGCCCCAAGGCAGGGGCTCATGGGATCCCCAGCCCTGAGCCCAGCCCGTTGGGGTTCCCACCCGGGGCGGGTCCTGCCCCGCCCTTCCCAGAAACCAGACAGGGGTGTCGGGGTGGCCGCCCCGAGAGCAGGTTCTACCACCTGGTCTGCCGGGGCTCGAACCTGGGCCAGTGCAGGCCCGCGTACTTGCACTGAAACCCCGGGAGGGGGCTTTCCGGGAGGAACCAGTGGGCCCGCACAGGCTGGGGCACAGTGAGATGGGGACCCCAGGGCCGTGGGAGGGGCAGGCGTCCACACTGGAGGGCGTGGCTCCCTGAGCACTGCATCCGGAGTCGCTGCTTCCTCCCCAGCGGGCGGCAGAGCTGTGAGCTGAGCCAGGCTGGGGCTCCTTTGGGGGATGGTCTGAGGACTCAGTGCCCAGCCGTGCTTGCCCAGGAGGGACCCCTGAGGTGATGGGGGGCAGGGGTAGGTGGAGTCCCGGGGGTGTGAGGGCAAATGTGTCACTGTTCCTGCTCAGGGGAGGCCCAGGCCAGCTCTGGCCATCCTGGCCCATGGTCAGTGGCAGTTTCAGGGAAGAGACGGAGTTTCTGGGAGCCGCTGGCCGGGCGCCCCGCTGCCCAGGAACTGTCACTGTGCCCTTCTGAGCACTCATGTGTGTTCTGCCCAGGACAGTGGCCACAAGGGAAGGGGACAGGCCGCCTGCTTGGAAAGAATCCCCTGCCCTGGGCTGAGCACCCAGTGCCCCCACACCTGCGGCTCTCGACCTGTCTCCTTGGAGAGCAGGACGGGATGGGGGAGGGGCAGGACAGGCCACCAGCCAAGGAGCTGCTTGTGCACCAACCACATGGGGCTGAGCAGTCAGGGTGGACAGCACCCGCGGGGGTCTCTCGAGGGACCCAAGCTGGGTTGGTGACCCGGCCAGAGCACCTTCGGCCTCTACAGTGGCAGTGTGTGCTGCAGACAGGTGTGGCCTGGACACTGGGACCTTAGGAAGAATCCGTTGGGGGCCAG
Source organism: Sorex araneus (assembly GCF_027595985.1). Lineage (NCBI taxonomy): Eukaryota > Metazoa > Chordata > Mammalia > Eulipotyphla > Soricidae > Sorex > Sorex araneus. The sequence goes on from NC_073308.1 coordinate 34,665,948, forward strand.
TTTAAGGGGGAACTTTTAGGGAGAGCCCAGCTACCCCACCGCTACAGAGGGGGCGATGGGAGGTAGGGGTCACAGGGTCACCCATATTGCCCCACCATCCCCACCTGCTGAATCCCTGGGGAGATGTGGCTGTGTGTGTGTGTGTGTGTGTGTGTGTGTGTGTGTGTGTCTGTGTGTCTGTGTGTCTGTGTCTGTGTGTGTGAGTAGAACTCGGGGGTCCCTCCGGGACTGGATGAGAGCAGGGCTACGTGGCCCCCCATGGGCACTGGGGTTTCCCAACCCTACCTCCGCCTCCTCCTGGGAGTCTTGGGCCCCCAGGCCCCGGCAGTGTCTGTGCGGGCTGTGCCCTCATGGCCCCCGGCTGATTCTCCATTCAGGGCCTTGCCTCCCCCCTGCCCCGGCATCTCAGGGGGCTCACTGTACACTCCCTTTCCGGAGGAAGCCCTCCCTCCACCAGGCCAGGTGGGTGTAGTGGCCTTTGTCCCCTGTGAGCTGGAGCCCTCTGCTGCCTGCTCCCTCCCTCTGGGCAGTGAGTTCGGGACTTGGAGGGGTATCCATTGGCCTTTTTACACAGAGTCCCCAGTGCCCTCTCTTGGCACGGAAAACATGAGTGAGTAGGTGAATGTATGAATGAGTGAGTGCATGAATGAGTGAGTGCATGAGTGAGTGCATGAATGAGCGAGTGCATGAATGAGTCATGCATGAATGAGTGCGTGAGTGATAAGCCCCTCGAAGCTGTTCCAGGATCCCTGCCCCTGTTTCCAGCACCTGTTGCAGCTCCTGCTGCTTCTGACAGACAGGAGGGCCGGCTGCAAGGAAGGGGGGTGGGAGGGGACAGGCTATCTGACACCTGGTTCTGCCTCTAGCGGAGAGAGCGGCTGCAGGGGCGAGGGGGCGGGGTGGGGCTGGTGCTCAGAGCCAGGAGAGCTGAGCTCAGCTGCCTGCAGGACTGTGGGGAGCGTGGGGGTGACACATGTGGAGACGGACGAACGTTCTGACAGAGGGTGCATTTCCCTCTGGCCTCCGGAACAAAGGCCCCAGGAAGTTCTCTTTCGCGCAGGGACCGAGGGGAGGGGGTAGGGGGCTGCAGTCCCAGCCTGGAGCTTGTTCAGCTCACAGGGCAGTGCAGGCCTGGTCAGCTGCCCAGTGAAACCCGCCGTCCTCCCTTCCTCCCCGGCAGGTGTCTGGGCAGGCGGCAGAGAGGCCTCTTTGTTTCCCGGGAGTGACTCTGGACAGCCGTCCGGGCGCGGCTGCTGACTCACTGGCTGGGCCCGGGGACCAGCCCTGTCCACCCGCAGCCCCCCCAGCTCTGAGGAAGCCTGGGCCTCCTGGGCCTCAGCTCCTCCCTGCTGGAAGTGGCAGCAGGCGAGGGGACCCCTGCCTACAGACCCCCTTAGCCGGGTTTGGCCTCGGCTTCTCGGCGCCGGAGACAGACGGTCACTCTCTGTCACTCTCAGGCCGTGAGTGGCTTTTATTCCTGATGTGCTGCGGGCGGGCAAGGGGCCGGCAGCGCCTGGTTCCCACAGAGTTGTGGGCGGGGCCTCGAGAATGCTGGCGCTGGACACGTTCCGGACACGAGCAGGACAAGGTGACCTCTACTTCCAGCGCCCCGTCACCTTGGCCTTGCCGCGGCTCTTGGAGCTGCAGGGAAGCAGGTCCCGGTCATACTGAGGGTGTGGGGGGAAGGGCAGCAGGGGCTAGGGGAGGAGCCGGGTGGGGTGGGGGGTCCCGGGGTGCTGCTCCAGCAGGGCTGGGGAGAAGGGGCCACAGGAGGGGCGGGGCCTTACACTTTCTGGTTATCGTTGATTCTGTTCCGGAGAACATTGATCTGTGGAAGGGGGAAAGGCGGGTTACTAGGGCTCTGGGGTTCAGGCTGCCCTGGGAAGGGTACAAGGAAGGGGGAGCAGGAGGAAGAAGAGGAGGGGAAGAGACAAGGTGGAGGGGGGGCAGCCAGGGAGGGCAACGCCCAGAGAGTCAAAAGTCAGGGATCCACAGAACCCCAAGGCCCAGACATGAAGGGGACACCCTGGGTGCCTGGTGGCCTTATGCTTTGGGGACCCGTTGCCAGCTGGGGCTCAGGGTCCCTGAGGAGGCCTTCTGTCAGGACAGGATGCAGAGCCGGGGCACCTTTCCCAGGGACCCCTACTTTTCCCTGGAGGCTCTGCAGTGTACACCCCTACTTCACCTGCTCTGTGCTGAGGGGGATAGCGTGGAGCCAGGGGAAAGAAGGAAGCAGGTGGAGAAAGGCCCCCTGCAGGGTGCCTGAGCACAGCTGGCTCCGGCTCTGTCCCAGACCTTTCCAGGACACTCCCACGGGGGACTTAGGGGCTGATTTCGCCCGGAGACCCCACCCAGAGAGCAGGAGGGCTCGCTCCCCCTGCACTGTTTTCTCCCTTATAGAGAGGCTCCCTTACAGAGGAGAGGGGGTGCTCACCTCGTACTTCTGCTGCTTGAACTTCTCCTGCAGGTCGAACTTCTCAGCCTCCAGGTCGTAGATGTTCTGCCACAGCTCCTTGGCCTTCTCCCTGCACGGCCAGCCGGAGGACAGGGTGAGGGGCAGAGGGCCAGACCCCTCCCCAGGGCTCCCCCAGGCCCAGCACGAGCCTAATGCTTAGGAGGCAACAGGGAATGGAGCTGGGCTGGAGAACGAAGTTGGGGACTCAGAGCAACCCCTTCCCAGCACCTGCCAGCAAGTGAGGGGAACCCAGGAGCTCATTTGCTTCTTGTGCGCCCAGCAGCGGACAGAACAGCTCCCAGCGGCGGGCCCCCGCACACCGGGTCCAGGAGCCACCTGCGGGGCGGCAGCGCCCCCTGGTGGTGGCGCTGAGAAGGCGCCCTCCCCGCACCTCAGCTGGTCTTCATTCAGGTGGTCGATGGCCAGCGCCTTCCTCCTCTCCGCAAGGATCTTCTTCTTCTTTTCCCGCTCGGTTTGCCTCTTCCCACTTTTCCGCTCGGTCTGGAGTGGGAGACAGCAGGGTAGCTGGCTACCCCACACCCCTCCCTGTCCCCCCACTCGCCTGCCCAGGTTCCCAGAGGGACCAGTGGCGTTCCTGCCACCCTCACCCCATCCCCAGCCCCGGAGAAACCAAGACAGCGCAGGAGAGTCCTTCCAGTCCTGACCAGACCTCCGCCTCACTCCGGGGGGCTCCCTCCTCCCCGCCCCCATCCCAACACTCTCCCCTCCAGCAGGCCACCGCCCCTCCCAGGCCCTCCACCCCAGAACTCTGTGGAGGCGGCAAGGGTGAGGTTTCGGTACCCACCTGGGCCTGCCAAGTTCAGGGCACCATGAGGGAGAGACCGAGAGAGAAAGATGGAGGCCGGGCGGGACAGAGAGAGGAGAGGGTGGGAGACAGACAGACAGACAGACAGAGGCAGACAGGCGAGAAGGAGCCGTGATTCGACCGCCCACAAGGGCAGCGGGTTTGCCAGGACCTGAGTGTGGGCACTGGACAGAGCAGGGGGTCCCTGGGAATGTTCCGGGCTGGGGAGCCGGGATCTGAGCAAGCCTTCTTCTTGCTCACAGCAGGCAGAGCACCCACGGACAGTCTCGGAGGAGAGACCCCCGCGTGCGGCAGGCTGGTCCGCAGAGAGCAGGAGAGGGCACATGCTCCTCACGGACCCTGAAGGCCGCGGGCAGGAGCCACTCCCCTCTCCCCTGTGGCAGCTGGGGCTGGGCTGTCGGGGAGAGCTTGGGACAGTCCCAGGGCTCATTGTCGCTTGGGGGAATCCCCTTCTGAGCTGGGCTGTGCCAGTCTCTGCCCATGGTCTCTACAGGCCAGGCTGGGAGGCAGCCGGACACAGGGGTCTCCTGCATGGCCATGGGGGTTCCTTCCTGGGGTCAGTGCCGTGGGGGACCCCTCTGAGCATCTCCACTGCTTCTCTGGCTCTTGGTTTGGGGGCCACAGCCGGCCGTGCTCAGGGCTTCCTCCTGGCTCCGTGCCCTGCATACGGACCACCTCTGCCCCACCCATACCTTCTGGATGTAGCCCCCGAAATGCATCATGTTGGACAAGGCCTTCTTCTTCCGAGCCTCGTCCTCCGCCTTCCTCCTGTTGTCCTCCTCTTCCCGCCGGGCCCGCTCCTCCTGGTCTCACGGGGGGACGAGGGAAGAATTTGAGGAGGTCGCCCAGACACCCTGGCTCAGGCTGCTCCCCGGGGCGTGTGGGAGAGTCGGAGTCCGCAGGGGTGTTTGTGGGAGACAAGTCCTGAGAGTGGGAGCCCCCCGGGAGGGGTGGGCACCCCAGAGGGGCCCCTGGGAGGGGTGCCAGGGGTGGGCCGGAGTGCTGGGGCAGAGACTCCCCGGCCACTGCGGGCCTCAGTGAGCGGGAGGTGGCCGGTCACTCACGGCCAGCCGGGCCTGGCGCTCCTTCTCCCGCTCGTTCCGGATGCGCTGCTGCTCCGCCCGCTCCGCGCGCCGCTTCTCCTGCGGGAAGGAGGTGCCGCGCGTGAACCGGGGGTCGCCATCTGAGGGGCAGGGCCCCCGCCCGGAAAGGGGCGGCCAGTGACCCCGCAGTCCCTCCGGAGACAGGCCAGGAGTTCCGAGCTCTGGTAGGCCCTAGGTCTCCGGAGCTGCTCAGATGCCCCCCGAGGTGCTCAGTCAGCACCGGGCAGGGCGGGTGCCCTGCACAGCTGCATGCACGACCCCTGGAAGGCCACTTGGGGCCTCACCAATGTCACGGTCCTCTTGGCCCCCAGGGCGCGCTGCCCCCAGCAGCTGCTCTGGACTCAGACCTGGAGCAGTGCTGGTGGACAGGAAAAGGGGCCCCTGTAGAACCTCCAATACAGTCAATCATCTTTCCTGCCTCACCAGGGAGGGGCGAGGGTGGGGGAGGGGGACAACAGGCATTGGATTAGTCAGTCCAGGGACTGGTCAACCGGGCTGCAGCCTTGGGCAGGGTGAGACAGCAGGACCCACAGTGCGGGCACTTCTAATAAGACGGGGGCGGGGGGATTCCAAGAAGGCTGCCTGGAGGAGGCGGGTTCTCAGGGTCTCGGCGGATGTTTTGGCGGGAGACGAGACACCTACAATCCTGTCCTTGAGGGAGAGGAGCTCCTCCTCCTCCTTCTTCCTGTTTTCAAAGTGGGCCTCGATCAGCGTCTGCAGCTCGTTCAGGTCCTTCTCCATGCGCTTCCGGTGGATGTCCTGCGGGCACAGCGCCGGCTGATCCCAGGGAAGACCCAGCGCCCTCCTCCGTGCAGGGTAGGTGGGCAGCGCCGGGGGTGAGGGCCCGGCCCGAGAAGGGACAAACGTGGACTGAGCAGAGCCCGCCCGGCCCCGCCACCACGGCCGGCACTCACATCAAAGTCCACTCTCTCTCCGTCAGGGATCTTGGGGGGCACCAGGTTGGGCATGAAAGGCCTGTGGGGAAGGAGGCGGCGTGAGCGGCCACCCTGGACGGACGGTGTCAGTGGGTCTTCTCCCTGCCCCAGAAAGCAGAGCCTCCCCCCCTCACCCGGTGTCGAGGCTCCAAGCCAGAACCAGCCCCTGGGCTTGGCCTTCTCTGGGGGCCCACCCAAGCACACATTTGTCTTGTGCCACCAGGCCTAGACGGTCCTCGATTTCCCCATGAGCCTCAGGGGCTATGTGGGGCTGAACCCTCAAGGGCCCCAAGAGGGGCGGCCAGGCTGGGCTTGAGAAACCAGCTCAGGTCCCACGGGATAACTGGGAGAGGCCAGTGAGCAGCGCCATCTGCTGGCGGGTTTAGCACGTCCCCGGTGACCGCCCTGGGGCCCCCGCCCAGCCCACAACACCAGCCCCCTGGAGGGTTTCTGCTGAGGCCCAGAGCTGCCCGGCCCTTCCAGAACCCTAGAGGCCACCGACCGAGGCTGGCATGGTTTACGTGCATGGCCCCACACCTCCCCTTTCCTCTGCTTCCTGCTTTCCCCACAGAGAAGCCCACTCTTGTCGTGCAGTGAGTAGCGGGGAGAGGTTGCCTGCCCGGTCACTTGTCCACTCCCTTCTTCTAGACAGCACCAAGCTGTCCACCAGTGGGAATGAAGGGCGCCATGGACTCCAGCCCCCGCAGGCAGCCTCTCCTGTGCAGTGCGCAGCCTGTGCAGCTGTCCCTGGAGCCTAAACACTCCCAGCCACGCCCACTGAGCCGCCCTGCACTTCCGCCGACCCCTGCCCCCATCCCTGACCCTGCGCTCCCCAAGTGTCCCCACTGTGGGGACGGGGGAGGGGTTGGTGCTCACCTGGGCTTGGGCTTGGACTCCTCCACTGGGCCGTCTGCAGAGGGGGAAGCAGAGGCTGGGGGTCAGGGCACCCCAACCCCCACTCCCAGCTGTGCCGGACAAGCCGGACACCTGTGAGCCTCAGTTTCCCCACGCTCTGCTTCCAGGCACCATGAGAACCATTAGGATGCCAGCCCCACACCTCTTCAGGGCCACGTCCTTGGGGACGTGATGGGGAATCTTGAAGCTTCTCAGAGTGAGGCAGGGGCCTGTGTCCCGGGCCCCAGCATCCCTCAGTCTTTGTCCCCCGGCATCCCCACGGACTTCCATAGAAGGACCCTTCACCTCCACCCCGCTGTCCACTCCCACATTGCTGTCTACCCTCATCCCACCATTGATTCCCACCCCACTGTCCACCCCACCCCACTGTCCACCCCACCCCACTGTCCATCCCACTCCACTGTCCACCCCACCCCCCTGTCCACCCCACCCCACTGTCCATCCCACCCCACTGTCCATCCCACCCCACTGTCCACCCCACTCCACTGTCCACCCCACCCCCCTGTCCACCCCACTCCACTGTCTATCCCACCCCACTGTCCATCCCACCCCACTGTCCATCCCACCCCACTGTCCACCCCACTCCACTGTCCACCCCACCCCCCTGTCCACCCCACTCCACTGTCTATCCCACCCCACTGTCCACCCCCACCCCACTGTCCACCCCCACTCCACTGTCCACCCCCACCCCACTGTCCACCCCCACCCCACTGTCCACCCCCACTCCACTGTCCACCCCACCCCTGCTGTCTACCCCACTATCCACCCCCACCCCACGTCCACCCCACCCCACTCTCCACCCCACCCCACTCTCCACACCACCCCGCTGTCCACCCCACCCCGCTGTCCACCCCCACCCTGTCCCTCCCTGGGCGGCTGATGAGGACCGCCAGGCCACGCACAGCATGCCGACCCACTGCCAACACATCACAGCCCAAGTGACCGGAGGGACTTGGCTCCTGGACACTGGCCCTCTCTCCCTGGCCAACAGCAGGGCCAGCTGCCCTGGGACAGGAGGATCCAAAGTCTGGAGCCCCGAGGTCAGTCCCCCTCCTCCCGCCACCCCCCCCCCCCCAAACCTCGCTCCTGATCCAGCAGCTCCCACCTTCAGCGTCCTTGCTCTCCTCCTCCTGTTCGCCATCTGCCAGAACAGGACAGGTCAGTCGAGCACTGGGCTGGGAGCCCAGGGCCCAGGGTCAGGGAGCTCTACCCCCCTCGGGCGGTCGCTCCAAGGCGCAGGTGACCGAGGTGCACGGTGGGGGCGAGAGGCAGAATCCCGGCCCAGACAGACACAGCAGGGTCGGGCCCGCACACGGTGCTCTGCCCGCTGAGATGCAGAGCCCGCGCCCAAGGAGGGCTCGGCGGGTCCCTGTGCCCAGTGAGCCACGGCGCCCTCACCCCAAGCCTTTACCTTCTGCGTTGGTCTCCCCGGCCTCAGCGTCAGCCTCTGCGTCGGCCTCAGCTTCGGGCTCTGCCTCAGCCTCCTCGGCGGCCTCCTCCTGCTCTGGGGAAGGGAACCAGACACAGTGAGCGTCCCGGCCCTGTGGGCACCAGCAGCCTCAGAACCCGGGCGGGGGGACATCAGGCTCCAGATATCTCTGGGGAGGGGGGACTGTGACTGATGTGAACACAGGGGACACCTTGGGGGCTGGTTTTTATTAGAAGTGCACTAACTGTGAGTCCAAGGGCCAAGTCCGGCCTTCAGACTATTGTTATAAATAAAGTTTTATTGGAACAGGTGGCCTGGGGCAGCTCGCATGCCTCAGCAGAGGGGGGGGGGGCCCTGATCCCAGCAACGAGGTAGCTCGGTAGCTGCAGACCCCACACGGTTCCATCTGCCGTTTGCTGGAAACCACAGCAGGCAGCGCCAGCCGGCTGGGAAGCCCCCGGGTGCGTGGGGGTGGGGGTCTGCTGCGCTCCCCTGCCAGGAGGGGGAGGGGCAGGCTGGCGGGAGGCCTAGCGGGACTCTCTGGGGGGGCGAGGGCCTGCTGGCTCTTTCCCCCAGCCTGAGCACCCCTTCCTCCGCAGCCTCCCAGGAGACGCCTGTCCACCCCAGGGCCCTGACGCCCAGCGCGCGCCCTGTGAAGGAGGGACTCCGGGACCCTCTACCCTGGGCCCAGGATTCCCGGCCAGACGTGTGCACGGAAACACAGATGCCCTGGGCCCCTGGGGAAGCCCACGGCCCCTCTCGAGGACGCAGCCTCGCCCTCTCCTCCCCACCCCCGTCTCCATATTTCTCTAGATAAAACTATAGTACATCGATAAAATGGAACTTTAAAAAGCGGGAGTGAAGGGTGGAGGCTTGCATGGGCCACAGAGCTGAGGTTCGCAGGACCTGGCCCCAGCCGGGGGAGGGGGGGGGCGCTCAGACGGACAGACAGACGGTCAGACAGACAGACAGAGGGGATAACAGGACTGTCCAATGCAGAGCGTGGGGTGGGGGCTCCCGGCTGGGAGAAGTCGACTGGGTCCTCCCCGGCCCCCAGGGAGAGAGCAGGGCCCAGCGGACAGGAACAGCCCCTGGAGTGTGGATGAGGCTCCGCCCCTGCCCGTCCGCTCCCCCACCCCAAGGGGCCCGTGCCCAGGAGGCAGGAGGGGGGTGTCTACGGGCGAGGCACTGTGTACCGTCTTCGTCCTCCTGCCAGTCCTCCTCTTCCAAGACGTGGGCGCAGCGCCAGCGGCCGGGAGAAGCGAGAGCGTTAGTGCGGGTGCGGCCGGGTGAGGCAGCGGCAGTGTGAGAGCGCCGGGTCCTGGGGCCGTCCACGGCCGGAGCCCCTCCACGCCCGAGCCCCCGCTCCCTAGCAGGCTGGGACACGCACTCGGCTGCCACTTCTGGGCAGACCGGGTCTGGGCCGCGGTGCCTCCTCCAGTGAGTGCAGAACCCGTGGGTGCCAACCCAGCAGACCACGGGGGCCGGGTGGACAGAGCTGGGTGCCTGCGTCCCCCCCCAACGCAGGCTGGGCCAGGATGACCTCGAGCTGTACCACTCTGGGCCCTGGCAAGGGTGCGGGCCGAGCGTGCAGAGAGCCTCAAGCGCTGAGCAACAATCCCGGCGTCTGGCTACCTGCTGGGCCCCGGGGTCAGAGTGGGCACCCTCCCCGTCACACTCCCTCCTTGCCCCTGCCCTGCATGGGCCGGCATCTCTGATGCCCCAGAAAATGTACCCAGGGGGCAGGGGTCACAGTTCTGGAAGCCCACTGGCAGCCTGGCCCTGCGTAACCCGCCCGTCTGTCTGAAGGGACCGGCCCCAGGCAGGGAGGGTGGGGGGACCTGCAGCCGCCTCTGGGGCACCCACTGCCTCTAGAACAGTGTTTCCCGCTGCAAAGTGCACCTGGGGCTGGAGTGATAGTACAGCGGGGAGGGCGCTCGCCTTGACCTGGCTGGTGCACGTTTGGCCCCTGGATCCCACAGGGTCCCCAGGCACTGCCAGGAGTGTTCCCTGAACACAGAGCCAGGAGAAACCCCTGAGTATCACAGGGTGTGGCCAAAATAAAACCAAAATATTGGATTTTTAAAAGCTAAAAAAAAAAAGATAGAGCTGCCCAAGAAAGTGCATGGCCGGCAGAATCACTCCTCTCCCTGAAGAGACATTTTGGGTTTGAGTGCCTGCTGGCAGTGTTGGGGTTCAGCCCCCTTCCAGACACTTGCTGCCAGGCACTGCCATGCAGGAAGCTGGCATGGTCAGCTCGTTGCCAACAAGGCTGCAGCCACCCCACCATCACAGCTCAGTTCCTGATTCAGTTCACAGCCCAGCCCTGCAGTGGGAGCAAGCAGAGGCCAGGGGAGCTGGTCAGCAGCAAAGCAGAGGTGGCATGAGTGCAGAAGGCCTGGCTTCAGACTTCAGATGAAAGGAAAGGGAGGGAGGGAGGGAGGGAGGGAGGAAGGGAGGGAAGGAGGGAGGGAGGGAGGGAGGGAGGAAGGGAGGGAAGGGAGGGAGGGAGGGAGGGAGGGAGGGAGGGAGGGAGGGAGGAAGGAAGGAAGGAAGGAAGGAAGGAAGGAAGGAAGGAAGGAAGGAAGGAAGGAAGGAAGGGAGGGAGGGAAGGAGGGAGGGAAGGAGGGAGAGAGGGTGGGTGGGAGGGAGGGAGGGAGGGAGGGAGGGAGGAAGACTGACCAATTTCAAATGCAGAGGCCAAAGTCTCAAATCTTGCACCAAAGCTTTTACAGAGCCAAGAAAATCTCCCCCAGCTCCCAGCAAGGAGCATGTGAGGGAAGACAGGGAGGGAGGAGAGACACAGGAAGGAGGAGGGTCACGGGAGGGGCATGGGAGAGAGGAAGAGGAGGGACATGGGAGGGAGGAAGAAGAGGGTCGCAAGAGGCAGGAGCTTCCTCCTGGTCGGGTGCAGAGCCTGGGCTGCTGGGGGCCACCGGGCCAGGGCAGAGCCTCTCCAGCGTTGTTTCAGCGAGGAGGGCAGTGGGCGACCCCAGGTCCGGCACAGGTGAGGGACTCGCCGGTGTGAATGCTCCCCTGAGGCCCCCCCCCCCCCGTGTTGCCTGCGGGGTGCACCTGTCTGTTTGGGGGCAGCCACAAGCATTCTCAAGGGCACGGAGTTTCCCTCCGAGCTCCGCATGGCAAGTGACTCACAGGGAAAGTGACAGCTCTGAGGGAACAAGATTCGGGGGGACATGGGGCAGGTCCAACTCTTCGGTTCACATTGTTTGCCCTCGAGAGCTCGGCCAGGCGCGGGCAAGAGCCCCGGGGAGGAGGCGCGGAGGGTCGGGGCCGGGAGACAGGCTGCTTCCCCGGCCCTGGGAAAGTGGGTTCCCGGGCTGCCTCCGTGGGGCCCTCCGGGCTCTCACCTCCCGCGGCTGCTTCTGCTCGGAGGAGAAAGGTCAGGACGCAGGAGGGGACAGGAGAGGGTCAGGCTCAGGCTGGACTGGGCTCCTCCCGAGGGCCGCCACGCAGCGCTTACCTTCCTGCTCCCTGCCGGCCAAAGGACAGTGTCAACGGCAGCTGTCCACTGGGCCCGCGCGGCCCACCCCAGGGCCCTCCAGGACAGGCCGGCAGAGGGACCGTCGCCGGCACAGAGCCCACGAGGGCGTGATGACACCGAGCGGGGCTGACGTGTCCTGAGGTAGTTGTTAATCCAACTTCCCTGGCTCCTTCCAGAAGAGCAGCCCCTGGCCGCCTCCTCCTGGCTGCCCACCGGCTGGGCCAGCCCTCCCCACAGCCCCCACCCCCACCCCATGCCTGCCGTCCACTCGGGACCCTCAGCCCGAAGGAGAGACAAAGTCCTGTCCCGGATGCCCCAGACAGTCCCGGCCACCGCCGGCCCGGAGCAGGGCGCCCCGTGCTCCCCGATACTCACTCCTCGTACTCCTCCACCACCTCCTCCGCGTCGGACATGGTCGCTTCCCCTCCAGAAAGAGAAGAAAGGCGGTGTGGGCCCCTGAGGAGGCCACAGGCCTAGACAGGCCCGGGCGAATGCAGCCCCATGTGCCCGTGGCGTGCACCCGCTCCGTCTGGGCCAGGGCTGCGGCCAGCCCCAGCACGGGGACCTGCTCACGCCCCCCCAACCCCGCCGGGCACGCCGCTTGGCATTTCCAGGATCCCACTCAAACACGGGCACCGCAGGGGAGGGCGCAAGGGCTGGAGCACCTGTGGGAGTCCGGGGTTCCCCGGCACCAGCAGGAAAGGCCCCCAAGCACTGCAGGGTGTGCCCCCTCCCCAAAAGAGCAAAACTCAAAACATTCCAAGCCACGTGCCTGGACACTCAGCCTTGCCAGTCAGAAAAGCACGAGGGCGGGCAGAGCTGAGCCAGCACGTCCCCTCACCGCTACCCAAAGTGCCTCGCAGGGACACCTGGACGCACCACGGCCCGCCCTGTACCCTCAGCACAGAATAGACTAGGATCTCACACCCACGGACACACAATCATATGCACACAATCACAAACACACAGCCATACACTCGATCACACTCACAAACACACAGTCACCACACATAATCACACAGTCACACACAGAGTCATACAGACATAATCACACACAAACACACAATCACACACAAATACACAATCACATATAATCAGACCTACACAAACACATGCAGATATAGTCACACAGTCACACAGACATAATCACACACTCAATCACACACACACGTAATCAATCACACACAAACACATACAAGTACACATATATAATCACATATACAATCACACACACAGAAACAGTCACACACAATCGCACAATCATTCACACACAGACAAGTCACAGTAACACAGTCTCTCACAATCACACACTTAATTGTTCGCACCCAGACACACAACCACACGCAGACACACAGTGGCAGAGCTGGTGGGAGCAGGGTGGGGGTTTGGGAGGGGCCTGTTCTCTGCCACCGTGGCCAGTTTGCTGCAGTAAACCACAGTAGAAAAGTTCCCCTGGGAAAGGGGGGCTCAGGACTGGCCCTCAGTGCAGTGGGCCCAGTGGCCGGTGGGCCCTCGTCCGTCCTGGGGAAGCCTCCAAACACCTCTCCCTGTGGTTGGAAGATGCGAACTAAAAGTAGACTATAGACTGAACATGAAGGCCACTCAATACCTCTATTGCAAACTACAACACCCAAAAGGGAATGCCCTGTGGCAGAGGCAGGGTGGGGTGGTGGGGGATGGCATGGGGGCGGTGGGAGGGATACTGGGAACATTGGTGGAGGAGAATGGGCACTGGTGGAGGGATGTAAATGATCACTGTGTGACTGAAATGCAAACATGAAAGTTTGTGTTTGTAACTGTACATCACAGTGACTCTCTAATAAAAAAATTAAAAAAAAAAACACCTTTCCCTGACCCTGGGCCACCGTGGCCATCACCCTCCTCCGGGCTCTCTGCCTGGACCTGAGTGATAACTTAGAAAGCGCAGGCTTCCGGCAGAGCCGTCACTGGGCAGAAGCCAAGGATGAGCTGGAGCCGCTGCGTGGCCACTGGCACGTCCCCTCCTTGCGTGTGACCGTGGGAGGGTCACTCTCCACCACCCAGCACCCATCCGGTGCCCCTCCCCGGAGAAAGCAACAGCTATGAGAACCCGCCCTCCGGCCTCAGCCCCGGGCACGTCACCTTTCATGCCAGGCTGAGGGCATCCCTGGAGCTGGGCAACGGGAGGACTCTGAGGTCCGCCCTCACCAGCAGGAGGACTCTGAGGTCCGCCCTCACCAGCGGGAGGACTCTGAGGTCCGCCCTCACCAGCGGGAGGACTCTGAGATATGCCCTCACCAGCGGGAGAGCAGGGCCTGCTGGGGGAGCTGGCCCAGAGGCGCCAGAGGGGTGGAGCCGTGACACCGTGGGGAGGGCGCTGGCCCTGCATGCAGCCGCCCCTGGAGATGCTGGGGGAACCATATGGGAAGCCGGATATTGAACCCGGGTTGGCTGCATGCAAGGCAAAGACCCTTCCGCTGTGCCACAGCTCTGGCCCCTTGTGCTCCCGCCCCCCCCCTCTCCTCTCTGCTGCCTGCCTTGGTCCTCGCTCTGTTTCCGAGAAGGAAAGAGCAGCTTGGAGCTGCGAGGTCAGGGCTGAGAGCCACCAGCCCAGCTGAGCGCTCTAAGAGAAAATGAGGAAGGGAAGTGGACAGGCGGGGTGGAGGGAGGGGATCGGGGGGGTCCCCACCATGGGAGAATCTGCAGGACCCTGCGCCTTCACACCCACGCCCCTGCCCTCTGGGAGAGCCAAGATGACAGGGGCAGAAAGCCCCCCAGGAAAACTATGTGGGCTTCAAAACCAATTTTTGCTGTGCAATTTCTTTGTTTTTGGGGCTACGGTAGTAGCACTTGGGAGCTACTCATAGCTCTGTGCTCAGGGGTCCTCTGGCACCCCCAGGCTTTGCTGGAGGGACCAGGGTTCCCTGTGCAGGGCAAACTCCTCAACCCTGCACTGGCTCTCAGACCCCTGCTGAGTGATCTTCATGGAGTCAATGAACCTCTCTGACAGACAAGTCTTGGGACAGGAGCAATAGTACAGCGGGGAGGCGCTTGCCTTGCACATGAATGACCCGGGTTCCATGCCTGGCATCCCAGGCATGTTTGATGGTCCTCTGAGCACCGCCAGGATTAATTCCTGAGTGCAGAGCCAGGAGGAACCTCTGAGCATCACCCATGTGGCCCCTCCCCCTAAATTTAAAAAAAAAAACAAAACAAAACATTTGAACCTCAAGTTCCAGGCTTGCAGTAACGCTCTGGATTTCTGAGGAATGTAAACCGCACCCCTTGACCCTGGCCCCCCACATTCCCCAGGAGGCTTCCTAAGCCCGCAGCTGCTGGCTGACCAGAAGGGCTGGGGGGCAGGAGGGGAGGGAGGGAGGGGGCAGCGGCGCCTCCCAGATTCCTCTCCGGCCCACTGAGACCCGGGTCAGAGGAAGAATTCGGTCAGGTGGTCCCCAGCTGCACACGGCTGGGAATGTGCTTGGAAGTTTCTTCCAGCCCACATGGCCTGCTCAGGGAGCCTCTCCGTCACCTTCCACCCACCACAAAGAGTGGGTCAGTCGGGGTCTGGGCCGTGGGGTGTGGGGACAGGTGGGGACGGTGCTGAAAGTCTTAACCCTTTCATACCAGCTGGGCTCAGCCCTGCAAGGATGTGCAATGGGTGCTCTTCCACTCCAGTGCTCCCAACTGCTCATCCCAAGCCCCGCCCCCCCAGTAAGGGGAGTGGTGCCAGGTCTGGGAAAGCAGATGAAAATTGGGGTCCCCTGGGCAAGCACCCCAGGATGCCGCTGGCCATTTTCAGGGCTTCTGGGACCACTTCTCCGTGCCTGGGAGGGAAGAACTTGACCGTGAGGGTGGCCAGGACCCTGTCTGGAGGTGCTCCTGAGGGCCCCAGCCTGGAGGGGGCAAGATGGGGCCCAGAAGCCGGGGGCCTCCTGCTGCCAGCTCCCCACTTCATTCTCTCAGCATCTCCAGCCGAGCCTCCAATTTGGATGCGGGGTTCTCGCTGGCCTTGGCGGGGCCGGGCCCTGGAGCAACACCACGGAGACCACCCGCGTGGACCAAGGAGCAAGCGCCAGGCTGGGGTGTGGCCCCTCTCGGCTCTGCAGCCCCCAGCCTCGCCTGATCTTACCTCGGAACAGGACCGGCGACGAGGACAGGCGGTGGCCGCGGGCGGGTCTGCGCGAGGGCAGGGCGCGGAGGCTTTTAGCGGGCCCGGGGCAGCCTCACGCGCGCAGGAATGTGTGCAGGAGACTGGGGGGCGGGGGCGGCGGGGGGCGGGGGAGGTGTTGGCGGCTATTTTGGCAGGTGCCTGGGACAGGGCCAAAGGGACATGTCCCCCACTCCATATAAGCCCATGAGGCTGCCCAGCTGCTCAGATAAGCTATTTAAAACCGGGACAGATATGCTGGGGACAGAAGGAGCAGCCTGTCACATAAACCAGGTCTCTCTCTTGAGAGCCCCGATAAGCAGGTGCCAGACAGAGCCCCGGGCGGGCCAAGGCAGACTGGGGCGGGGGGGGGGGGGGGGGGGGGCTGGGGCTAGGGGCACTTCCTCAATGTCCAGCCAGGGGGCCCAGCAGGTAGAGGCCCAGGCATACCTGAAGCACCACCCAGCTGGTAAGGAGCAAGACACTGGTGCCAAGAGGGACCCCTGCACCAGCCCCCTCTCAGGCTGGGGCCCCCGGGTCATGAGGGGTTAAAACTTGTGTCAGTCCAACATGAGGGAGAAGCTCCGTGGAGGGCCCAGCCAGCGCCAGGAACAGGTTTGCTCCAGGGAGGTGGGACGGAAGCGGGTCCGAGGCGGCTGAGGAGTCCCTTGCTCGCCCTGAAACTCTTTATAGAGGTTTTTTTTTTGTCCAGGGGATGCATCCCTGGCACTGCTCCGGGCTTCCTCCTGGCCCTGTGCTCAGGGATCACTCCTGGCAGGGCTTGGGGGACCATTCATGATGCCGGGGGTCCCGCTGGGAGCCAAGCAAGCACCCTCCACGCTGGATTCTCCACAGCCCCGTCTCCCCACTCTGTAAGGCCCGTGTCGCCACTCTGAGGAAGGTCAGCTCTGCCTCGGGACAGCAGCAATGTCCCCAGTGTCCCCTCCTGCTATCTCTGCTGCCCCTCCCCCGCTCCCAGAACTGCGCTGTCACTCATCTGAGCTGTGGCCTGATGAGCGCCCGCCTCCAGCGTGAATGTGGAGTCACGCACCGGGCTGCCGGCGGCCTGGCACAGGGGAGGCAGGAGGGGAAGCAGCTGGGGCCCCGGAAGGCAGGAGAGCCAACCATCTGCTTCCCCAGCCAGCTCCTCAGGGACCTGACTGGAACCTTCTAGAAATCAGGAATTGCTCCTCTCAGCGGGTGCTGCTCCTGGGAGCCCAAACGTCTTCAAAAGGCCCAGCACTTGCTTACAAGGATGCCCGGAAAGGGGTCCAGGGAACCGAACCCCATAGGCCCCCAGACTCAGCCAGTGCAGGGAGCACCTGGGAACCAGGGCAGGAAGTAGGGTCAGTGGGAGAGGTGGGAGAGACACACACATTGCACACATTCATACACAATCACACCACACACACTCACACACAACTACATTCACTCAGTCACATTCACACATACACTAACACTGTGTGTAGCATTGTCACTGTCATCCCATTGTTCATCGATTTGCTTGAGTGGGCACCAGTAACGCCTCGCCTCCTTTGTGAGACTTGTTATTACTGTTTTAGCATATTGAATATGCCACGGGGAGCTTGCCAGGTTCTGCCGTGCACACAGGATACTCTTGGTAGCTTGCCGGGCTCTCCGAGAGGGACGAAGGAATCCAACGCTAACACATTCATACATATTCACATAAGCATACACACACTCACACACTCACACACACATTCGTACACAACTATACACTCAAACACATGCACTGTCATATTCATACACAAACACATTCACATGTATTCACACAATCATACACACACACTCACCCCCAAACACACATTCATACACAATCACACCACACATCCACTCACAACCACATTCACATACACTCACACACAACCATTCACACACTAACACATGTATTCATACACACACACATACACACTCACATATTCATACACCATCACACCACATTCACATACAGTCACCACAACCACATTCACACGTATTCACACACTCACACACATAAGCCCAGGCTTCGGTCAGGGGCCACACCAAGCAGAGCTGAGCACCCCGCAGTGCCAGGGCCTGGGCCAGAGCCCCAGATGGTGCCAGTCATGTAATATTCAGGGCAGCAATGAGGGGGCTCGGGCCGACTCTCCACGACACGCACCACACACAGGTCGGGTGAGGGAGAACATGCTGCTGGCCACATGTGTGTGTCAGCCCGTCAGTCACCAGGGACAGCTGGGTGCCCCCCATGAGAAAGAAACCATCTTTCTGCTGGGAAACCACCCCCCACTCAGAAGCACACGGCAGGGGACCCCAAACAGCAGGTCTTGGGGACGAGCACTGAAGTGGGTCATTCACGGCTCACACCGAGAGTGAGTTTTATTTGCTCTTTCCTGGACTTCAGGGAGGAGGTGAGGGGCACAGGGGGGCAGTGACCTTCTGGCCAGGCCCACAGCCGGGGCTGAGAGGGGAGCGCTAAGCGGGAGGGGGGCAAAACCCCTGCAATCTGGCCCTGAGGCCGGCTAAGGGGGTCCCCAGTGGGGAGACAGCACGTGTCTGTGGGGGGCAGCTGCGGGCAGAGATGCTGCGACCAGGGGGACGGCATCTGAGCCTCAGCCACGTCGAGGGGCGCGGACAGAGCCTCGGGGTCCAGGCTGGGCACAGGCCATGTCTCCCCAAGAGTGCAGAGCAGGCTCAGGGGCGGCGCGAGGTGGGTGCCGCTGGGGGGCACGGCGGGCATCCGAGGCGGTGACGCAGCTGTGTGGCTCCACCTGGACCCTCACACCTGTGGGCAGAAGGCCGTGAGAAGCAGGGGGGCAGCTCCCCGGGCAGAGGGGGCTTCTCGGGGTCTCTCTGGGAAGGCAGCCAAGCCCCATCTCCGCAGGGGCCCCCCCGCCCTGCCGGCTGAGGGAGGGGCTCTCCGGCACGGAGCAGAATGCAGTGAGCCGAGCAGACAGAGGGGACTGGGGTGGGGGTCCGGGCGCCACTCACCACTTCGTCCAACCTCTCTATCCGCCGCTCCTCCGTGTCCTCCTGCGCCTCCTGAGGGGGGCACCCGGGTGAGCTGGAACGAGGGCCCCGCCCAGCACCCCACGCCCTCGGCTGCCGGGGGAGCCCAGACATCCCCGGGCCGCTCCAGGGGTCCCCCCGGGAGGAGGCAGGGTACCTGCAGGTCCTGCTCAGGAGGCGCCTGGTACTTGCTGAGGAACAGGGTCATCTTGGACGTCACGGCCCCCTGGAGCTTCAGGTTGTCCTGGGGAGAGGGGCCGTGTGGGGCCTGTGCACAGGGCCTGTCCCTGCCACTCAGTCACCCGGCCAGGTGCCAGGGACACAGATGTGGAAATTAGCCCCGAGCCAGGAAAGTGGCGAAGGGTGAGGGCTGGGTACCCTCGCCCCGCCCTGCCCCCCACCCCGGGGCGCCCGGCCCACCCCAGCCCTCACCCTCGGTCTGGAGACGCGGTCTGCTCGGTTCCCGCTCGGCAGCTCCTTCTCAAAGAGGTGGCGCCTGTTGGCCACGTTGGCGGCACTCGTGGGAATGACAGGGGTCTCGGTGCGGGAGGCGCCAGGGCATCTCATGGAGTTTGATCGCTGAGAAGAGACGGGGCACTGAGCAGGGTGTGTGGGGGAGGTCGGCAGGGCCTGGGGCGGCCCCCCCCCGCCCCCGCTGTGGCCAGGGGCCGCCCACCTGGACGGCCAAGTTGTACTTCTGCATCTTCTCCTGCACCTTCTCGCCACTGCCTGTGCTGCTACTGGTCTTCATGCTGGCACTTCGGGGTGAGGAGACAGGACCAGCCCCGTGAGAACCCCTGGGACAGGGTCAAGGACCAAGCGACCCAGCACCCCAGGCTCTGATGAGCAGACGTCAGCCCCCCGAAACTCCTGCGCATTGTGTGCCAGCCTGATACCTGGGCTTGTCACTTCCTGCCACTCCCCCCGACTGCAAAGGCCCTTCCCGAGGCGCAGGGCAGGAGGCCCCTTCTGCTCCCTTCGGGGAACCGCCCCCTCGAGCAGCACGGGGCGCAGCCCTGGACGCCAGTGGGGGGCCGGAGGGCGGTGCCTGGAAGCCCCCAGGGCAGCACCCCATCCTCAGGCCCTTGCACTGAATTTCTGGCAAAACTACCAAGATGGGACGGGAACAACAGGACGGTGGGCAGAGTATTTGCCACGCACGCGGCCGACAGGGGTTCGATTCCCTGGACCCGCCATATGGTCTCTCGAGCCATGCCAGGAGTGATCCTTGAGCACAGCGCCAGGAGCCAATCCTGAGCACTGCTGGGTAGGGCCCAACCTGCCCCCTCCTGATTTTTTTTTTTAATTAAAATGAAAATGCCATTTCTGGGGCTTGAGAGACAGTTGAACAGAACAGAGCTCACATCTGAAGCCTGGGTTCAAGCCCCAGCACCAAGTGCGGAAAGAGCTTGTGAGCACTGCCAGGTGTGCCCCAAAACAAAAAGGAAAAAAGAAAAACAGCATTCCTCTAGCTCTCCCTCCAGAAACGGGCCCTGCTCGAGAGTCCCCCTGGGTCTGCGTGGCTCCCAGACACCCCCGCCCCCCAATCCCTCACACCTGCGCCGCTGGATTTCCTGGCCTGACCTGCTCTCCTGAGAACAGAATCGGGGTCTGTTTCTCAGGGGCTCGGCCCACCTGCCCTGAGCCTGCCTGGGTCGGGGAAACCCCAAGACATCAGCACATCGAAGCCCCCTCCAGTCGTTTTAATAAAAACCCACACGAATGCTGGGGGGAGCTGACCAAGGGGACCCCCAGGCCTGTTCCCTCTCCTCTAGTGCCCCATCCCATCCCCTCTGAGAGGACCCTCCTCACCCTCTGTGCCCTGAACCCCAGGACTCAACTCTCTTCTCCTTCAGAGCCCGCACCCAAGTCCACCTCCTCCAAGCAGCCCTCCTAATCTCTCTCCTCCTCCAGTGCCTCGTGCTGATCCTGACTCTGCCCGATCTGGCACCCTGGACAAGAGGCCTTGCCCCCGGCACTCCCCGTGGCCCAGCCTGACACGGGGAGGGGTGTCACTCAGCCCACACAGGAGGGAGCCCCCAGCCCCTTACCTGCGGAATAATCTTGTTTCTGCGTTCTCTTGCCGGGGGCTCATCTGAAACCAGAGGAATGACACTGGTGAGGTGGGGTACAGGGAGAACTCGCCCTCCCCAGGGGGGCTCCACCACCAAGCCTCCAAAGATGCCCCCGGTGCCTGGGGAAATCTCCAGGGCCCTGCAGCCCGCCTGCTCCTGTCTGGCCAGCACTGCCCTGAGCCCCGGCCAGCCCCGCCGCCTCCCCACACGCCAGAGCTGAGAGAGTGCCAGGGGACCCAGAGGCTAAGTGCAGGGCCTGCAGCGAGGGGCCATGCACGTGGTCCGTACCGCAGGAAGGCGGGCAGAGTTGAGGGACCCAGAGACCCCATTGCTCGTGCCCCCCCACGGCCCCTCGCCCAGCCCAGGAAGTTGATGGAAGCTACTGACCAGCCCCAAGCACACCCTCCTGCAGCGCCGGCCTTCCCCACAAGGTGGCGCTCCTCACGCGTGCCCGCACTCCTCTCCCCATGCGGGACCCGCTGCTTCTAGGACCCCAGCCCTGCTCGTGGCCCCTGGAGGAGTCACCGCCCTCCTCCGGAGGACCCTCCTGATACCCCGCCCGGGGCCCTGAGATATACTGCCCTCCAGTGGATGCTGCAGATGACTGCCCTGGGGTCTCACCTGGACGGTGATGCGGGTGTAGCCGGAGGAGCACCTGACCGGGGTGTCGGGGGTGCCCTGGGTGGGGGAGGGCATGTCCGCCTTGTCCTCTCCAATAGGGATCTTCACCTGTGGAGTGGGAGGGGAGTCACAGGAGGGGCCCCCGGGCCCACCCTGCCGCGGGTCCCCCTGCAGGCGCCTTCCCCAGCTGGCTGCGGCCCCTCTGCTCTGCAGCCCCTCTGCTCTGCAGCGGGCACGGCAGACAGTCCCGTGCGGCCTGGCCACCAGCAGAGCATCCAGGGCAGCTTCTGGAAGGATCCAAGGGCTCCCAGAGTCCAGGCCTGGGAGGAGGACGGGGCCTGGGGCACAGGCAGACCCCTTCACACAGGTGACACCCCCACCTCGGTGTCCCCTCGTCGGGAGAGGGAGGAAACCGCCAAAGGGAGCCCGAGGCCAGCGAGGGGCAGAGAGCACTGGGCAGGACCAGAAGGGGAGACCGAGGCAGCGGGGGGCCCTGCCCACCTGGAAGGAAACGGGCGGGAAGCGGGTGGCCGGGGCCTGCTGGCTGGCCGCGCCCTGCTCTCCGGGCGTGGCTGAGCAGGGGGGTCTCTTGTCGGGAAGGGTCCTGGCCCTCTGCCCTCCGGGGGGTGACAGGTTTCCCCCAGGGGCTGGCTGCTCCCGGGCCTGGAGTCGCTCAAAGCCCGTCCTCCTGGGAGCCAGACTGGGCTCCTGGGACACCCTCTCGGAGCCCTGCGGCTTCTCGAACATCTGTGCCTTCTCAGACACCAGCCTCCTGTCCGTGCCCGCTGGCCTCCCTGCGGCCAGAGGCTGCTCGAAGGGGCCAGACTTCTCCGGAACCGAGGACTTCTCCCCAGGGACCGGTGGTTTCTCGAAGACACTGGATCTTTCTAGGATGGAGGACTTCTCCCTCGGAGCCGAAGGCTTCTCAAAGGCACTGGATCTTTCTAGAACTGAGGACTTCTCCCTTGAGGCTGAAGCCTTCTCGAAGGCACTGGATCTTTCTAGAACCAAGGACTTCTCCCTTGGGGCTGAAGGCTTCTCGAAGGCACTGGATCTTTCTAGAATCAAGGACGTCTCCTCAGACCCTGGCACCTTCTTGAAGGAACTGGATCTTTCTAGCACCACGGACTTCTCCCCAGAACCTGGTGGCTTCTTGAAGGAACTGGATCTTTCTAGAACTGAGGATTTCTCCCCAGGGCCTGGCGGCTTCTCGAAGGCACTGGATCTTTCTAGAACCAAGGACTTTTCAGAGCCTGGCACCTTCTTGAAGGAACTGGATCTTTCTAGAACTGAGGATTTCTCCCCAGGGCCTGGCAGCTTCTCGAAGGCACTGGATCTTTCTAGAATCAAGGACTTCTCAGAGCCTGGCACCTTCTTGAAGGAACTGGATCTTTCTAAAGCAGAGGATTTCTCCCCAGGGCCTGGCGGCTTCTCGAAGGCACTAGATCTTTCTAGAACCAAGGACTTCTCAGAGCCTGGCGGCTTCTTGAAGGAACTGGATCTTTCTAGAACTGAGGATTTCTCCCCAGGGCCTGGCGGCTTCTCGAAGGCACTGGATCTTTCTAGAACCAAGGACTTCTCAGAGCCTGGCGGCTTCTTGAAGGAACTGGATCTTTCTAGAACTGAGAATTTCTCAGAGCTGGTTCCAGTCTCCCTGGGGGCTGGCGGCCTCTCAAAAGCGCTGCATCTTTCTCGAACCGATGGCTTCCTCTCCAGGCCCAGCTTTGGCGCCGTGGCCTCAGTTTTCCCTGCTGATGTTCTCTCCAGGGACTCCCTGGAGGGGAGGGTCTCCTCGGGGGTCAGTCTCTTTGCCAAGGCCTTCTCCGAAACAGGCTTCTCGGTGCCGGGGGTCTCTGGTGTCAGGGGCGTCTTGTCTGAGACCCCCTTCCTCTCTCCTCCTGGCTCACCGCCCTCCCGGCTCTCCTCCTGGGCCGAGGGGCTGCACCGGGCGGGGCTCAGTCTCTCTGGGGGCTGCAGCTCCACCTCCTCCTGGGGCGCAGGAGGCTGTGGCGGGGCCCTCGGGGGCTCCTCTGCTTCTGGCTGCTCCCGGATGGGGTCCCCGGGGGCCCCCGCCTGCCGCCTCTGCCGCCGTTTCCTGAGCAGCGCCTGGACGTCCTGCTCCTCATCCTGGGGGTCGGGGTCGGGGGGCCGGGGTGCCACCTCCTCCTCAGGGCTCCGCAGTCTGAGGCAAAAGACAGGAGATGGGAGGGGGAGTCAGGGGGGGTCCGCATGGGGGGCCCGGGGATGGGCCGGACCCAGTAGAGGCCCCAGGGGGTGGGGAAGTGGCCGTGGCTTCAGTCAGGGTTACTGTCAGCACCTCACAGGCTCGGGACATCTAGGATTCCCTGCTCTCTGGGAGGTTTCAGCCTGTACCGTTTCATCACGCCATGGTCACACTTCCCTGTGCCAGGCTCTGTGCTGGCAGCGGGGGGCAAAGGCACCTCCAGCCCTGACTGCTTAGCCAGAGACAGACAGGGAGCCGCCAAAGGTCACACAGCTCAGTGCGGAGCAGGGAGCAGAACTGGCAGACGAGGGCGGCCGCACAGACACATCTGCCAATAGCCGGGTGCAGCCAGGACCAGGGTTGGGGGACGGCGGGGGGGGGGGCAGCCAGTAGGACTGGTGAGGCCCGGGACACCCTGCTCTCTCCCTCTGGGGGGTCCGAGCAACACATCGCATCTGGCCCCAGCAAACAGATTCTTGTCCTTTGCCACACCCTCCTGGCCTTGGGCTGACAGTCTGTCACCTCAAACCTGCACGCACGCCCTGTCCTGGCACCCGCTGTGCTCCCGGGCTCGCTCTCCCTCTCCTCCCAACCAGGACTCCCAGCAACAAGGCTAGCCCCACCCGAGGGGGACTGGGGAAGGTGGGTGGGCGGGAGGCAGCAGGTTAAAGGGGGCACAAAGGGCCCCCGGGTCACATGGAACCGTAGGCGGGAGGCGAGAGGGCAGCTGCCCGGGCCCAGGGGGGCCCTTTGGCCAGAGCAGCAGGACAGTGAGGAGGCCAACTGTCCTTGCACGCAGCCAGTCCAGGTCCCATCACTGGTCCCAACAGCCTGCCAGGAGCAAGCCCTGAGCACCGCCAGGCGTGGCTCCCCAAACAAAAACCAAAAGCAAGCGGGGCCCTTTCTGCTGGTCTGCTTCAAGAAAGCAGATTTCTGCGGGGTACTGAGTCTTTTTTTTTTTTTCTGACGCAGGCCAAGTGCGCCTGGAAACCTCCGGATTAGAGGACACAGCTATGCCTGACACATGGCCGGGTCCTGACGTCTCTGGGTGGACCAGCCCCACAGTCGCCCGCCTTCTCTGACCCAGTTTCTCCATCTATAAAATGGGCTAATGAGACCTCTCTGTCCCGGATGGACGGCGTGAGGGCTCCATGAGCCTGCCCATAAAAGCCCAGCAAGCGATGCCCCCCAACCCCCCGCGGGGAGGTGGGGCAGGGGCCTGGGGCCGGGACAACACCCACCTTCCTCCTCAGACCCCTCCTCTTCCTCCCCCCCGCCCCCTCCCCCAGGCCAGGGAGAGACCCGCCCCAGCCCCGCACCTCTCAGTGGCCGGCTGCTCTCCATTCGGCGTGTGCTGGGGACTCGCCTCCTCCGGCTTGCTGGAGCTCAGGGCACGGCTCCGTCGCCGGCGCTCACGCTGCTGCTCCTCCTCATCCTCCAGACTCCACTGCCTGGCCTGGCTGGGGGAAGGGAGAGGGTCAGCGCGCCCTGCAAGGACCCACCACCCTGTGCCCAGCCAGCGGACCCGGGACATGCAGCGGCTCCGGGCCAGGCACAGCAGCGCCCCCTGCAGGCGGCATTTCCTCGCCCGCCCGCCCGGCTGTGGCCACGTCACCCAGCCACAGATCACAGGGAAATTACAGCATCTTGCCTCGAGCTGGGAAAATGATTTATTACCATGGTACCTGTTTCTCTGTATTTTTTTTTTCTTAATGCATGCACAAGAAGGGCTGGAGTGATAGCATAGCGGGTAGGGCATTTGCCTTGCACGCGGCCGACCCAGCTTCGATTCCTCCGCCCCTCTCGGAGAGTCCGGCAAGCTACCGTGCCCACATGGCAGAGCCTGGCAAGCTACCTGTGGCATATTCGATATGCCAAAAGCAGTAACAACAAGTTTCATAATGGAGACGTTACTGGTGCTCGCTCGAGCAAATCAATGATCAACGGGATGACAGTGACTGTGATACAGCATGCACAAGGAAATGTTCCCTTTTAGGGGATCAGGGAGATAGCGGAAGGTCTATTTTGACCCCTGGCCCTATAGGGTCCCCAAAGGCACCCGCCACCTCAATACCGAATTGGGTGTACCCCTGAGCACAGCTAGGTCTAAGCCCTCCGCCCCCCCCCACCAAAAAATTTTAAAAAACCCTTCTATTTTGAACATGGCCCATCTTTATGTATACTACATATCTGTTAAATTTTGACTAGAGCTGCAAGAACGGTGGATAAGGTTGAAGTTTTCTGACCTGGACACCGCTGACATTTTCCTTTATTTTTTTTTTCTTTCTATTTGTTGTTTGAGGTGGGGAGGGGGCCAAGCCATGCTCAGGGGACCCAGCATCCACTCCCAGGGCCCTCAGACCCACCCTGGGCGCTCCCAGAGGCCATCAAGGCCACACCCAGTGATCCCCGGAGGGCCATAAGGCACTGGGGACCAAACCCTGTGCTCTGAGCTACTCCCTGGCCCCCCTCTGACTCATGCTGGACAGTACCCCATGGGGAGGGGGGTCCTGAACCACGGCTCCACCTGCTCTGTGCCACCCCCAGATGGATGGCATTGCTGGGACACAGCCACAGCTACAGGACAGCAGGGAGGGCATTTGCCTGGCAACTGGCCAGTCTGGGTTCAATCCCTGGTGTCCTATACGGTCCCCCCAAGCACTGCCAGGAGTGACCCCTGAGTGCAGAGCCAGGAGTGCCTGAGCACTGCCCTGTGTGAGGGAGGGAGGGAGGGAGGGAGGGAGGGAGGGAGGGAAGGAAGGAAGGAAGGAAGGAAGGAAGGAAGGAAGGAAGGAAGGAAGGAAGGAAGGAAGGAAGGAAGGGAGAAAAAGTGGAAAGAAAGAAAGAAAGAAAGAAAGAAAGAAAGAAAGAAAGAAAGAAAGAAAGAAAGAAAGAAAGAAAGAAAGAAAGAAAGAAAGAAAGAAAAGAAAGAAAGAAAGAAAGAAAAGAAAGAAAGAAAGAAAGAAAGTGGGGGCCGGAGCGATAGCACAGGGGGTAGGGCGTTTGCCTTGCACTCGGCCGACCCGGGTTCGATCCCCGGCATCCCATATGGTCCCCCAAGCACTGCCAGGAGTAATTCCTGAGTGCAAAGACAGGAGTAACCCCTGAGCATCGCTGGGTGTGACCCAAAAAGCAAAAAAAAAAAAAAAAGAAAGAAAGAAAGAGAGAGGAAGGAAGAGAGAGGGAGGGACGGAGGGAGGGAGGAAGGAAGGAAGGAAGGAAGGAAGGAAGGAAGGAAGGAAGGAAGGAAGGAAGGAAGGAAGGAAGGAAGGAAGGGAGGAAGGGAGGAAGGGAAGAAGGGAGGAAGGGAAGAAGGGAGGAAGGGAGGAAGGGAGGAAGGAAGCACCCCAAATAACCTCTGAGACCAGAGTGCCACCAACCACATGGCACCCAAGTGCCTAAAATGTTTGAGATGAGAGAGGCAGCCACGGGCTGGATGCTCAGGGACGGTCAAGCAGAGCTGGACTTGGAGGGGCTCCTGGGAAGCCCAGAGCCTGGCCAGGTCCTGGTGGGGAGCAGGAATCAGTGGGAGGGAGAGGGCAGAGAGGGCAGAGCCGAGGTCTGAATGGGGAGGGGACTCTGCTCTGCCCAGGCAGGGGCGACCTCTCCAGGCTGCGCTGGGCCTCTCTCCGGGCCTCCCCGGGCCCCACTCCGGCTGTCCAGGGCCCAGTCAGAGGATCTAGGAAAGGTCCCCTGCACAGGGGCCAGAGGTGCTCCCTGGCTGTCCTCCGGGTCCCCGCCTCCCACTTCTGCGCCACTTGGGGAGCCCGATCGGCAGCACGCGCGTCTCCAGGAGAAACGATCCACGCCAAACCCCCAATCTTCGCAGGCACACTGCCCAGGGGCCGGCCCTCGGGCGCTCCTGGACAGAGGGTCCTGGTCTCCCGGCTTCCTCCTCCTGGAGTCCAGTCCTGCCCGCACACATGCACAGAGGCTTCTTCTCCCTCAAGTGGCCTTCCTAAGGCAGGATGGGGCCATGGCGGGCCACAGGCCACGAGAGCCACTGGTCGGCCGTGGCAGGCCACACAGGCTCCCGTGTGACACTCAGCAGCAGGCCAGGGACCCGACACACGTGCTCCCTGCAGTGCTCTGAGCCTGAAGCACTGGAGTAACAGGCAGGAGAGTGACCTGCTCCATCCTGGCTGGGGCGCCAGGCCACGGGGTGGGGGGGCGGCAGGGGTGGAAAGGACAAGGACAAGGGGCCAGGCAGAGGCAGTGCCAAAGAGGGAGAGGCCCTGGGAACAGGCAAGACCCCGAGGGTGCGGCTGTGAGCTAGGACAGGCCGGACTTGCGCCCTCTCCAGGCAGCGGGGCAGGGGAGGGGGCTTCGCTCCCCGGCTGGCTGCCATTCAAAAGGAAGGAAGGGGCTAAGCGGGGAGGCAGGGGACCCTGAACAGGCTCCTTGCGCCCAGCCGAGGATTATGCTGGCAGAGACCCGGGGAGACGGGGGACAGGGCACCCGCTCTGGAGAGAGCACGCACGCGGCTGCTGGGGACTGACCGGGCAGGATGAGGGTGAGAAAAGGGGGAGCGCAGGAGGCGCCTGCATGTTCGGCCCGAGCCACTCCCGCACTGCGGGGCCAGGGAGGAGGCTCGGGGCCAAGTGTGCAGGATGGGGCGAATTCTGTTCTGGCCCGTGAGAAGGCAGAGAGCAAGAGAGACATCTGACCGGGAGCTGGGAGGAAAGCCAAGGAGGAGTGGGGTCCCCCACACCCTGGGGGAGAGACCACCCAGTGGAGCCATCAGTGTTGGGGCCCCGGTCCCCTTGAAAGACACAGACCGTCTGGCCTGGAGGTTGGGAGTGGGCAGCAGGAGGGAGACAGGGCAGCCCCCAGCCCTTCCTGCGACAAGGAGGAGCAAGACAGGGGAGGGCAGAGGAGAAAGGCGCTCTGGGAGACATTCTCAGGGTGGGGTCTCTCTCTCTCTCTCACACACACACACATGCACGCACGCTCACCATTCATGCGCACACACACACACTCATATACTCACACATACACACATATACATAAACACGCTCACACATGTGTACGTACACATGCCTACATATTCATGTACACACATACATTCACACATATACAGTCACACATGCACACACATACACTCACACATATAACACACATATACACTCACATTTACAAACACATACAGTCACACATATACACTCACACACAAACACATATACACTGAACATTCATACACATATACACACTTCTTGTGTATGTGCCCTACTCTCAGACCCATATACTCAGACACACATACACACTTACTTACACATATTCACATACATATACACACTCACATACACGCGTGCCTCTGCTTGTCACCAGAGAGGAAGCTGGGAGACCACAGACTGTGCTGGGTGATGCGGGCGTGTCTCTCCCCTGAACTGGGGCCAGAGTCCCCTCGCAAAGGGCAGCGCCCTTCTCCAGAGGTCTGGGGCTGCCAGAACATAACAGCTTGAGTAGTCTCAGTCTCTCTCAGTCTCTCTCTCTCACACATACACTCTCTCTCTCACACATACACTCTCAGTCTCTCTCTCAGTCTCTCCCTCTCAGTCTCTCTCTCACACATACACTCTCAGTCTCTCTGTCTCTCTCTGTCTCTCTCTGTCTCTCTCTCTCTCTGTCTCTCTCTGTCTCTCTCTCTCTCTCTCTCAGTCTCTCTCTCTCAGTCTCTCTCTCTCAGTCTCTCTCTCTCAGTCTCTCTCTCTCAGTCTCTCTCTCTCTCAGTCTCTCTCTCTCTCAGTCTCTCTCTCTCTCAGTCTCTCTCTCTCTCAGTCTCTCTCTCTGTCTCTCTCTCTCAGTCTCTCTCTCTCTCAGTCTCTCTCTCTCAGTCTCTCTCTCTCAGTCTCTCTCTCTCAGTCTCTCTCTCTCAGTCTCTCTCCCTCCCTCCCTCCCTCAGCCGTGGATTCCGACTCAGGGCCAGAGCAGCTTCCCTCCCAGGCCTCGTGACCCGGGCCACCCATGACCTTGACCTCAGATGACCACAAGCCGAGTTGCAAACTGGCCATTCCTCATTCACTGACCACCTGAGGGTCTGTGAGGAGCTGGCCGGCAGCCCCCTCCTCAGGCTCTGGCACTCAGAAACGCACAATTCAGGGAGCGCGCGGCAGGCCTTTCCTGCGGCCTTCTCCTCCTCCCCTGAATGCACAGCCCTGGGGAGAGATGCAGGAGCCTCCACTCCCTCCCTGACCACACCCAGGGCGGGCAGGCCTGGAGGATTCCTGGGTCCTGAGCCACCCCATTCCCACAGCACCCTGTTTGTTTATCCTCCTTATAAGGTGTGATCAGCTGGGGGGAATGACTCACTCCCCAGCCGGCCCTAGGGGTCTCCAAAGAAGGTGGGATTCCTGAGTGTCCGCCAGCTCCCCACAGAAACCTCACTGCCCCCCAGAAGGCATGGTCACCCACCAGGAATCATGTCGGGCCCGCCTCACCCCGACATCCCACAGCCCTGGAAACAGAAGCTGAGTTGGCACCACCCACAGGGGAGGGAAAATGTTCTATCGAAAGCCTCAGTCCCTGAGGAGGAGGAGGAAATGGATGGGCCGGGAAGACAGTGGGGCAAAGGTCAGTCTTCAGGGGGAGCCAGGAAGGGTGCAAATGATGGGAGCCCCAATAATAAATGCTCGTGAAAGCCTTGGAATGTGCATGTCTCTGTTGAACTTTGTGAATAATAAGGAAATCAAGGCAGGGAGGAACATCTCAGTCAGCCGGGCAAATCCACCAACTTCAAACCAGGACTGTTCCCATTCTACAGATAAGGAAGCTGGAGCTCACGGGGGAGGAATGACTTTGCCAAGATAGCTCAGCTAAGAAAAAAGAAGGAATCCCTCTTCTGGCTCTGTCACAACAGCCCCTCTCCACAGTCCAAGCCCAGAACACAGGTCCTGGGGGGTCGCTGGGGAGGGAGGGAGGAGGGGTAGGGCTGGCCCCCGGCAGCACCAGAATATTCAGCGCAAGGAAGCTGGAGGTGCCACCAAGCAAGAAGCCCCGACCCCTCTCACCAGCCGATGCCACCCCCACCCACGTGCCCCAATTCCCTCCCTCCTGCCCCTCCCCCACCTTCCGGCCTTCCGCCCAGAGAGATGCTCTTCTCCGACCTTGAACCTGTTCCCTTTGAATGACTCTAGGCGGTGTTCTTGGACCTCCCTCCACCCGCAGCCAGGCACGGGTCCTGCACGTGGGTCCACACCCGCAGTTAGGACTAACTGGTAGGCTAGTGGTTTCCAACCCTCCTACACCTGCAGACCCGCTCAGACCCATGGGCTGGAAATTGACGCCTGCTGTGCTACCAGGCTCTCTAGCCTCTCGTGTTGGTCTCCCACTCTGGGGTCCTCTCCCCGGGGCCACCGCCCCTCCAGCAGCAGCCGGGAACAGGGAAGCACACCTTTGGTTTCTTTGGGGGTCACTCTTGGCGGTGCTCGGGGCTGACTCCTGGCTCCACACTCACACCTGGAGTGCTCGGGGGACCGTGGGCGGTGCTGGGACTCGAGCCCTGGCCAGCTGTGTGCAAGGCAGACGTCCTGCCCCCCTGGACCAACTCTCCAGCCCCTTGGGGAGTATCGCTTTAGGCTCCACTTACTAGTCACTTTCCATCCCATATGAGCGAGCCCGTGACGGGAACCATCAAGGCCCAACAGCTCTGGGGAGAGTCTAGCAGGGGGTGATAGGGTGAAGTCCGCCCCGAAACATCTGGGGGCACTCTGGATTCAAGGAGACGGGGTTTACTCCAACCGGCCCTGTGGCTATTTACTGGGCCCGGGCCAGGCAGGCCACATATGCTCCATCTGCACTCCGAGGGGTCAGCGTGGGTGGCCACGGAGGCCTCTTGTAGATAGTCTAGATCTTCGGGGAGAAATGTCTGAGCAGGGGGGGAGGGCAGCAGGACGGCTGCAAGGCCCTGGCAGGGAAATGATTAACCTCTGCCCCTTGGTGCCCAGGCACTCGCCTCCTGCAGACGGCCCAGCCCAGGGAGGAAAGGACAAGGCCACAGCCCGGGCACCCGCTGCCTGCCGGCCCGCTGCCCACCACCTCCATCCACGACCAGAACATCCACGCTCCCGCCCCTACCAAGGACAGGCTGCGGGCTGGGCTGGTCCGCACAGAGGAGCTCCCCCTCAGCACCCCTCAGCACAGGCCCGGGGCCCCGGGGACTGGGTGACAGCGAGCAAGTGACTCACGCACACCCACTGGGGCCTGTCCCCCTGGGGAAAGAGCCGGAGCAGCTGGTCCTGGGCCCCAGGTGCCCCCTCAGGGCGAGAGGCAGCATCTGGGGGCAGCCCCGGGAGGGCAGGCCAGGGGCTCCTGCTGAAGGACTGGTTCCCCGGACGCCCCGTGGGAACGCGGTCCCAGCCCTGCAGCCACACGAGACCACGTCCATCTGAGCGCGCCAGTCTGGCGGGTTCCGGGCCCAGCCGCCCCCCCACACACACACCCCACCCCTGCCAGTGCTCACGCCCTCTGCAGAACCAGCGGGTCTGGCTGACATTTCAGCCTAACACACACAGTCCTGGGGTCTTCCGGACACGCTCAGACTCAACAGCAGGGCTGCAGAATGCCCAGAACAGAAACAGAACCCCACCCCACCCCCCGCCCACCCCGCCAGCTGGCCCCTTACTAAGCAAATGAGCCCCCTGGCACAGGCCCACCATAAACCACAGAGATGCCAGAGCTGGGTCAGAGACACCCCCACACCCCGAGTCCGAGGCCTTGAACCCCAGCCGCACCCAAGCACACCCTTCCCTGCAGTGCGCCCCACCCCGGGCAGCCAGAGTCTGCTCTGCGACACCCCAGTTCCCTCCTCACTTTCTCTTCTCCATGGGCGCTGAAGTGGGGCGTGACCCCACAGCTGCGCTGCAGAGAAGTGTGAGGTCCCGAGGGTCTGAGAGCAGGACCCCCAGCCCTGGGGAAGGAGCAATCAGGGGTAGGGGAAGCCTTTGGGAGGCGGGGCCCGCACCCTCGAGGGCCGTGCCCCTCCATCCCAGCACCCTTCCCCGGTCAGAGAGCCCCCCTGCGCCCCCACCCCTGAGGAGTGAAAGCAGAGAGCTCAGCCTGCCTGGGCTCATTCTGTAGAGATGAGTGAGCCCCCGGCGGCAGGTCCCTGGCCCTTTGAGGGACAAGACTGAAGCACAGAGACGCTCAGCAGCCCATGGGGGGACCTGGCCCAGACACGCCCCAAAAGGTCACACCCACACCACAACCCCTTCCCTCAAGGCTGCGATGCCCAGACCTGCCAAGGAGGCAGCCCCCTGCCCAGGCGCCCTCACGTCCACTCTCCACTGGGCAGGGGGGGCCCGGTCCGCTCTCCAGACTGGGGACCCTGTGCATGACCTCAGTGCCCGAGGGAGGGAGAGAAGGTTAGAAGGAGTCAAATGCCCCCCCCCACACCTGGTCATTCCACCGGGGCTCCAATTCCATCCCCCCCCACTTAACACCCGCACCCAGGAGCGGCCAAGCAGCGGGCTCCCGAGGCCGCCCCTGGAGCCGGGAGGCGCGGAGAGGGGCGCGCGGGGGCCGCAGCTCCGGGCCGCTCACCTGGACAGCGCCGACCAGTCTTTCCTGGACACGGACATGCTGGAGCCGCAGCAGCGTGCCTGGCGCTGTGCGGGCGCCACTCACCTGCGCCCCGCCCGGGCCGGCCCAGGTAGGTCACGTGGTACTTAAATCGCCCCGCGCTCCCATTTGCCGGCCGCGGGGCGGCCTCTGGAGGGGGGTGGGCGGCCCCGGCGAGGCCGCGCCGATCTCCGCCCCGGCGGGCCGGGCCGGCGGGAGGCCCCGAGCGACGGACGCGCGGGGCTGCCGGCTGCCCGCGGCCAGGGCGGGACACTTCCTGCTCAGAACCTGTCGGACCAGCTGCGCGCTGGGCCGCCTCCTCGCGCAGGTGTCGCGGCCCCCGGAGCCGGGGCGGGGCTCCCCGCAGACGGCCGCCCCGCGGAGCTCCGGGTCGCTAACGCCCGCTTAGCCCCCGGAGGACCCCGCGGGGCCGGACGCCGGGCCGGAAAGGGAGAAGGAAAGGCCGTATTCTCGGGCCTAGAGCGCAGCACGCTTCCCGGACAGCTCGCGGGGTGGGGAGCGGGGCGCGCCCTCTCGCCGCACCGCCCACCTTTCCCCCCGACCCCCGGCCCACGCACACCTCCTTGCTTCGGAACCTCCCCGGCCCACTGCCCGGGATGCGTTCCCAAGAGAAAACTGCAGTGCTCTCTGAGCTTCAGACAAACTACGAAAGCTAGTCTCTGCAGGGGCTCCTGCAAGTGCGCACAGCTGGAGTGAGATGGAGAGGGGCAGAGGCAGCCCAGCTGTCTCCAGGAGGGAAAGACCACCCGGGTGAGCACCGATTGCTAGAATTGCAATGCCCTGGGTCTGGAAGCTCCGACACCCCCTGGCTTCCTTGCAGGGCCCGTATGGACCCGGAGTGTGGCAGGTGCCTCTCATCCAGCCTCAGATGGGCGGCGGGAGAGGCCGATGCTGAGCCAGGGGAATCTTATCTACCCTGGTGGACCAGAACTGCCAGATCAGCTGCCGCAGCTCTTTCTACTTCTATGAGGTGTGGCAGCAACCTGCCCTCCGCCTGCCCGGGAGCCCTGCCAGCACCCTGCTCCACTGCTCCCCAGCCCCCTTCGCTTTGGCCCTGGGGAAAGGAAGGGGGTCTCCCCCGTGCTCTCCAGCTGTGATGTCTCGAAGCAAAGCAGCAGAAGAAACTGAGAAGCCTGAAACACATACACACGCACACACATGCACCCGCATGTGTGTGGTTTCTCCGGCCCCAAAGTCCTCTTTCTTGGAGGAACCTTCTTTCCTTACAGGGGAAGTGAGCAGTGAGGTCCAAGGAGAGAGGTGGAGGGAGCTTGAAGTTCCGCTGCGGCCTTCCCTGATCAGCTGATGTGGGGAAAGTCCCATTTCCTCTACAGGGTCGGATAAGTTAGGAGCCCTGCTCAGCTTCCTGGCAGGCCCCACATATTAAATGAAATTATTGGAGGGTGTGGAGCTACGTGGGGGCTGACCCCCAAGTTCTCAGCAGAGGTCTGGACAGGACCCTGAGCTGGTTGCGCCTGCCAGGGCAAGAGAAAGAGGGAAGAAAAGAATCCCAGAGTCTGGCTCTGAGACCCAGGGCTGGCCCCTTCCTGGAGTGCCTGCTGTCCCCCTGGGGGTCTGGGGACACTTTAGGAAACCTGAGAACAGTGAGTTCACTAAAATTCAACCATGAACTTCCTGGGTATTTAAAAAAAAAAGGTTAGGGACTGAGAGATGGTACAGCAGGTAGGGCACTTGCCTTGCACATGTCTGACCTGGGTTCGATCCCAGCATCCCATATGGTCCTTGAGCCCTCTGCCAGAGCCAAGAGTCATCCCTGAGCACTGCCGGGTGCGGCCCCAAACCAAACCAATCCAAACAAAGAGGGATTTGATTGGATTGGAAGGCCGTCAGCAAACAACTCTGAAAGTGAGGCAAATAAACGACACGATGTGTGGGGGCGGGTCGGGGTGAGCCACAGGACACGTCCAGGCGCTGCAGAGTTTCAGGGCTCATCCGTGTGCCACCCTTGTGGTACATCAGCATCCACACGCTGCTTTCCTGGGGCGGCCGTAACTCGGTGCCACAGATCGGGGGCGGGGCGGGGTGCTTAAATCCACAGGAACTTCATATCTCATGATCCTAGAGGCCAGAAATCTGGGTTGTCACAGCAGTCTTCTTTCCCTCCTTCCAAAACCTCCAAGGAGACTCAGCCCTCAGGTCCAGCCCTGGTGCTAACTCTGGCCTTGTTCCGATTTCCATCCCCTTGGCCTGTGGAACAATCCTGTGGTTTCCTCCAAACGTCACTCTTCCCACAAAGACATCTGCCATCGATGGCCCCCATCCAACAGGGCCTCCCTGGAGCTTGATTCCCTCTGAAGACATCTTTTGCGAGGACATACGTGTGATTCCTATCCCAGCAAATGGCGTTGCCACGCAGTGATAACAAAGAAAGGCAAGAACTTGCTCCTGACCCCAGAACTGCCACCTCAACAATGGAAGCTCACTCACACACAGATGTTCATTCATGCATGTGTCCTCACAATTGAATCTGTGTCATCTTGCAGAGGCCAGGTCTAAGGTGGCAAGAGGGGAAAAAGTCTGCTCGAGGAGAAAAAAAATCCAGGTCAGGCCTGAAAGATTAAGGAGACAGGAACGAGAAGGGGCACAGTGGAGTCTGGGCTCGTGTCCTAATGTTCTCTAACAGCAACACAGGCAGGGCTGAAAGTAATATCTTACAGGCAGGAACTAGCTGGACACATGGAAAGGCCCCAGGGCCTTGAAAAAAATCAGTTCTGCAGGCGCAATGATCAGAGGTCAGGCTGGGATTGGGGGACATGGCTGATAGTCCACAGAGATGAAAACCACTGAGCAAGGGTAGCTGGGAGGGGCCAAGTGGAGGTGCTGGCTAGAGCCTTCAAAGACCAAAGTGTCTGGGCAGAGCCGATGAACTCCAAGTGCAGAAGGGGAGAAGGCTGGGTGAAGCTCAGCTCCCTTGCTTAGAGGCTGCATGCCGGCAGGTGCCCTGCAGGAGAAGGGGCATTGCAGAGGGAGTCTGAGGTACCTTTTGACCAGCAAGGTGTCCCAACCCTGGCATCGGAGATGGGGTGTCTAATGGCACCTCTGGGAGTCGCAGCACTGTAAGAAGATTCACAGCTCCCCCCGCCTTGCTCATAGGTGTCGGGTCTCAGAGGAAACTGGAGGAAGCCAGTGACACTGGTCAATAGATCAGAGATTCTCAAACCCCGGAGAAATGTCTCACAGACTGCAGAAGTTAACAAAAAAAAAAAAAAAAAGGAAGGAAACGGTGATTAGCAATGATAATATTTGCATCTCAATATTTATAATAGCTCTTATACATGATCCAGGCAGACCCAGTATGAAGCAATAACTGTTGTACACCAGCCAGAAATTTTTCAGACACACAATGGTCCATGAACCAGGCATTTGAACACCACTATTGTAACTGGACATTGGGCTGGGCAGGAGACGGCTTTGACTGGTGTTTCCCCAGCACCCCAGGGTGAACTGCAGAACAATCTGGAGAAATTCTGAGGATCAGGGCGGGGGTGGTGTGTTTTAGGTATCTGCCCCCATGTCCTGCCTCCCTAAGTGTCCCATGAATGTTTTGAGAAGAGAAAGAACGTCTTCCGGACACCCGTCCAAGTGTCCGGAAATACTGGTCATGCTCGGTGTTTGAGAAACCTTCCGAGTCACACAAATTTGCTTGGGAAAAAAAACAGGAAGGAGCCGGAGAAACAGCACACAGGGAAGGCACTCGCCTTGCATGTGGCCAACTTGAGTTTGACCCCGGCATCCCATACGGTCCCCTGAGCACCACCAGGAGTGATCCCTGACCACAGAGCCAGGAGTCAGCCCTGAGCACTGCCAAGTGTGCCCCCCTCCCTAAAAAAAAACAGGAAAAGGAAAAAGAACAGAACAGAAAGTCCAAATTGCTGAAGGACTTTGGCAAGTCGTCTGCAGTGGGAAGAGAACAACAGGCCCCTGGAGAGACTGAGCACCTAGAACCTTTGGCTGCCAGGAATTGGCAAAACCTGATGTCGGGGATCGAGAGCAAAGCCAAGCCAAATCGAGGCAATCGCCCCAGGAGAGGAAATCGCCAACGTGCTCGAGAGAGCGGGCCCGGAGTGCTCTAAGCAACGGCGCTCCGTGTTGCAAATATCTGGAAACCACCCAAATGTCGGTCAACAGGAAAGTGGACACGTGAGTGATGTCCTCTTTGGCCCATCGCTGTCCTGCAGCAGTGCGGGGAACTCGGGTTAACTGAAGCCACACGACCCGGCTGCCCAGCCTTGACCTCGAAAGGGAATGAGCAGAAAGAATGTTTCACGTTCTCGGAGACCCAAACCCAGAATGGAGCCTCGCGCATGCTCCTGGGGGAAGGGAGAGGCCAGGGCTGGGGCTGGGCACGGGGGCTCCCATGGGACACCCTCATTCCCAAATGGTGGCTTGGCGCGTGGCGGATGCTTTGCTGAATCTTGTTGTGGTTTTGTTTGTTGGTCTGGGGGCTGCATCCAGTAGTGCTGGGGGGCTCACTCCTGGCTCTGCAGTCAGGGGCTCACCCCCACAGAGTTGGGGTCCAGAGGCGTATGGCCTGTCAGGGATTATTTAATCAGTCAGCCACGTGTGAGGCAAGCACCCTACCCCGTGCCCCACCTCTCAGGCTCCTTTGCTGAGTCTGTGGTTTTGTTCTGTTCTCACTTCTCAAAGTGAAGCAGTGGCCACTCCATTTGGGGGACCTTAGACCACTGGAGACCTTAGCAGCTATTGGTTGCAGCCCTTTTTCCCTATGAGGAAAGTGCACATAGCCGGTCACCCCAGAAATCCCCTGCTCGGGGTCAGGGGGTTTTCCTCCGTGACGTCCCAGGACAGAAGCCGGGCTGTGGAAGCCCCAGTGTCAGAGAGAAGCTTCTCCTCCTCCTTAAGGAGGCCCGCGTCGGGAATCCGGGGTTCCCAGTCAGAACAGAGGGGTGGCGGTGGCGGGTAGAGGGGGGTTGACAGCCACACCCTGATGTCTCTGTTCCTGCCTCCTCATAGCTCTCAGCTGAGTTCCAGCCCACTGGGGGAGGCAGGAGAGAAACGAGAGGGCCAGTGAACCCCTCCCCGAGGGACCCTGGCACAGGGCTTTCCCAAGCTAGTCATCATCTTTTAAACAAGATCCCCCAAGTGGGGTGGCCACTATTTCACTTTGAGAAGTGAGAACAGAACAAAACCACAGTCCCCACCGACTCGTCCCTAAGCAGAGGTCCCTGCTGGCACAATCTGGCTGCCGTCCTGACACGCTCCCTTGTCCACTTGCTTTACCGAAGACACTCGCTTCCCGCTGTGTCCAGCGGCACCAGAATAGCTGAAACCTGCTCTTGGAGAACCAGAGGCAGGTGGAGAGAGAGTGCAGCGGGCAGGGCGCCTGCCTTGCTCACGGCCGACCCGGGTTCAATCCCCACTTTCCCGTCTGGTTCCCCAGCACTGCCAGGAGTGACCCCCTGAGCCTCACGACAGAGCCAGGAGTTAGCCCCGAGCACCGCTGGGTGCGGCCCACCACCCATATAAAGAACGAGTGGGATACCAGGGATGTAGCCAGCTTGCCTTGCGGGTGTAAGGCCCCACGTTCAATCCCCTCCACAGTTCCAAGTGATCAGGCAGGACCAGAGCAGCACCGTGACCCCGGTACCCCTACAAGTGTGTGACCAAGTGTCTGTGTCCACATCAAGAGGGGGAGAAGAGGTGAAGGGAAGGAGAGGAGAGAGGGGGAAGAGGGAGGGGAGAGAAAAGAAAGAAAGGGAAGGGGAGGGGGGAGAGGTGAAAACAAGAGTCACTCTGGAGACCCGCGTCTGGGACTGCCATGCAGGGCACAGCGGGCCCTGTCACTCTGCAGACAAACCAGCTGGGTGCCGTGTGGATGCCATGGCTGGGTGGGGCTCGATGGGCACCCTGCCCGCACCCAGGTGAGGCAGCCCTCTCCCAGAGCAAAGGGCCAGGCTCTGGCGGTCGATGGCACCAGGTGCCAGGAGCAGCTGCTGGTGCAGGAGTCAAGGCCAGAGATAAGCTGCCTCCCCAGTGCCAGCGTCTCTGCCCCGAGGAGCCACCCAGGCACTGCCCACGCTCAGCCTAGTCGGGCTGCGGCACGGGAGGCCAGGACCTTGTCCTCCGCCCCCGCCCAGCTCCGTGACCTTGAGCACGTCACTTTCCCTCCGGGTCTCAGTGCCAGGGTTAGAGGGGCCCCCACCGCCCGGCCTCCAGCTACCTGCCCCCCCTCCGCGAGCTGGGCATGAGTCTCAGGTGGTAGGGACCCCCCTCCCGTGCCTCTCACCCCATGGGGGACAGCGGGGGCTGGAGGGGGGGATGAGGGCAAAGAGAAACC
Source organism: Sorex araneus (assembly GCF_027595985.1). NCBI lineage: Eukaryota > Metazoa > Chordata > Mammalia > Eulipotyphla > Soricidae > Sorex > Sorex araneus. The sequence continues at coordinate 34,705,066 of NC_073308.1, forward strand.
CCACTGGGTGCAGGAGAGCTGCTGCCGGCCGCTTGCCTGTCCTGGCCCTAGCTAGCTTGGTCACCCACCTGGAACAGATCTGCCCCCCAGACACCCGGCCCAGAGCTCTGCGGGGAGTCTGACTCACTTCGCGGGGGGCCATTGGGGCTAATGTTTAACTGGGATTCCTTCCCAGCAGACTGCGGCACCTCAGCTCCGAGCTGGGCCGGCCCGGGGGGCACGCCTGTGCGAGGTGGGCTCAGTGTTCTGCCCTGCGGCCTCTGGGAAGGGGATGCTGCCGCCGGGGACAGGCAGGGTGGTGGCAGGGGCCACCTGCCGAGGAGGGAGACTCACTGCCATCCCCGCCCTTCCCCAGTCCAGCCCCCACTGCAGGGACCTCCCCCAGGGGTCCCTGGGGACCACCGGCATCCAATCAGAATGCGCTCCCCAATGGTGGGGTCCTGGGACGTAGGCAGGGCCCTGGGTCCCCAGCTGTGTCCCTTCTAGAAAGTGCCTGACTGGGCTTGGTTGAGGCACATCCGATGGCCCCGTGGGCAGTCCCCTGTCGCCTGCTCCTCTCTGGAAATGCAGAAACGATCGCATCTTTTTTTTTTTTTTTTTTTGCTTTTTTGGGTCACACCCGGCGATGCTCAAGGGTTACTCCTGGCTCTGCACTCAGGAATCACTCCTGGCAGTGCTCAGGGAACCATATGGGATGCTGGGAATCGAATCCGGGTCGCTCGCGTGCAAGGCAAACACCCTACCTGCCATGCGTTCACTCCAGCCCCACGATTGCATCTTGTTATATATTTTGTTTGGGGTCACACCTGGTGGTGCTCAGGGCTTACTCCTGGCTCAGTGCTCGAGGATCATTCCTGGGTCTGTGCTCAGGGCCAACTCCTGAATCAGTGCTCACTCCTGGCGGGGCTCAGGGTGCAGTGATGGGGGTGGAACCTGGGTCCACTGCATGTGAAGTCAGTGCCTTCCATGCTGCACAAAGATGACAACATCTAGGCTCGGGCCCTCTGAGAAGTCACGGAGCTGTTCTGACAGTGCCTCTCACTCACATTTATCGTTCCCCTGAGAAGCAGGGAGCTGAGTCCAGACTCTGACAGACAGCCTGGTAGTCTTGCCCCTGCATTCCCTCTCTGTCTGAGCACAGCAGGCCAGGAACTGCTCATGCCGCATTTTCCCATCTGTAAAATGGGAGCAGAGCCGGCCCTTTCTCGCAGGGCTGCTGTGTTGCCTGAGTGAGTTCACAAGTGTACAGTCCCCGGAGTGTCCAACCCCACCTCTGCATGGTGAGAGGGAATAGAGTGGGATGGGGGTTCCTTCCCACCCACAGACCCTGGGACAGGCTGTCAACCACAGCCCCTCCCCACAAGGCTGCCCGCCCAGAGCAGCCCGGGACCCCTCCCTGTCATCCATGCACATGTCCCACTGCTTCTCTGGCCACCTCGAGTTGTACTGGGTGTTGACACTGCCCCACGCCCTCCCCCAGGGCTCTCCATACCCCGTGTTTGTTCTGAGTCAGGCCTAGGGCTGGTCCCCCACTTTTGTAGGGCAGGGTGGGGGCCCTGGGCTGGCAGAGCCAAGACTCCAGAGCTTGGGGGGCTGAGCAGAGGCAGAGCCCAGCTGTGGACCCGGCCTGCAGAGAGGGGCTGGGGAGCAGGGCTGGGGTGCGGGAGGGGAGCTCCAGCTCTCCAGCTCTGTGAGTGCGTACACACGTATGTGTGCATGTGTGAGAGTGTGTACGTGCATGTCAGTGAATGTGTACATGTATGTACATGCATGTCGGTGAATGTGTGTGCACGTGCATATGAATATGAGTGAATTGTGAGTATGTGTGCATGAGTGAATATGCGCATGTGTGATCACATGTACGAGTGCATGTGTGTATGTGCATGTGGGGGGAGGAGGTAGGGAGCTGTGGAAGGAGGAAGCTGTGTGTGCGGTCGTCGTGGTGGGGGTGGGCGGGAAGGAGGTGGGGGTCTGTGGAAGTCGGAGGCTGTGTGTGCCATAATTATGCTCTTTACTCGCCTCTGCCTTGCTGCTGACTGAGCTGTTTGGGTTTGGGCTTGGGTTTGGATTTGGGCCCCACACCTGGTGGTGCTCATGGATTACTTATGACAGTGCTCAAGGGACCACAGACAGTGCCAAGAATTTAACCCAAGTTGGCTGCATGCAAAGCAAGTGCCTTAACACCGATATTATTTCTCCATCCCTTGCCCCTCCACCTCTGAGCTGTTTGAAGCAATTGAACACCAGAGCAATGGGCAGGTCTGGGGCTGGAGCTGGGGGGGCCCGGTTCAAACCATGCCCCCAGAGAGTCACTGGCACTGTACTTTGCACCCAGCTGGGGGCATGTATGGAAGATAATCCCTCGGGAGCACAGGGCAGGCCGGGGACTGGCAGGGCCCTTGGGAAAGGGCCTCCTGGGATGGGCCGGCTGTGCGGCGACTGTCCCAAAGGCCTGGCTCCAGCTCTTGAAGTAGCCACTTCCTTTGAAGCTAAGCTGGTGACACAGCACTGGGGCACCAGCTGGGGGCTGTGGCCCACTCGCTTCAGTGTGTGTGACCCTCCCGTCATTGAACCCCAGCAGGCTGGTACCCGTCTGCGAGCTGAAGGACCTGACCCCAGGAACAGATGACTGGGGGGCTTCATCTCAAGGGAAGGGTCCATCTAGGCCATGGGACCAGTTCAGGAGTGTGAAGGGGCAAGATTGGGGGATCCCCAGGGAAAAGTGGGGAGAGGAGCCATCTGGTGGCCAGGCTCAGAACTGCAAGGGGTCCCACCCAACAGGGGGATGTTCCCAGGCAGACAACTGCTCCAGGCCTGGGTTCTGACCCCGAGCACCTGACCAGAGCCAGCCCAGCTTCTTCACAGACCCCATCCTCACAGATCCCCCATTTCCCAGACCCCTCTTCCCATTCTTCCCAGGACTCAGGTCCAAAGTAGCACAAATGGGGGGGACACTGGGCATTTAATGGAGAGGCCACAGCACGTGGGGGCCACTTGGCGTCACAGCAGCTGGAGGTGGGGGTGTGGGTGGGAGGGCCATGCTGGGGCGGGCTGAGATCTTCCACACCGGATGCTGGAAAGGCAGGTGCTCAGGCTGGAGGCGCAGGAGTGCGGTGACAGCCTGTGGGGACAAAGGCAGCCAGTGTGACACTGTGACACACTCAGACACTGCGCCCTGGGGTCGGCGTTCTGTGTTCCTGGAGTGTCCAGTGTCCGCATCCCAGGAAGGCCCAGGCTCCCCTGCCCTGCACACCCTAGATGGGCTCAGCAGCCCTCAGAGTCCCGGGCCCTGGGCCCCAACCCCTGCTGGGCTCACCCCTGCCTCTGTGCCTCTGTTGCCCGAGCCTGGCCCACGCCCACCCCTCATAACTCAAGGGGTCTGACGAGGCCCAATGGTGCCACCTCCTCAGCACTGTCCACCAGGAATATGGGCGCCGGTCCGCAGTGGAACCCCCATGCCACCCAACGACGCCAGGAGCACTGTGAGTGCTGGGCACTTGGCAAGGCACCCCGGGAGGTATTTGAAAGAACTGAGGCCTCCAGAAAGTCAGCCTTGGTGGGCCGCAGAGGTTAGCTAGCCAGGGGTGGGGACTGCTTGGCCTCCAAACCCTGAGGTCCCAACCGCCCTGGACATGATAGGACAGGCAGGAGGCTCCCGTCAGCTGCTGCTGCGTGTCCTGCCATGGACGTCCAGCTCCGTCAGCCTGGCCCTTTAATCTGCAGGGGCGCAGACACCAGGCTCCCTGGAAGGGGCCCAGCTGTGGGGTAACCCTTTCTGAGGATCTCAGACGTCTAGAGTTCCAAATCTACACCCCAAACTCTTCAGCCTCCAAACAAGTCCCCCTGTACCGTCCAGCCTGTACTGAGGGACAATGTAACTATCCAATGGCCCCTGGCAGGAAAAAGGTCCCCACTGACCGAGGCCGTGGTTCTTAAACGCTTGCATCCACGGGTCCACCACCCCTACAGCTTCACTTTGGGGGCCCCTCACGGCAGAGAGAGTCCGTGCTGGGAGCCCCAGGACCACACCAGGGGCCACTGACCTTGGCAGCCCCCAGTTTTACATCTGAGGGGAACAGATGAGCCCAGAGCGGCTCCGACCTGGCCCCGCTCCCCACCTGCCCTCCTGCTGGACACCCTGTGAGGCTGCGGGCTCTGAGGACATGAGAGAGAAGAGAGAGAGATGCACAGAGATGCAGAGACAAGAGAGATGCACAGAGACACAGAGATGAGAGACACACAGAGATGTAGCGATGAGAGAGAAACAAGCAGAGACACAGAGACACGCAGAGACAAAGGGAGATGTGCAGAGATGCACAGAGATGAGAGAGATGTGCAGGTATGCAGAGACAGAGAGAGATGTGCAGAGACATGCAGAGATGAGAGAGAGAGACACGCAGAGACACGGGGCCCCTCTCCGGGTACCTCTACTGGGCGGCGGGAGTCTTGGCTGCGTCGAACATCTTCTTCCGGCCTTCCATCCCAGACATGGCCTCCACGTTCTTCCTCCAGTCGCCCACCTCCACGGGCCGCTCCTGCGGGCGGGACACGCATCTCAGTGGTGCTCAGGCCAGGAGGCCCTCGGGGGCACTCGAGCATGAGAAAGGGCCGAGAGAAGGTCAGCCCGACCCAGAGATGGGAACTGAGACTCGCACCTCCCCAGGCCCACTCGCACAGCTGCTGAGGGAGCTGGGGGTCTGGCCCTGGGCCCGGGGTCTGAGAGGAAGGAGACTGGCGGGTCCCCACTCTCCATGGCAACCCAGCTTCACCCAGCGACAGCCCTGGGCAGATGCTTCGGCTCCCGCCCACCCGCCCACCTCCTGCCACCTGTGCTCTCAGCGCCTCCAGGGCCCAGACCGCGGGGCCCCTCACCCATATTCCTGCAAGTGACCAGCCTTGGGGCCTCAGTTCCTGAGCGTCTGTCTCCTCGCACCCCCCACGACCTGCTGGCCCCTGCCCGGTCGTCACACTGAGTGCCTGGTGCTCACTTCATCCCTTGGTCTGCCTTTCTTGGCGTCCCTAGTCCATCCTCAGACTGGGAACAGCCTGCGGGCAGCCGGCACATCCCTTCATTCTCCCAAAACAGACTTCAGCCACTGATATCCAGAAGGTTCTAGAATGTTCTTCCCCCACCCCCACCCCCTGGCCACACCCTGCGATGCTCAGGGGTTATTCCTGGCTCTGCACTCAGGAATACCTCCTGGCGGTGCTCAGGGGACCATATGGGATAACAGGGATTGAATCCGGGTCAGCTGCGTGCCAAGCAAGCGCCCTACCAACTATCGCTCTAGTCCCCATTCTAGAATGTTCTAAGCTCTGCTGGGAGCTTCCGGGACCTGCCTCTGACCATATGTGGGGATTTTGAGTGCAGGCTGGTGGGGCTGGGGTGAGGGGGTCTGAGAAGAGGCCCTCACCTTCTCCGTGTCCTCCTTCTTCACAGACTTCAGATTGGCCCTCAGGTCCATGGACACCTTATGCTTGGAGCCCAGCAGCGCCCGGAGCATGGCGTCAGCCGAGACCCGCACCCGACGCAGGGGCGGGCGCTTGAACTTGCCTCGGAGGTCCAGCACCTTCAGCTTCAGGTCCTTAATCTGCAGGGCGCAGATGCCAAGGGTGCTTAAGGAGGGGGCCAGCCACGGGGGACCCTTCCTGAGGATCTGACTTCTAGAGTCCCAGACCTACACACCGAACTCTACCGCCTCCAGACAGTCTCCCTGCAATACGCAGGGCACCCTCCAGTTTGCAAAGAACCTACACAGTTGAGGAAGGAAGGAAGGGAGGGAGGGAGGGGAGGAGGGAGAGAGGGAAGGAAGGAAGGAAGGAAGGAAGGAAGGAAGGAAGGAAGGAAGGAAGGAAGGAAGGAAGGAAGGAAGGAAGGAAGGAAGGAGGGAAGGAGGGAGGGAGGGAGGGAGGGAAGGAGGGAGGGAGGGAGGGGAGGGAGGGAGGGGGAGGGGAGAGAGGGGGAAGGGAGGGAGGGAGGGAAGAGGGAGGGAGAAAGGGAGGGTTAGGGAAGAAGGTAGGAGAGGGAGGGGAAGGGGGGAGAGGGAAGAAGGTAGGAGAGGGAGGGAGAAAGGGAGGGAGAGGGAGGAAGGTAGGAGAGGGGGGGAGGGGAGGGAAGGAGGGGGGAGGGGGAGCAATGGACAGACAGAGCCCTCAGCCATCCCAATCAAGCATCCCCACCAGGCTCAGCACAGGCGAGGTTAGACCCCTAATGGTGTGGGGTCTGAGCCCTGTGGCCTCAGCCCTGCTCCTCACAGTCCCTCCCTGAGCCCCGGAGCAGCTCCTCCAGGACTTCTCCTCCCATCGGGCTGAGTAACCCCCAGTCCCCGGGAAGGCCCATTCCTGGGGGCAGAAGTGAGAAGCACAGAGTATGCAGGACCCTCTCCCCACGTGCAGCTTGAACAGGTGCCTGATGCAGCTCCCCCACGCCCGGACCCCTCCCACCCGACGGAGCTAAGGACCCGCACCCCTTGGAGGGAGTGTGGGCCCTGGAGCGAGGGCCAGAGAGCGCCACTGCGGGCTCGAGTGAAGCTCAGCTGAGAGCACTCGCACCCCCCATGGTGTGCAGGCGAGCAAGGCTCCTGGGGTCTCATGGAGGCAGCAGCCGTTCGAGGTGGATGGTTGTGTGGGCACACGAAGGGCGACTCCCAGAGCAGAGCACGGGCAGCTACTCTCTGCCCGTCGTGATGGACCCGTTTCCTGCTAAGTACCCACCTCCCAGGTGCTGCAGAGGGAGGGACCCTCGGGCCATAGCTGCCACCCAGGGCCACCCCCTGGCGAGATGCGCACCCTGGCCCAGGCTCACCTCCCGGGTGTTGTGGAGACACTTGGCCTCGATGTCGTATCTCTCCTCGTCCACCACCTCCACCTGGGCATGCAGGTCCCGGCACAGGTCCTGGGGAGCAGCCAGGTGAAAGGGGCCGAGGGTAAAGTCACCCTCCAGCCCATGCCCTTGGCCAGCTCCCTCTAAATCCTTCTCCAGAACCGCTTCTTTCCCCAATGTCCTCAGTGTTCTGTTCGTTTGGTTTTGCTTTGGGGGCCACACCTGGTGGTGACCAGGGCTTACTCCTGGCTCTGCACTTGGGAATTACTCCTGAAAGGCTCAGGGGACCACATGGGATGCCAGGGATAGAACCCAGGTCGGTTGCATGCAAGGCCAATGCCCTACCCCACTGTACTATGACTCCAACCCTCCCTCTCTGACCCCCAGTATCTTTGTTTTCTTAAAGATTTCTTCACCTTGGGGGAAGTGAGACTGCCATGTGGTGTCTAGGGGACCTGGGGCCAACTCCTGGTGATTCTCAGGCACCCAGGTGTGTGTGGTGTATGGGGTGGTATGTCTATGTGGGGGTGTTTGTGGTGTGGATAGATGGGAGGGGTCATATGGAGTGTGTGTATGTTATGTGTATGTGGGAGTGCGTGTGGTGGTATGTATATATGAGTGTGTGTGGTGTGTGTATGGGGGTGTGTTTGGTGTGTGTGTCTGTGTGTATGGGGGTTATGTGGTGCGTGTATAAGGGGTGATGTGGAGTGTGTGTGTGTGTGTGTGTGAGAGAGAGAGAGAGAGAGAGAGAAATCTCACCTTGTAAAGGAAGAATCACTTGACTCTGCTAGTCAACTTCCTGCCGCCAGCACCCTGGGGTCTCCCTGTAGCACCCTCTACCCTGAGCTCCCTCGACCCCAGCCCCCTGACCCCTACCCGAGGCTGCTCACCTGCAGGGCACTGAGGGACAGGCCGCGGGTCTGCAGCGTGGGGATGCGCTCGGCCAGGTAGCGGGCCTTCTCGGCCTCGCGCTCCTCATGCTCCTGCTCCCAGCACTCCTTGGCCTTGGCCAGCATCAGGCTCTGGAAGGGCAGAGTCTGGTCAGCCCACTCCTGCAGGATCCACACTTCCAGGTGCGGTGGGCTGTGGCCTAGGCAGTTATGGGGGCCCAGGAGTCTCACCTGGGGGATCCCCAGACCAGGCAGCCTTGGAAGCACCAGGGCTAGTCAGTTGCTGAGGACAGACCTGGGCTCTGGCCACAGGAGGGCGGGAGGGGAGCCAAACGCTGCTGACCACCCACCTTCTTGCCCATCCGGGACATTGGCTCCAGAGAAAGAAACTTCCAGAACAGAGTCAGCCCCTTTGCTCATACCCAGCTGCCACCTGACACTAGCTGCTGCCTCCTTGCAGAAAGTCAGATACAGTACCTCAAGGCTCCCACCCACTGAGTATCCAGCTCCAGTCCTCAGTGTCCTCTCCCTGGCCACCCTCCACACACCCCGGTGTGTGCCCTGTACCCCACCACCTTCCTCTGAACACCCCCCAGAGCCAGCAGCCACTCTCACCTTCAGCAGGAGCTTGCGGGAGGCAGTGATCTTGGATTTTCTCTGAAGGGGAGAAAGGGGAGAGGGTTGGTGACGCCGAGTATACAAAACAGAAGATCTGCATTGGTCAAGTTCATTGCACCCACAACCCTCGCCTTAGAGGCCTTAAAAGCTTATCTTTGCCCTCTGACTCCTGAAATCCAGTGAATCAGCGACGTTGACCTTGGGGTTCAAACCCTTGCAACACTGATGGAATCCTACAAGGTACCGCCTGACCTCAAAGCCTCTGAGGTATCTCCTTCCTTGTGTGAGCAGTAGGACCCAGAGACCACAGTAGTTAGGTCACAGAGTCATCAGAGTGAGATTATGCACCACCTTTGAAAACATGGACAAAATGGGTGTTTGAGAACTCCACATGATAAGGAGCCAATGCCTATAGAAATATCGACTTTCCTAAATAAAACATCAATGTGTGTCTTGCACCACAGCATTCCTTATGGTCCCCTGAGCACCTCCAGGAGTAATTCCTGAAAGCAGAATCAGGAGTAATCCCTGAGCATCGCTGAGTGTGGCCCAAAAGCAAATAAACAAAATAGCTACCTGTTTCTTGCATCCTGCTGACCCTGGTTGGGATCCCAACACCTAGTATGGTCCCCAAAGTCACCCCGAGCCCAGAGTCAGAACAGCCTCTGAGTACCACCAAGCATAGCCCCCAGAAAAACCAAAATAAAAAGCAAAGACTTCAAACCTGTGTTTTCCCTTGAATATATCTTTTATTTTATTTTTATTTTTTTCTTTTGGGGTCACACCCGGAGAAGCTCAGGGGTTACACCTGGCTCTGCACTCAGGAATCACCCCTGGCGGTGCTCAGGGGACCCTATGGGATGCTGGGAATCGAACCCAGGTTGGCCGCGTGCAAGGCAAACGCCCTACCCGCTGTGCCCCCTTGGATATATCTTTCTATGTCTCTCTTTTTTTTTGCTTGCTTGCTTGCTCTTTCAAGTTCTTGTTTTCACTTGAATATTTATTTCCTTTCCTTCTACCCTTGCTCACGTCTTTCTAAGTTTAATTCAGTAAAAACTATCTTGCAAAAAAAAAAAATCTTGCATCATGAAAAAAAAATCAAGAGCATTAAAAAATTAGAAACTGCTCCTTCCTTCTACTTGAACACACTGAGCATGTTCTTGCTGACCAGGGATGCCCTGTGAGGCCTGGCAGGTCACCCCCCAGGTGAGTGGGGCTGCACATGAGTCCCACTCCCTGCCCAGCTCCAGCCTAGAGCATCACCCTCTTCTGCACGGTCCTGGGCAAACGCAGTTCTCGTGGCTGCACTGGTGTGTGAAGTAGGGCCCGGCGTCGGGCGTGCTCTCATGGGAGAAAATGAACATGAAGCTTCATAAGTCTGCTGGTGACAGGTTACTCCTGACTTTGTGCTCAGTTGTGATCCCCGATTCGGGGTGGTATATGCAGTGCCAAGGATACAACCTTTTCAAAAATCGCAAAGCAGGTGACTTTACCCCTGTACTATCTCTCTGGCAGAATGTGGGTCTTTTTTCTATTAGGGAGGTGCCTTGGGCCACTCCCAGCGACCTCAGGACTCACTCCAGGCTCTGTGCTCAGGGATCACTACTGGGATGCTCAGGAAACCTTCTGCTGGAGATGGAGTCTGGGTCTGCTGCATTCCAGGCAAGTTCCTACTCACCGTGCTCTCTCCCTAGCAGGACACGGAATTCTGATTTTTGTTTGTTTGCTTGTTTGTTTGTTTGTTTGTTTGTTGACCACACCTGGCGAGGCCCACGGGTTACTTCTGGCTCTTCTCTCAGGAATCACCTCTGGCGTTTTTCAGGGGACCATATGGGATACCTGGGATCAAACCTGGGCCTGCCAAATGCAAGGCGGGTGCCTTATCCATTGTATATCACTCTGGCCCAAGAAGATGGAACTTCTAACCTGACAATTCCAAGTCAGCTTGTCTTGTTTTTTTTCCTCTCTGGAAGTCTAGGTTTGGCTGCCTCTTGGATCAGTGGTTGCAGGAGAAAGGGCCCTTTATCATAGCCATGCCCAACTGGGGTTCCCACACTGCAATATCCCTTTGGAAAATATTTCACTGCAACATCGTTCACTTACACTTGATCATGGCATTGGACCCTCAATCAGTGGCAACTCAACTCAGGGGAAAGAGAGACAGCATGGTGCAGGGGGCACTGTCCTGGCATAAGGCCAACCCTGGTATAATCCCTAGCTCTGCATATGACCCTGAGCCCAACTAGGAGTGATCCTTGAGCGTGGAGCCAGAGTAATCCCCAACCACCACTAGGTGTGTGCCCCACAAAATAAACGTATATTTTAAATAAAATGAGCCTCAACAGCACTTAGAGACTGGCACAGCTCTTGACAAACGCCAAGCTTGATTCTCACTTGAGATTCCTGGGGCCAGAGACACCTTCCCCCTGTTTGGGTGAGTGCCAACCTTCCAACCCCACCTCCCCCAGGCCTGTATTCTCGGTTGTGTGGGTCCAGCTGTATCAAACGCAGGTCTCTGAATCCACCTAAGACCTGTGCTGGGGGTGCCCAAGGACAGACCTGTGGTCCCGCTGCCATCGTACAGGTGAGCCACGCCCCCCACCCCAAGACGGTATGCTAGTGGGAGGTAAAAATTGCTCAGCGTCCATCGAGGATGCAGAGTGTAGAGGGGGAGCACAGACATACCCAGATGGGATGTTGAGGACTGGAGTCCCAGCTCCCTGCATCCCCACAATATCTGATCGCCTAGGAACTTGCTCAATCATGGGGCAACCCCCTCCCCAAACTAAACCTGGGTTCTCGCCTCTCCTCAATGACTGCCCCACTTTTACTAGTGTGAAGACATCGCCAGAACAAAGACCCTCCCATGCCCCCCCCCCAATAACACTCACCTCACTTTGGCATCCACAGCAGGAAGGATGGGGTGTGGAGGAGAGAGAACACAGAGAGAATGAACAAGAATACGGTCTCTGCAGCGGCAAGACTGGGGGGGCAAGCTTGGGGATGCGACTGTGCCCCCAAGGAAATGAAGCAGCAGACTCGAGGACAGGCTCAAGCTTCCAGGGGGACAGCAGGAAAATCCAGAGACCCCTTGGACTACTGGGAATTTCCAGTGGAAGAAACTGGACAACTGAGGGAAAGGAGGGTGAAAGTCAAGCAAATGACACCAGGTCCAGCTTCCATTGCCCAGAGGGTGTGAGGTCAGGGCCTGGAAGGCCTGTTCACCTGTCAGAGGAGCCCGGCCAGAGCTCTCCTGGCACCCCAGACATGTGAGTTCTACTTAAGGGGGGACCCTTGGAGGTGCTGGGGCCCCAGGTGCTCGGGCTTTTCCTAATCTATGACCCCGTCTCCTACGAGCAGCTTCAGGGGTGAACAGATGGTGTCTCAGCTATGAGGCTGGAATGTGCAGCAGGCAGGGGTGGGGTGGGGGGAGAGGGGTACTCACACTTCCGGCATGATGGTGGTGGAGTGGTGGCACCTGGAGGTACAGAGAGAACCATCCATGGTGAGAGAAAACCACACTTCTCTCCTCGCTCCCTCCCACCCTACTTCCCTTCCTGCCTCCACTCCTTCCTCCTTCCCTCTTCTTTCCGTCCTTCCTTCCTTAGTTCCTTCCTTCTCTCCCTCCTCTCTTCCTTCCTTCCTTCCTTCCTTCCTTAGTCCCCTCCTTCTTTCTTCCTTCCTTCTTTCTTTCCTTCCACTTCCTGTTTTCTCAGGGCTGGCTCTGCCCTCAGGGGTGACTCCTAGCAGGTTCAGGGGACCCACTGGGGAGCCAAGGATTGAATCCAGGTAGCTGCATGCAAGGCAAGTGCCCTCCCAGCTGGACTATCTCTCCAACCCAACAATGAGAGAGCCTTGCACTAGCTGCCCCTCCACCACCCACCCCTGCCCGACCAGGGGCTGTGTGAGTGCCAGCCTGGGAGAGTGGCCACCCAGCCTGTCCGGAGGGGAAACATGCTTGTCCCCTTGGTCTTTCTTTTCTGTTCATTCACTCACATGAGAGAAGATGGGAAGGCGGAGAACAAGGGGTGAGATCCAGCCCAGGGGCTTGAACTCGCTGAAGTTGGAAAGACAAAAGCTACTGGTGCAATAGTGCCTCACGCACACCCACCCAGAGCCTAAAGGAAGTACTTGCTGGCCCATCCTGGGGAGAATTTGTCAACCCCTGTAGGGGGCAGATGGAAGCCCAGGAAAGAGGACTGGAACGTGGACACAGAGCTTCATCCCCCAGGGCGCTTGGTCACAAGGCCAATGATGGTCTCAGAGAGAAAGACCTGGAAGACAATGGTTCTGGGAGGGGGGAACACAGGGACAAGTGCAGGCTTTGCACCCTGGTGGGCTCTGATTGCCCCAGGGGGCATCATTCACAGTGGTTTGGGGGCCCAGTGAGTCAGCCCTTCCTGGAGGAACTTAAGGGCCAGTGACAGAGCAAACCCTATTTCTACTAGAATCTTTTCCCTGACCAGTTGATGTCTCTGCGAAATTGAGGGTCCCATGAGTTGCTTCCATTTACTATTTCACTCTTGAGCTCTTTATTCAAATTAAATTTTCTTTGGGAGCCAAACCAGCCCCACCTACTACAGGAGCTTCGTCTGTGGGTGATGGGGTGACCAGAGGGGCGCCGGGTTATTGGAGCACAGCTGGGAGCCCCTGGAGCCCGAGGGGACACTCCTCCCCACCAGGACAGAGTTCCCAGAGAGGCGGAGGGGCTGGGGCCACCAGCAGGCCAGGGCTCCTGGGCTGAGGGAGGGCAGCACAGGGCACGGGGCAGGTCCAGGAGCCTGCCTGGGAATGGGGAAGGCAGAGTCTAAACAATAACGGCAGGGCCAGAGCCACAGAAGCACCGGAGGGCACTTGTCTTGCACACGGCCAACCCAGGTTCGATCCCCAGCACCCCATCTAGTCCCCCAAGCACTGTCAGGAGTGACTCCTGAGGGCAGAGTCAGGTGTGGCCCCAAGTCAATCAATAAATAACATCTGCAAAGGGGGAGCAAGAGTCCACCTCCCCTGTGCCCCTTTTCTTGGTTCCTGGCACCCGTGAGTGACCCTCCTGCTTCCAGAACACCCCCTGATTGTCCCATCAGAAAGCCTTTGGGGTTCCCCCTTTGCCTCTACCTTCAGTGGAGAGGGAGGCGTGGGTTGGGGGCGGGGCAAGAGTGTGACCCCAGAGTCTCAGCTGTCCCCGGGGCACAGAGGGGAAGACAGGGGCCGGGCAGCACATTCCCGGGATACTTGGCTGAAATTAGAGATTATCAGCAGCTGTTCATTCTAGGGGCGCTCTCGTCCAAAGACACCCAGGAAATCCACAAAGAAACAAGAGCTGGCCAAGAGCCCCCCGAACAGCTGTCTGTCCATCATCACGGCTCCGTCTGTGCATCCTTGCTGCTCCTCTAATGCTGGCCACGAGTCTCAGCTGGCCAGGGACGTGCCTCACCCGCAGTGGGCACTCGGCCATGTCCACGCATCCCCACCAACGTGGGGTCCACCTGCCCAGGCTTGTCTAGGCCTCCTGCCAAGCCCTGGGGCCTGCTGTCCAGCCAGCCCCTCTGATAAATGCCAGACCAGGGGGTCTTCGGTCTGTGCTGTGACACTCACCAGCCGGGACCCCTTGACAGGTCCCGGGAAGGCAAGCAGGAGGCTGATAAGCAGAAGCTGAGATAGCAACAGGGGCTGCGAGTCTGGAGGGAAAGGGACAGCATTCCGCCGGCAGGGAGACGATTAGCAACCGGGGACTCGATTGGCCTCTCCCTTCCCCGCACCTCTAGGCTGCAGTGGAGCCGACTAGACTATCAGACTAGGTGTGTGTGTGTGTGTGTGTGTGTGTGTGTGTGTGTGTGTGTGTGTGTGTGTGTGTGTGTGTGTATGTGTGTGTGTGTGTGTGTAAGGAGGTGGGGGGCACATATGGTGGTGTTCGGGATACCATAGTGGGTTCCGGGGATTGAACCCGAGTTGGCTGCATGCCAGGCAGGCGCCATACCAGCCCAGGAACACATTTTTACTAGGCTCCAGCCCTGCCCTTGGACTCCAGTTCAAGGGCACCCCAGCCTCACCGCAAGCCCTGGAACACTAGAGCCCTAATCTCACTAAAGCCCTAATCTCAGCACTGCCAGGGCCTGATCCCGACCCTGGCACAGATGCGGCCTTTGCCCGTCCCCCCACTGTCGCCCCACCATACAGAGAACTCAGCTCTAAGCCCCCGTCCGTATGTGCTCACAGACGCCTGAGCCCCAGCTCCAAGTGCTGTCAGCATCTGCCTTCCCCAGGGGCGCCACACTCGCCACCAACGGGGGCAAGGGCTGGAACCAGGAGCAGGGGAGAGGGGCTGGCCCCTGGCCCAGAGGGGGACAGTCCGGTCTCACTGGGTCTCCCCACCCCCAGAGGCAGGGGAAGGGGTAAGAACTTCCCGCCAGTCACACAGGCAAACACACTCACCTCGAGGCCTTATCAACACACACACACACACACACACACACCCCTCAGAGCCCACATACACACTCAGCTTTCAGAGCTGATACACACACATACACACACACACACATACACACACCTCTCAGGATGCACACACGCACACACACACACATAAACACATCTCTTAGAGCACACACATACACACATGCATCTCAGATGCACACATATACACACACACAAGAAAAAGAACAAAGAGATAACGCATTCACTGACTCAGCGGGACTGGGGGTCCTCTGCCTCCCAGTGCTCAGGGCTGCTCTCCACACTTGTCCTACACTGTCTAGTGCCACCTGCTGCGTGTCCCCTGGTCCCCAAGACCCCCTCCCTGGGACCCTCCCCGTCCTGTGGGCAAACAAAGGGCTCCCTTGGGGTTCGCTCTTGAATCCCAGCCCGGGAGCAGCCCCTCCACCACATCTGTGGGAGGGAGGAGAGAAGCCTGCAGGGACTAAGAGCAGGGGCTGGGTCCTAGGAGGGGACCCCCACAGCCAGGCCAGCCTCCCCCGCAGCCCCAGGTCTTCCTGGGCTCCCCGACCCCCAGAGAGGGCTGCAGACACTCACCGCGTCTGTCCCAGGAGCGGGCTGCTGCCGTCTGACTGGACTGAGGGGAGAGCGGAGGGGAGTGAGCAGAAGCAGGCCCGCAGCAACTGGCCGGTAAAAATAGCACAGCCCACTGCCCCTCGGCGGCCGCTCACCGTCCCACCCCCACAGGGCACGCACACACGCACACACACACCTCTCAGGTCTCACCACACACACACACACACACACACACACACTTAGCTTTAAGGGAAGACACACACACCTCTCAGGGTGCACACACGCACACGCATGTACACACATCTCTTAGAGCACACACACATACACACAAGCCTCTCAGATGTATACACACACACGCACATACACTCACCGAGAGGCCTTATCAACACACACAAACACACACACATACACACTCAGCTTTCAGAGCAGATACACACACACCTCTCAGGATGCACACAGACACACACAAACACATCTCTTAGAGCACACACACATACACACATGCATCTCAGATATACACACACACACACAGAGCTCTCAGAGCAGACACACATATAAACACATAAACACACTCACTTCTCAGGCCTTATCAACACACACACACACACACACACCACATCTCTTTCACAGTGACACACATAAGATCACATGCAGCCATCACACATTAACTCTCAGAACAAACACACACACCAGATACAATCATGGCAACCCTCCCATAACTCTCAGGACACACCCCTCCACAACCCTCACAGTGGACACACTCACACCTGTGGACACGCCACATGCCTCTCAGACCGCCACAGGTACACGAACTGGATGCATGTGTAAGGCTCGGGTGCCACATGGATCTAAGCACGGAGGCACCGGCTGAGGGAGGCAGCACGAACACAGGGAAAGAACATTCAGGCCTCTGGGGCCGGAGCAGTGGTATAGCAGGTAAGACACTTGCCTTGCACACGTGGGTTTGGGTTTGATCCCTGGCATCCCATCCTCCCGAGCACTGCCAGGAATGATCCCTGAGTGCAGAGTCAGGAGTAACCCCTGAGCATCACCTAGTGTGGCCCAGAAACAAAAATTTTAAAAAATAAGAAAAGAAGGAACAGCCAAGCCCAAACGCACCAAGCACCAACAGGAGCCTGGGAGGGCCCAGAGGGTTCCGTGAGGGCCAACAGGTGGCTGTGGGCCCGCAGACCCTGGGGAGAAGGGACTGTGGCACTCAGCAGGGCCGGTACAGCCCTGGCCCCAAGCCCTGGCTCCCGAGGCCTGACCGGGTGAAGCTCCACCTTGCACCATCTGGAATCTTCCGTGGCTCTGGCGCCAAACGTCAGATGGGGACAGCGACATGACACTGGGGCAGTCGGGTGCCGAGGGTGCCCTCCTGGGGCAGAGCCCTCTGGTGGGGGGTCCCAGAAGCCAGACTTCACAGGTCTCAGGGCACCCCACATCCCATGCCTGGAACTGGGGTTCGGGGCGCACCTTCCCCCTCTGCCCTTTGTCTCCGGCCCAGTGAGGGCGGAGGCGCCAGGGCCTCGGGGGCCACACCTGTTCCCGGGTATTTTTAGGCCTGTGTCTCCATCAGCCCGGTACCCACTGCAGTCAGAGCAAGACAATGCCCTCTGCGCTAATCCCGCGCGATTACCAGCGGCCACTCTGTCACAGGGGACCAGCCTGGCCAGGACCCCAAGGCTCCTTGCCGTTTGGGGCTGCCACCGAGAGATCGTGCCAGCAGCTGGAGGGAGGGAAGCCGCCAAGGTCCCTGAGAGGTGGGGGAAAAGAGAGGTGAGTGGGGGGCGCTAGGGGAGCCCCCGGTGGTGCCCACAGAGGCCAAGGCCCTGCCGTCTGGGGCTGTCAGGGAGGCTCAGCTCTGCCAGGTCACCTTGGGAGCCTCAGGGAGGAAGGGCGGGGCGGGCAGCGAAGAACTCTGCGTCAGGGCTGGCCCGAGCACAAGAGCAGCCGCCAGCCAGGGAACAGCTGGGGAGCCCCTAGGGGCTGGGTGCGACGGGTAGGTGGCTCAGCCGCCTGGATTTCGAGGGCTGATTATTGATACAATCACTTTCCTTTTTTCTATTTCTTTGGGGGAGGGTGGATGTAGCTGGTGAGGGATGGACCGCACCCAGCAGTGCTCAGGGCTCTGTGATCAGGGATCACTCCTGGTGGGGTGCGGGGGACCCCATGGGGTGCCTGGAATCAAACCTGTTTGCAAGTTCGGTCACATGCAAGGCTAGTGCCCTAGCTGCTATCTTACCTCTCAGCCCCGCTTACACAGTGTTACTCTGACCGCACCCCCCAAAGATGAACTGTGCAGAGATCACCCTGCTCTGGGGAAAGACAGACAGAAGCACAGACTGGGGCCAGGGAGAGCGAAAGCACAGCATGCAACTAACTCACCGGGGCTTGGTCCCAGCATCCCATATGGTCCCCCGAGCCCGCCAGGAGTGACCACTGAGCGCAGAGCCAGGAGAGAGCCCTGAGCTCAGCCGGGTATGGGCCAAACAACAGAACAAATGAAAAGAATTCAGAAAGGGGGCTGGAGCGATAGCACAGCGGGTAGGGCGTTTGCCTTGCATACGGGTTCGATCCCCGGCATCCCATATGATCCCCCAAGCACCGCCAGGAGTAATTCCTGAGTGCAAAGCCAGGAGTAAGCCCTGAGCATTGCTGGGTGTGACCCAAAAAGAAAAAATAAAACCTCAGAAAGATGTGAGAGAGGAAATGTGTTCAAGAGAGAACACAAGCTTCTCCTGAGTGAAAAAGCAAGACAGGGGCCGGAGCAATAGTACCATAGGTAGGTTGCTAGCCTTGCATGTGGCTGGCCTGGGTTCAATCACCGGCATCCCATATGGTTCCCAGAGTCCCACCAGGAGTAATTCCTGAGTGAAGAGCAAGGGGTAAGCCCTGAGCACTGCCAGGTGTGGCCCAAATAAAAGCAAAAACAAGCAAAGCAAGACAAGGATGAGCAGCTCTGTGCTCAAGGGAGAACCTGGGTTTGGGGGCAAGGCTGGCGTGCACCTTGTGTGGCTGCTTCATCTGGCCCCCACCTGGGTTCCCGCCCCAGCCTACTCCACGTCTCCAGCTCGGGTCTAAGCTTCCATCCACTGTCTCCGCGGCCTTCTCGGTGTTCTCACTGATAAACTGGGTTGCTGGCGAGCAGTGACCTGAGTGTGAGCCCGGACCCCCTGGGGACAGACCCAGATCTTTTCCTTAGTGGCTGCTAAGTCCAGGGAGGGCCTGAGGCTGCCTCAACCGGAAGTGATGTCCCCAAGGAACGGCCCCTCTGGACCCTGCCCTCCCAGCTCTCCTACGACTTTCCAATCCAATAGAAAATTCCAGAATTGGGGCTGGAGCGATGGCACAGTGGGTAGGGTGTTTGCCTTGCACACGGCTGACCCGGATTTGATTCCCAGCATCCCTAATGGTCCCCTGAGCACCGCCAGGAGTGATTCCTGAGTGCAGACCAGGAGCAACCCCTGAGCATCGCCGGTGTGACCCAAAAAGAAAAAAGAAAAGGAAAATTCCAGAATTTTCCAGAACTAAGAACAGTCATCAGGAGGAGGCCCGAGAGCCAGGCTTGCCCGTTGTCAGGCAGACTCAGAGCCGGGAGGTGAAAGGAGGCCTCTCAGGGGTTCCACTTTGGCCCCAGTGGCCTCCGAAGCTTTGTCTCCTCCTGGGTTTGGGAGGCCCAGGAGGAGTCAGCCAGAGGAACTGAGCCTGGAAAGGCTCTCTTGGGGGTCCGCCCCCCCCCCCCCCCGCGGCCTGTCAGCAGCTGTCCTTCATTGTCTAGGCTGCAAAGGGCCCGGAATTAGCAGGTGACAAGGCCCAGAGTACTGACGTCTCCCCCTCCCCCACAGCTCAGGACATTCCTCGGTGACAGCCAGCCAGGCTGGGGGATGAGGTCTCACTCCAGGGGGGGACGGTGGCATCCAGTGAGGGTGGGGGAGGTGACCCAGCAGGCACAGATCTGGGTGAGGGGGGTCATCTCCTCGGCCTTCAGATCAAGGGAAGCTTCTCCTTGTAGCTTCCCTATGGCCCCCCCCATCCCCAGCTCTGCCCGACTCCACCCCAAATCTGGGGCCAAGACACCCGAGGAGACCAAAGACCAGCTTCTTGCCCCCAGCACCCCTGTGCTGCCAACCGAACCCCCAAGCTCTCGAGAGAGCCTCGGGGCTGGCCGGCTCTCCAGGAGAACAGGGTGCCCCCCAGAGGCCTCGTAGTAAGGGGGGTTGGAGCTGGCGCTGAGCACTGGGACAGGTGGGGGGGGGGCAGAAGCAGCGTGGGAGCCAGCAGGGCCTGTGGATCCCTCCGCCCCAGGAACAAACTCTTGTCCAACTGGGCACAGCTGGGTGCCAGCACACCTGGGCCCTGCATACGGCTGAGCCCGGCCTCTCAGGGCCCCTGCAGACCCCACACACAGCAGCGCCTGGCGGTGACCTTGGGAGTGGACCCCTGTCCCTGCAGAGTGCCTCAGCCATGCTCAGAAGCCACTGCTGGACTGCCCGGCGCCCGCTGGTGATGTGGAACCCAGCACCACGGCCAGCCTCCCTCCCCCTGTCCCTGTCCTGACGCGGCCCCGGCAGGGCCAGTTCAGACCCGGACCCGCAGCCTCCCGCTCACATCCTCCTCCCCTTCCGACTCCCTCCGACCCCACACTTTGGGGACCTCACACTGCTTCGTCCCCGCCCCTGCCCCCACGATAGATGCTAATGCCCTATACTTGATGTTCCAAGGAATTCCAAGGGAGGGGTAACGGCCCGAGTGCTCTGGGGCGCTGAGACAACGCTCCAGAACTCCACCCAAGCTCCCTCTGAGTTTTGGGGTCCCTCCCCTAGTGCAGGCTCAGGCAGGATGGTTCCCACCCCAAGCCTGTCCTCGGCCCCACCCGCATCACTAAGACACAGTGCTGGGGGCATACTTATGCCCACTGGCGACTGCTGGGTGCGGCAGCGGGGTGGAGGGGGCTTCAGTCCTCCCAGAAAAGCAGAGGCTGGAGTTGGGGCAGGCCCAGACCCAGGTGGCACCTGTCCCTGCCCCATCACGGCCTGGAGGTGCCGGGCCGGGTCTGTGCACAAGACCCGCCTCTCCTCCCAGTGTCCCTGATGAATGTTCAATGCAACAGGAGTTCCATTGGACTCTGGCTCTGGTCAGGGCGGGCGTCATGTTCACACAGGGAGTGTGTCCAGGGGACTTCGTGTCCACACGGGGAATGTGCTGTGTGCCCGCAGTGCCACCGCCGGAGAAGCCATGACCCATGGCACTGAACCAGGTTGGTGATTCCTCAAAAATGAACCAGAGAAGGGACCTGAGCAATAGTGCAGCGGGCAGGGCACTTGCCTTGCATGTGGCTGACCAGGTTCAATCCCCAGCATCCCATATGCATCCCCCGGAGCTCCACCAGGAGGGATTCCTGAGCACAGAGTCAGGAGTAAGCCCTGAGCACCTCCAGGTGGGGCCGAGAAAAAAACATAAACGGTTAAGGAGTTCCCGGCTCAGAGGACTTCAACCTCTGAAATCCGTAACATTCATGCACTTGTTAATTCCACGGGGCCCAGAGACTCTCTGAACCCCGTTCAAGGCCACGCATGCAGGGAAGGGGGCGGCATCAGACTTTTTTTCAGGGCTGATCGCGGACCCTCACGCCTCTAGCAGGGAGGGGCGTGGGCTGCTGTGCTCCCACGCCTGGGCAGGGCTGAGCTGAGAGCGAGCGCAGGAAAAGCTGCGGACGCTAGAGGGCAGTGTAGAGCAGAAGGTGCGGAGTGGAGGGCGGGAAGTGGGGGGGGGCGCAATTCTCAGGAACTGGGTTTCCCCCTTTCTTTTCTTTTCTTTTTTTTTTTTTTTTTTGGTTTTTGGGTCACACCCGGCGATGCACAGGGGTTACTCCTGGCTCTTCACTCAGGAATTACCCCTGGCGGTGCTCAGGGGACCATATGGGATGCTGGGATTAGAACCCTGGGTCGGCCACATGCAAGACAAACGCCCTACCCGCTGTGCTATCACTCCAGCCCCTGGGTTTCCCCCTTTCAAGGGTACTGAGGGTCCCAGGTGCCTTGTGGAACCAGGGAGCCAGGATTTCTCACAGCCTCTGCAAAATGATGTCATTCTCGCTGACACTTCCACCTCTGGGCAAATCGCCTTCCAAGGGTTGACTGATCAATTCAGGGGGTCCAAAAGGGGCACCTCTGGTCCACCCTCCTTGATATCTCCCTGCCTAGGTAAACAGGAATTACTCCCTGTTTGGACTGAAAGGCAGGCAGAAGGAAATCTGTTTTTTTGCCCACTGAGAATATTCCAAATCCCAGAGTCGCCCCTACCCGCCCACTGAGGCCAGGCTTTTTATAGAAAAGGAGAAAGGCCTTCAGGCCCTGCTCACAGAACACCAGCAGAGGCAGGAAGGGGCCAGGGAGGGGCAGCCTGGCTGCTGTGAAAGACAGTGACAGCCAGCAGGGGTGAGGGGTGGGACACAAGCCGAGTGAATGGAGGATGACAAGTCACCAAACCCAGCCGGGAGCCAGGAGGGTAACAGCAGATGTGACATCTAGAGAGTTCACCCAAAGGGCAGAATAAAAGCTGTGTACACGGGTGGAAATGTTGGAGGCCGGAGGTAATGACAGCAAGAACAACCACAGCATTTATGGTAAACAAATACAATGAAAACCTTTGGGGCTGGAGCCATAGCATGGCGGGTAGGGCATTTGCCTTGCACGCGGCCGACCCAGGTTCGATTCCCAGCATTCCATATGGTCCCCTGAGCACCGCCAGGGGTAATTCCTGAGTGCAGAGCCAGGAGTAACCCCTGTGCATCACCGGGTGTGACCCAAAAAGAAAAATAAAAAAACAATTAAAACCTAACGTGCAAGCCTAGGAGAAGCATAACGGTGTGGGGCTGGGGGCTCCTGAGAACCGAATGGAGGCGCTGGGGGTCCTGGGAGCAGGGGCAGTGCCAGCAGGGGAGGGGAGGACAGTCTCCGGCACCCTCTGACCGAGTAGCTGCGTGTTGGGGAGTGAGGAGGGGAAAGAAGATTCTAGCTCATTTTCTAGCTTGGTGAGTCAACAGGATGAATGTGGGGGCCTTACCTGAAACTATATCAAGAGAAAAAGCTGAGTCTATGTTTTTTTGGGGGGTCACATCCGGTGATGCTCATGTTACTTCTGGCTCTGAGCTCAGCAATCACTCCTGGTGAGGCTCAGGGGACCTTCTGGGGTGCCAGGGATTAAGTCAAGTTTCATGTGTGTAAGGCAAATGCCCAACCCTCGATACGATCATTCTGGCCTCTGAGTGGCCCCACTTTGATCACCAGGAATCACAGACATGAGCTACTTCCCTTCCGCCCTACACACACACACATACACAAACACTCACATTCACATAACACTGACAATCATACATTCACACACACACACACACACACACACACACACACACACACAAACACAGCAGCCAACCTGCTTTTTCATACATTCAGTGGAGGAAAACCTGGGTCGGGAGCAATGGTACAGAGGGTAGGACGCCTGTCTTGCAGGTAGCTGACCCAGGTTCTATCCCGGCATGCCATGTGTTTCCCCAAGCACAGCCAGGAGTGACTTCTCAGTGCAGAGCCAGGAGTAACCCCTGAGCACAGCCAGGTGCGGCCCTCCCCACAAAACAGGAGGAAACCTTTAACTCAAAGAGAATTAAACCAAACCGATTGGAATCCTATCATTAACAGTTTTGTAAGTGCTTCAAAGAAAAAAAATGCTTACTATAATTTTCCCTATTTTAATTCCTAGTATGGCATATGGTGATAGATGTAACTCAAGTCATGAAAACAAAATTTGGCAACTCCTTTTTTTTTTTTTTTTTTGCTTTTTGGGTCATACCCGGCGATGCACAGGGGTCACTCCTGGCTCTGCACTCAGGAATTGCCCCTTGCGGTGCTCAGGGGACCATATGGGATGCTGGGAATTGAACCCCAGTCAGCTGCGTACAAGGCAAATGCCCTACCTGCTGTGCTATTGCTCCAGCCCCAAAATTTGGCAACTCTTAACGCTTAAATTTCTAAGGTTTATAAAAACAAAGTATTTTAGAATTTGTCATAGAAAATTTTGATTATAGATTAGTTTCTTTAAGTAATCTAGAAAAACACACAATGCGTGTTAAAACTTCCTGAAGGAGGGGGCTGGAGTGACAGCACAGCGGGTAGGGCGTTTGCCTTGCACACAGCTGACCCAGGTTCGATTCCCAGCATCCCATATGGTCCCCTGAGCACCGCAAGGGGTAATTCCTGAGTGCAGAGCGAGGAGTGACCCCTGTGCATCGCCAGGTGTGACCCAAAAACAAACAAACAAAAAACTTCCTGAAGGGGCTGGAGCAATAGCACAGCGGGTAGGGCATTTGCCTTGCACGTGGTCAACCCAGGTTCAATTCCCAGCATCCCATATGGTCCCCTGAGCACCACCAGGAGTAATTCCTGAGTGCATGAGCCAGGAGTAACCCCTGTGCATTGCTGGGTGTTCCCCAAAAAGCAAAAAAAAAAAAAAACCCAACTTCCTGAAGCTATGATTAAGAGAGAGAAGGGAAGGAAGGGGAGAGGCAGGGAGGGGGGATCGTCAGACCCCCTGAAACTTACGTATTCTCCTCCATGCTGCCCTCTGATGACGAATCCCAGACAACTGAGCATAGAAAAATAACACAAACTCACCTCCAGAGAAAGTCAGTTGTATAAAAAGGGAGTGTCAAGGGGCTAGAGCCATAGGACAGCAGGTGATGTTCTTGCCTTGCACACAGCTGACCCGGGTTTGATTGCTCACGTCCCTTGCTCTGAACCCTGCAGGAGTAATCCCTGAGTGCAGAGCCAGGAGTAAGCCCTGAGGACCACTGGGTGTGGGCCAAAAATTTCTTTTTAAAAAGAATACATTTGTCAATAGTTTACATTGAACCGCTCCCAAGACAGGTGAGTTCCTGAGGACTCTGTTACAGTCTCAGTGTGGCTTCTAAAGTCACAGTCCAGCTGCTGCCACACTCTCCTCACCTAATATCCAACCTCTCCACAGGCAATATCACTGTCCCCAAACTAGAACCTTCTCCACAGGAATATCACAGTTCCTGAGCTAGAACCTTCTCCACAGGCAACATCACTGTCCCCAAACTAGAACCTTCTCCATAGGGAACATTATTGTCCCCAAACTAGAACCTTCTCCACAGGAACATCACAGTCCCTGAGCTAGAACTTTCTCCACAGGCAACATCACTGTCCCCAAACTAGAACCTTCTCCACAGGAACATCACAGTCCCTGAGCTAGAACCTTCTCCACAGGGAATCATCACAGTCCCTGAGCTAGAACCTTCTCCACAGGCAACATCACTGTCCCCAAACTAGAACCTTCTGTCTATGGAGAAGACAGAATCATCCCCAAATTTGAATCTTCTCCAGAGAGAACATCCACATTACCACGGCAACACCCACAGTACTGCCGTGTAATGACGGGGGGGGGGACTGTCTCGACAATGAACTCACCCACTAGAGGTGCACAACAGCAAACACCAACCAACAAAACCCAGCGCTGAATAGACCTGAGAAACAGCAGCTCCAGGTCCGCCTGCTGGACCTCTATGTGGAGCAACTCTGTTTGATTTGAGGGTCACACCAGGCAGCGCTCAGGGTTCAAACCTGGGCCTCCTGCACACAAGGCATGAGCTCAGTCCTTTACCTCCTGGCCCCAACAACTCAATTTTTCCAGCACCAGTACTGATTTGGAGTTCCAGACAGGTTAGCAGGCCGGCCTGCCTGCTAATTAGCTACATCATTGCTGTTGCCCTGCAGCAAGCCGGGTGAGAGTCTCCGGGCATCACCCCTCAGCATGCTGCATCCGGGCCACACCTGGGAGGGTGCCAATTTGCCAAAAGGCTGCACAGGTGTTGGGCGGGCGCTCAGGGGCTGACCCTGACCTTCTACCACTGCCTTTGTAAACACAGCACCCAGGCTCTTGGGGGGGGGGGCCTGCCTGCATGCTCCCTTCCCGAAGTGCCGCGCCCCCCATCATGCTTTGTCCCTGGTCCCCCTGGAGACAGGAGAGTAGGTGGGAGGCCGCGAGCTGGACCAGAACATGGCCATCTCCGGGAGATCTAGAGCGAATTTCTAGGGGACTATACTCCCGGAAGAAAGGCCACGTCAGAGGCAGAGATGGGGGAGAGAGCGAAGGGTAGGCTGCTCCCTTCTTGGGGCTGCCGTCTCGCAGATGCCACCCGGGAGCACCCTACTTCTGCTGCAGCAAGTCCCTTCTGCCACTGGCCCCAGATGGGCGAGCCCCGGGGAGCCGCGGGCGCCAGGACGGCTGCGCACAGCGCCGGCCACCAGGGGGCGCCCGTCCCCGCCTGCGCCCCACATTCCCACGCCCACAGGCTGGCCGCGCCGGGACCCGCCCGAGTGGTCCAGGAAAAGGGAAAGGAACAATAGCGTGATTGAGGCCAGCGCTCCATGAAAGACAAATTGTTCCGATGGAGCGCATTCCAGGCCCCGGCCCAACGCCCAGGGTGCATGGAATTTCAAGAAAAAGCTGAGTCGATGGGGGCAGTGGGACCGGGACCCTGCGCGCGCCTCCGTGACCGGGATGGTCTTGGGCTGGGCCGGACTCTGCGGGCCAAGGGTCGGGGCCCCCGAGCTGGTGGAAGGAGGAGAGGAGCAGCCCCTGCTGCAGGGCTGGCCCCGAGAGCGCCGACGCCCACTGTCCCGCGGCCTCCGCGCGCCTGAACCCGGTGCGCCCTGAGTCAGCATCCCGCGCCCCACCTGTCCCACCCCCGACGCTGGGCTGAACGCGGGGACTTCCTCTTTCTCTCTGGGTGGCCGCGGGGAAAGCCCTCCCGCGCTTTGAACCTCTGAGTTCTCATCTGTGAAACGGTACTAATCACCCCTTCCTCGCCTACCCCCCAGCGCTGTGCGAGGATCAAATGGGAACCGTGCGGCGCGCACGGAGGCTCGGGCCTCGCTGGTTCAAAGGAGGCCACGCCTCTCGCTCCGCCAGAACCCCGCGGGCAGCCCAGCCCAGCGCCCGCCCCGCTCCAGAAACCCACCCGCGGTTCCCCTGCCCCACCCCTGGCTCCCCGGAGACCTCCAGCTGACCCCAGCTCCAGCACTGGCCCTGAGTGGGCGCTCCCGGCCTCCTCCCACCCCGATCGGAACTTCCGCGCACCCCCAAGGCCAGGAGGGCGCGCCAGGATCTGAAGCGGGCACAAGGGCGCCTTGTCCTGCTCTGCACGCTGCCACCCGCCCGCGCTGTCCCCAGGACGAGCGTCTCTGCACTATTGTCTTGTGGCTGGGGGAGGGGCCGGTCGGGACCCAGCAGTGACCGCTCACACCTCAGCCCATCACCTGGGTCCTTCCACCACCAGGCCCGGGCTCCTGGTTAGTCTCCACTAAGCCCCTGGTCCTTCCATCCCCCTTGCTAACTCCTCAGTTCCACCCTCCTTCGCAGCCTCCCTCTGCTGGGTCCCTCCTTTGTTTGTTCTGCATGACTGAATTCTCACTCTCTTTCCTTTTCCTTTTCTTCACTGGGGCGGGGGGGAGGGTTTGGGGACACCCCTGGAGATGCTAGGGCTTACTCCTGGGTCTGAACACAGGAATTAGTTCTGGCAGGGTGCAGGAGACCATATGGAATGCCCAGGATAGAACCCAGGTTGGTCATATTCAAGGCCAGTGCCCCACGTGCTGTTCTGTCACTCCTGTGCCTCGCTCTCTCTTGCACTGTGCAAACGCAGTTTAGTTACCACGAGTAACTGCGCTGGTAGAATTCACCCAGACTCTTTTTGGGTTTTTGGGGGGCAGCGGGGGCACACCTAAGGATGATTAGGGGTTACTCCTGGCCCTGTGCTCAGTAATTACTCCTGGCAGTGCTCAGGGGAATATAGGGATGCCAGGGATCGAACCCGGCTCAGCAGCATGGAGGACAAGTGCCCTCCCCCCGTACTATCACTTCAGCCCAGAATCTACCTACACTCTCCCATGGTGCCGGGACTGGAATCTGCTCTCGCTCCGCCACCACAGCACCGGAGGTGATGCTTGGTGCCACGGGCACCTTCTCCGGAGAACCGCAGACCCGCTCTCGGAGTGCATTGCGGTTAGTAACGAGCTTTATGCATGAAGACTCAGCTTCCCACCAAATGCTGCCACTGCCCCCAGTGCCACCCAAAGACAGCCAGGTCTGGCTTCTAGAACCTCTCCTCTGGACCTCCTGTCCCAGGGTCTGCTTCCTCAGGACAGCTGTGCCATGCACGCCCCCCCCCCCCCACCTCCCCGCCGCTCCAGCCTAGTGTCAATCCCACTCTCTGGATTTAGCAAATCACTTAATGGCATTCCTAGCAGGTTCTTGTTGGTTGACTTGTTAGGGTTTTGAAGGTCACACCCAGTAGTGCTCAGCGCTTGCTCCTGTCTCTGTGATCAGAAATCACTCCTGGCAAGACTCAGATGTGGTGCCAGGATAGAACCTGTATCGGCCACATCCAAGACAAATGTCCGAGTCCCTGTACAACCTCTCTGGCTCCTCAATTCATCTCCTCCCCCAACAACGGCCACACCCAGAGATGCTGAGGGCTCGCTCCTGGCTCTGCACTCAAGGACCACAGCTGGCAGGGTTCAGGGGGCCGTATGTGGTGCCAGGGATCAAACCCAGGTCAGCTGTATGCAAGGCAAGAGCCCTATCTGCTGTATGCCCTCTCAGTCTACTTTTTAAAAGTATTTTGTTGTTGTTGTTGTTGTTGTTTTGGGTCACACCCAGCGATGCTCAGGGGTTACTCCTGGCTCTGCACTCAGGAATCACTCCTGGCAGTGCTCAGGGGACCCTATGGGATGCTGGGAATCGAACCTAGGTCGGTCGCGTGCAAGGCAAATGCCCTACCCACTATGTTATCACTCTAGCCCCGACTTTTAAAAAATATTTTTATTTCCAGAGTTTGATAGTGCAGTGGAAAGGGAAGTTTTCTGGCATGCAAGTCAACTCAGGTTCAATCCCCAGCACCTCATATGGTCCCCCAAACCCCACCAGAAAGTGACCCCTGAGAACTGAGCCAGGACTAAGCTCTTAGCACAGTCAGGTCTAGCCCCAAATCTCCCCCTTCCAACTGTCTATTTCCCCTCCCCACCCCCGCCTTCTGTGGGTCATACAAGCTTGGTTGTGGAGCTTGGTCACAGAGCTGGCAAAGGCCACACTCCTCGGCTTGCCGTGTCTGCACGCATGCTCGCTGGGGGATTCCGCTTTCAACTGGGGGGCTTGCACACCTTTTTATTGGTGGGTCTCCCAAGGGCTGGCACCCAGAAGCTGCTCGCACGCACCAGGTGGCCGGAAGTCCATTTAAGCACCCAGGATCTCAGACAGCAGAGTCGCCAGGCTCCGCAGCTGCTGGGAGCATGCCTGGCACATGTTGTGTCGGGCATGTGTCGACTTCACAGGGATTGATTTCACAGCCTCACGCCTGGCAAGGCAGGTGCCCGCGCCACAGAGCCATCTGCTGACCCCGAGTCCTCCACGTCTCTGTCTGCAGGGTAAGACAGATCATCTCTGCTCCCGGCAGTGGGGCCGGGCCAAGAACAGATCACGGAGGCCCCAGGAAGTTTTATCAGCAGGCCGCACAGCAGGGCGAATGTTGCTGTGTCCACGCTCTTTCCCACACGCCTGCAAGTGTGTCAGTGCACTCGCAGCCTGCAAAGCCTCCCCTGGGCCCGGTAGCATCGCAGCAGGCCGGGCGCTGGTACTATGAAGCCTTCACCCTGCAAACCATCCTCCCTTCCGGCAGAGGAACTGGGAGGGTCCTTCGACCAGCTGGAGACTTCCGCATCATCTGGTCCTTGATGCAGAGTTTATTATCTGCCAGAGGTAAACAGAGCCCCTCCCATGACACATGCAAACACTCAGGAGAGAAGGGCGTGTGCAAACAGCCAGATTCCAACTGCCAGGCCAGCCACATGCACTCCTGGGTCCACGGCATCTCCTGTTGCCATCCGGCCTTTGGACAAAGGCCTTTTGGAGGCTGGTGATGACCCCAGGGAGTGTCAAGGGGCCCAGCAACACCCTTCCGGTCTAGTCCCTGCCAGCCTCATGCTGGGGGCTGGGGCGGGGGGGGGGGGCAGCCAGGCCCAGCCCCTTCCTGGCTTGTGACCCAAAAGACCTTTTTAAGTCCCTTGACAAACAGTACCAGGTTCATCTGCCAGCATCACACTCAGGGGCAGATGCTGCCCTGGACTCAGGCACACCAGCCCCCTGCCCTGCACGCCCAGCAGTGGTCAGCAGACCTGGAAAGGGTTAAGCGGACAGGATGTGCCTGCGCCCAGCTGTTCCCCGTGGGTGGAGGGGATTTACAGCCCCCAGCGGGCGCGCGGGCGCACACACACACACACACACACACACACACACACACACACACACACACACACACACACACACACACACACACACACACACACTGGTCGTGCTGCCGGGTAAAGATGCAAAGTCCTCATCACTCGGTGACCAGCAATCTTGTCAGGCCGCCAGCTCCTCCCACGCAGGCGCCAGCGGGCAAGTTCGGGTGGGTGGAGGCAGGAAAGAGGAGCAGGATCCGGGGCAGACAGGACCCACTCCAGACACCGGGAGGCCCGGGCTGTGCTGCCTCTCCCGGCCCGGGCCTCCCCGCATCTGCAGATGTTGTCAGTGCTGGAGAGATGGGTCCGGGAGCCCCATCTCAGGCTTCCAGGCCAGAGGAAAACAGGACGCTCTGCTCTGTGCCTCCACCCCTCCCTCAGGCCCTCTGGCAAAGGCTAGAGTGCACTGGTCGCCTGGCATGCCCACACACGCTCACACTCACACTCACGTGCTCACACAACTTACACACACACTTATACTCACACTCACGCACTCATGCACATTTATACTCATACACTTATACTCACACACTCATGCACATACACTGTCACACACTCGTGCTCATGCACACTTATAATCACACCCCCTCAGACACTTTTACTCACTCACATTCACACACATGCACACTTACACTCAACTCGCACACACTCATACACTCACATGCACAACACACACTCGCATGCATACTCATTCATGCTCATGCGTGCTCATATACTCACAGATGTGCATTCTCACACACAGGCACTCAAACACGTGCACTCATACACAGGCACTCACACTCAGGCACTCGCACACACACACAGGCACTTGCACACACAGGCACTCACACACAGGCACTCACACACACATACCCTCACACAGGCACTCTCACACACACATACCCTCACACACAGAGGCACACAGGCACACAGGCCTTCCATCACAGGCATCTTTAAAAGCAACTCTAGGCAACCCCTAGAGTGAGTCCAGCAAGGAAACTGCTGCCCCCTGCAGCCCCAGCCTAGGTCAGTGCACGCGGGGCAGCGTCCTTGGTGCCCAGAGCCCGCCCGGGAGCTCCAGAGCCACAGGGCAGATCAGCCACTGGCAGTGTGGGTGAGAGATGCTCTCACCGCAAGGCGCGGGCAGGACACACCGTGGCACTGGAAACCACGGGCAAAGCAAGATGGACTCGGGGCCTTCCGAGGTGCCCCTTGTCTTGTCATTACCCTCTCCCCAGGGTGGCTCAGCCCAGCCTGAACCCTGGTTGGACATGCCAAGGTGCGTGCCTGGGGGTGGGGCCCGCGTGCTTCTCCCTGCAGAGGGGCCATAAAGAGGGGGGACCCTGCCTCAGAGCAGAGAACTGACTCCCTCAGCCATCTATCTGTGTCTATGTTGGGGGCTACATGTGAGGGGCACGCAGAGGCTCCTCTCCGCACGGGGCTCGGGGAATGGGACTGGGGGCCCCCAGCGTGCCAACCAGGCACTTTCTCCCTCAGCGCCGCCTCCCGCCCTCAGGCTCGCCAGCTTCAACCTGCCAGCAAATAGTTCCCACCCAGCTCATGGGCCGTGAGCATTCTAAGCCAAGATCAGATCTAAGGTGTTTGAGCATCAGCGCCCTGGACGAGCATCTGGGGTGAGGACAAAGGTCGTGGGAAGGGTGGGCGGGGAGTGGGGGTGGGGGACCTCTCAGGAATCTTGCCAGGAAGGAGCTAGGTCTGGCCCTGCTGTAGATGTAGGTAGACCCTTCTGGGCTGGACCTGGGCTGGGGGGCCACCCAGACTAGAAAGCCAGCTGGCTTGCAAGAGCTTGGGAGGGGGCGTGGGCGGTGCCAAGCCCCCCCTTGGTGAGATGAGCTCAAACTCAGGAGACCGGCAGAGTCTAATTAGTGGGGCTGTTGGCCTGGGTGTCATTCTGTGCATCACCTGTCTAAGCTGAGCTCTGGGTGAGCGCGGGGGCCCTCATCCCTCTCGATGGGGTGCCAGCCAAGGGCTCCCCAGGGCTGGCCTGGGCCAGACTCCAGCTCTCTCTCTCCTGATGGTGAGTGACATGCTCTGTGAACCCAGACACATCGTGCAACTAATTCGTCTTCTCTCCCCGGCTGGGCGACGGGCCTCCCTGCGTGCAGAGGGCACTGGGTGCTGGGCCTGAGCCCAGTTAGCGGGGCCGGGAAAGATGCTCGACTTCAAACCAGGAGGTACAACTCCAGGGAGCCAGGGAGACTGGGAGGGGCCCTCACAGGGGCCTGTGGGGCTCAGCTTTCCCCTTCTCTTGGAGGGATGTTTGTCTCACCCAGAGGCGGCCAGGCCAGCGCCGGGACTGGGAACCGTAATGCGTGAAGGCTCTGGAGAGCGTTACTAATTTAAGTTGTTAATTAT
The DNA here is from genome assembly GCF_027595985.1 of Sorex araneus. Taxonomy (NCBI): domain Eukaryota; kingdom Metazoa; phylum Chordata; class Mammalia; order Eulipotyphla; family Soricidae; genus Sorex; species Sorex araneus. Next base: position 34,737,117 of record NC_073308.1, read on the forward strand.
ACGCAGCCTTCTACCCGGGGATTGGGGATTAGGCGTAGTAGCAGCAGCAGCAGCAGTGAGGTGGCTGTGAGGATTATTACACTCCTGTAATAACAAACATTTATTGTGCACTATCTCTGCGCCTTATCTACTTTACTGGCTCTCTCTCAATTAATTCTCACAATGATCCTAGGAAGTTAGCTATTACCACCCCTGTTTTAATAGGGTGCTAAATAGCCTAGCCAGAGAGCATGGACAATGAGCGAGACTACAGGAGAGACGCACACTCAGGACCGTGAGGAAGGGCCCGCTTTCCAGCGAGCTGTCCCTGAAATTTCCAAACCTCCAACTTATTCACATGAACTAATTCACAAGGACCTCCCACTTGCTCCCTAAATCCCACCGACCTCCCCAAAGCCTCCTGATTCATCTCCCGGCGGCCATGTGCTTCCTTCTCCCTGGAACCCAGCGTCCCACCTCTCCCCGCGTCCCCCCTCCAACCCCTCTCCCTCCAGCAGACCCCAGCCTTTCCTTTTACAAACTCTCCCGCAGGGATGGCTAGAGGGGCCAGGTAGATGCCCAGCAGGCCGGAGTGCAGACACTGCATGCGGGGGCTCCAGGCTTGTCCCTGGCACCACATGCTCCCCTTAGTACAGAGCCAGGAGTAGACCCCAGCACTGCTGGATGTGGCCCAAAGTCCACACATACTTAGGGAGACAATCCCTCACCTTCCTGGGGTCCCCTCCTCCCCGTCCGTCCATCGCCAGTCACCTCTCCATGCAGCCCTCAGACAGGTTTTTCTTTCTCTGTCTTCACTGAGCCACATCTTTCAACTGAGCCACATCCCCGGCCCCTCTTTCCAAGGCCAAGTTCTCACTCTCTGCCCTCTGACTCCTTTCTCCCAGCAAAACCCGTCATTCACTCAGCCAGTAAAAATGAATGCACTTGGGGACAGACACTGAATGATCTCTCTCATGTGTGGTGTATAAAGAGATACACTCAGGGAATCACACATGCCCAAAGGCAGTGGAAGCAAAGAGCAGAAGAACTGGTTTGCAGTAGGGGGCTGGGGTGGTAACTAGGTCAGGGAAGGGAACAGTATGACATTGGTGGAAAGAAGGGGTCACTCAGGAGAGTGCTAAAAGGAGGTATAAAGTGTCTGCCGTAGAGGCAGGTTGGAGGGTGGGAAGGAAACTGGGGGCATTGGTGGAGGGAAGTGAACGCTGGTCAAGGGACTGTGTTGAAACATTGTAGGCCTAAAACTCAATCGTGAGGGCCAAAGAGATAATACAGCACGTAGGGTGCTTGCCTTGCATGTGGTTGGCTGGGAGTTCAATCCCCAGCACCCCATATGGTCCCCTGAGCTCACCGGGAGTGATACCTGAGTACAGAGACAGGAGTAAGCCCTCAGCACTGCTGTGTGTGACCCCCAAAACCAACGAATGAAAGAGAGAGAGAGAAAGAAAGGGGAAAAAGGAACGAAGGAGGGAAGGAAGGGAAGGAGGGAGGGAGGGAGGGAAGAAGGAAGGAAGGAAGGAAGGAAGGAAGAAAGGAAGGAAGGAAGGAAGGAAGGAAGGAAGGAAGGAAGGAAGGAAGGAAGGAAGGAAGGAAGGAAGGAAGGAAGGAAGGAAGGAAGGAAGGGAGGGAGGAAGGAAGGAAGGAAGGAAGGAAGGAAGGGAGGGAGGGAGGGAGGGAGGGAGGGAAGGAGGAAGGAAGGAAGAAGGAAAGAAAGAGCCAATACATAACTCTGTAACTGTAATTCACAGCGATTCAATTTTTTAAAATAACAATTTTCAATTGTAAAATTATAACAAATGTACGTGGAATAAAGAACACCTACCTGGAACCCACCTGTGGAGTAGCACCGTGGCGCTCTGTAACCCCAAATAAGTCCATGGGCCTCTCTGGTCTTCAGCTTCCTCGTCCCTCCATCTTTCCTTCCTTGCCTTGCCTTGCTGGGGCTAGAACCCAGGCCTCATGCCAGCAAGGCCTATGTGGCTGAGCCACATCCCCAGCGCGCTGGGTGCTGTACTAGCATCACAGGGTGGAGGCTGGCAGGCTCCGATCATGGCACCACTCTCAGCCCAGTGCCTGGCTCAGGGAGAACTCTGCATGTCCCCTGCTTGACTGTCTCTGCTGTCCAGAATCTGTGCTAAGGGGCTGGAGTGGGTGCAGTGGGTCAGGCCGCATGCGTGAGAACGGCTGTAGTTCAATTCCCGAGAACCCCATATGGTCCCCGAGCCCCTCCAAAAGTGATCCCTGAGCACAGAGACAGGAGGAAGCCCGGGGCACCACGGGGTGCGGCCCCCAAACAAACAAACAAATAGATAAATAAAAAGGAAGCGCAAGCAGTTACTCACTGAGGGCCAATCGGCAGCGCAGGGGGGCGGGTCTCAGGGGGCAGTGAGCCAATGGGACAAAGGTGGAGGAGGGGTGGGCGGGGCCAGCCCGGAGCAGGGAGGTGGGAGAATGCGGGGAGCTGGTAGGGCCACCCCGGGAGTGGGGACTATGCAGGCAAATACAGAAAGGGCCCAGACTGGAAGATCGCCCCTGTCCACGTCCACGAGGGTTTCTCCCTCCCGCTGCAGTGGGGACGCTTCAGGAGTTGTAAGCCTGGTGATGCAGCGCATCTGGGCAGGAGTCAGACCGTCGCTCAGAGCCGCCTCTGGTCACCGAACCCAGCAGTCCGGCCAGGGCCTGGGGTTCTGCCCAGCGGGGGCACTGTCCGTGGCCCCTACTCCGCGGCTAGTCGTGGGCATCGCCAGATGTCAGGGTGAGGCCGCAGCGTACCGAGAGCCCCGGGCCACCCCCCTCCCCCCACCCCGCGCCTGCCCTGCTGGAACTGTGCCACACTCGCGTCACATTGGCTCGCTCATGCCCCCGCCAGCTCCCAGCCCCCAGCTCACCCTGACCAGGCGAGCCCAGCCCTTCTCCCCACGGCTCCCTGCCCCTGGCCTCGTCGGACTCCCAGCGGCTCGGCAGGGACTTGCCCCGCTCATATTCCCATCCGTGACTCATGTGGAGGGCGGGGAGCGAGAGGGCCCCTCCCTGGCCTGACCGCGTCCTGGGCCCAGCTGAGCAAAGAGTTTCCATCTCATGCATGTCTGTGGGCACTGTCGGGGCCTGCCTGTGCCCCCAGAAAGGCCTTGACCCCTGTCTGTGATCCAGGCCAAGACTGGCCCAGGAGCCCCTGGTTGAGGCCCAGGCTCCTAGTTCGGAATTCAGGGCCAGGAGGGAGCCCTTCAAAGCAAGATGCAGGACGCCCCTTCCCCAGCAGAAATGGTGACTCCAAAGGTTGCACACCTGTAGGAAGAGGTGTGTGTGTGTGTGTGGGGGGGGGGGGGGGTCACTGGATTGCTGGGGCGAGTGAGTGCTTGGAGCCTGCAAGCATCTCCACGTGCTCACTGACAGTGGTATAAACACATTATGGGGGCTGGGAGGGGGGGGTGCTAGGCACAGGGGCTGTGCTGGGGCCTCGAAAGGAAACACACCCCTCAGAGGGGCTAGGACTTGCCTGGCAGAGGGAGCTGCCGAGGCCAGGTTCAGGCAGGAACTAAGGCATGCTCGGAGCCAAGAAGGCGGAGCGCTCCCCATAAGAGGTTCCCCTCCACCCTGCGTCACCTCTGCCCTCGAGACACCCCCACTGATTATGCCCCCCCCAACCTTTGTAGCCACATTCCAGAACAGAGCCTGCAGAGACAGTACAGAGGGTGTTTGCTTGGTACACACCAACCTGGGTTCTATCCCGAGCACCCCTCTCGGTCCCCTGAGCCCCGGCAGGAGTGATCCCTGAGAACAGAGCCGGGACGAAGCCCTGTGCACAGCCAGGTGTGGCCCAAAACAACAACAAAATTAAAAGAAAATATAAAATTCCAGAATGATCTTCCCGGCTCTGCTCAGGCCCACACGCAGCTGGCTTGAGCGTGAAGTGCCCGGTGCTGGCCCAGCTGCTTGGGCCTGGCTCTGCAGGTCTCCACGGGGCCCATGGACACTGACTCTCCGTGTGGTGCTCCCGGGACAGGATCAGATGGAGGCCCTTTTGTGCGCACAGCACAGCCTCAGGAGAGGTGCTGGGTGGATTTGCTGCAGGGGCATGTGTGTCCCCTCCAAGATTGCCTCTTTCCACTGTCTACACCCAGATCCCCAAGCGCAAAGAGTCCATTTGAAAGTCTGAGGTGAGCCAGAAGAGAGACACGAGCTATTCCCTGACCCCAGAAACTTGCCTTGAAGAAACAGGGGCAAGGTTGGAGCGAGGGCCCAGCGGGTAGGGCAACTGCCTTGCGCGCAGTGGACCTGGGTTTGATCCCCAGCACCCCGTTTGATCTCTGGAGCCCTAACAGGTATGGTCCCTGAGTGCAGAGCCAGGAGTAACCCCTGAGCATGGCTGGGCATGGACCTCACACCAAAAAATAGAAGATAAAAGAAAGGAGGGCAAACACCATTTTTTTCTCCCCCCATCCCAAAAGTAAGTGATGCTGCCTTCCCACTGACCAATGCGCTAAAGCTCAGAGGACCCCAAACTTATTTGACCTCCCAGCCCCTTTCCAGAAAAAAATTACTCAGCACTCCTTCCTTAAGTGAATAAACAGTAATCACACACACCCCCACCTCCCCCGCCCCCCGAGTTGCATTCGAGGCTTCTACTGCCTCCTGGAATGTTCCAGATTTCCCACGGGGTATCACCCTTTCTGGGACACACTGCTCCAGAGGACCCCAGGTTTCCCTGGCACCGAGGGGCAGGGAACAGGAAGGCTTATCTGCGCAGGATGGCATTCTCCCAGGAGCGGGCACACGGCCTAATGAGATAATAAGAGCTATTTGTAAACATTCCTTCCTAATTGGTAAATTCTTTTTTTTTTCCCCCCTGGGGGCCTCCCAAGTGCTACTCAGGGGCCCCGAGAACAATTTTCAACCAAACAGGGCTGCTGGTTCAGTGAAGGGTCTGAAGCCGCAAGGCTGCGTGGGCCCTGTGGTGTTGGGATCCCTGGGCTACCCCTCCAGTGTGGGGGGCCTCCAGCAAGGTTTGGGGGACCATGTGGTTCCAGAACAGAAACCAGGCTGGGCGCATGCTAGGCAGGTGCCCTACCCATCGTGCTGTTTCCAGGCGTTTCTAACATACACTCTCAGTCATGGGCGAGACAGGGTTCCTGAGGGAGAGGCGCGAGGCCTGGGGTCTGGGACAGAGGACACGGGGGCTTAAAAGTGGGTGACAGGAGGAATCGGATGGCACACTGAGCAGGCTAGAAACACAAAGAGGGTCGTGGAGCCATGTCAAATTGCTGACACGGGCACCCAGCCTTGCCTCCTTCCAGAGCATCCGAGCCAGCCAGAGAGGGGTGCATGGCTGACCCAGATGAGGCCAGGGTGGGGGTGGCCAGATTCCTAGCTCCTGAGTAACTCCGGGCAGCTTACTCCTGCTCCCCAGGGATGCAGGCCTGCCCGCCTCGCAGCAGAGCAGAGAGGCCAGACACCTGCAGGAAGCGGGAGGCCCCAGCCATAAGGGGACTCCTCCCGTGGCAGCCACGCCCAGCCCAGCCCAGCCCAGCATCCTTCCCCAGCCCAGGCCTCCACACACCCCAAGTGGCCAGGTACGCCCTCGTCCAGACCATGTCCCCGCCCCTTCTTTCCAAGGGTCACAAAAACTTTGTTTTCTGGGGGTGGTGGCGTCTCCCCTCCCAAGCAGGCTGGTGATTTCAGGATGGGCCGGGCAGGGAGAGCGACGTCTGTCAGACAAAGAAACTCACGCAGCAAACGGTGTGGTCACTGCCCTTGGCAGGGGACTTCATTCGGGGCTAGGCATGAAATGGTAACGGCCAACCCCCACCCACCCACCTCCAGGCCTAGCACTGCAGGGGCGGGGAAGGGGGCAGGAGGCGGGGAAAGAGTGTGCAAAGACAGGGCCCGCATGGCTGGGGGTCCCAGAAAGACCGAAGCAGCAGGAGACCCCCAAATGTGGGCATGAGGCCCACCAGCTCCCCCACACCACAGTGAGTCCAGAAGGGGGTGGCGGGGGTCCCGGGGTGCTTCCTCCTCTTGCTCCCAGGCTGGCCTCCTGAGTCCCCAGGCCTCTGCCGGACATGGCACCGAGCCCGGGATGAACCACAGTCCGCAGGATAGACGGCAGCCTGCCCGGGCAAGGGCATGGGGATGCCAACTCCCTCCACGGCCCATGAGGCCAGGCCCTGAGCTGGGCACATCCCGAGAGTCTGGGAGTCGCCGGGGGCTGAATCTTCATCCTCAGCCCCTCACAGCCTTCGGCCCTTCTCTCCAGGCTCTGTCTACTCCTCCAGCTCCAGCGCCGCCTCCGCGTGTCCACAGCCTCCGCTGTGCCCGACAGTTAGGGCCCCGCGTGCCCAAGGGGACTGGAAAGCTGCAAGAAAGAGCAGCAGTGAGAGCGGGCAGTGGGAAGGAGACTCCAGCGCAAGCCCAGTGCTCGCCCATCTCCCCACCTCGGGACAAACACGGAAGAGCATTGGCCAACACATCAGTCAAGGGGGGGCGGCTTCCTCCCAAACGCCCCATGGCTTGCTCTCAAGGTGTGGGGGGGTTTCTCAGCCCAGGCCCCCTCACTCTGCCAGACAGCAGTAACTCTGGGGCTTAGGGAGGCTCTATGTGGGGGCTACTCCTTTCTCTGCTCCCCCCTCCCCGCTTTCCTCCCCTTCGTAGCCTTGCTCAGCTTTTCACACAAACGTGGGGCTTGCACACATCGGGCTGCTCTCCGGCATGGCACATTTGAGGTGCAGGACATGCGCGCGCATGCACGCATACACACACACACATGCACACACACACGTGTTCACACACACGCATGCACACACACATACACACACGCACGCATACACACATACACACACGCGCATACACACATACACACACACACACGCACACACACACACACACTGGCTCTGCCCTAGGAGTGGCACGCCCTGTGGGGTGCCAGATGTCCTTGCTGGCAGAGCTGTGGAGCCATGCTCAGTGCACATGGGCAGCACAGAGGGCTGAATCCTCTCGTGGCTGGTTCTGTCTCATTGAGGCATCTCCGGGGTGAAGGTGGGGGGAGTACAAGGCACTGCCAGGCAGGGTGGGTGAGGCAGTGTGGGAGCTGGGGGCGGGGGGGGGGCCGGCGGGTGGAGAGGTAACCCCACATGGCACAGCCCCACAGGAGGCGTGGTATTAGGGAAGAGGGCATAGGGCTGGGAGCCAGGGCTTCGAGGTTCTATTCCTGTCCCTCCCCTGGGCCTTCGTGCTCACAAATCCACCCTCTGCCCCCTGCCCTGGTACTCAGGGAGGCTGAAGGTCCCCCTAGTACCCAACCCTGACCCCCATCCTGCACCCATCCGCCCACCCCGTCAGGGCTCCAGCTCCACTGCCCACTTCTCCAGGAGGCCCAGCTGGCACTGGCTGGCACTCAGGGCCAGGCAGGCAGCCCACCTCCCTTGGCATCAGCAGCCTGGCCACTGGCCAGGCCTGACCACCCTCCAGCACCCCTGCTCTGCCAACAGCTCAGCCGAAGGCCTAAACTCACAGTGAAGAATGGACAGAGGCGCCCCTGGGCCCAGCCAAGCCCTCTGGCGGAGCCCCAGGGTGGGGGAGACAGGGGAGGGGTCTTGGTCCTATTTCCTCTCCATCCCCCCCCACCTTCCTTACCCTCCCCACCCTCCCCCGGAGCTGAGAGCAGCTGCAAATTGACTTAGTTCCAGGAGCAAAGGTCCCTAGGACAATGTCCCTCCTAGCAGGATGGCCAAGTCTCAGCCATGTTCGAGTAAGTCCAGGAGCTGGGCCCGGTGGGGGTAGAGGCCCAGACACAGGAGACCATGTGCCAGCCAGCTTCCACTGGAGTCAGAGCAGACCCACCTGGCTAGGGGAGGCCAGTCCATCCACGTACTCCCCAAGCCCGGGTCACCACAGCCTGGTACCCCAAGGGAAAGTTCTTTTCTTGGCCCTGGATCTATCCCCCAACCTGCGCCCCCCCCCCCAAGCTCAGATACCCAAAGTCTGAGTTGCTGCTGGTCCCAAGCTGGCCCGATTTTGTTCTTTTTTTTTTTTTTCGGGGGGTGCTCAGGGATTGCTCCTGGCTCTGCACTAGGGAATTACTCTACTGGGGACAGTACGTGAACCCACATCAGCCACATGCCAGGCAAGTGCCCAACCCACTGCACTATCTCTCCAGCCCCAGGTGGCCCGGATTTGAAGGAGCACATCAAGGCTGTGGGTGGCTCTGGAGGGGAAAAAAGTGGGGGGGGACTCAGGGCCCCAGCCTTACCCAATGTTGCTGGCCGCCGGGCTCATGGACCCCTGGAAGCCTAGGTCAGGAGTGAGTCTTGGCACAGGTTCTGCCGCAAGCCCACAAACCGGAGGGCTTGCTTGTTCTTGAACTTGACCAAGCCCAGGGTGATCTGGGCGTTCCAGCCCGGGTCCTCGAGGGGGCAGCGGAAGTCGATCTCGCCGCCATCCTCCGTCACCAGCGTGAAGTAGATGTGGCGTCCGGTGCTCTCCACGCATTCCACGGCCCTGATGCGCGCGAAGCTGAGCTCCTTGGGCCGGCCGCCCGTGCCCTTGGCCTCGAAGAGCTGCAGCCCGTGCTCGGTGAGCACGCAGCGCTTGCGCTTCCAGAGCTGCAGCAGCCCGCCGCTGCGCTTCTCCAGCACGCCCTCCTTGAGCACCGTGGCCGCCGTCATGGGCGCCCCGAGGTCCCGGGAACGCAGCGGCAGGCTGCCCGGGGCCGCTGCCCGTGCTAGCGGGCCCACCCGCGGCCCGCGACCCCGCTGTCCTCCGGGACCCCGCGCCCCGCCCGCTGCCCCGCTGCGCCCGCCGCTCGCTGCCCGGCGCGAGAGCCCCGCTGCCCGCTGCCCGCTCGCTCGCTCGCTGCCCTGGGCTCGGTGTGCGCGCTGGGCGGCAGCTCGCGGGATGTGCCCTTACATGTTCCGCCGCTCGCCTGCTGCGCCGCCCGCCCGCCCGCCCCGCATTCCTGCCCCGGCCGGCCCTCCCCTCCTTTCCCCTCCCCTCCCCTCCCCTCCCCTCCGCAACGCGCACCCGCCCGGGCAGGGCCCGGGAGGCGGGGCCGCGACTCGTCACCCGCTGCAGGCGCCGCGCCGCGGGCGGGGAGGCTGGCACTGCCAGGGCGCACCTTTCCCAACAGCCCCGGCCTCCTGGCCTGCCATCGGCCGCTGCTGGGAACCGCGGCGGCGGCGGCTCCTTAGGGCTCGGACGCGAGGGGGGCAGGGGAGGGGGACACCTCCTAGAAGTGGGGTGAGCTCTCCCGCGGTCGCGCTGTGCCACCCGTTAGGACTTGCACGGTGGGCTCAGAGCGCTGTTGGATGCTTCCCAGGCCACGGAAGCCCTGCCCTGCCCTCCCGGCTCTCCTCCCCCACTCCCCAAGTCTCTGCCCCTGGTTCCTAGCTCGGCCCGCTTCGCTTGGGCATTGTGCAATGTGAGAAATACTGAGGACGATATTGGAGTCAGGGCGTGGGGGAAGAAGGGGTCAAACCTCCCTGGGGTTGTTCCGCCCTGGACAGATGTCAGTGTCGGGCCCAAGAGGGGAACCACAGCCAGCTGCTCTACCCCCCATCCAGTGGGAAAGAGAAGGCGGGATCCTACGGAGGCCTGGAGATGCTCTTGGCACCACTTGCAGACACCCCTGGCTCAGGCCCAGGGCACCCGCTACCTGGAGAGTGAGCCCCTCACCGCTCCTCCTCCTGGTCCTCCCCAGACTCTGAGCCCGTGAGAAGGCAGCCCCACCCCCTTCTCTGCTTCCAGGGCCTTCCGGGAGAGGCTTCAGCTCTGCAGCACTGAGCCGACCTCAGCTCCCTCCCCCATGGCCATGCCCTGGCCACCCTGTGTAAGTTTACTCTCCTCCTCCCATCCCCTGCTTGTCCAGGGGGCCTGCAGTTTTCCTCTCTGGGAGTGACTGGGATCAAATAAGTCAAATAACTCTGGTGAGCCGGCCTGGACAGGGCCTGCCAGTACCGAGTCTCGGTGCCGGCTCCCCTCCTCCTCCACGGTGATCGTCTTTAGAGAAGAATGGGAACCCCCAGACTGAGCCGGCTCCGGACCACGGCTCTCCTAAGCCTGAATTCCGCCCCCATCATGGTCAGCTTCTTCAGGCCCACAGATTCTCAAGGGCCTATTCATGGACATGTTAATAATAGATTATTATGGGAATAATGATACGTAATAATACCAGTAATAAGACCTCTTTGTACCCACACCCTGTGTTTCCAGTCTCCTGCCCAGTGGTGCAGACAGCCTAGCGGGCACAAGAAGGGGCCTGTGTGGCCAGCAGAAGTGCCCTCCCTGCCACATGCATGAAGGACAAGGCAGCCCGCACCTCTCCCGCCAGGCCACGGGGAGCACAGACCCAAAGTGTCCCTCCAGGAGAGGGCTGGGCAGCGACGCCCAGAAGGAATCCCTGGAGCCCCACGGTGGGGAAGCTGGGTTCCACAACCCTGCTAGGGACCCCCAGGACCTTAACCTGTCTTGCTATTTATACTCTAGGCAGGACTCTCCCGGGCACCAACCAGGCACAGCCCCACTTAACCCAAAGTGCTCCATGGCAGAGGCGGGGCCTAGCCAGGCTCTACTCTTGAGTCTCTCAGCTCCTTCGTTCCTCCTCTCGCCTTCCTGCCCCTGCGTCTCCCTGCTGTCCCCTCCACTCCAGCCTCATTCCCAATTGGTCCTTAGACCCCGCAGAGCCCTGTCTGTTGGTCTGGAGTCTCAGGATAGACAGGCATGACTTATACTACTTCAGTGCTCATTTTGCTCAGGAGAAAGATGAGATCAGAGAGGTCCAGCAACATGGATGAGGTCACAGAGCCCTGTGAATGGCAAGGCTGGGATGAGCGTGCGGATGGCTAAGAGGACTCAGCATCTTTTTTTTTTTTAATTTTTTTGCTTTATTTTGAGTCATACCTGGCGAAGCACAGGGGCTACTTCTGGCTCTACACTCAGGAATTACTCCTGGCCATGCTCAGGGGACCATATGGGATGCTGGGAATCGAACCCCAGTCGGCCGCATGCAAGGCAAACGCCCTACCCGCTGTGCTATTGCTCCAGCCCCGAGGACTCAGCATTTTTTAAAAACTGTTATTATTGACCTAGAGGCACACGCAGCTGTGCCTGGGCTGGAAGCTGGGGCCTCGTGCATGTAAGATGTGAGGGGACACTCGAACCACATCCCTGCCTGCTCTGGGATCTTTAGGTGATGCCACATTGCCTCTGCAGAAGCATTTGAGCCCACAGAGGTCCTAGGAGGTGCCTCCCCAGCATCCTCTCCTCTCCGTGTTACTGGCGGGAGGGGTACCAGGCTTCTGGATCTGGCAAAAGGAAGAGAAGATGAACTGGCAAGGGAAGTGGGTGAAGAAGTCACTGGAGGAAGTCAGAAGGACAGCGTCTATTCTAGAAGAGTAAACATCTAGTTCCCAGCACCCCATCTCCCCTGTGGCCCTGGAACGGTGGCAGTTCTGGCCTTCCGTCTCATGCCCCGGGGTCCGGGGTGATGATTCATTCAGAACCTTTCCCCAGGATTGGCATCTCGCCTGGCAGCCCCATCTGGGAGAGACTTGGGCCCGGATTGAATTACTTGGGCCATCCCAGAATGCAGGGGCTGGTGCTGGCGTGACCTTCTTGCCAGGTCACCCTACACCACTCCTGGGAATGGATGTGTCCAATGTGGCCTTTTTGGGGCAATTGGCTGGGACCCTGGGGGTGCTGACTTCTCAGGGACGTGTTGACTCCACGTGGAAGGCCTGGACAGAATGTGCCCAGGGAGCAGCCTGGGGCCGGCGCCTCCCTCCCTCTCCCCAGTGGGAAGCTGAGCTGCGCTCGCTCGGTCCTTCCAAGCTCTACAGGACAGTATGCCCCAGGGGAGCACGCGCTCGCATCCCTGCTTCTGCCTCCTGCAACATATACTTAGCCCGGTGTGAAAGTCTGTTGTGTGGGCATGGAGTATCAGACTCAGTCGATAGAAAAACCGTGAGCATAGGAGATCATTTAATCACCGTCATGAAATGTATATTGACATGGCCCCCAAAAGTCTTTGAGTGGGGTCACCTCTAAGCAGTGCCTGGAGGGGAGTCAGGGCTTGCTAAGGTTCCTGTATTCCCAAGGCTACAGCCAGAGATGTGCTACTGGGAGGGCCGGAGCCCGTGTGGTGCTGGGCATCAAGCTCAGGGCCCACCACGTGTATCCTACTACTGAGGCATCTCCTCAAAATGATTTGGGGTCTTGGTTTGGGGGCCACATTCGGCACTGCTCAGAGATTACGCCTGCCTCTGCACTCAGAAATTACTCCTGGTGGGGCTGGAGCAATAGCACAGTAGGGAGGGCATTTGCCTTGCACGCGGCCGACCCGGGTTCAACTCCCAGCATCCCATATGGTCCCCTGAGCACTGCCAGGAGTAATTCCTGAGTACAGGGCCAGGAGAACCCCCTGAGCATTGCTGGATGTGACCCCCCCCCAAAAAAAAGAAATTACTCCTGGTGGAGCACCATATGGGGTGTCCAGGTTGGCCACATGCAAGGCAAGCGTCCTTCCCATTCTCCAGCCCTCCCCCAAAATGTGTAAGTTGAACAAAGGAGAAGGGTGTGGCTCCTTGGGTACGTGATGCACAGAGCCTTCACGAGTTCCTCTCAGGAAAGCGAGAGGGAGTGGGCTGCAGGCCTGCTCTTGTTTGGGGTCACATGGCTTCCCATGACTCCCCGCCACCACACCATCCTCTTTCTTCCCCCTCCCCACCTCCCACTCCTGGCCATCCCAACAATGAGGCAAAGCTCCCTCCACCGAGCCTTGCTCACCACTCAGTTCCTTCCCTCACCTCCTTCTGTGTACCTCTGCAGTCAGCTACCCGGTAAGCCCCACTCTGCCACCCTGTCTAACCCTGCCCCGTCCATCACACTCACACCTGCTGGGCCCCTTGCTCCCCTGACCTTTCACAGGGACACATCCGACTGTCTGGAATTCTTGACATACTTCTGGTCTATTCATCTCTCTCTTCTCTCGGAGGCCTCCAAGGTCCTGGCGTGGCTGCCCCAGGAGCTCCCGCAGCAGGAATGCTGCCCCACATGACACGGCGGGTCCTCCACAAATAGAGCGAAAGATGTGACTTCAATGGAAATGCAACCTTCGAAACTTGGGAGGCAGCAGCAGGCCAGGGATGCAATGTAGGTGCTCGCTCGGCAGGTAAGAGGTTCCATCTCTGGCACCCTCTGGGCTCACAGAGTTTTCTCAGAAAATATGAGAACAGGGCCGGAGCGATAGTACAATGGGTAGGATGGCTGTCTTGCTGGCAACTGACATTTCCCAGTACCCCTAACAGTCCTCCCATTGGACCCAGGAGTGAGCCCTGAGCACAGAGCCAGGAGTAAGTCCTGAGCCTGCTGAGTGTGCAGGCTCCAAAGATAAAATAAATAAATATATCTGAAAATACCTGCGTTGGCAGAGTGGCAGAGCATGTGTTTTACAGCCAGAAGGCCCTGGGTTCTATCCCCTGAACCATAACAACAAAATATGGGCAGTTAGGAAAGGATAAAGCCATCATTTTCCCGCCTTTCATTATGAGGAGTCACAATAAATGCCAGCTAGAGTTAATGGACTCATAAAGACAAGTCTGTCATTTAAAATAATAGCGAAGGGAAAAACACTGCGGTAATGATAACCATTCCGTGATCTCGGGGATCTGGGGGAGTGATGAAACGATTCTGTAACGGTGGCTGCCTGATATGATAAGGTGCATTTGTCAAGTGGTACAGAAGTAACCCCCAGCACCAGGATGGAGCTCAGACTTGGGCTGCTGGGAATCGGAAATGGGGGCCTTGCTCATTCATGGCAGCAAACGGAACCCCAGTCCTGAACACACACACATAGACACACACACAGACACACACAGACACAGAGAGACACACACACACACAGACACACAGACACACACACATACACACACACACACACACACACTCAGAGAGAGAGAGAGAGAGAACCAGGGGCTGGGAATTGCTGCAAAATTTGCTGTTTTTCTCTAAGTCCAAAACTTTCTAATAATCAAGTTTACTGACTAAAAAGCAAAATGTTATGTGAGCAGAAGTTCCTCCGGGGGAGAAAGGGAAGAGGAGACTTTCTCCTGTTCATCCTTCGTTGCGGCCTGGCTTTTGTGCTTTCCTGCCTACCTAGGCCTGTCTTGCTTTCCTTAAATATCTAGTTACGGAGCTGGGGAAATAATCCCAAGTTAAGGTACTAGCCTCGCAGCTGCTGGTTCAAATCCCAGCACCCATATGGTCCCCCATGCACTGCCAGGGTAGGCCTGGGCACCACCAAACATGGCCCCTGAGCACAAGTGGCCTCTGAGCAGAGACCCTGGTGTGGCCCCTGAGTATAGCGCCAGTCACGGTCCCTGAGAACCGTTGAGTGTGGTCCAAACGTCCTCCAAAGTATCTTTTTACATGGACACTACACAAATGTTTGACACAGCAAATCAGTTAAAATTAACAAAACGTGGGGCTGGAGCAATAGCACAGCGGGTAGGGCGTTTGCCTTGCACTCAGCTGACCTGGGTTCAAATCCCAGCATCCCACATGGTCCCCTGGGCACCGCCAGGAGTAATTCCTGAGTGCAGAGACAGGAGTAGCCCTGTGCATGGCCCGGTATGAGCCAAAAACCGGAAGTAAAAAAACAACAACGTGAGGCTGGAGCGATAGCACAGCGGGTAGGGCGTTTGCCTTGCATGTGGCCGACCCGGGTTTGATTCCCAGCATCCCATGTGGTCTCCCGAGCACCGCCAGGAGTAATTCCTGAGTGCATGAGCCAAAAGTAACTCCTGTGCATCGCTGGGTGTGACCCAGAAAGCAATAAAAACAAAAAAACAAAAAAAAAACCCACACCTACAAGTGCTACTTGAGAGAAAAGTCTAGAATAGACTGTTCAGGGGGGAAATCATTCTGGATAGTAAACACACCGTGGTGTAGAATATGCTCCTGTTGTGTTCCAGTCCACCTCCCCCTGCTCTACTGCACAGCCTCCGTCCAGAAGGAGTCATAGTAGTGTGCTGCCCAAGGAACGTTCCAGACATGGGCCCACAGTCGAAGGGGGCTTATTCCTTTGTACACCCCCTGCTACATGGTTAGGATGTTACATGCATGTCTGACATGTACTTAAAAAGATAAGACATGTATTCGCATATTTTTTAATGTAAAAAATAAACCACGGCAGAGCCTGGCAAGCTACCCGTGGCGTATTCGATATGCCAAAAACAATAACAAGTCTCACAATGGATGGAGACGTTACTGGTGCCCGCTTGAGCAAATCAATGAGCAACGGGATGACAGTGAAAAAATAAACAAGTGGGGCCAAAGAGATAACACAGTGGGGAGGGTACTTGAGTTGCATGCAGCCACCCCGGGTTTGACCCCCAGCACCCCATATGGTCCCTTGAGCCCAAGAGGAGACAGGAGAAGTCCTGAACACCACTGGGTGTGGCCCAAAAACAAAAATAGAAACAGGTTGCCTTGAGAACAAGGGTTGCATAAGAGGCGGGAGCTGTCCATTAATGACCATGCCAGTCCCAGGGGACCCCGACAAGCCTCCTGGAAAGGGGTTCGGACTCTGCAGCAATCAGCTCTGGGACTGGCCCTTCTGTGTGTTCAATCTCCTGCTACTTTTCCTGGAGGCAGAGAAGCAGCGGGTGTGTCCAAAGGTCCCTGGGCCCTGTGCCAGCCTCAACCTTGACAGTAGGGAGGCACGGAGGGGAAGGCAATGGGGTTGCCTGGACCGACCCCCAGCACAGGAGGCGGGCCCGGTGTAGCCCCACGCTTCACGGCAAACGGATGGCCCAGGAAACTTACAGACGCGGATTCTGATTCAATAGGTCTTGGGTGGGACCTGAGATTCTGCACTTCTAGAAGCTTCCATGTCACACTGGTGCCACTAAGGCATGAGACATACTTGAGCTAGCTAGGCTCAGAGCGGTGGTTCTCAGAGTGTGGGAGCAGTGTCACTAAGCCCCATGAGAGACAAGCAGACTGGAGGCACCACCTCAGACGCCCAGAGCAAGAAATTCTGGGTTTGAGCGGGGGGAGGGGGGCGTCCAGCCCTCAGAGAGCTACCGAGCCCTCCTTCGGATGATTCTGATTCACGTGAAAGATTGGAGATGAGGGAGAGGAAGGAGCACTCAACTGGGAGTCCAGGCACTGTTGTGGCACCCAGCTCCACCCCCTTGGACGCCTCACTTCCTCTCTCCCACCTCTGCACAGCTCCTGAGGGAAGCCTGAGGAGCCTGGCTCGCTGTGGGGGCGGGGGAAGCTCTCTCCGTGGCGTCTCTTTCCATCAGAGGAGAGGCCTGTTTCTCCTGCCCTTGACCTGCTCCAGTTCCCAGCGTCATCAGGCCACACAGCTCGGAGGGGACAGGAAAGGGTGCCTGGCCCTAGGTGGGTCGCACCCCCTGCCCCCACCTCGCCCGTCTGCACCCAGGCCCCAGGGTTCTCGGGCCCTCTCCTCCCCAAGGGACTGAGGACAAGGAGCTGCCCCCTCAGCTCCCCTCACCCCAAGACTCCTCCTGACCTGCCCTCTCCCCTTTGATGTACAGAGCTTTGTTCTAGGGCTTTCCTGGGCGCTCTGCTTCTCCAACCACTTGGGTTTTATGGGCCCCCGTTGCAACAGAGCCGGAGTGGGCAGCAGGCCCACCGCAGGCCGCCCACGCTCGCTCCTGGCCCTGCCCTCCCCGTGGAAATCCCCTCCCACGCACAGCCTTTAATCACTTTCCAGCCCAATAACTTTCCTGATTCACCAGGGATCCCTTTCGTCTGGGGAAGGCCCGCTGCCCCCTCGCTGACGGGGCTGCGTCTGGGCTTGAAGGCATTTGATCCTCGCTTGGGTCTGGCAGAGATGGGTTTGGGGCCCCGGGATTCACGTTGGGGCCTGCAGAATTTCCCTTTTCCCATGTTATCCTGGCCTCTGGGTGCCCATGTCGAAGAAGCAGAGGGGCTGCCCTGGTGTGACCCTCACCCTCGGGCACACCAGTGGCAGGGCACAGACATCAGAGGACCGGCCAGTGACCAGGACTAGTGACCTCTGCCTGCCTGTGGAGAATCCGTTTCGTCACTTCCTTTATCTTTCCTTTCAATGATGTGCTTTAAGTGCAGTTAATACTCCAATGCATTTTTGGTTTTTTTTTATTTTTTTAAGTTATTTATTTATTTATTAATTTTTGCTTTTGGGGTCACACCAGGCAATGCACAGGGGTCACTCCTGGCTCTGCACTCACGAATTACTCCTGGCGGTGCTCAGGGGACCATATGGGATGCTGGGAATCGAACCCGGGTCGGCTGTATGCAAGGCAAACGCTGTAACCGCTGTGCTATTGCTCCAGCCCCTCGAATGCATTTTTGTAGTAAAACCCTCAGAGCCCGAAAGGATGTGTTCATCTGCCCCTTCCCATCTACCAGGCTCAGGGAAAGCCCTTCCTTAGCTAGATCTGAGTCTTGCCAAGCGTGCATGGACACCCAGCATCACAGAAACGAAATAGCATCTCTCACTGGTCACACAAGAGGGTGGGCCAGAGTGGACAGTAGTAAGTTCCCTCTGGTCTGGACATCGCCTTTATTAGCGGCTCTTGCTTTTCCACCCGGAGAGAACGCAGCGGGGAGCAGGCTGGGGAGAACTCAGGGAGGAGAAAGAGCAGCGGGACACAGAATAGTCCTTGAGAAGAGATTATGGATGGTCTCTCTCTGCTTTTGCTGTCCCAATGCCTCACGGCGGGTCTTTTGACTTCTGAGTAGAATAAGCTATTTTATGACTTCTGGATAGAACGTGCATTACTTGGATCACTGAAATGCTCTTCGACAGAGCCCGGGGGAAGGTCAAGCGGAAAAGGAGGCAGTGAGCGGTCCAGTCTGGAACTGGGTCAAGATGAAGTCGTTATTACTATTATTTTGGTTTGGCCTCAGGGTCACATCGGTGGTGTTCAGGACAAGCTCCTGGCTCTATGTTCAGGGATCACTGAGTCACTCCAGGCAGCGTTCTGGGGTCTTGGATGTGAGGGATTGAAGCCCAGTCAGCCGCGTGTGAGGCAAGCGCTCTACCCACTGTACTATCTCTTGGGCCCCAGGATGGGCCAGGATTTGTTGCGTTAACACACCATGCCCACATCGCAAAGGCTGGGGACCACCCAGATCATCCTGGCCAAGTGGCCAGGCGGTTTCTGCTTGTGGCGGTGGCACTCAGGGGCCCGGCTGCCAGAAGCCCCCTCGGGATACACAGGATCATGTGGCAGTGGAGCGCGCGGAGCTCCTAGCTCTCGGGCTTCTCTGAGGATGGAGAGAGTTGATACACCCAAAGCTTCAGGTGCCCCCGTCCCCACCCCCCAGTGCTGGAGATGGACGCCAATGCAGGAGTAGTGACAGCGGGTCCCTGTGTTCGTCCACAGTTCCCTGGTTCTTCAATATTTCCAAGAAGGAACATTTTGAGTAATAAAGACGCTCAGAGTTAGAAAGTAGAAAAGTTTAGTCTTGCTCTTCAAACCCACGCTCTCCCCCAAATACGTATCTCACTTGCTTGTCTCAATGTTTCTTTGCTTGCCTATTTCCACGCTGGAGAAGCCTGTGCTCTCGCTTCAACACACGCCTCCATCTCTCTCTCTCCCCCCTCATATCTTTCAGAATAGTTTCAGAAAAAACTATCTTGCTTTGGGGCTGGAGTGATAGCACAGCGGGTAGGGCGTTTGCCTTGCACGCGGCCAACCCGGGTTCGAATCCCAGCATCCCATATGGTCCCCTGAGCACCGCCAGGGGTGATTCCTGAGTGCATGAGCCAGGAGTGACCCCTGTGCATCGCCGGGTGTGACCCAAAAAGAAAAAAAAAAACTATCTTGCTTCACAAAGAAGGAGGAGGAGGACAACGAGGAGGAGGAGGAGGAGGAGATAGAGAAGAAGGAGGAGGAGGAGGAGGAGGAGGAGGAGATAGAGAAGAAGGAGGAGGAGGAGGAGGAGGAGAAGAAGAAGAAGAAGAAGGAGGAGGAGGAGGAGGAGGAGGAGGAGGAGGAGGAGGAGGAGGAGGAGGAGGAGGAGGAGGAGGAGAAGGGGAAGGAGGAGAAGATGAAGAAGGAGGAGGAAGAAGAGGATGAGGAAAAGAAAAAAGAAAGAAAGAAAGAAAGAAAGAAAGAAAGAAAGAAAGAAAGGGAGAAAGAGGAAGAAAGAAAGAGAGAGAAAGAAAGGGAGAAAGAGAGAAAGAGAAAAAGAGAGAGAGAAAGAGAAAAAGAAAGAGAAAAAGAAAGAAAGAAAGAAAGAAAGAAAGAAAGAAAGAAAGAAAGAAAGAAAGAAAGAAAGAAAGAAAGAAAGAAAGAAAGAAAGAAAGAAAGAAAGAAAGAGAAAGAAAGAAAGAGAGAAACTTCTCCCCAGCCCAGAAGTAACCTAGTAGGAGACTAAGCTCAAAGGAAGGGGTGTTTGTGTAGGTCCTTTAAAATAAAAATTGGGTTCTTTGTGTTTCTTATCAAGCAATGAGATTGTTACAAGGAACAGCCTGGCTAGTTTGGGGCCTTCCCGCAGCTGTGCCTGTTTGTATTTCCATTTAGGTACCAAGGCTGTTGGGTTGCTTTCGGCCTTTCAGGCTATTTATTGGACCACCTGCCCATTATCCGTTGGTCTCCTGTGAGCCCTAGAGGTGGGGCAGAATTTATGGTGCTGAGAAAGTGTAAACCCCAGAGAGCCCAGGGATTTGCAGAGATGTCTAAAATGTAGAACGAAGTCAGTTCAAAAGGAGCCACAAGCAGCATAGGGCCCGGGGAAACTGAGGCCTCTTTCAGCACTGCCTGAGGCAGAGAGGGACCTGAAGGCCTCCACAGGGCCAGTTGTGACAGTCCCTCTGGACTCCACACAGAGGTCAGAGGTGGCCCCAGGGCCGGTCTTGATTTCTGATGGGAGAGCTGGAGCCCTGCTGCCTTGGGCCAAGAAGGGGGAATATCTGAGACTGAAAGGACTATGGTGGGGGAGGGAGGGCTGCAGTGGAATATGGGGAAGGAACTTCCTTTTCTCTAACCACGACCCCATCTCACCCCACCCTGCCCTGGACCCAGAATCAAGCTCTCAAGCTCCTGAGAGGAGTCGGGTCCAGGAAAGGTCAAGAGAGGGGCAGCGTGGAAGGCCCGGGGGCCTTGGGAAGGGCACCGGGGGCATTTGCAGGTCCAGCAATGCCCACCCACGGTGTCCAGCCCCCTCCTCTGCTTCCGGAATTCTGGTGGCCTTTGGGGTGAGTCCTTCTAGGCCCATAAACTCAGTCCGTCCGAGCAGGGCGGGTCGCCCAGAGCTCGAGTGTGGTCTCTGGGTGGGCCTTTGGTCTCCCAGGCTCAGCGCCACCGTTCCCGGGCGCGGGCGAGAGGCCAACTCACAGCCCCACCCCGCCTCCGGAATTAGCATCTGCGTTTTCACAAGATCTGCCAGCGATTCCTATGCACATGAGGGCCTGGGAAGCGCTTCTGTGAATTCATCGAGGCCAGCATCTTCATTTCACAAATGAGAGGCGCCCAGGGAGGCGGCCGGCCCAGCCACCCTGGCTCGGGGCCTTCGGGTTCCGCCCCATGGCGGGGTCTGTGAACTCGTCCCTTGGAAAGTCCCCGAGAGCCGCTGACTGGAACTCCCTCTCCGATGATACAGGAAGGGGCTGAGCGGGTCTGAGGGGGTCTCCGGACCAGGATGGGTCTGAGTCAGGAGCTCAGGAAATTCAAACCATTGCTATGGCCCCATAACAAACCCTCTCTTCTGTTTGCTCGGAGGGATCCATCCAACAGTGCTCAGGGGCTATTCCTGACTCTGAGCTCTGGGCCCCTGGTCGCTCAGATGAGCTTGCGGTGCTACGGGGCCAACGGGGGCATGGCAAGTGTCTTAGACCCTGGGGTATGGCTCCAGCTCCCTCAGAGCCCCTTCTAAAGACAGAGGGAAGAAGGTCAGCAGAGAGGTGCTGGAATGATAGCACAATGGGTAGGGCATTTGCCTTGCATGCAGCCGATCCTAGTTCGATTCCCAGCTTCCCATATGGTCCCCCGAGCACCGCCAGGAGTAATTCCTGAGTGCATGAACCAGGAGTAAACCCTGTGCATCGCCAGGTGTGACCCAAAAAGCCAAAAAAAAAAAAAAGGTCAGCAGAGAGATTGGACCCAACTGCCCTCCTGTAGCTCTAGCATTTGATCTTGAGTTTCTTCAGAGGGTCCCCAACTTATTTGGCCTATTGTCCCCTTTACTTTGGGGGAGGGTTTTGCTTTTGTTGTTGATGTTGTTGTTGTTTGCCTTCGGAGACCCACCTGGCGGTGCTCAGGGCTTACTCCTCGCTCTGCACTCGGGAAGCACTCCTGGCTGTGCTCGGGGGACCAGCGGGGATGCCAGGGATTGGCCATGTGCAAAGCATGTGCCCTACCCACTGCTTTATCTCTCTGACCCCCTTACTGTCCCCTTTATAGGGAAAACTTTTTCCTCGGTGCTCTCTGGAGATCTACTTTCCTGAGGATGGTGGCCCCGGAGGGGCCTTCGGGGCTGAATCGGTGCGTCTGCAGCCAGCGATGGCTGTGGGCAGGAACACACCCAGAGCTGGGACCCTCCAAACTGCCCCAAGAGGACGGACGGGTCGGGGTGGGGGTGTGGGGCAGTGGCCCGCAGGGGTCGGCCGCTCTCCCAGGGCACCGCCTGCCCTTGCCCCGCTGTTCCGGGCCCCTGGGCCGCTCCAGCTCCAGCTGGATTCCTGCTCTCAGCTCTTAAACCAACCCCAGGCCCTTCCCTGTGCCTCGGCCTGGACCCCAGAAAGGCCAAGACCCCGGAAGGCGAGGAGAGGCCTGGTGCGAGGAGGGGCAGTCGTGGCCAGCAGACAGCTGTCTTCAAATCCCCAGGGAGGGACTGGACCTGCTCCGGAGACGCGTGGGGACAGAAATAGGAGGCCCCGAGTGTCACAAGCGAGCACCAGCTGCTGGTGGGCATCGTGCCCCCGAGGGCTCCCTCCGTGGTACTCAGGGCAGCAGGGGCCTGGGGAGACTTTGTGGCCGGCTGCCTCAGGGAGCTGGAGCCCCAGAATCACCTGCAAGGCCCTTCAACTAGATTCCCAGCTCCCTGCCAGGCCGGTTGAATAGAATCTCTGAGGATCCATTTGATTTATTTATCTATTTTTGGCTTGGGGGCCACAGCCAGCAATGTGACGCTTCACTCAGGAATCACGCCTGGTGGTGCTCAGGGGATCATGTAACGAGGAAGACTGAGCCCAGGTCGGCCCTGTGTGAGGAGCGGCATACCTGCTGGGCTATCTCTCCGGCCCCTGGGGCTTCATTTTATTTTATTTATTTATTTTTTGTTGTTTTTGGGTCACACCCGGCGATGCACAGGGGTTACTCCTGGCTTACGCACTCAGGAATTACTCCTGGCTGTGCTCAGGGGACCATATGGGATGCTGGGATTTGAACCCGGGTCGGCCACGTGCAAGGCAAATGCCCTACCCGCTGTGCTATCTCTCCAGCCCCTGGGGATTCTTTTTTTTTTTTTTTGCTTTTTGGGTCACACCCAGCTATGCTCAGGGGTTACTCCTGGCTTTGCACTCAGGAATTACTCCTGGCGGTGCTTGGGGGACCATATGGGATGCCGGGGATCGAACCCGGGTCGGCCTCATGCAAGGCAAACGCCCTACCCGCTGTGCTATCACTCCGGCCCCCTGGGGATTCATTTTAAAAGCCTCCCGCCACCCCCTGGTTCTCATCATTGCCGGAGGTGGGGGGACGGAGACGGGGGACAACCTCACCCTGGCCCTGATGCTTCACTTACCACCAGCTCGTGTGGTTTGGCTGGGGGGGAGTGAGGCCTTTTGTGGACGTGCCCCTCCAGAGGCATCCTGCCCTGGTTCCCAGGTTACTCCCACCCGACCTCGTCCCCGTCCCCACCCTGCAATGATCCCGGGTCTCTGCCACCCGTGGCCTCTCGCCATCCAGTGAGCTGCATGCCCTCGGGGCCAGGCCTTCCTGGGTCTGGACCTGGGCCTCCCCCCAGAAGCTGCCCCAGCCACCCGCACCCTGGACCCCACACACATCATCTCCCCTCACCTCCACGGGACCCCCGGAAGCCGAGCCAAGACATCAGATGGAAAGAACAGAATCAGGAGAGGGGCCTGGAGAGAGAGAATAGTGCGCAGGCTCTGCCTGCTCCGTACAAGGCCCACTCAGGTTCGAGCCCCAGCACCCCACGTGGGCCACAGAGCCAGGAGTCAGCCCGCCGAGACATGCAAAGCCCCACGGAATACGGGATGGGAAGGCAGCTCGGGCCTGGAGTCCTGCCCCTCTCCCCTCCCCAGCCCACTCCCCTCGCCCCGCAGCACTGCATCCCTCCACAGCACCCTCGGTCTGGCCCCTACAGGGTGCCCAACAAGGGGCAGGAGAGGTGGGCAGGGCTGAGAGCACCGGCCTGGACTGCCCCAGCACTGCGGGGTCCAAGCAACACTGCGTCCCCCGGCCCCAGCATTCAACAGTCCCCTGGGCCCCGAAGGCCCTGAGAACTGCCTGGGAGGGCCCCCCAAGGCCCTGAGTGGACACAAAGACCCTCGCTCTCCTCCTCCTTTCCGTCCCTTCCACAGTTGTGTGCCCCAGGGCCCCTACTTCGTGTGGATCTCAAGAAAGAAGCTAGGGGCTGGAGC
Source organism: Sorex araneus (assembly GCF_027595985.1). Classification (NCBI taxonomy): domain Eukaryota; kingdom Metazoa; phylum Chordata; class Mammalia; order Eulipotyphla; family Soricidae; genus Sorex; species Sorex araneus. The sequence continues at coordinate 34,760,731 of NC_073308.1, forward strand.
AATAGCACAGCGGGTAGGGCGTTTGCCTTGCACACGGCCGACCCGGGTTCGATTCCCAGTATCCCATATGGTTCCCCGAGCACCGCTAGGAGTAATTCCTGAGTGCTAGAGCCAGGAATAACCCCTGTGCATTGCCTGATGTGAGAAAGAAAGAGAGAAAGAGAGAAAGAAAGAGAAGAAGCTAGATCTGAGAAGGAGGCTGCCCGCCTGTTGCCCTGACCCCACAGCGCCACCTGGTGTCCTCTCATCATAGCCACAGCCATAGGCCGGTCCCGTTGTGTGTGGGGAGGGGGGAGAGGAGGGGGGGCTCCTCCCATCTACCGGGGTGTGGGAAGCTGCAGGCCGTTCCCTTCCCTCCAGCCTCGCCATCCCGCCCTTAATATCCCCAGCGTGCTTTCAGGTTTGTCGGCTCAGAGTTCAAGACTTTTGTCTTCTTCTTTTCTCCTCTTTTTTTTTTTGGTTTTTGGGTCACACCCGGCAATGCACAGGGGTTACTCCTGGCTCTGCACTCAGGAATCACTCCTGGCGGTGCTCAGGGGACCACATGGGATGCTGGGAATTGAACCCGGGTCAGCCGTATGCAAGGCAAATGCCCTACCCGCTGTGCTATTGCTCCAGCCCCTCTTTTCTCCTCTTTTTGAGTTGTGGAGTCCCCCCTGCTTGTGTTCGAGGCTTGCAGATTCCTCGCTCTGTGCTCAGGGAACTCTCTTGGCAGGTTTGGGGGACCAGATGGGGTGCTGGCGGTCGAACTGGGATCAGCCACGGGCAAGGCAAGTGCCCTACTGCTGGGCAATGGCTCCCGCCCTCTGCAGGAAGCCGAGTTTTCTCAGCTTCAGAGAAACCCGAGCTGTTTTCCACTGCCTTGTTTTAGGGCTGTTCTGGAGGCGGGGGCGGAGCATAGGGAGGGTGGGGGTGGAGCGAGCAGTGGCTGTGCTGGGGTGCCAGGGGCTTGCCCAGCTGCCAGCAGAGGGCAGCCTCCGCTGGTGGACTATATGGGCCCCCAAAGGTGGGCTTGAGCCCGAGGGACAATGCAAGGGTATAAGGTAAGGGGTAAGCCTTGCATCTGGTTAATCCTGGTTTGACTCCCCCCTGAGCACAGATCAGAACAGTCCCTATGGGTGTGGTTAGAAATTAAAGTTTGACTTCCTGAAAGGCTCTGGGGGCTGGATGGCAAATTTGTTTTTGTTTTTTTTTTCCAGAGGCTCACACATGGTGGTGCACGGGGCTGACTCCTGGCTCTGTGCTCAAGGATCACTCCTGGTAGGGCCCGTGGGATCATATGGGATGCCGGGGATCAAACTTGGGTTGGCCACTTTCAAGGCAAGCACCTTACCCGCGGTACCATCACTCCTGCCCCAGGAGACGGCACATCTGGCCCTCTCTGTTAGGGTGTCTCCTCGCTTCCCTGGGGGCGCCCCTCGATCTGTGGAGAAGGCAGCACGGTCCTGTGAGCAACAGTTCTGCCTGTTTAACTCCGTGGATGCCAGCCCCCAACTTTGCTGAGCTAAGATCTCCTCAAAAGTGTCCCAAGCCGGGGCTGGAGCGATAGCACAGCGGGTAGGGCGTTTGCCTTGCACACGGCTGACCCAGGTTTGATTCCCAGCATCCCATAGGGTCCCCTGAGCACCGCCAGGAGTAATTCCTGAGTGCAGAGCCAGGAGTAAACCCTATGTATCACCAGGTGTGACCCAAGAAGAAAAAAAAAGTGTCCCAAGCCATGGGGTTGGGTTTTGCAGGTTGACCGAATCTAAATTCCTTTTTTTTTTTTTTATGGGGGTGGGGGTAGGAGAGTTGGGGCCACACTTGGTGGTGCTCGGGATCACGCCAGGCAATGCTCAAACTTATTTGCCAAATGTATCACCTTCCCCTTATCGCTGCCCAGTGCTTGTTCGGCCCTGCCAGCCTGGAGGGCTGCGGGATGGTTTCCTTTGTGCCCCCTGAGCCGCTACAGCCCCTCCCTGCGTCCGGCGCCTCTCAGTCGTTCTGTGCATCCAGGATGGCACCTGCGGGCGTTCAGGTCCTGGCCCACACTGCCGGGGTGGGGTCTGCCTGGCCCCTGTGGGGCTGGGCAGCTGGATGGTAAGGGCGTTGCCAGCACCCACGTGCTGTTTCATTTAGTGTGAGGAGAAGCTGAGCCATGGGGCGTCCACAAGCAGGCCTCAGAGGAAGGACACTCAGAGGCGGTCACTCACCAGAAGTTCAGTCTGCCCCAGGCCTGGCTGGGGGACCCTGTCCTGGAGTAAATATTGGTGTCCCCATTCAGGTGCCGAGCTCCTAATCTCCGATGTAAATTGGTTGGGGGGACTTGGGGGGTAGCCTACGTTATAAGGGAAGGGAAAGCGACTTATCAGAGAGGTTATGACCCAAAAAGGCAAAAAAAAAAAAAAAAAAAAAAGAGGCTCACAACCGAATCCGGACTCAGCTCCGGCAGGATCACCCTCAAGCTCAGCCCTGCCTCCTGCAGCTGCATCTGCAGGCAACTGGGAACTTGATGCTGGGACAAGCTGAGAGTTCAGGCTGGGAACAGAGAGTCCAGCGGTACTGGTACAGCGAGTAGGACGCTTGCCCTGCACACAGCCAACCTGGGTTCGATCCCCCCAGCATCCCATATGGTTCCCCTGAGCTCACCAGGAGTAATTCCTGAGTGCAGAGCCAGGAATAAGCCCTGAGCACTGCTGAGTGTGGCCCAGAGAGAGAGAGAGAGAGAGAGAGAGAGAGAGAGAGAGAGAGAGAGTGTTCAGGCTATTAGGAAAGAACGAGCCTACTTTGCATGGAGACATGAATTGGGGGTGCTGGAAGGTGGGAAAAGTTACAGACTGAAAGTATTATCGCCCAATTCCCACGTGGAGGTGCCTCCTAACCCACCATGGGGAGTGAGAAGGGTGTTTTCTTGAGAGTGGTGCTGCTCTTGGATTTTATCATCATCATTATTATTATTGTTGTTGTTATTATTATTATTTTGGAGTTTGGAACCACACCTGGGATCACTTCTGGCGGCTTGGGGAACCATATGGGATGCTGGGAGATGAAGCCCATTTGGCCATGTGAAAGGCAAACACCTTACTTGCTGTACTCTCACTCTGGCCCCAGGAGATGGTGATCTTCTTAGAGAGCCCAGAAACTCTCCTGTCCTTCCCTGAATAGAGGCCACCTAGGGATTCTATCTGTGGGACCGGGGGCGGGGGAGGGGAGCAGGGGGTTGATCTTGCACTTCGCAGACCTGGCTAGGGAGAATGACCATCTGAGTTGTAGGAGACAGCGCCCCCCAGTGGACGGAGGCCACCCTAGAGGGCAGCAGGCTGAGCCGGCCCCCCTGTTGCAGAGGAAATGTTAGAGGAATATGACATGAGAAGTTCCTCTGGCTGGTTCCCCTCACATTCTGGGACTTTCCACCCCAGGGAATGTCTGAGCACAGTTGGGGGGCTTTTCTGGGCCCTTCACATTCCAAGTCGCAGTTTCCATGCCCAGACGTAGGCGTGGCGCCGGACAAGGTGGGGCGGGGGAGCTGGAGTGTGGTCTGAGGGGCCGCGGGGTGCAGGTGAGCAGACACTGGCTGGGGGACAGCGCTGGGGAAAGCGGGTCCGGGGTCCTGCCGTCAGTCCCCAAGCCCGCCCCCGCCCTGCCCTGTGCCAGGCCGACGCGCGTACTGCTCTAACGCTTTATTATTACCAGAGAGAGATGAGCGTGGAAGCAGCCCGTGTCCGCAGCCCTCCCCGCGCAAGGCCCCCCGAGTCGTCCTGCCAGCAGCGGGGAGCAGTGGCCAGTGCCCCCACCTGCTGCTCCTGATGGGGGCCGGGAAGGGATGGGGGTACGACCAGAGCAGGGCCCCTGGAGAGGAGTGAGGAGGGGAGGGGGACCTGGCCCTGTCTGGAGAGGGGTGTGGGGAAGGGCGGGGTGCTGGGAAGAGGGGGCAGCCACCACGGGACCCCTGAAAGGGGTAGAGCAAGGCCCCCATGCGGGACCCCCAAAACAGGAGTGTTTCTTTAGGGTCCCCCTCCTGCCAGGGGACTAAATGTTGGGGGGAGTCAGATGACATTCTGACTTTGGGGTCCTCAGATCTGGGTTATTTTCCTTTAACCTTTTTTGGGGGGGCGCTCACACGAGTGCTCCACAGCCTCAGAAGGCCAGGAGCCAAGAACCTGGCTCCAGTATGACCCCGCCTGTCCCCTGAACCCAGTGATTCCCTGAGCAGGGGCCCCCTCCACCACCCCCATCCCCTCCCCATACTAAGCCAGTGACAAGCCCTCCCTCCTTCCCTCAGGGCGCCTCTCTGCTGGGCTCGGGGGCCCGACTCAGCCCCCGAAGCCTGCACACCACACTGAAGCCACTGCCAGGAGCTAAGGACAGAGGTGGGGCGGGGTGGGGTGGGGAGAAGGGCCGGGCCCACCAGACTCAGAGTACTGGCATTTTTAGTTGGTGAGAGTGCAGACCCCAGGCCAGGGGAGCCCCTCCGGGACCTCCAGCTGACCCCACACCCAAGGGAGCCGGCCAGCCAGGTTCAGGCAGTTAGTGAGCGAGTGGCAGGGCGGGAGTGGGCACGCGGGGCCCGGAGGGCGCGGAGGCTGCTGGGAGGAAGCGTGGAGTCGGGGAAGTCGGCCGGGCTCACTCCGAGTGGACCAAAGCTCCAGCCCCTTGTCCAAAGCCGAAGCCCTTGGGCCCGAAGTTTTTGGCATAGCATCCTGTGGAGAAAGGGGGACGATGTGTCCAGCTGTGCCGGCCGCTCCTGCTGCACCCTCTCCCCCTCCCCAGCAGCCAGCACCCACACCTCAATAACGCCCGAAACACCCCAACAGCCAGGAGGGGCTGTCCACGGGACGCACTCGTGGTCAGCTGTCAGAGCACAGAGCCAGGGGACAGCACCCCATTCTGGCCCCAGGCTGCCCCCAAGGGGCGACATGGCTCAGCCCACTTCCCCCACACCCACCCCCACACATAGCCCCACGTTGGGGGTCTGCGTCCCCTTCTATACACTGAGGGGGTCCCACCAGAGGCCCTGGGTGCACCCCACTGCCAGAGGGGCTCAGCTTCAAAGAGGGGCTCTCCTCTCGGCCTCACGGCTGCCCCAGCCCCTCGCCCCAGCCCCGGGGGGCAAGCACCCACCTTTGCAGTAGATCTCGCCCTCCTTGTCAGCCAGGGTGGTCGACTCCAGGCTTTTGCCACACTTGGCACACCGGAAGCAGGACTTGTGCCAGGACTAAGAAGGGAAGGAACAGTTCATGAGACCGGAGTCCCGCTCCAGCCCCCACCTGGCTCAAGGACTCTGGGAGCACTCCAGTCAAGGGGCTGGGGTGGGTGGTGGTGGTGGTGATGGTGCCGGGAGGACATCCTGGTGCCCTCTGGTGGAGGGAGCAGGAACTGCATGGGCAGGCAGAGGGGTGTATCCATGACAGGTATTTGTCCCCCAGGGCGAGGCCAGACAAGCTCTCTGGAGCCTGCATGGCTCAGGCAGGGCACTCATCTTGGCACTGCCAGCCTTAGCATTTCCTCATTGGAGCCTCCCAGCCTGGCTGGAGGAACGGACCCAGAAAGTGCCATGTATGGAGCCTGGCACGGGGCACAGTTACATGCGGAGCTTCTTCGGAACCTGCCTAGCCTGGTTCGTCGACAGCCGGGTATCTGCCTAGCCCTCCTGGACAGTGGGGTGTCTCAGCGCCCCTCCTGGACAGTGGGGTGTCTCAGCGCCCCTCCTGGACAGTGGGGTGTCTCAGCGCCCCTCCCAGACAGCGGGGGTGTCTCAGCGCCCCTCCTGGACAGTGGGGTGTCTCAGCGCCCCTCCCAGACAGCGGGGTGTCTCAGCGCCCCTCCTGGACAGTGGGGTGTCTCAGCGCCCCTCCCAGACAGCGGGGTGTCTCAGCGCCCCTCCTGGACAGTGGGGTGTCTCAGCGCCCCTCCCAGACAGCGGGGTGTCTCAGTGCCCCTCCCAGGGTCTGGCCCCCAGGGTGCCCTGAGTCTGTCAAACCAGGACGACCCTGAAGGGCATAAACTTCAAGAAAGGGGCCTGGGGGGCTGTTTCCTTAGGGGCTCAGGAGGGGCCCAGCTCTGGCCACTGCCAGAGCTGAGCGGGCACAGAGGCCGCTGTGTGTGAGCTAAGCGCAGGCACCGCCCTCAGGACAAAGCAAAGCCTCCCGGCTCACTCGTTTCTCGCCTTTCATTCGTGCTCCAGTTTAAGGCTAACCTTTATGCGTTAATGGCTCTGAGACATCAAGTCACTTCACTACCCCTGAAGTGCTCGGGACCCCACACTGTCCTTCCCTCCCTCTCCTCCTCCTCCCCCCCTTCCTCCCCCGCCCCTCTCCCCGGGGGTCAGGCCCTGGACTCTTGGCACTGTTGGCCTCCGCGTTTCCTCACCGCGTTTCCTCACCGGAGCGTCCCCGCCTGGCTGACCCAAACAGACCACACAGGGTGGAAATCTCAGTTTGTCGACCCAAGGCCAAGGGGTTGTTATTGTTTGGCACTGTCTTCTTCCCTCAGACAGGACCTTTTAAGGGCAAAGCAACTTCCTCCACACAGCTGCTGGTGCCGGGGGCTGAGACACGGGCCCCCTGCCATTCGGTTAGGCTCCCCCTCCTGTGCTCCAGCGGCTGCGGGGCCTGGAGAGCAGAGAAGGGCCCAGACCCCAGTCCTGCCCCCACGGTTGCCCGGCTCTGCCATCTGCAGGGACCGCAGGCTGCCTGCCTCCCTCTGGTTCCCCGCCGGGGCCTGCCGGCCTCCTGCAACGCTCACCCTTGCTCCACCCAGCACCCACAGCTTCTCCTGCCCACGTGACTCCCCTCAGGCCAAGGCCAAAGTGGTGTGGGTGGGGGTGGGGGGCCGAGGGGCAGGGGAGGGGCCGCGTGATTCTTTCTGCCTCACTTTTTCAGTTGAAAACACACAAGGTTGTCACCCTACCCCGCGGTGGTGCACCTTTCTATTTATTTATTCTTTTAAGTTAAAACAGGTTTTATTTGGAGGTTTTTAGGAAGTGGAAGGAGGGAGAGAAAGTGTGAGAGTTAACGGGCTCAAGAGAGAACCCGGGCTTCTCCAAGGGCGGAGGGAGCCCCTATACACATCCCAGCATTAGATATGGGAGCATGAAAGTACACCTCTCAAGAGGGGAGACGCGGGCGACACACGTGCTCAGGCACCACATGTGCTCAGCCACGTGCACACGGGCGCAAGCAGCACATGGGCTCGGGAAGCATGTGCTTTTTTTTTTCCCTCTTAGCTTTTTGGGTCACACCCAGCGATGCTCAGGGGTTACTCCTGGCTCTGCACTCAGGAATTACTCCTGGTGGTGCTCAGGGGTCCTGCATGGGGAGGGCAAAGGTCAGCAGAGCCAGCGCTGGTCAGTGACAGGAGTAGCCCCAGGTCATCTAAGAACTGCTTGGGGGCACCCCCACCTTCCCAAACAAGAGAAATGGCGGAGGGGGGCACTGGTTGAACTGAGAGCCCCCAATGTCCAGACTGGCCCTTGTCCTTCACCCATCCATTCCCCCGGGCCCTTCCTTGGGACAGAAAACAGCTCTGAGGTCCCCGAGGCCAAGTCTGCAAGAGCAGCGGACGGTGTGTTGGCCTGCGGTGGGGTGGGCCTGGGCTGGGCCTGACTCTCTCAGCGCTTATCGCTGGAAGATTCTTTTTCTGCAACTCTGCAGCTGCTCTGAGCAAGGCCGCTCCCACCCTTCCTCACGGCACACTGAGACCCTCACTGGGGAGAGGGTGTGTGGCCTCCCTGGGGGTCTCTGGTGGGCCCTGAATCTGAAAATCCTCTGCCATGGAGATGCGTGGGAGTCTAGGAAGCGAACACCTGTGCTCCGTCACGCCTGGGGATGATAAATCCCCGAGAACATCTGAGGGACACTGTGGGCGTCTTCCTGGAACGAGACGTGCCCCCAGGAAACCGCGTGCCATTGCAGGAGGCTTCTGTTTTGGGTTTTTTTTGTTTTTTTTTGCTTTTTGGGTCACACCTGGCGATGCACAGGGGTCACTCCTGTCTCTGCACTCAGGAATCACCCCTGGCGGTGCTCAGGGGACCATATGGGATGCTGGGGATAGAACCTGGGTCGGCTGCGTGCAAGGCAAATGCCCTACCCGCTGTGCTATCGCTCCAGCCCTGCAGGAGGCTTCTGGGTCCTCTAAACTCCACCTAAGGACCCCCTAAGCTCTGTGATGCCCAACTCTTGAGCGCCAGGTGGATCTCTGACCCGAGCTCCTGGGGGTCTGGAGGTTCGGGGATCAACAACCCACAGCACAAGGGGGTCCTTCCCAAGAAGGCGGGAGCAAGCCCCGGTGCCCAGACTCCCCTGCGCAGACCCCACTCTGGAGGGGTCCCCGGGCCTTACCTTCCCCGCTCCAATCACCTTCTCGGCCGCATAGACCGCTTGGCTGCACCGGGGGCAGCGCTCGGCACCGCCGATCTTCTGAGCAAACTTGGATGCGTTGGGGTTGGTGGTGGGCTTATAGCCGGGGGTGCTGCATGGGGAGGGCAAAGGTCAGCAGAGCCAGCGCTGGGGACCCAGGCAGACAGGCTGGCACTGGGGGCCCCCCTCACCCAGCAGCCAGCACCGCTCTCCTGGCCAGTGCTGGGCCCCCTTCCTGGGAGAAGCAGGACCCCGCTCCTTTCTGGGAAACAGCTCTGAAACTGGGTGCCCCAGCCAGCGCTGGAATCACTTAGCACCTCATTTGCTCAGAATGTTCCCCCTCTCCCCCTCTCCCCCTCACCCCCTGCAGCCCGTCCACTCTCAAATTCTTTCCAGGAGAAATCTGCTGACCATACCTCTCCCCTGGGCCCCCCACCCCCTGGGGGCCCGGAGAGTGAGTGCTGGGGATTTGGTGATGCCAGAAAGAGAAGGGACGTCCCCTCAAGTCCAGAGCAACCAAGGACCAGCGACTGCGGTGGCAAGGGCATCTGGTCCGGGTGGGCTGGGACCCCCACAAGGCACTGAGGCAGCCCCAGGCGTCCCCTCTAAGAGAAGAGGACTTGCTGTCCATCACTAGGGCACACGGGTGCTACGCAGGGCACCCAGTGTGCAGGGGACGAAACCAGAGCCCGTAACAACCCACAGAGGCTGTGGGTTCCAAGGAGGGAAGGGCCAGGCCTCTCCCGTGGGGCCCCAGACTCTCCCGTGGTCTCAACGCCCCCGTCAACTCCCTGGGACTATTTGAGAAATCCGAGACCGGCAAGAAGTACATGCCCCTCACAGGGGCAGGAGGGCAAGGGGCGGGGCGGGCACTCACTCCTCGTGCTTGATGCCCAGGGACTCGCCCTTGTCGGTGCTCAGCGTGCCGGCGCCCTGCCCGTAGCCGTAGCCCTTGGGCCCGTACTTCTTGCCATAGCAGGACTTGCAGTAGATTTCCTCGCCGTGCACGGCCACGGTGGTGCTGTCCAGGTTCTTCTTACACACCACTGTGGAGGGAAACGGGGACGCTGATGGGGGGTGTCTGGGGGGGAGGGAGCTGGCTTCCAACAAGCCCCCGCAAAGGGTGCCAGGCTCTCTCAGGCCCTGCACACTGGACCTCCTGGCCCCCCAGGATGGGCAGGGGAGGGAAGCTGGAGAGGGCTAGGATCTGGGGGGTCTGGGTGGCCCCCCAAGCCTGTGCAGTGGGGGGTCCTCAGCACCGTCAGCCTCTGCAGGAGACAGCACACCCCCCGGGTTTATGAACCCAACTGCGCTGCCCGGCGGGCCCTGCCCAGGGGCGTCCTGTGCCCTGTGCCCTGTGCCCTGCCCCCGACAGAGACCACATGCGTGTGGCAGCCAGAGTGGAGAATGAAAGAAAGCAAGGAAGGAAGAAGGGCAGGGCTTTCCTGCCACACCCCGGTGTCCAGAGTGGACAGACTGGGAAAGGGGGGGCAGGGGAGGGGGCGGAGGTGCAGCTCGCTTCCTATTCCTCGACACCCCCCCCCCAGCACGGGCAGCTCTGAAATGAGACCACATAGGTCACGGCGCTCAGGATGTGAAGTTGTAAGGAGAAGGGAGGCGGGTGGCCGGGTAGGAAGACAGGCACGGGGTGAGGGAGGGCCCGGACGGACGGCGGGAGGCGCCTCTGGGCCCGGTTTCTCCTCTGCTGAAGCTCAGAGGCAGAGCTGGGTCCACTGTGCGGTCTGGCCGCCAAGGGTCACCTTCCAGGGCCTCTGTCCTTGGCCTTTGCGCTCCGCACTCCCCCCACCTTCCCCCAGAGAATGTTCCCCTGAAAGGGGGTGTGGAAACATAATGGAAGCCTCCTGTGGAGAAGGGCTGGGCAGCTCAGCGGGTGGTTCCTAACAGTGTTCTTTTTCTTTTCCTTTTATTTCATTTTTGTTTGGGGGTGGGGGAGGGCTACATCTGGCAGTGCTCTGGCTCTGCTCAGGGATCATTGGAGTTCATCTGGGGTGCCAGGGTTAGAACCAGGGAAAACTGTGTGCAAGACCAGTGCCCTACCCACTGTCTTATCTCTCCGGCCCTGCTCTTAATTATTTTCTATCAGGTGGGTATGCACGGGCTGGAGCGATAGCATAGCAGGTAGGGCATTTGCTTTACATGCGGCCGACCTGGGTTCGATTCCTCTGTCCCTCTGGGAGAGCCCGGCAAGCTACCGAGGGTATCCCGCCCGCATGGAAGAGCATGGCAAGCTCCCTGTGGCGTATTTGATATGCCAAAAACAGTAACAAGTCTCACAATCGAGACGTTACTGCTGCCCACTCGAGCAAATCAATGAACAATGGGATGACAGTGCTACAGTGCTATCAGGAGGTACCATGGCAGACAAGGGGAGGGGGACAGGTGCTCAAAAGACCACCTACTGGGGCTGGAGCATTAGCATAGCGGGTAGGGAGTTTGCCTTGCATGCGGCCGACCCGGGTTCGAATCCCAGCATCCCATATGGCCCCCTGAGCACCGCCAGGAGTGATTCCTGAGTGCAAAGCCAGGAGTAACCCCTGTGCATCACCGGGTGTGACCCAAAAAGCAAAAAAAAAAAAAAAAGGAAAAGAAATGGGAAAAAAAAAGACCACCTACTTCCCCCACTTCTGCCCCCACCTCTCTGGACTTCACTTCCTTGGGCCCGGGAATGGAACTTGGTTTCCTACTATTCCCAAGACATTGGGGTTCAGCGCATCCTGAGGGAGACAGCAGGGCGGTGTCTCAGCCCTGCTCCTCGTCACCTTCCACCCCCGGGCTCCCCGCCCACCGCCCTCGCTCACCCTGAGCCCCAGGCGGGAGACTCGGGACTAAATAAGGCTCCTCTTGTCCCCCCCTTGCGGATCCCCACCTCATTCCAGCACCAAATACGGAGCCTCCCGCTGCCTCCCTCCCCGGGGGGCTGGGCTCCCAGGAAGGAGAGAGAAACAACAGCAGGCCCCAGGCTCCCGCATTCCCATGTAGGGTGGGAAGTCAGGACTTGGCCTGGAATGGCTTCCGGTAAAACCCAAGCTGAACTGGAAATTCCAGGAGCAGAGGGAAGGCAGAAGGCAGAGACTGGGGTGGTGGATCTGTTTGGACGGCTCCCTGCAGTAGGCGGTCTCAGAGCTACTGGGCCCACAAGGCCCCGGCCCTGCTGACCGAGCTCGGGCTCCCGGAGGGATGAAGCCCTCCTGCTGGCTTTGCCCTGTTTAGCTTTTCCAGGGGCTGGAGCCATAGCACAGCAGGTAGGGTGTTCGCCTCTCACGTGGCCAACCCAGGTTCAAGTCCTCCACCCCTCTACCGAAAGTATCTCGCCTGCACGGCAGAGCCTGGCAAGCTCCCCGTGGCGTATTCGATATGCCAAAACCAGTAACAAGTCTCACAATGGAGATGTTACTGGTGCCCGCTCGAGCAAATCGATGAACAACAGGATGACAGTGACAGTGACAGCTTTTCCAGATGCCCCGTCCTGCCCAAGGGGGCTCAGCCCCTCTGCTGGCCTCCGCCTCTCTGTGATGGCCCAGGAATCGCAGACTCACACAGCTGCGGGCACCATCAGAGGCTCAGAGTCGAAGGAAGCCCTAAATAACACATCTACCAAGTCCTGTGAAGCCCAACAGGAGAGGCTGCGTGATGCGTGTGCGTGTGTGGGAAGACATGAACCGGGAGGGCTCCGACTGCTGTTAGGGGCAGGGGGCAGGTGACACCCAAGCTGACCCCCGAAGACAGAGGTGGATTCTACCTGGAGCAAAACCCAGGCCCACAGCCCAGTTCAGGCTCCCAGCATCAGGCAGTAGCCGAGCCAGGCCGGGCCGTGGCCGCTCCCTTTATGCCAAGCCTGGCTGTTTTCTGCCCGCCTCGGCTGCCCCCTTCCTGATGGGCCTCGCCCGCGGGGCGGGGGGGGGGGGGAACCGCAGGAAACGCCGGAAAGGCTGGTGTGGGCGGGCGCATGGGGTACTGGGAGCTCTGTGGAGTGACCCAGGTTAGGCCTGAGTGGCTCTGCCCTCCTGGGCCGGCGCTCCCTCCCCCACGCCTGCCCACAGAGGGAGGAAGTTGGTTACGGCTCAGAGACGGGCACAGAGCCTGGCCTCAGGACTCAGTGATCCCGCCTAATGGGGACCTACCGAGACCACCCCGCATCCGCTCTGGCTCAAGAGCCGAGCCCAGGGCCAAGGCTGTCCCCCCCTCCCCCCCACGGAGACTATCTCACATCCGCCCTGGCTCGAGGCCAAGCCCAGGGTGGAGACTGCCGCCCGCTCTGCCCCCACCTGGGTCTCCATGGGTCCCAGGCCTTCCTGGGGGAGCTACAGCGACTCCAGAGCCGAGGCCTAGTCAGAGGATTCTCCAGGGCCAGCTGGCTGGGCATGCCGACCCCCAGTGCATCCAGGCCCAAGTCTGCGGTTCACTCTCCCCCCAGGGGAAAGTCTCCTGCTTCTGGGGGTGGTTCTGAATTGCAACATGCAAACTGCTCTGTTTCAGTTTGGGTGGGGAGGGGGGTTACTTGGGGAGAGGGTTGTTTGTGTGTGTGTGTTACTGGGAGTAACACACCCAGTAGTGCTCGGGGAGTTACTCCTGGCTCTGCACTCAGGGATCACAGCTGGTGGTGCTCGGAGGACCATATGGGATGCTGGGGATTGAACCCGGGCCGGCCACGTGCAAGGCAAACGCCCTCCCCACTGTGCTATCGCTCTGTCCCAAACTGGTCACCGGTGTGCCAGCACCCTTCATCCTTCAGAAACGCCTCCTCTGAGCCTGCGACTTGCCCGCCATGGGTCGAGGCACTGGGGGGACGGGGCAGGCTGAGGGGAGGTGTCCTAGGGCAGGGGCCACCTGCAGGGCTGATGCCCGGAGCTGGGCTGGCCCCAGAGGCCCTGAGAATAGTCTGGTCCTGTGGCCCTGTGGCCGCTGGTGTCCCAACACCCGCCCCCACCCCTGCTCTCACTCCAGCCTGACTCTCCAACTGTTTCTAATCCTCAGCACCCCACCCCCCACCCCCGGCCCTGGGCCAGGCCTGCGCCCCCCCTCCCCAGCCGGGGCCAGCAGCAGGCCGCCTCTTGCCCACAGCTGGGCCCTCTCCCTCGAGGTTGAGCAACACTGGAGCACGGAGAGAGGCACCCTGGACCCCCTTCCTGGCCTGCACCGAGCTCCCCCTGGTAAGTAAGGGGTCATCTGAGGGGCCGGAGCGGTAGTACAGCCTGTGCACGTGGCTGCCCCGGATTCGATCCCCGGCATCCCCACGCCCCACCAGGAGTGATCCCTGAGAGCAGAGCCAGGAGTAAGCCCTGAGCACCACCAGGTGTGACCCCAAACCCAAAATAAATAAATAAATGTTAGAAAATGCCAAAGGGCCATGTCGAGGCTGCAGCTGGGCGGATGCCCGGAGCCACCCACAGGGCACCCACCTACTCACCAGGGCAGCCGGCGCAGCGCCCCGGGGCACTGTCTGCTACAGGCCAGACAGCAGGCCGAGGTCAGGTGGACTTTGTCCCTCCTGGTCACTGGGCACAAAGCCTCCCTTCCTGGAACTTCAAACCATCATGATTTTTTTTTTTTTCTTTTTGGGTCACACCTGGCGATGCACAGGGGTTACTCCTGGCTCTGCACTCAGGAATTACCCCTGGCGGTGCTCAGGGGACCATATGGGATGCTGGGATTTGAACCCGGGTCGGCCGCGTGCAAGGCAAACGCCCTACCCGCTGTGCTATCTCTCCAGCCCCAAACCATCATGATTTTGGACTACTCAGAGCTGTGTGTGTGTGAGGGTGTGTGTGTGTAGATGTGGGGAGCGTACAGGGTAGTTTATGTGTACATGGTAGAGGGTGGTACAGAAAGCATTTGTGTGAGGGTGTGGAGTGTGTTTGTGTGTTAAGTGCATGTGTATGAGAGCTGTGTGTGGTACAGAGTGGTTGTATATACATGAGATGTGTGTGGGAAGTATATGTGTGGAGTGTGATGTCTGTGTGCGTGTGGTACAGGGTGTGACCTATGTGTGTACGACATGAGATGTGGATGGTAGTGTATGTGAGGTGGGGGGTACATGGGTTGGTGGCATATGTGTGCCTGATAAGTGAGCAGTGCGTGTGCTACGGGGTAGTGGTATAGTGTGTGGAGGTGTGTAAGTGTGGTACAGGTTCTGGTATATGTGAGTGGTTGGGAGGTATGGGTGTGGTACAGGGTGAGTATGCGTGTGTATGATGCATGAAGGGTATGTGTGGATGGTAATACGTGTGTGGTGTGTGTGTGGAAAATGGAGAGGTGGCAAATGTGTGCCTGATATGGGAGGGGTGTGCATGTGTGTGGTACAGGGTGTTGGTATATGTGTGTGTTGTGTGAGGGGGGATGTGTTTGTGTGTGTAGTGTGTGTGTGTATGTGGCAGTGGTATATATGTTTGAGGTTGTGTGTGTGAAATGGGGTAGTGGTAAATGTGTGTCTGATAAGTGAGGGGTGTGGTATAGGTCGCGGTATATTTCTAACGTTGTGTGTATGTTGTACATGTGTGTGGTATATGAGGGGTGTGGGGGCATGTGGTATGTGGACAGGGAAAATGGTGTGCAGGTGTGTGGGATGTGTGAGTGTGTGTGTGTGTGTGTGTGTGTGTGTGTGTGTGTGTGGTATATGTGAGGTGCGTGTGTCAGAGGGAGCTGTCGTCAGTGACACCCCCAGTTGCCCTAAGGACTCTTATCTCACACACTCCTTTACTTCCGTTCTCACACGGCCCTGTCAGGTCAAGTGACCGCCCTGGGCCTGGAGAAACCTACAGGAGCAAGAGCTGCTTGTCCTTCTCCCACAGACACTCAACAGAATTCAGTCACCCCCTCAAGGCCGCTGGGAGGCCCTGGGCCCACTCAGCTGCCTGCTGCCCCCTCCCACCGGCCCCCAGGAGGCGGCAGCTGCTTGTGCACCCAGACGGGCTGTGCTGATCGCAGGGCCCAGATCCTCTCAGAGTCTGGGGGGCGAACGCTCCGCCCAGGGGTGCCCTCCTGAGGCAGGGGCTGGGCCCAGGATCTCTGGGTTCTTGTGTGGGGCAGCCTCAGCCTCAGCCAGGGTGTGGGGTGGCCGGCAGGGGGCTACAGGAGAGGAAGCGGCTGCCCCTCCCGGCCCACCTCTCTCCAGGTGAGGCCTTTCAAGGGAGTCTAACGGCTGAACCTTGGTGCTCCCACTGCCTCCCCCGAAGACCAAAGGAAAAGAAGTCAGTGGAAAGTTTCCCTGCCTCGTCTCGGCCCCGCGCCAGCCGGTTCCTCCCCCTTCAAGAGCAGCTTCTGGGGCCAACAAAGACCCTGAAGTGTTGCCCTCCCCAGCTGCGCCTCAGCCAAATGTCAGGCTGTTTACAATCTCCAGGGACCAGTTCCTGGGGTGTTGACAGCCCGCCCAGGGCGGCACAGGCCCAGGTCCTGGTCCCCAGGGCAACCGCAGGCCAGGGCACTCACTGCACAGGAAGCAGGACTTGTGGAAGCTGTTCCCTTCGCACTGCACCTCTTCAGCAAAGTAGACTGTCTTCTGGCACACCCCGCACTTCTTGCCTCCTCCCCAGTTCGGCATTCTGGAAAGAGACGCAGAACCGGGCGTTGGTTCTCCAGGGAGGGAGTCGTGAAGGACAGCCGCGGGCAGGGTGGGCAGTGTGGGCAGTTTCTACACTTCCACTGCTCCCCGCAGATCCCCCCAAGCGTCCTCCTCACCCCCCGTCAAGCTCTCCACACCCTGTGAAGAGCCACAGACCCAGCCTCCCGCTGCAGGCACGGGGCGCCACGGAGGCAGTGAGTGGGGCTCCCAGAAACCGGGGTCTCTGTAAGGTTCATGACAAGGGAAGTCCACACCGTTGAGGCCCCGGGGCGAGAGGGAGAAGTCAGGGCGAAAGCAGCCGATGTTCATGACAAAGTCCGCTCCACATCTGTTATCGCTCAGGGAAGGGGCCCCCATCCCACCAGGGGCTGCTGAGGCAGCGTGACCTGCTCTGTCTTCCTGTGGGGGGCGTCTCGGGGACAGCCTGTATAGCGACCCTCTGAGCTCCAGCCATGGGTTTCCCCTGCTCGTGTGTTTGTGTGTGTGTGTGTGTGTGTGTGTGTGTGTGTGTGTGTGTGATGCATGAAAGGTATGTGTGGATGGTAATATATGTGCAGTGTGTGTGTGGAAAATGGGGAGGTGGCAAATGTGTGTGTGTGTGTGTGTGTGTGTGTGTGTGTGTGTGTGTGTGTGTGTGTGTGTGTGTAAGCCAGAGTTCACCCAGGACACACCTTGGGTCTGTTTGGATCCGGGGGGCTGGTGAAGGCCGGATGTTCCAGCCCCCACCCCCAGACTGAGTCGCCCTCAGGAGAAATTTTTAGTGAGCACCTTAGAGAATCCAAAGCCAACGGCCCGAGGAGAAGTTGAGGTCTCAGTTCTGTTTCTTGGGGGGTTTTTTTTGTTTTTTTTGGGTCACACCGGGTGATTCACAGGGGTTACTCCTGGCTCTGCACTCAGGAATTACCCCTGGCAGTGCTCAGGGGACCATATGGGATGCTGGGAATCGAACCCGGGTCGGCCGCGTGCAAGGCGAACGCCCTACCCGCTGTGCTATTGCTCCAACCCCCCGAGCTCTCAGTTCTGAGCCAGGATCTGCTCCTCACCCTGCGTGGCCAGTGCCACGGCAAGGCCTTTGGTCCATCTAAACCATGATGGGGGCATCTGGACAGTGGGGAGACAGACAGGGGCACTTTGTGGGCTAGACCTGAGTGTGGCAGAGGGGTGGCACTGAGCCTGGCATCTCAATGGAAAGAAGGGTCCTCCGGTGTGGCAGAGACGGTGTCACAGCCCGGCTGCAGGGTCAGGGTGGCACGGGGGCTGAGGGCGAGGGCGGCTGGGAGCAGAGACCCCTGCAGCTGACCAGACCTGCTTCTCACCTTGCATTTCCATCAGAACCTCCGCAAGCCCAAGACGGAGCCTGGAAACAGGCCCTTCTGGGCCTTGCCACAGAACCACATGGGCCCAGGCAACTGTGGGGACAAGTGGGTGCCGAGACAGGCCAGGGACGGAGCCAAGGGGTGTCTGAGGGGTGTTGCTTTCGGAGGCAAAGGAGCCGAAGGAGGAAGTTCACCTGGTCACGTGTCCCGGAAACACTGACCAAGGGGAGGTCAAGCCTACCCCTTCCTGGGCTCGGGGCTGTGCCAGCAGCTGGGCGGCCCTGGCCAGCACAGAGAGAGGCCCAGCCCGACGGCTAAGGGCATCCCAGCCAACTGAGGGTGGACACGGGCCTCAGCCCACAAAGAGGGTGTCCAGGCTCAAGAGGGGAGCCCAGGCCCCAGAGCACCTGGTTGGTCAGTTCGCACAGGTGTTGAATCCATATTTAGAGGAAGGCGCTGGAGCGATAGTACAGCAGGTCGGGCGTCCTGCCTTGCACGCGACCCACCCAGGTTCAATCCCTGGCACCCCGTTATCGTCCTCAAGCATCGCCAGGAGTGAGCCCCGAGCACTGTGGGGTGTGGCCCCAAAACAAAACTTACTTGGAAATGAGCAGGGATGTGGGTCCAGGGGTAGAGTGAACACTTTGCAGGTGTGAGGCCTGGGTGTGGCCCTGGTGGCCCCTGACCGGCGTCCAGTGTGGCCCCCCCAAAACAGCAGTGTAGGGGGCCCTGATGCTGGAGGCCCCGTGCAGGCTTGGGGCAGGCTGTGAGCAGTGTGCAGTGGCTGCGAGCGACACCCCCAGCCCGAAATCTCAGTCTTCACCGAGGCCTCGTCAGAGCCCAGGTCTTGTCTGCTCCCTCCCTGGGTCCCTCTGTGCTAAGGTTGCTGCAGCCCAGGGCTTCCAGGCCCCCACCCCCGTGCCCCAGAAATGCAACCCCAGCGGGGACTCCCACTTTATCCTCCATCTCTCTGGGTGCCACCTCCTGGTCGGTCCCCTGGGAGTCTAAGCCCTGTCCCCCAGCCGCACTCACGGAGGCACCCCGTGCCCCTCACCCCCCACAGGGTGCCCAGCCCTTCCTGGCACTCTGCCCGCCACCCTCCAGGCCTGCCCTCGAGGGAACACGTGTGCCACATCCACCTTCCAGGCGCCCTCTCCCTGCCCCCCTGCCTGGACCTGCGCTGCTGGCGCAGAGACCGGCCTGTTACATAATCCCAGCCCACGGGGCCCCGGGCGGGGGTTCTGGGGAGTCCTGGAGACAAAAAAGGTTGAAACCCTCCTGATCCCCTGGGAGAGTTTTCTGTCAACGGGCCCCGGGAGACTGAAATCAAAGTGAAAATCAGACAAGGGTTTTATTCGATCCTCCGAGGACCCCAGGGACAGGCTGGCGGGGCTGACAGAGCTGAGGGCCTGTGGCACGTGTGAGGGAGATGACAGGCTTTCACGAGAAGGCACCAAAGCCCGTGTCACGCCAGCACCCACGGCATGCGCCACGACCCCGGGATCAAAGGAGAAGTGTCCATCCCTGGCTGAGTGCGGGGATTTTCCTGACTGTCCTGACCTTGAGCTCTGTGACCCCACAGGGGAGGGTGTGGGTGTAGGGGGGCTTTTCTCCTCATTCTCCGGCTGCTCCCGGCTCCTCCTGGACCCACCATGCACGCGGTGGGCACCAGTGGGCAGAGGTACACGCCCGGCAGCTCTGCCCCTCGGCTTTCTGTCAGTCCCTCAGAGGAGGGACATGATGGTCCCCAAGTAAAAGTGCAGTCGTCACCCTCCTGGCCCCTGAGTGAGGAGAGGGGAGGCACGGGGAGTCGGGGCCTCCAAGGGGGACGCCCCAGTCCCAGCTGATAGCGAGTCGGGAGAAACTGTGCTGACATCACTCAGCTGCTGAATTAAGCCAAACCTAAAAGTCGGCCTCCTGAATTTTCCAGTCAAACACCCACACTCCCCCCCCCCCGCCCTACACCACCACCCCCGCCACCCCCCTTCCCTTAATTGCTCCAGCCTGTCACTTTGCAGCTGGATGCTTCCCAGAGAGAGAAGCAATCAGGGCCAGACCACGTCTGGAATCCGCTTCCAGCCCATCCCCCTCTCGCTGCCTCACCTCCCTCCAGGAGCCTCCCCAGGCCCCCACAGCCTCCACCACTCCCACTGCTGGGGACTTGGCAGCACCCCCACAAATCTCATTCACAGCCGTCTTACTCCAGAACCTTCCAGCTGCTTCCTGCGAGGCGCCTCACACATCATCGTGGTGGGCTGATGGCACCCGGCAAGAGAGGCATGGGAGAAAGAACCCCGCTGATGCCCACATGATGCTGGGAGGCTGTTCGGGCGGGGGGGGGGGGGTGTCTCCTCGAGGGTCTGTGGCCAGGAGTCCCCTGCCCTGCCGTGTCCAGCCAGGTCGGCCCCTCGTGCCCCCTTCAGAGTCTCTAGATGTGACATCTCAGTCCCCTTCCTCCGGGAACCAGCTCCTAGAAGCCCCCAGGCCCCGGTTCCAGCCTGGTGGGGAGCATAGAGCTCAGAGCTGCCCGGTTAGAGAGCACCCAGGGCCTCCTAAGGAGGACCACGGCAGCAGCCGTGCCCCCCACGCTGCAGAGGCCCTGGTCCCCAGCTCTCAGGGCAGGTCCTCACCCACCCCTGGCCATGGCGCAGACAGGAGGAATTGCATGTTCCGGGGGAATGTGCTCCTTCAGAGATGACCACGTGTGACCTGGAAGCCCCCCTAGCCCCCTCCCAGACACCCCTGCCTGGCCCCTACAGCCTGTAGGCACCGCCTCCTCTCTCTCTCCCACCTGCACCAGGAGCTGTACCCACTGCACAGAATGGAAAACAAGGTTCGGGCCAGGTCAAGCCCTGCAGTGGCCGCCGACGCAGGACAGGGACCTGGGGCAGGCACGGCCAACGCTGAGCCTCTGTCCCCCCGCATGGCCACGCTGCCCACCCACCCCCCACCAGCCCTATTTCAGGCACACAGTCCATCCACTCCCAGCCCCACCAGCGGGGCCCCGCTCCGTGCCCCTAGGGCTCCCCTGAAGGGAAGAAAGTTCCCCCAACCTCGTGGTCAGACTCTGTTCCAAGCCATGTTTTGTTCCCAGACACAAAAGCCCTTCTGGATCTGGGGGAGCCCCAGAGCTCCATAAAGGCCGCCCTGTTCTCCCTGGCTCCGAGTCAGGGCCCCGTCCAGCCGGGGGAAACAGAAACACGGGCGGCGGGTGAGGGGCTCTGCTCAGGGTGCTCCTGTTAGACCATCCTGTGAGAGGGCTCCTGGGACCCCCGGCGACCACACAGCCCAGGCAGAGGGCCTCTCCCTCCTCTCCACCTCCAGGGGACCCCTCCAGGACACCCCAGCTGTGGGGGGGGGGCGGCAGCTTCTCTCCCCATCTTCCTCCCAACCCTTCCTTTCTGCCAAATCCAAGAGCCAAATTCCCGCTGTCCTGGGGAGGCGGGATGGCCTTAAAAGGAGACCTGGCTCCCTGGCTCCTTCCCAACCGCCCTCCCAGTGCTGGGGACAGAGGCTGGGGTGGGGGGGAGCGTGAAGGGGGGTCCCCGAGGTGGGAGAGTTCCAGCGGGGAAGAAGCAGCGCCTGGAGCCCCCCCCCCCCTTTCCCCGCCCACTAGACCAGAATGTGACTTTCCTCGCCGCCCTTCAGCTTGCTCTTCTCCAGTGACTCGCTGGACCCCCGATGGCTGTGCTCTGAGGGTCTGACACAGCATGGAGCGCAGAGGCCACATGCGGAGACGGCTTTCTGACCTCCCTCCTGGCTAGCCCGCATCTGGAGGGCACATGCCAGCAGCCCCCCTCGGATGTGTGGGCCTGGGGGTGGAGCGGTACACACCAGGCCTGTCCTGCCGTGGGGTCTGTGGGCTGCTCTGTGGACAGCGCCGTCCCTTGGGGACTGTCCTGACCTGGGTCTCTCTCACTGTGTGGAGTGGCTGGACAGGGGACAGAGCCTGGACTTTCTGCAAAGGGCCGCAGTAGCTGATCAGCTAATTCCTTGACAAAAGAGGACCCTTGGGGCTGGCAGGAAGCTAAATGCCCAGACTGACCTCTCTCTCTCTCTCTCTCTCTCTCTCTCTCTCTCTCTCTCTCTCTCTCTCTCTGCTTCTTGGGTCACACCCGGCGATGCACAGGGGTCACTCCTGGCTCTGCACTCAGAAATTACTCCTGGCAGTGCTCTGGGGACCATATGGGATGCTGGGAATCGAACTTGGGTTGGCTGCGTGCAAGGCAAATGCCCTACCTGCTGTGCTGTCGCTCCAGCCCCAAGACTGGCCCCTCTGAAGGACAGACACAGAATGAGCTCTCTCATGTGTGGCATATAAAGACATAGTGGGAGAATGACACACGCCCAAAGGCAATGGAAGCAAAGAGCAAGCTCCCAGCAGGAAGTTGCCACGGGGGGGGGGGGGGGGCTGGGGGGTAAACAGGTCAGGGAAGGGAACAAGATGGCCCTCGTGGAGGGACGAGGTCAATCTGGATGAGAGCGGAGTGCTGAGAGGAGGCAAAAAGCACCGCCATAGAGGCAGGCTGGGGGGCGGAGGGAAACTGGGGACATTGGTTGAGGGAAGTGGACACCGGAAAAGGGACTGGTGCTGGGACACTGCGTGCCTGAAACTCAATCATGAGTAGTCCTATAATTTTGTAATTCACGATGATCCAATTAAAGAACAATTTTTAAAAGACTGGTCTGGGGCTGGAGCGATAGCACAGCGGGTAAGGCATTTGCCTTGCACGTGGCTCCAATTGACTTGGGTTCGATTCCCAGCATCCCATATGGTCCCCTAAGCACCTTCAGGAGTAATTCCTGAGCACAGAGCCAGGAGTAACACCTGTGCATCGCCCGGTGTGACCCAAAAAGCAAATTTAAAAAAAAAACCCAAAACTGGTCTTTTTGAAGACCAATTAGAGTCTGCAGCCCACCCCTGACCCCTGAGTGGCCACTCCAAGAGCCAAAGTGTGTGTGTGGGTCAGTGAAGGAGCACCTAGCTGGACGAGGCCCTGGGTCGATTCAGTACCGCTGAGGGAAGAATCGCCAGACCCTGTCTCCAGAGGACCAAGATAACAGCTCACACAGCCCCGAGGGAGCCCCGAGACCCAGATTCCTACATTGCCCCCAAATCTTCTGGCAGTGAGGCCGAAACCCAGGTCCAAAGTGGCCAGGATCAGGTTTAAGAACCGACTGAAATGGGCCGGAGTGATAGTACAGCGGGTAGGGCTCTTGCCTTGCACACAGCTGACCTGGGTTGGATCTACAGCACCCAGCATGGTCCCCGGAGCCTGCCAGGAGTGATCCCTCAGAGCAGAGCCAGGAGCATCGCCAGGTGTGTCCCCCGCCAAAAAAAAAAACAAACATTTAGAGATTTACAACTCTTATCCGACCGCTGGCGCCCCAGAAGTCCCTGACAGGACACACAGGTGGAAAATTCCCTCTGGGCCGCTAGGGACTCCAATTCCTGAGGGCCCAAGGGCGTCTTCTGGACCCAGAGCCGGGCCCCACCCTCCCATGCAGGGAGCCCGGCCAGGCTCCGGAGAGAACGTGCTGCTCACCTGACCTGGGTCAGGTGGTACCTGGGCAGCTACAAAGGACCACACCTTCCTTCCCACCCCCTGGCTCCACGCGCCGCCCCGAGCGGGCAGCCAAGGGGCAAGGGCAAGGGCGAGAGGCCCATTGGTCAGTGCTCAGAGCCCACGTCCTGGAGGTGAAGCTGAAAGCTCAGGAAACGGACCCGCTGCCGGTGAGAGGACCCAGTGGTCCTGAGACCTCTGAGCCTACCCTTGATGGCTTCAGCCCCCAGCTGTGACTGCTACCTCAGGGGCTCCACGGGGCCCAGGTCAGGCTGGCCACTGGGTCACCGCGCACCCCAGGCCTGACTGTCCTCTGGCTCTGCTCGCTCCCTCTCTGGGGAAGCTTTACGGCCCTGGCTGGCTTCCCCCCACTCCCCCTGCACATCCCGCCCGAGAGCTTTGACAGCAGAACCTTCCGCTCAGAGGTGGGGCTCCGAAACCTAAAGGTCGGCCCAGGTCGAAACAGGGGTCCCTGGTTCCTTTGAGTGGTGCAGAAGGAGGAGAGGAAATCGTACAGGAGATTAACTGCTCCCGGGCTAATGAGCAGATCCGATTGCTTCGCTTTGATCTGGAATGATGTCAACTTGGACTGGTAACAATCGGCTATTTCAGGCTGAAAAGGCCTGAGTGACCTCACTGTGAATGAGTTTCTAAAGGCAAGAACAGGGGCTGGGGAGATAGCCCAGCAGGTAGGGTGTTTGCCTTGCACACAGCCCGCTTGGATTTGGTCCCCAGCATCCCATATGGTCCCCTGGGCTCTGCCAGGAGTGATTCCTGAGTGCAGAGTTAGGAGTAAGCCCTGAGCATTGCTGGGGCATGGCCCCAAAACAAAACAAAACAAAACAAAACTTTTTTTTTTTTAAATCTAAAAATAAAAGCAAGAACAAATTTGCACTCAGACATTATAAATATGGCTTGCTGGCAGTTGGGGGCTCCGGAAACTCCTCCCACACTGTGGCTAGCAGGCAGAGGAGACGGGGTGCCTTCAAGGGGTGAAGAGTCGGGGTCCATCCATGAGCCTTCTATTTCTCCCTCCTTTGTCATTGTGGAGGAATCAGACGCTGCCTTCTGGTCCCTGGGAGGCCCTGGAGAGGCCAGCGTCTGGAAATGCTCGCTGCCTCGGTATTTACACGCTTTACCATACATGGGCATTACTCCAGGCTGACGTCAGGCAAATTCCTAGGCAGCTGCGTAGTACAGCCTTGTCAGTACCTTCGAGATTCCTGACAACTTAAGTGCAGGTTCCTGTCTGGTCGGTTCTCAAGACGCCCCCTCCTGACCCCACTCCCCCAGTCCACGTGTATGTGTGTGTGTGTGTGTGTGTGTGTGTGTCTGTCTGTCTGTCTGTCTGTCTGTCTGTCTGTGTGTCTGCCTGTCTGTCCAGGTGCAAACCTATTCTTCAACCTCAAACACATCACACCTAGTGAAAGATTTCCCACTGGGACCTGGGACCTGACTGCCGGGGCTCCCCCCTCCTCCCTGTCCAGGCATCGCTGTGAAACCCACAGGCTGAGTTCGACCTCTGCCTGCCCACATTCACTGTCTTACTGATAAAAGTCTGTCCACCAACTCCAAGCACTTTATAGAGCCAAAAGCTAGCAGGTCCTTGCGGGAGTGGATCTAGAATAAAATCAGAGACCAGTAATAATTTTCCTGGCTGGGCATGAGCTGGGAAAGCCATGGACCATGGTTCCCTTGGCCACTCCTGCTCCAATGTTGAGCCTCTGGGCCTCAGTTTCTTCATCTGTCCAATGGACAGCAGTATGCCTCCCTCACCGTGTCCAGGACAAAATGTAGGAAGGGTTCAGACCAGTTTCTGGCGAGCAACAGACTCATGACTGTTCCCTTCCATGTCTCTCC
This sequence comes from Sorex araneus, assembly GCF_027595985.1. Lineage (NCBI taxonomy): Eukaryota > Metazoa > Chordata > Mammalia > Eulipotyphla > Soricidae > Sorex > Sorex araneus. The sequence continues at coordinate 34,785,386 of NC_073308.1, forward strand.
TGGTGTCTACCAGGACAGTCCACAGAGGGTACATGATTGGCATGAAGGAAAAGGTCTGTTTAGGCTCCCTGGGCACCTCTTTGGCCTTTCCAGATATCAACCCCGGGAAACAGAGCAAGACCCATGAGCTCTGGCTGGTTCTCAGCACCCCTGCCCCGGGGGAAGCTGCCTGGTCACCCTGTCTGGCCATCTGCAAGGTTAAGAGTGCCCGGTAGGCGCCACGCTGGGAGCCCAGTACTGAGTATCTACTGCACGCTACTGGTGCACAGCACCATGGGGCGTCCTGGCTGCAAGGGCAGGGAGAGGTTGGCGATGAGGCGGGTGCCAGGAGGAAGGGCACGGGCAGCCCAGAGGCGTGGGTCTGCCACCGCTGACCAGCCTTTCTCTCCAGTAGCCTCCCCAGCCCCAAGGTCTGCCTCACGGGCTTCCCCCACTCCGGCCACGCCCTCTGTAGGATAAACTTCCTTCCCTGCCCAACAGGTCCCCCCACACCGGATACCGGCCTGAGACACAGGGTCAGTCCTGGAGGGGCAGGACCCGGCTGGCTTCCGTTAGGATGGGCTGAAAGCAGTGGATGGCAAGAGGGTGACCGGGCCTGAGCCAGCTCGGGGCTGGACAATGAGAAGGCAGCAGTGGGGGGAGCCCAGGGGACCCAAAGACTGTCCCCTCACCCATCTGCCCTCTGAGGACACGGGGAAGGGGAGCAGGCAGCACCGGGAAGAGTCAACAAGCTCCCTTGAATGTCAGGTCTGTGACATGTCCCCAAAAAACACCCCAAGAGAAACTGAGCATTGAGAGGTTGCTGGCCCCAGGGACAAACCAAACTGAGCATTGAGAACCAGTGTAAAGGTGTCCCCAAAACTGAGCGTTGAGAAGTTATTAGTCCAAAGGTTCCCCAAAACTGAGCATTGGGAATCAGTCCAAGGGTACCCCCAAAAGTGAGCATTGAGAAGTCATTACTTCAGGGGCTTTCCAAAACTGAGCATTGAGAACCAGTCCAAGGGCACCCCCAAACTGAGCACTGAGAAGTTATGAGCCCAAGGGTCCCCCAAAACTCAGCATGGTAAAGCCGCATGTACCCCAAGAGTACATTTGAAATAAAGTCAGTCAAGACCCAGTTGTCTGTCCTCCAACTGTCTTCGGAATACAGAGCTCAAGGGTGTCCCAGCTGCCTCTCTGACGGCACCCCAATTCTGGTGGTGCTCCCAGGGAGTGGATGCTTCCTTCCCCCTGGGAGCCCCTGCCTGGACCCAACTCTCACTTGGGGTCCTGCGTGGATCATAGCCCAGGACCCGCCCGGAGCCAGGCGGGGTGTGGGGGGGGTACAGCTGGACACCTGCCTGCAGGGCCCTGTGCGTGGCTGTTCCTACCAGAGGGCGCCGTCCCACCCCCCCCCACCCCCAGCTGAAGGACAGTCCACTCAGCCCCGCGGGCTCTTCCAGGCCCCAGCTGGCTCCCCACCTGGCTCCCAGATGTGGGATGCGGGGAGGTGAGCCCCTCAGATCCACATCCCGGACACTCCCGGCACCTGCGCTGGGGCACAGCTGCGGCCTCCAGATGTTCCCCGCGCCCGGGTCGGGGTGGCGCGGGTGCCCTCATCCCCGGCCCCACAAAGCGCGACAGTGCCGCCCAGAATCGCCGATTGTTCTGCGAGGGCCCCGCGCGCGGTGGGGGCGCCCGGGGCGCGGGCGGGGCGGGAGCTCGCGGCCGCGGGACGGAGACGCGCCCCTGCTCCCGACTCCCGGCGGCCGGCGCCCCCCGCCCGCCGCCCCCAGCCTCCTTCCAACTTTCCTGGAGCGGCCCGCGGGTGGCACGGCGCCGGGGCCGCACTCACCTGGCAGCGGGCTCGGTCCGGGCGGCGCGGGCGGGAAGCGCTCTCGGAAGCGGCGGCAGCGCGCGCCCCGCCTGCGCCCCGTTTTGTTCCGCGGGCGGGAAGGCGTGTCCGGACCACGCCAACCAGCGCGCTTTGCACACCGCACCACGCAGGGCTGATGTCACGGCCCGGCCCGGACGCCGCTCCTGGCGCCCCCGCGGGCCTACTGCGCGCCGCCCCGACGGGCAGGACCTCGGGGTTCCTGGTAGGCAGGCGGGAGCCGCAGATCAGCCCTTTTAAAAGAGGGAGGCGGCCTGGGCCTGGGGCCCGTTCTCTGCGCCCCTATCCACCCCTGGCCCTCACCTCCTTGGCACCCTGCGGACCCCGAGCCCCGCCAGCCAGCCCAGCAGCGAGGCATTCAGGCTGACACATCTCTGAGAGTGGACCCCAGATTCCCTCCGCGCTGGGGGAGGCCCCTATAAGAAGAGTGGGGGCAAGAGAAAGGGGTCTCACATTTGGTGGCAAGGTGTAAAGAATGGCGAGGTCAGGTCGCTTCACCTCTGATCCGGCCTCTTCCTCTTCCTAAAAGGTTCCTCGGTCAGACTCAGCCACCAACTCCCAACTTCTGTCCTGGGAAAGCCAAAGGAGGGCGGAGAGAATACAGCAGGGAGAGTGTTTACCTAGCCGGGGGTAAACGCTACAGACCGGGGTTCCACCCAGTTCCAATTACAGGCACCCCACGTGGTCAGGAGTGATCCTGAGTACCACTAGGTGTGGACCCCAAATCAAAGACCAAAAAAAGGAAGAAAGAAAAAGGAAAGAGAAAAAAGTAGAAATAAAGTGTATTCATAAAAAAGAAAAGAGGGCCTGGAGTGATATAGCACCGTGGGTAGGGTGTTTGCCTTGCACCCGGCCGACCTGGGTTTGAATCCCAGCATCCCATATGGTCCCCTGAGCACTGCCAGGGGTGGTTCCTGAGTGCACAGCCAGGAGTAATCCCTGTGTATAGCCAGGTGCGACCCAAAAAGCAAAAATTAATTAATTAATTAATCAATTAATTAAATAAAAAAGAAAAGAGAGAAAGAAAGAAGGAAAGAAAGAAAGAAAGAAAGAAAGAAAGAAAGAAAGAAAGAAAGAAAGAAAGAAAGAAAGAAAGAAAGAAAGAAAGAAAGAAAGAAAGAAAGAAAAGAAAGAAAGAAAGAGGGGCTGGAGAGATAGCACAGCGGGTAGGGCGTTTGCCTTGCACGCGGCCGACCCAGGTTCAAATCCCAGCATCCCATATGGTCCCCTGAGCATGGCCAGGGGTAATTCCTGAGTGCAGAGCCAGGAGTAACCCCTGTGCATTGCCAGGTGTGACCCAAAAAGAAAAAAAAATAAACAAATAAAGAGACAACATAGAAAGAAAGAAAGAAAGAAAGAAAGAAAGAAAGAAAGAAAGAAAGAAAGAAAGAAAGAAAGAAAGAAAGAAAGAAAGAAAGAAAGAAAGAAAGAAAGAAAGAAAGAAAGAAAGAAAGGGAACTTAAGAAAAGATAAAGTCATGCAATTTGCTGCAACATATCTGGATCTGGAGAGTGTCCTGTTATGAGTCAGAGGGGGAGCACAGACCCAGAATGAGTTCTCTTCTCTGTAGGACAGAGAAATCTGGCAGAGGAATAGGTGCTCAGTAGGAAGCTTGGCACTCCTGCAGGGGTGAAGAGGATAATTTAGGGAAGGGAACACCAGGACCATGGGGGAGGGGAAAGTGCCTGTCACAGAGGGAGGTTGAGGGGGGTGTGGGTGGGAAATTGGGAGCGCTGGTGGAGGGTAGTGGGCACTGGTGAAGGGATTGGTGTTGGAGCAATGTACACCTGAAACTCAATCATAAGTATCTTTTTTTTTTTTTCCACTGGCGAATGCTTCCTAACATTTTTTTTTTAATTTATTTATTTTTAATTAGAGAATCACCGTGAGGGTACAGTTACAGATTTATACACTTTTGTGCTTATACTTCCCTCATACAAAGTTTGGAACCCATCCCTTCACCAGTGCCCATTCTCCACCACCCGTAAACCCAGTGTCCCTCCCACCCTCCCCAATCCCATCTCCCCCCCACCCCACCCTGCCACTGTGGCAAGGCATTCCCTTCTGTTTTCTCTCTCTAATTAGCTGTTGTGGTTTGCAATAAAGGTGTTGAGTGGCCGCTGTGCTCAGTCTCTAGCCCTCATTCAGCCCGCAACTCCCTTCCCCCACATGGCCTTCGACTACAATGTAGTTGGTGATCGCTTCTCTGAGTTGACCTTTCCCCGGAACGTGAGGCCAGCCTCGAAGCCATGGAGTCAACCTCCTGGTACTTATTTCTACAGTTCTTGGGTGTTAGTCTCCCACTCTGTTATTCTATATACCATAGATGAGTGCAATCTTTCTATGTCTGTCTCTCTCTTTCTGACTCATTTCACTCAGCATGAAACTTTTCATGCCCATCCACTTGACTACAAAATTCTTGACCTCCTTTTTTCTAACAGCTGCATAGTATTCCATTGTATAGATGTACCAAAGTTTCCTCAACCAGTCATCCGTTCTGGGGCATTCGGGTTTTTTCCAGATTCTGGCTATTGTAAACAGTGCTGCGATGAACATACAATCATAAGTATCTTGGTAACTTTGTAAAGGAGGTAAAGGACCTTGCCTTGCTGAGGCCACTTGAATCCTATCCTGGTTCAGTCCCCAGCACTAGGTATGTTCCCCTGAACACTACCAGGGGGCACTCCTGAGCAAAAGGCAGGAGTCTGAACCAGGCACAGTACCTGAACACTGCTGGGGGTGGGATGTGTCCCCCTGAACCAAATTAAAGTTTAAAAAGAACCTGTAATGGGGCCAGAGCCATAGCACAGCAGGTAGGGCGTTTGCCTTGCACATGGCTGACCCAGGTTCGATCCCTGGCACCCCATATGGTTCCCTGAGTGCCACCAGGAGTGATCCCTGAATTCAGAGCCAGGAGTAAGCTGTGAGCACAGCTGGGTGTGGCCCTCAAACCAACATAATTCAAATGGGAATTAAAAAGAACCCACAAGCTTCCACAGGGGGCCGTGGAGCCGGGTAGGTGTGCCACCCTCACCCTGGTGCCACCAGTCATCTTCGCTCTCCAGGGAGCAGGGGCTGCCCGGCAGCTCAGTGCTCTGTGCAGAGAAAGGGTCCCCAGGGCTGTCTCCCCTGGAGAAAGAGCCCAGCATGGAGTGCAAAGGGTGCCAGCCTTTGCTTTCTACTTTTCTTTTCTTTTTTTTTTTTTGCTTTTTGGGTCACACCTGGCGATGCACAGAGGCTACTCCTGGCTCTGCACTCAGGAATTACTCCTGATGGTGCTCAGGGCACCATGTGGGATGCTGGGAATCGAACCCGGGTCGGCCGCGTGCAAGGCAAACGCCCTACCCGCTGTGCTATCGCTCCAGCCCCATCATTTATTTATTTTTGGGGGGGTCACACCCGGCGATGCACAGGGGTTATTCCTGGCTCTGCACTCAGGGATTATCCCTGGCGGTGCTCAGAGGACCATATGGGATGCTGGGAATCGAACCTGGGTCAGCCGCGTGCAAGGCAAGCACCCTACCCGCTGTGCTATCACTCCAGCCCCCTGCTTTCTACTTTTTAAACATCATTTTAGTTGAGGTTACATGGTTACGACACTCTCATTGTTCATGTTTTTGATACAAAACTTACTGACCCTCCACCACCACCTAAGTACGAGCCATCCCGCCATTGTCTCCAGGTTTCTTTGACTTTTACTTATTATTGTCATGCTGGTTCCAGTATCATCTTAGACTTGTCCCGCTGCCATGCTTTGCCCCCCCTTCAACTGCCAGGATCCGTCCCCCATGACGCCAGGTCCCTTCCCACTCCCTTGGCACTCTCAAGCCACAGATCTACTGACCTTATGGCTGGGTTTCTTCCCACCGAGAGCTGCCTAAGCCTCTGCTTTGCTTCTCACAGCACTCATGTGTGAGAGCAGGTGGTATCTGTCCTTTCTTTCTCCTTTGGTTTTAGGGACACACCTGGTAAAGCTCAGGGCTTATCAGGAATTACTCCCAGCACTGTGTTCAGGGATCACTCCTGGTGGGCTCAGGGGACCATGGGGTCCTGGAAATCAAGCCTGAGTCAGTCACTTGCAAGGCAAGGCAAGTGCCCTACCCACTATACTATCTGTTCGGCCCCTCTTTCTTTCTCCTTTAGATTTTTTTTTTCTTTTTGGGTCACACCCGGCGATGCTCAGGGGTTATTCCTGGTTCTACACTCAGGAATTACTCCTGGCGGTGCTCAGGGGACCATATGGGATGCTGGGATTCGAACCCGGGTCAGCCGCGTGCAAGGCAAACGCCCTACCCGCTGTGCTATCACTCCAGCCCCTCCTTTAGATTTTTTATTTTAATCACTGGAATTCACAATTCTGCGATGCTGTCCACGATCGTCCTTCTCTGTCTCAGCTCACTTAGCAAGAATTTCTCCAATTTCGTCCAGTAAACCGAGGCACTCCTGCTTCCTCTGGCTGAGCGCTATTCCGTTCTCTGTGGACGATGGTTCAGGACCTGCTTGCCTGGCCTCGAGCACTTGGCTTATTTCCAGACCACGAGCCCTGGACTTTACAAGAAGGTATTTGCTCCCCACCCGAGTCCAGCCCCTCCCTGGTCCTCCCCTGTCCCCTCCCCCCACATAAGAGCAGCCTTTGGGGGAACTCCTGGGCTTGGTTTGAAGGAACATGAAACACCTGATACCCAGCACAGAAGCAAAACCCTCTTAAAGGCAAAGCACAAACTTCACGTTCACAAGTTTTCCAATTATTCACTACGTTTTTTTTTTTGTTTTTTGTTTTTTGTCTTTTGACCAAGGGGGAAGTAAAGGTCAGGGCATTTGGTTTTGCTTCCCACTTCTTCTCAGTGGCGGCGCTGGTAGATGGATCGCATCCCTTTGTGGTGCTTTTCCAGCGTGACGGTTTGTGAGGCGGGAGACCGAGCCTGGGGGACTCGGATGGCACAGACTGGGCTCAGAGCGGAGCGGCTGGGGTCCCGAGGCTGGGGTCCGGCCTGGTGGGCGTGGCCAGACGGGGTTTGGGAGAGGGGAATTAACTTGGGACCATTTGCATGTAAGGAAAGCCAGGCTCTGTGCTCAGGGCTTGCTACTAGCGGTCCTCGGAGACCAGGCAGTGCTGGGAGTCAGACCTGGGCCTCCTTCGTGCTCACTAGCTTTTGGAGCCTCCTCAAATTTTTGTTTTGGGGGGCTGGAGTGATAGCACAGTGGGCAGGGCGTTTGCCTTGCACGCGGCCGACCCAAGTTCGATTCCCAGCATCCCATATGGTCGCCTGAGCATGGCCAGGGGTAATTTCTGAGTGCAGAGCCAAGAGTGACCCCTGTGCATCGCTGGGTGTGACCCAAAAAGCAAAAAACAAAAAAAAAACAAAAAAAAATTTTTTGTTTTGGTCTCTGAGCCACACTGGGTGGTGCTCAGGACTAATTCCTGGCTCTGCACTCAGGGATCACTCCTGGAGGGCTTGGGGAGCATACGGGGTGCCAGGCGTCGAACCCAGGTCAACTGCACGTGCGTAAACACCTTACCCACTGTGCTGTCTCTCCGGCCCATCCCCTCGGGCTTTCTGTCTGAGAATCTCTCTTCCCGAGCTCCAGGCGCTCTCTGGGGTCAAACTGCCTCATTCCCTCTGGCACCGCATTGGCTCAGAGGCAGGTTTAGGATGGTTTACACCTGGGCACCCCTTTGCCTGCACAGTCCACACATGTGGTACCACATCTTCCAGTCTGGACTGTGCCTAGGCCTCGGATGCCCTTAGACTCCGTTTCAGCCACAGGCAGCTGGGGACTGAGGGGTAGCACAGTGGGGAGGGTGCCTGCCGTGCACGCAGCCAACTCGGGTTCAATCTCTGGTTTCCCATATGGTGGTGCCCAGGAGTGATCCCTGGGCACGGACCCAGGAGGAAACCCTGGGCACTGCTGGGTATGGCCCCCCCAAATAAAACCAGCAAATGTCAGGGGGGTTGAAGAGCGTTTTTCCAAGAATAAAGCCGTGAGGTTGAAGAGATGGCTCCGAGGGCCCGAGTGTAGGTGTTTTTCTGTTGGTTTTGGCTTTGGTTTCGTTGGGGGCCTCACCCGGTGATGCTCAGGGCTTACTCCCGGCTCTGCACTCAAGAGTCACTGTTGGCAGTGCTCAGGGAACCAGATGGGATGTTGGAGATCAAGCCTGGGTCGGCCGCATACAAAGCAAGTTCTCTCCCTGCCGTGGGAGCTGCAGTGTGCACTTTGCATGTGGGGGCCCCAGGCTTGGCCCCTGGCATTGTATGGCAGCCCAGGCCCCATCAGAAATAACCCCTGAGCACCACCAGGGGTGGCCCCAAAATGGAACAAACAAAACATATGAAGAGTCTGCAGGGAGGACGGTTGTGTCCAGCCCCGCGGGGCCTCCCTGCTCAGCCGCTATGAACGGGTCAGTGACAGCAGCCGGAGGCCACCTGTGCTGGTCTCCAGGAGCGTCTGCCTGTCCTGGGGACACGGAGCCTCCCTCGGTGCTCTCCTGCCTCTGCTCTCCGCTGGCTCATGGGCCTAACAAAGGCTCGGGGAGCTGGGGGAGACGTGGGGGTCTCTGGGCTCAGCAGCCGGGCCCAGAGGCCTGTACTCCCCACCTTGGCTTTTAAATGGAATCACGATGAGATACATAGTTGCAAAGTTGTTCAGGGTTTTAAGTCTCAGTTATGCAACGTTCTAGCACCGGTTCCTTCACCAGCACACACTCCCCACCACCAAAGCCCCCCATAGCCCTCCTGCCAAGTCCCCACTCCCCTGAACTCGCTTTTGAGATGAGTCTCAGGTCAGTCTACTCATGCGGTCAGTTTGGAGGCCAGGACCTTGGGTAGACAGAGTGTTGCTCATTCCCGCACCGGGACTGCCCAGGCTGGCGCCACCCAGCCAGGAGCTAGCCGCTATGCAGAGCCAGTGAGCGGGTTCCAGGACCCCCCCCCCCCATTCCTGCCCCCACGCCTCCAAGGGGTTGAAGGAGTCAGACACAGGAGGCTCTGGGCTCTGGGAAAGGTCTGGACTTCACCTTCTCCGAGATAGTCTGTGCCAGGGCCTCTGGGCTGACCCCCCCCCCCGGCCCAAGAGGAAGTGGGGTTCACTGCAGGTAGAGCAGCTCCCCCCAACTCCCTCTCCTCTGTCCTCTCTGACCAGCGCCCCAAGGTCAGGCCTGCTTTCTCGCTTCCTGTGGGGAGCAGTGCTTGTTCCTCTGGCCCCCAGCCAAGCTGTGCCCACACCCCAGATCTCTGACGTCTCCCATTTGTCCGTCCTTCCTGCCCCACGGCAGGGACTCCTGGGGGAACAGAGCAGCTGGGGGACACGTGAATGAAGAGTCCCAAATAGGCAGTGGCTGGGGTCAGGCTTTCGTCCTCACAGCTGAAGCTAATAGTTTTGTTGTTGTTATTGTTGGGTCACACTGGGTGGGAGGGGGGGGTGCTCAGGGCTGACTCCTGGTTTTGTGCTCAGGGATCACTCCTGGTGGGGTTCGGGGGACCATCTAGGGTGCTGGGGATCGAACCTAGGTCTGCTGCATGCAAGGCAAGCGCCTTACCCGCTGTACTATCACTCTGGCCCCTGAAGCTGATAGTCTTGTAGCACCAGCCCCTGGAGGCTCCAGGAACGTGTGACTTGCTCTTCTATGAGTTCGTTGGTGAAGCTGAGACATGGGGCCTCCTGGGACAGCTTACACCCTTCATTCATGGGAGTGGAGCCTGTACTTGGCGTGGGGGAGCCTGGATCAATCCTCGTCATCACATGGTCCCCGAGCTCCCCTGGGAGCAGCCCCCAGGATCAGGGCAGGAGTAACCCCTGAACACTCACCCCGAAAAGCCAAAAGGGAAAGAAAAAAATGGGGACAACGAAGGCCCAAGGAGGAAGGTGTTCACTGCACCTATTTTAATTATTTTTGTAAGGCACTGGCCTTGGGGTATTCAGAGACATTTCAGAGCTGAAAGACACTTAGAAAAAGTCAGGTCCCTAACTAGGACCTGGGTCTTTTGGGGTGGGGGGAGAAGGAGCTGCTGGGGTGAGCCTAAGGCCTGGTACATGGGGGACATTATCTCTGCCCTCCTTACATCCTTAACCTAAGAATCACTCCTGGTGATGCTGGGGATTGAGCCCAGGGTCCCACGTGTGCAAGGCAAGTATTCCACCGTGGAACCACATCTCCAGCTTAAACCTGCCTTTATAGGGTCCAGGACAAAAGTGCCAGCTGTGTGATCCAGAACTAAAATATTCACACAAGTCATCCCGCAGAATGGCTGGGCACTAGCTGCATGCCAGGACCTGGGACTCAGTGGCTGAGGCTGTTGACACCTTTCCTACCTGTTTTGCATGTGAGGGGACCCAGGCTTAGAGCCGGAACCTTGTTCAGTGCCTGTGTGACCCTGATCTGGACCTCGCTGGCCTCGTGGGAATGAGATGTTGCATGGCCTCAGGGCTCACAAGGTCCCCTTCTAGCAAAGGGGAGGGGGGACATGTCTGGCCTCTGGGGCTTGAAGTCAGGCTTTCTCTTAAACGTTGGTTTAAATACTCCAGCACACACGCATGTGGGGACTGGCCAAGAAAGGGAACAGTGCCCCCTGTGGCACCAGGGTCCCTGACAGTGTTCGAAGAATCTGGGCACTATGAATAGACACCCCCAAGTGGGGCGGGGTGGTCTTTATGGAGTTTTCTGGACATGCTCTGCAGTTCTACTTCATAACAGAAGAATCAAAGGGGGACCCTGACTCGATCTCCACACCCACGTTTCTGAGGCGCCTGGGCCCTCTCTGAGGCTGCAGGAGAAACAAGCCCAGTGGTTAAAGGCAAGAGAAAGACCTGGGAAGGTTGGGAAATAAAAAAACGCACGGGGCAAGAAACCCCAGCGATGGGAAATCTCTGTTGATTCCCTGGGGCCACTGACAGCATGGCCTAACAGAGAACATTCCAGCAAATCCTGGAAGGTGACAGAGAAAGTCACTCTGGAGGTTTCAAGGTTAGTCTTCTAGAATGTTCTAGAATAGGCCAGGCCACTTCTAGGTGCACCTCCTCTCCCCCGGACGCCCATCAGGGCTTCAGGCCCACTCTGCCCCTGCGCCCCAGCCTCCTCCTGTGCCCGCTGTCCACAGCAGAGCTGGCTGTGGTGCCCTCCCAGTGCCAGGGGTCAGGAGCCCGGGAGAGGCCCTGGCCTGGGCCCGTCGGCCTGGTGCACAGCACAGAAACAAGCTTCTCCGACGGGGGCTGGAGCAATAGCACAATGGGTAGGGCGTTTGCCTTGCACGTGGCCGACCTGGGTTCGATTCCCAGCATCCCATATGGTCCCCCAAGCACTGCCAGGAGTGATTCCTGAGTGCAGAGCCAGGAGTAACTCCTGTGCATCGCCAGGTGTGACCCAAAAACAAAAACAAAAAAACAACAAGCTTCTCCAACAGACCCCCAGGCGGTCATCCCAACTCCCCTCTGCCTCCCACCCCCACACAAACTCATGCCCACCCTGAGGACCGTCCACCTTCACAGTGGCCCTTTCTTGATGGCCGCCTGGCCGATAGCCGTGGCTGAAGGCCTTGAAGGATGGAGACTTGTGACGTCTCAGTCCATCAGAGTCCACAGGATGAAACAGACTTCAAGACGGAAGAAAGGCCTGGATGAGTTCAGAACTGGCCACCACCCCATGGGCTCAAGAGGCAGAATCTTCTAGAAGGAAGGTCTCGGAGGGCAGGGCCCAAGCTCATTCCTTTGCTTACAGGCCTTACAAGGAGCAAACAGCTCCTGGGACTAAGGCCTCTCTTAACAAGGGACGCGCCGGGAGGAAGGCTGCCACCTGCTGGTCATGTTGTGAAAGACAGCTCCCAGGAGCTGCGGGGGGGGGGGGGGGGGGGGGCCGGGGAACAACTTGGAATTTTATTTCTACCCCTGGATCTTTTGATATTTAATTTGAGCGGGATGGAGAGGTGGGAGAGGGGTGGACAGGATGGAACCCCGGACTCACATATGTGAGGCTCCACCACAGAGCTGCATTCCTGGCCCACAAAATGCAAGACTTTTGACTCTCATTCTTAAATATTTTCGGAATGTACTGAGCACCAAAACCAAAAAAATATGCTGGGACACTGGGCAGAGAAAGAAAGGCCTTTGAAGGTAGTGGAGGCTGCTTTCCAGCTTGCATTCTCTTCCCCACATGGGCAAATGTTCTCTCCCCACCGCCCTTTCTCCTCCGTGGGGAGGCCACTCCCCACTGTGACGCCCTCAGAATTCAAGGGAGAAGTGTGCCCCCCGCTGCTCTGGGAGGGCGCTGGGAAATATGGGGGGCTTCCTGGGGGGCTTCCTGGGGGCACGGGAGTGACTGGGGTGATCATAAGCAGTGACAGGGATGGAAGCCCCTGCTGCCCAGACAAGGCTCGTTTGATGACCTCTTGCTCTCAGGGTGTCTGAGCTCAGCTCAGAGACTCATGCTCGGACCCCAGCCTGGACTGTAGCCAGAGTCCGGCTGGCTGTGGTCCTCGGACACGTCCTTTCTCGCTTGGCTAGCCATGCCCCAGGACCCCTTTCTGAAGCCCCCACCTGAGGCCCCCCTCCCCGTCCGTGCTCTGGCTCCTGGGTGAGCCAGCAGCAGCCGAAGGCTCCTTCTTAAATCCAGCAGCAGAGGCAGAGGAAAGAAAAGCTCCCCGGAGTTCCGCAGGGAAAGCCCCCAAAGATTAGGCAAGAACAACTGTCCTTCACATCATAAAACACAAACTACCCATTCTCCATAATTACCACACCACGTTTGATGGGGGTTCAGATGGTAGGCAACAGATCATAGAGGGAAATATATATCTATATGCATATATACATATTTTCAGATATATATACCAAAGCTCACATCACCCAAACTTGAACATGTTAGTGATACCCTACAGAATGTCTTAATGGCTCCTGCCAAAATAGAACAATCTTCACACTGTTTCCTATGTGAACACTTTTTTGTAAGCATGTTCAGCAGTTCTTCATAACAGGCAATACGAAATATACTATTTCGATTGTGTTTTAGGACAGGGCTTGGGGCTTGGGATGGAAACATCCCGAATTTGGTGGAGGGAAAGTGTAATGAGGTGGGATTGGTGTTATTGAAGGTTAATCACACATTGTGAACTAACTTATGAAATTAAAAAAAAAATTAAGTAATGTGGAGTTCATGCCCAATTCAATTAGCTTAATCAATGGCTGAATAAACAGCAGAGCTCCTACATTAAAAAAAAAAAAGAACAACTGTCCTTGCCCCAAAGTCTGGTTTGTCCTCAGTTTACCCTTCCCCCAAAACCTAATCCTTCCCTTTGTTTAACTTTGCAGATAAGATTGCTCTGAGCAAAATTTTATTGTTCCGACAGCAGCCGGTCTGTCGCTCACTCTTTCTTCCCATATTTGCCCCTTTGTTTGGGGGCCACACCCTGCAGTGTCCGGGTGCCGGGATCCAATCTGAGCCGCTGACGGCTGGCACCTCACCCGCTGTTCGCTCTCTCCAGACTTTCTTCTCCATCCTAGAAAAAAGCCCTTCTCAGGCCCCGCAAGGAGCCGGTGTGTGGAGTCCACCCCCTCCAGCCCGCCCACATGTTGTCAATGAAGCGCTTTCTCACTCACCGCCTTGTCTCTCGCATCAGAACAGAACCCCTCCCCCCCACCCAGCGCCAACAGCTCCTGCCCCTCCATGGGAACTGGCCAGAGAGCCTGAGTCCAGTTCCTGACCACAGAGCAGCCGTAGGCAGGTTTCTGCAGGATGAGTCTGCATGGGGAACACAGGTGGGGTCCCAGCCGTTGACCAGGGGCTCTGAGCAAGGGACCCTCAGAGAAGCAGGGCCCTAAAGCAGGAAGCAACACTAACTGACGGCTAAGTGTCGGGGAGATAAGGTGTGCAGGCAGGAACTCCAATCAGTGCTGGAGCCAGGAGGCACCCCGCAGCCTGGGGCGGTCCGAGATAAGACACAGCCGTGGCTCTCGTGGTGGCTCGGTAGGCTAGGCGGCTCCCGGCTGTACCTGTCTTCCTCCCCAAGGCTGGTACCTGTCTTCCAAGCCTGAGGCCTCCAGTTCAATGCCCAGGCCCGCTCTCGTGCACTGGGTCTGGGGGGTCTGCTCTCTGAGACAGCACTGACCTGCTCTGTGGTCATCTGCTATGTGTCCACTCTCCTTGCACGGCCAGTGTGAGCAACCACAGCAAGAGTCGGCTAAAAAGAGCTGTGCCCATCCCCATGCCAGGAGTGCCAGCCATCCTCCTCCACTGGCAGCACCCACAGCTGAGCCCCCCGATGGGAGGGTTTCTGGTAAAATGCACTTTGGGGAAATAATTAAACTTCCTTATGTTTTGGTATTCTATTTTTTTTGGGGGGGTGTCAGTGGGCACACCTGGCGTTGCCCAGGAGTCACTCCTGCCTCTGCACTCGGGAATCACTCCCAGGGAGCCTGGGGGCCCACATGGGTGCGGCCTCTGCAGGACAGACTTCACACAGATCAGATAAGAGATAAGAGATGGAAAAAGCATCAGGCCTCCACGGTTCTTGCTTTGGGGCAGAGGATTCTTTCTTTGGAGCTTACCTGGACCTGAAGCTCTCTCACTACTGGGTCATTATCTCCACCTCAGTCTCTGACCTCGCTTTCTAAATCTCTTAAGAACAACCAGGGGGGCTGGAGCGATAGCACAGCGGGTAGGGCGTTTGCCTTGCACGCGGTGGACCCGAGTTCGAATCCCAGCATCCCATATGGTCCCCTGAGCACTGCCAGGGGTGATTCCTGAGTGCAGAGGCAGGAGTAACCCCTGTGCATCGCCAGGTGTGATGCAAAAAAAAAAAAAAGAACGACCAGGAAATCACACCTCCTTCCCCCCCTAACAAAGCCTCTTCCAAGAAAAGGTGGAGCTTAAATGGATTCTATCATTGCGAATTAACACTGAATTACAGGTAAAAAAAAGTTGCCGGATCTTTTCCAAACACTTAAAGGGTTTACAGAAGAAATTTCCTTGGCGCGGGGGAGGGGAAGCAATGCTCAGGGGTTCCTCTTAGCTCTGTGCTCAGGGATCACTCCTGACAAGTTCAGGGGACTATGTGGGGTGACAGGGATCAGACCCAGGCCTGCTACGTGCAAGACCAGTGCTCAACCTGCTGTACTCTCTCTCCAGCCCCTATTTTGCTTTAAGAAGAACTTATGTGAACAATGAGGGCCCATGAGCCAGGACTCTCAGATGTATATTCATTAGCCCAAATCACTATAACTACAAGCCAAGTCCATGAACAAAGAGAACAGCCACGGAGGAAAACGCTTTTCAGAGCTTGGTCCCCAACCCCCCACCTCAGATCCAGCAGCACCGAGAAAGGCAGGAAATTAACCTGCCTCCAAGAGTCATTCCCACGGGAGACCTAAAACTCGTGACAGCACTAAAATTCCGCAAAGCAAACAGTGGCTGACACAGAATAGTCTTTTTGGGCTGGAGTGATAGCACAGCGGGTAGGGCATTTGCCTTGCACTCGGCCGATCAGGGTTCAAATCCCAACATCCCATATGGTCCCCTGAGCACCGCCAGGAGTAATTCCTGAGTGCAGAGCCAGGAGTGACCCCTGTGCATAGCCAGGTGTGACCCAAAAAGCAAAAAAAAAAAAAATTTTTTAAAAATAGTCTTTTTAGGATTATCAGGTTTTGGCCACATCCTGCAGCTCTCAAGACGTCCTCCTGGCTCTGTGCTCAGGAATCAGCCTGGGGGGGGGGGGTTGGGGGGCTATATGTGGTGCCAGGGACAGAACCCAGGTTGGCCACAGGCAAAGCAAGTGCCCTATCCACTGTACTATCTCCCTCCCTGGCCCGACAGAATAGTCTTGGTTCTTTTTTGGGGGGAAGATTTCCGGAGGGTCTGGGGATGGCTCAGTGGAAGCTCCCGCTGCGCAAGCCTGCAGCTCAGGGTTCCACCCCCAGGGCCACCTGCGTGAGCCAAGACCAGTGCCAGCAGCTCGGCTGGCTGGTGACCCTGGCACAGAAGCTGTGTGCGGTGTCCGGCACCCAGCCAGTGCGCTCAAGCATCAGAGCTAAAGCGGAGGAGAATCTCATCCGAGGCTGAGGATCCACTCTCCGCCACGGGCCCACATGACAGACCCCATCCCTGGCTCTGTCTCCGAGACCCCCCCGCCCTGACACAAAGTGCACAATCTCTGGGGCACCACAAGCAAGAGTTCTGGCCCTGGTGCTTGGAACAGCAGCAGGAGCAAGGAAGGGATGGAAGAAAGACAGAGAAGGGTGTGCAAGTCAGGGACAGCAAGGGCGAAGAGCGTGTGACGTCAGAGCAATTTCTTACACTTCTTGTCCTCCTTCTTTTTTCTTTCTTTCTTTCCTTCTTTCCTTCTTTCTTTCCTTCTTTCTTTCTTTCTTTCTTTCTTTCTCTCTCTCTTCTTTCTTTTTCTTCCTTCCTTCCTTCCTTCTTTTCTTTCTTTCTTTCTTTCTTTCTTTCTTTCTTTCTTTCTTTCTTTCTTTCTTTCTTTCTTTCTTTCTTTCTTCCTTTCTTCCTCTCTTTCTCTTTATTTCTCTCTCTTTCTCTCTTTCTTTCTTTCTTTCTTTCTTTCTTTCTTTCTTTCTTTCTTTCTTTCTTTCTTTCTTTCTTTCTTTCTTTCTTTCTTTCTCTTTCTCTCTCTTTCTCTCTTCCTTCCTTCTTTCCTTCCTTTCTTTCTTTCTTTCTTTCTTTCTTTCTTTCTTTCTTTCTTTCTTTCTTTCTTTCTTCCTTTCTTTCTTTCTTTCCTTTTTTTTGGGTCATACCCAGCGATGCTCAAGGGTTACTCCTGGCTCTGCATTCAGGAATTACTCCTGGCGGTGGTTGGAGGACCATATGGGGTGCCGGGGATCGACCCTGTGTCGGTCACCTGCAAGGCAAACGCCCTCCCCACTGTACTATTGCTCCAGCCCCTTCTTGTCCTCTTTCCCCATCAAACCCTTAGCCAGTTTGCCGGGGAGGGGGGAGGTGCACAAGGGCCACGCAAAGGGGAGCAGCATGTCCCCCGCTGTCCCCCAGCACAGCCCACAACTGACAAACTGAGCGCCGACTGACCTGAGCTCCAGCAGAAATAACGTGTTGAATTTGGGAGACAGGAACTCTGGGGTGTGGGTGCACGATGAGGTGAGGAGACGGTGGCAGCAGAGGCTTCACAGAATGACTCTTGGGGAGTCGGAGCGATGGTATAGGGGGCGGGCATTAGACTTGCAAGCAGCCATCCTGGGTTTGAACCCTGGCATCACTCAGGGTTCTCTGAGTTCCATAAGGAGTGATAGCTGAGCACAGATGCAGGAGTCAGCCCTGAGCACTGCTGGGTGTGGGCCTTCCTCTCAAAGAAGAGGGAACAATACTCAGGAACTTGGGGTGGGCAGGACAAATCTCTGCCGAGGCTCCGCCCAGTCTCCCAGGCACCCGGAACCCAGGGGCAGCCACTCGCGGGTTTCACAGATGCCCTGCTTTGTGCCAGCACCCACCAACCAACAACATGGCTGGCAGTGGGAGGAGCCAGCCGGACCCCGCCCAGTTGCCCCCAGACCCCTGGGAATCAGCCCAGAGTTGAATTCTACCTACCAGTCCGGCCACTGGGCAAGATGTCCCCAGAGGACACTGCCCAGTCCACCGCTCTGCAGCCAGCAAGGGTCACCCAGACCTGCAGCACCAGGCAGGGCAGATGCAGCCTCGGGCCTCTGGCACCAGAGCCGCCTCCCAATACACGTGCGTGACCACAGAGTGACGCATCTGGCTAGAGGCAGCCTGTGTCCCCATGAGCCTCGCACAAGCCTGGACTGTCTGGTCACTGTTGTCCACGTTCTGTGGAAGTGGTGAAGAGGCGTGGAAGCTGCCAGAATGCCAGCAACGAGATGCCACACAGACCAGCCACAGGGCCGTGGCCCTCGGTTTCAGGGAGGCTTCAGTGTGGCACCAAGCTTCCAAGGCCACTCTCACAGGGGCTCGCAATCTTTCCGAGCCATTCCAGCGTCACGCCAAGGGAAGCTCTCAGGTTGCTGAATTTTGGCCCGGTGACTGCAGCAAGTGCTGACAAATGCAAACACCAGTCCCCACCCCCACACCACCCCCAGGGTCTGTGAAGATCAGCTCGGAAAACTGCTGTTTCTGGGTACACCTGACCACGATCCGGGCCACTGCCAGGCGGGCTGGACTCTGATGCCTTATCAGTTTCCAGGCACTGACAACTGTGAACCCCAGACCAGTGCCCAGGCCAGTGCCCAGGCAAGCTCACAGCTTGGTATTACAAGAACAAGAGGGTGCCCAATGACCAGGAATGTCCAGCACTTGTCCAGCCCTGCACAAACTTTGAGCCACAGACACCAACTCACTTTTGAAACATTATCATTGCTCAGGACCACCCCAGCCCTCACATAGCATCAGATACAAGGTGGGGGGGAAAACATCAGAGGAATTCGGCTTCATCATTGGATAGTCCTCAGACACACCAGAACTTTCTAAACTGCTCCAGGAAGGTAGTCAAAGCAATAGTGCAGGGCCAGGAAGCTAGTTCAAAGGGCCAGTGTTCAAGCTTTGTATGAGGGACTCCTGGGTTCAATCCCCAGCACCACATGGACCCCTGAGCACCACCGGGAGCAAGCCCAGAGCTGGGTGATGCCTCTGAACACTGATGGTGTGGCTCCTAGACAAACAGAAAACAAACCAACACTGTCATCAACATTCAATGAGACGGATCAATCAGTGGAGGAGAGTAGTAGCAATAAAGTTAGAGAAGATTTGAAAGGAAGTATAGAAAACCTTATCTGAACAGAAATGACACTGAGGAGTAATGGTAGCTGAGCAAACACACAAACACACACAGAGACATGCACACACATGCACACACATAAATATGCACACACATGTGCACATGCACACAGGCACACAGGCACACACAAACACACATATCCACGCACATATGCACACACACATTGGCAGCACTTGACTGCAAGATGCCAAATCAATGACCTTGAGAACAAGGAACAGGATGTCGTCCATAAGGAAGAGGAAAAGCGCAGGCGAGGTAGACGCAGACTGAACGCACGCCTTGCACACATCATCCCTGCAGTGCAGGGTCCGCTAGTCACCAGAAGCAAGCCCTGAGCACCAAGCAGGAGTAACCTCTGAGAACCACTGGGTGTGGGACAAAAACAAAGAAAAAGAAGAGGAAAAAAGACTCTTTCTAAATGTTAGACACATACGGAACTGCTTTAAAAGAAACAGTGTCTCCTGAAGGAGAGGTGAGAAAGGGCAAGGAATAAAATGACGAAGACCTGGACCCTGATCCCTAGCATCCCATCCAAAGAAAATCAACCACGAGGTCAGAGCGATAGTACAGCAGATAGGGCACTTGCCTTGCAGGCAACTAACCCAGGTTGGCTCCCTGGTGTCGCGTGAATACCACCAGGAGTCATTCCTAGTGCGGAGCCAGGAGTAACCCCTGAGCATCACGACCCGGTGTGTTCCAAAAAATTTTTAAAAAAAGAACCTGTCAGACAGAACAAGAACAGTATGAAGTGGATGTTCAAGGAATGCACACTTATATCAGGAAGGAAGAAATGTCCAAAGAAGTCGCTTCCCATCTTTTTTTTTTCTTTTTGGGTCTCACCCGGTGATGCACAGGGGTTACTCCTGGCTCTGCACTCAGGAATCACCCCTGGCGGTGCTGAGGGGACCATATGGGATGCTGGGAATCGAACCCCGGTTGGCTGCATGCAAGGCAAACGCCCCACCCGCTGTGCTATCGCTCCAGCCCCTCGCTTCCCATCTTGAGAAACTAGAGACAAAGAGGAGCAGGGGACTTCCTCCAAACACACGAAAAACATCCATTGTCACTTGCTATCCAAGCAACAGGAGGCCACATCACACCACAAAGGAGGGGGGTCTGTCCAGACCAAAAAGAACGGAAGTGTGGGCTGGAGAGATGGCGCGCCAGGGAAAGTGCTTCCCTTGCCCACGGCCACCCCTGATTCTATCCCTGGTAGTGCATATCGTCCCCCCCTGCCCCCTGAGTCCTCCCTGGGCACAGAGCCAGGAGTAAGCCCTGAGCACAGCTGAGTATAGCCCAAAAACCAAACCAACAAAATAGAAAGGGAATAATGAGTGTTGGTGGGGGTGTGGTGAGGAAGGACCCTTCACTGCACGGGGCTGGAAATTTGTCAGCCTTTATGGAAAACAGTGCAGAGATGTTTCAAAAAATTGAAGATAAGGGTTCGAGTAAAAGTACAGTGGGTAGGGCCCATATGACTCCCCAGACTCTGCCAGTAATGAGAAGTTAGCCCTGAGCACTACCAGATTATGACCACAAGTCCTTAAAAATTAAAAATTTAGGGGCTGGAATGATAGCACATCAGGTAAGGCATTTGCCTTGTACACAGCCGACCCGGATTCGATTCCCAGCATCCCATATGGTCCCTGAGCACTGCCGGGGTAGTTCCTGAGTGCAGAGCCAGGAGTGACCCCTGTACATTGCCAGGTGTGACCCAAAAAGCAAAATAAATAAATAAATAAATAATTAAATTTAAACATTGAGAATAGAACTTCCATAGGACCCAGAAATTCCACCCTTGGCCTCTATTTCAAGAACACAAAAATGTTCATGGGGTCAGGGGAGGAGAACTAGGCACATTGGTGGTGGCAAATGTACATCGGTGAAGGGACAGGTGTTGGAACATTGTATGCCTGAAACCCAATCACAAACAACTTTGTAATTGTGTATCTCATGGCAATTCAATTAAAAAGGCAAAATAATAGTCATTCAAAAAGCTATCTGCAGAGGCTGGAGTGATAGCACAGCAGGTAGGGCATTTGCCTTGCATGCGGCCGACCCGGGCTCGAATCCCAGCATCCCATATGGTCCCCTGAGCACCGCCAGGAGTAATTCCTGAGTGCAGAGCCAGGAGTAACCCCTGTGCATCACCCGGTGTGACCCAAAAGAAGAAAAAAAAAAAAAAGCTGTCTGCAAGGGCCAGAAGAATAGTACAGCAATAGACCCAGGTTCAATCCCCAACATCCCACATCGTCCCCCAAGCACACCAGGAATAATTCCTGAGTGCAGAGCCAGAAGTAACCCCTGAGTGTCATTGGGTATGACCTAAAAAATAAAACAAACAATTTTCTTTTTATCTGCAGATGGACATTTATTGTGGTTCATTTGCAGTAGCTACAGATCTTTCGGGGACTGGAAAGATCCTGGAGGGGGTGTGGGCCCAAACCAAAGAAGATGCCCAGTGACAGATGCCTGGGCAACAGTGGTGTAGGTGCAGAGAGGTACCCTCAGCTGGAAGAAACCGCACAGCCTTGTATTTTGTTGCAACTTAGGTGGGCCTGGAAGATATCACATTAATGAAGTAAGCCAGAGTGGAAGGACAAATGCCAGACGCTGCCATGCACGCACATGTGGACATGAAGAAGCAAATCAGGGAGACAGACAGTGTCCAGGAATCATAAACCCTGGAGCCTGGACAGCAAAACTGAGGTCACCAAGTTGGAGAGGAGGTATCGGGGACTAAGTGACATTAGGACAGGGAAGATCTTCATAACTATTAAATAGAATGAGAAAAGGACTTCTGTGTAAAAAACGTTTACATCTCTCCCAGACATCGATGCATATATATAGAAATAAGTGTGCACATGCTTATGTACCTTTGATAGGGTCCATGCATGCACACCTTGAATTTGTTAGCAAAATGAGTCATCAAACCCAATTTGGGAAAGTCAGTCTGTCCAAAGTCATTCATCTCAATCTTTAATTAGCTGATCATCTCTTGATCCAAGGAATAACTGATGTGAGAATGAGCTGAATAATGTGGACCTAATTTGATTTGCAAATTAATGCGACCTCAAAGGCCTGGAAAGTGGCCATCAGGATCTAGCAGCCCTTCCTAGAATCACCATCTGTCCTCTCTGCCTGGACACTAAGCCAGCTGCATAATCTCAGCAACTGCCTCTGAAAATGAGACACCATCGTTACACAGAAAGAGGAGATACAGGGGGCCGTAGAGGACATTTGCCTTGCACACGGCTGACCCAGGTTTGGTCCCCAGCATCCCATATGGTCCCCCAAGCATCACCAGCAGTAATTCCTGAGTGCAGAGCCAGGAGTAACTCCTGAGCATTTCTGGGTATGGCCCCCCCCCAAAAAAAAGAGGAAATATGGGGCTCAGAGGGTTCAGGACGGGACCTGGCACTGCCCTAGCCCCCCTTCCAGCACACCCTCTTTCTTCCAGCACCACCTACCAGCCTGCCAAGGCAAACAATGCTTTTGGTAACCTTTTAGCATTGTGTAGAAAGGTGTCTCCAAACATTTGATTTGCCTACACAGAACACAGAGAAGCCTTTGCTTAGTTCCAAAGGATGCTCCCTCTTCCCTGCCAATCCTCTGAAATCAGGCAATTTGACTTCACCTGCATCGCACCTCCTCCCTATGTCCTGGCTTGAAGCCCTACCCTGCTGAAGGGCGATAACTCGATCAGTAGGAGAGAGCATCTTAGAACAGGTCGTTCCTGTTGGGAATCCCGGCTGAGCTAACAGCCACCTGGGGACCATGACACAGACAACTGAGAGAGAAATCTGTAGGACTAGCCTGTCACGGCAGGACCACTGTATGTACGACCCCCAAACGTCTGGCTTAGTGGAACACACAAAGAGTATTATTAAAATCTCAAATAGCAAAACACACAGGGACATTTTCTTTGGCAAGGCCATTGGAACTTGTAAATCCCCACCCACACTCGTTGGGAAACGTCACTTGTCCCCAATGAGTCACTCACTGGGGATGGGCAAAGGGTTGTACAAACCTACTTTATGAAAAGGGGACTCATGATGCTATTGCAAACTGTGAACCCAAGTACAGCACTGTCCGACATAGAGCCTTGGTGAAGTGCACGCAGTGGCTCAACCACTGTGGGGTGCTGTCAGCCAACCAGCGGGTGACCTGGGACTCAGCGCAGGTGTTCGACCTGGCACAGACCCTCCTCAATAGGGTCCTGCTCTGCCAGCTGCTCAACAACCTCCAGGCGCACTCCATCAACCTCAAGGAGATCAACCTGAAGTCACAGATGTCCCAGGTGCTGCCCAGAGACACAGGCAGGTGCGTGTTTGTCAGTGTGCAGATCGTTACAACATGCCAGTCGACCAAAAGCTTATACTTGGTAGACTAGGAACACCTGTAAAGGTGATTAGAGGGCTCCCCAAAAGCCCCTATCCCTCTTGGAGAGCCCAGCAAGCTATCGAGAGTATCCTACCCACACGGCAGAGCCTTGCAAGCTACCCGTGGCGTATTCAATATGCCAAAAACAGTAACAACGATGGTCCTCGTTTTCCTGATCATGAAAGAGTCCCCAGTACGTCATTGGGCTACACTAGCACGCGACAGGGATGAATGGAAACGTTATTGGCGCCCACTCGAGCAAATTGATGAACAATGGGATGACAGTGATACAGTGAACCCAAGTACTGGGGGCCATTCACATTTTTGTTAAAGATGCACCTTTTGCCATGTGACCAGTGGACAGAGAAACGCAACTCTCACCTCCAACAAGTTTACTGCAGGGGCGGCCGACTTTAAAAACCAAACCCAATTCTCATGGCAACTTGAGTGGAATGAGCCTTTCAGGGTAGATGGACAAATGTATGTGCGACAGAACTGAAGGGGGATTTATGGGCCATGTTTCCTACTGAGAAAGGCCCCTTATTACTGGGCCAGAGACATAGCACAGTGGGGAGGGTGCTTGCCTCGTGTGTGGCTGACCTGATTTTGATCCCCAGTATCCCATATGGTCCTCTGAGCACTGCAAGGAGTAGGTGCAGAGCCCTGAGTGCAGAGCCAGGAGTAAGTACACCCTGAGCATCATCAGGTGTGACCTCCGGCCCCCTGCTCCTCTCTGGACTTCTGGAAGGTAAGTGGCCTCAGGTGACACAGCCAGCACATTTCCAGCCCAGACCAGCTCAGGTGACACCTGCCCAGGGTAATGGAGTTGCTCCCTCTGACGGCCAGCTTTTCACCCAGGACACGGGGCCTGTGTGGTGGCTGGGCATATCTCGCCTGCATTTCCTCGTGTCTCTGTCCAACCTTCACCCTACAGCTGGAATCCATTTAGGGGGTGGGAGTCATTGAGCCACCCCTGGCAGCGGTCTGAGGCTATTCCTGGTTCTGTGCTCCAGGGTTGCGCCTGGCCATGCTCCTGTCAGAAATGAAATCAGGGTCAGCTTATGTGCCTTTCCCTGTACATCTCTCCGGCTCCGAGACACGTTCTCACAACAAGCATCCTCCTATGTCACTATAAAAATGTCTCAGGTGGGACCTATAGTAGGTAGGGCGCAGCCAACCTAGGTTCGACCGTCAGCATCCCACATGGTCCCCAGGAGTGATTCCTAAGTGCAGAACCAGGAGTAAGTCCTCAGTATGGCCCAACAATAACCAAAAAAGCCTCAACTGTTGCATTTGGAGTCAACTATAGGTGTCCAGTCGCTCCGACATTCTGTGCTGGGTGTTTACCTTACAAGGTACTGATGGGCTTCCTTATAGAAGGTAGGTTATACCTGAGCACTGCAAATCCAGAACTCTGTCCACTCCCGGTCCTACTATGTGAGGTCCCTTGACCTGGCAAGTCAGGTCCCCATGCCCCAATCCCAGTCATCCTCTTGTCCCCCAACCCCATCCCAAACAATGTGTCACCACTATCAAGGCCTGAGAGAGCCCAGCAGGAACCCAAATCCAACCCTATCAGTCTCCATGGTGGCACCTCGCCTCAGCTGTGGGACAGTTTTGGGGACAGACAGTGAGTCCAGGGCCCAGGGCTTCTCCCTGCTGTCTGAGCCTCATAGATTTGTGCTCTGGGGACAAATGACCTGGGGACAGAAACCAGGCTTCACACGTGCAAGGCGTACACCCCAGCCTTTGTGTTCCCTCCCGGATCCCTGGGCGAGACAGGGGGACTATGCAGATTTGCTTTGGCTGACCCAATAGACAGTCATTTATGGCTCAAAGACATTGACCTGCTAGAAGCAAAAACAAACAACAAAACCCCAAGGGAGGTGGTGACCGTGAGTGGCCAGAGCCCGCCTTGTGAGCAGGAGGCCGTGAGCTCAAGCCCCGCTTCGCTACCGAGAGTATCTTGCCCACACGGCGGAGCCTGGCAAGCTACTTGTGGTGTATTCAATATGCCCAAAACAGTAACAGCAAGTCTCACAATGGAGACGTTACTGGTGCTCGCTCGAGCAAATCAATGAACAACGGGATGACAGTTATACAGTGATACCAAGTTACCAATTTTGCCAAAGGAAGGAATTCAAGGAGATTGTGTTTTTAAAAAAAAAAAATGCAGGGGGCTGGCGCGATAGCACAGCGGGTAGGGCGTTTGCCTTGCACTCGGCCCGACCCGGGTTCTAATCCCAGCATCCCATATGGTCCCTTGAGCACCACCAGGGGTAATTCCTGAGTGAAGAACCAGGAGTGACCCCTGTGCATCGCCGGGTGTGACCCAAAAACAAAACAAAAAAAAAATGCAGGACAAAACCAAAAACAAACATGGTGAGATTTTACCTGTGTATGCAACATAAGGAAATAAAATGGATGGAGAGATGGGACCAAGAATGTGGCTCAATGACAGAGCTTAAGGCTTGCAAGTGTGAAGTCCTAAGTTTCTGACCCCCAGCTACAAGTGAGGGTGTCTTCAACCGGGTACTCCTGAGTGTGGGCCTGCTGTGACAACTTGGCAGGGCCACAACAAAATCAGATTAAATTAATGAACGACCACAACAAAATAAAAACAAACCAAAGGATATTGTTAATAAAACTGAAGTTAGCAGAGGAGAGGAGAAAAAGAGGGGTGAGAGAAACGGTAAATTTTTTGATATGTAAATTCCACTTCAATAAAGCTGCTAAAGAGAGGGCGGGAGCGATAAGCCACTGACGGGAACAGAGATCAGTGAAAGCTTGTAGCTGAAAAGGGATTAGAAGGCACAATTTGTCACTATTTACAAATCAAAGGGGAAAAGATTAACAACACAATTGGGAAAATATTAAGGAATGAAAGACAAGCCTGATGAGAGATTAGCATATGAAAAGGTCCCCACCTTAATACCTTCAGTGAACTACAAATTCAGACCTAGTGATCTGCAATTTCACAGCCATCTGGTAATCACAATAAATAAATTGGGAAGGGAGGGACAGTTCATGTGCAGGGTGCTGCCTTGCCCGCTGCTGACCTGGGTTCCATTCCTGGCATCATTTGGGTGGGGCCCTAAACCAATAAATGAATTAGTAAAGAAATAAAAAGATCTCATGACCCTAGTAACTGCATGAATGTGAGGAAATGAGAGGTTTTCAGAAGCTACAAACACCAACCACCAGTTTCTTTTTTTTTTTTTTTGGCTTTTTTGGGGGGGCCACACCCAGTGATGCACAGGAGTTACTCCTGGCTCTGCACCAGGAATTACTCCTGGCAGTGCTCAGGGACCATATGGGATGCTGGGTATCGAATTTGGATCGGCTCTGTGCAAGGCAAACGCCCTACCCACTATACTCTCACTCCGGCCCCCCAAACACCAGTCTTCATCTGGGTTATACTGAGATACAGTACAGTGTGTAAGGCCTTGCAGGCAGCTGACCCAGGCTCAATCCCCAACACTACGTCTGGTCCCTAAGCTCTGCCAAGAATGACCCCTGAGCAATGAGCCAGGAGGAAGCTTTGAGCACCACTGGGTGTGGCCAAAGGCAAACAAGAAACAAAGCAAAACCCAAAAAGATAAATTAAAGGCTCTCTAAGGCCAGGGATGTGGTTTAGTGTAGAGCATTTGTCTTGCATAGGTAAGCCCCCAGGTTCAATTCCTGGCACAGTCTCCAGTGTTTTTATTTATTTATTTATGCCACATCCAGCAGTATTCCAGGCTTACTCCTGGCTCTGTGCCTCAGGGATGACTCCTGGCATGGCTTGAAGGACAATATGGAATCTAAAATCTGAGTCAGCCACAAGCAAGGCAAGCGCTGGGCTGCTTGTACTCTCTCTCTTTCCGGCCCAGGGACCTTTTAACCAATGCTGACATGAATAACTGATGGTGGACCCCACAGTGAGTCAGGAGGAGAGAAAGACGGTCACCTTCTCCCACTCCGCCTCTGCCACCCGGGACCCGCTGGGAAGACTGGGACTGGTAAAGTCTGCAATGAGTCCCTGCTGGGCACGGCCAGCCCAGCCAGGTGGCCGTCAGGCCACACCTCAAGTCTGCTTGGTCTGCCAGGCATGGGAGTTGATCCCCGCCATCCAATTTCCCATGGACTCAGGCTGGAGTGAGGATTTGCTTTTTGCAGGAAAGGAGAAGCCAGTCCCAGGCCTGACCCAGGGTTTTGTGGGTTCTTGTCTCCCTCGCAGAAAAGAATTTCAGGAGTAGGTAGACAAGCAGTGAAGTGAAACAGATTTTATTTGGAGGGTTTTTGAAGGTGTAGAGGGAAGAAGGGTGGGGGGGGGAGAGAGAGAGAGAGAGAGAGAGAGAGAGAGAGAGAGAGAGAGAGAGAGAGAGAGAGAGAATAACACACTCAAGAGAGAAGAACCCGGGCTTCTCCAAGGGTGGAGGAAGTCCCTACACACATCCAAGCATTATACATGAAAGCATGAGATGCGGGCGACACATGTGCTCAGGCACCACATGTGCTCAGCCACACGGGCACAAGCAGCATATGCGTGCCCTTCCTTTGTTCAAGATGGCTTTCATAAGGTTTCTCCAACCTGTCCCCACATAGGGCTTCTACCTAGGTAAAAGTCTGATGCTAAGGAGGTTGCCATGGGGGTTGGGAGTGGTGATGGTCTTTGAAATTCCTTTCTGGCCCTTTGTTCCTACTGGAGCATCTGAGTCCAGCCTTCTCTGGGTCCGTTGCTGGAGCCAGGTGAGGGTCTTGTCAGGCCTTAGTTCCTGTTTTCTGCAAGGTTGGCCCTCGCAGCTTCAGGGCTATTACTTCCCAGGGAATTTGCTCCCATTGCCTTGGGAGGGGCCTTCCCTGCCTGCATCATTACTACATGATGCACCAGTCCTTGTTTCTCTGGAGAGCCTTCACTAATCCACAGGGATGTTGTAGCATTTGCTTTCTCTCTGGGCATGTCTAAATTACTTCATCAGAGAAATATCAGTAAGGAGGCTGGAGCAATAGTACGGAGGTGGACATTTGCCTTGCACGCAGCTGACCCAGGTTCGATTCCCAGCAACCCATAATAGGATCCCCTAAGCACTGTCAGGAATAATTCCTGTGTGCAAAGCCAGGAATAATCCCTGAGCATCTGTGGGTGTGGCCCACAACCAAAAAACATTTCAGTAACTGCCTAGAGAGCACTGAGTCTATCTTGAATGCAGCCAGCTTTGGGGCGATCCCTGGCGCCATTACGGTACCCTCAGGACAATCGGGAGCGACCCCTGTATTTCACCAGGTCTGGCCCCCCTTCCTCTTCCAAAGAAATCTTCCAATAAATCATAAATCAATGTCAGCTGTTATAGAACAAATCAAATGGGAATTAGAAGGTGTTCACTAGATCTGGCTTTTGTCGAACCTTACCTGCCCTGCTTGGGGGCTAGTCCCTGTTGTGGCGCTGTTCTTCTGAGCCCTGTGTGTTACTCTGAGAAACTGGGAGACTTGAACTTCATTCCTGTTACATACAGAATGATTTTTTAAAAAACCTTTTTTAGGGCCTGAGTGTTAGTACAGTGAGTAGCGCTTTTGCCTTACACGTGACTGACCTAGGTTCAGTCCCTGAGTACCACCAGGCCCCCAAACAAAAATATTTTTGACTTTTGGGGAACATTCAGAGATGCTTCGAGGTTACTCCTGGCACTGCATTCAGAGAATACTCCTGGCAGTGCTCAGTGGACCATATGAGATACAGGGAATCCAACTCAGGTTGGTCACATGCAAGGCAAGGGTCCTCCCCACTGTAGTATCACTCTGACCCCTGTACAAAATGGGTTTTAAAATACCTAACCGCAGATGTAGGTGCTCTAGATGTCAGGTGTTTTGCAGTGGTTTCCAGTGAGTGCAACACCAACCTCTCTCCTGGGCAGAAAGCTCGCAAGCCATCAGTGCTGTCATATAACGGCTTCAAGTCTAAGTCACAGTACACGAAGCTGACAATTCAGAAAAGCCCTGCGCTGGAGTAAGAATGAAGGCAGCAGGGATGGAAGAAGGCTTCTTTCTTTCTCTTGTTCCTTCCTTTCTTTTCTTGGCTGAGTGACTGAGCGTTGCCAGTGGCTTCCCCATTTAGCGTCCAGAGCATTGGCAGTGGAGTCACAGAGGAGCAGACTCGCTGTCTGTCTCACTCTCCCCCAAGAACCCAGTCTGGGTTTTATTCTAATTTCTTCTTGGTCTCATCACAGCAGCCCCATGAGGAGCTTCTGAGCTGGGAGTATTTCTTTCTACCTCTGCCAGATGGATTGCAAATTTTTTCCGATACTCTATTCTCCTTGGGGCTTGCCCAGGTGGCTGCAGAAAGAATAACCGCCAGCAGGGGTCAGCAGAGTCCCACATCTGGGAGCCATCCGCCGGTGGCTTATTCTGTCTTGTTTGGTATTTATTTGTTTGTTTGGTTTTTGGTTTTTGGGTCACACCCGGCGATGCAGAGGGATTGCTCCTGGTTCATGCACTCAGAAATCACCCCTGGATGCACTCAGGGGACCATATGGGATGCTGGGAATCGAACCTGGGTCGGCCGCGTGCAAGGCAAATGCCCTCCCTACCTGCTGTGCTATTGCTCCAGCGCCCTGTTTGTTTTTATTTTTGTTTGTTTGTTTTGGAACCACAACCACCAGGTCTCAGGCCTTACTCCTGGCTCTGCACTCAGGCATCACTCCTGGAGGACTCAGGAGACCATACGGGCTGCTGGAAATCGAACCCCCGTTGGCCGTGTGCAAGGCAAGCACCCTACCCTCTGTGCTGTCCATCTCTCCAGCCCCTGGAGAGAGAGATGGATGGATCTGTCTCTTCTGCAGCTGGGCATCACCCACACACTCCAGAGGGGGTCCCGAGGTCTGGAGGGGACCTGTCTTTTAGCCCCTGCAAATAGAGCTGGGCCAGACTCATCTAACTGCCTCTGAAGGCCTTGCAACGCTCTGAGCTTCTCCCGCTGGAGGTGGGACAGCGTCAGTAAAGGGTGGGGGTGGGGGTGTCCATCCACACATGAGTGGCGCCGGTTCTCCATCCAGTTTTCCACATGTGTGTTGGCGCCTGCTGTGTACTGTGCAGCATGCATGTCTCAGATTTGCCTGGTTGACATCTCTGCACGGTTTCGGTAGCCAGGTTGTTTGTGAGGGTCACTTGTCCTCCTTGGAGAAGCATGAGCGTGACGCTCCCGTGGTCCCGTCCAGCCCACGGTCCCCGCATGCTCAGTTGGCTGTGGCATGCTTCCCGGGCACAGTGCACCAGAACCAACGTCTGGGGGGTCTGAACCACACAAGAGCAAGGTCTGCCCTTGTTTCCCGACTCAGCTCATGCCCAGCCCTGCTGCCAGACCAGGGTCCTCTGACCCTTCTGGCCTGCACTCCTCAGCTCCAGGTTTCCTGTTTGCTCCATTGTTTGAAAGAGTCTGTCCCTCTCTCCTCCATCCCATCTCCCCAACCCCAGTGTGGGGGAGTTGTGGGTGGTCTGGGGGACAACTGCACAGCTGGAAGCACTTGGAGCAGATGCAGCTTCTCCCTGGGAATCTGCGGCTAAGAGGCCCCAGCTCCAGAATCTTCCAGTACTTTCAGGCGTAACAGGCATACATGCCCTTCCCCACCTGCTTGGGAAAAGACCTGAGCAGGGCCTGGGCATCTTGCCTGCTTCCCCGGGAGGGCCAGTATAGCCACAGCGCTGGGCCAGAAGGCAGGCGTGGGCTCCGGAGTCCACTGCACCCAAGGCAGAGGCTGCTGTGGACATCACCCACACATTCCAGAGGGGGTCCCCAAGGGTCTGCAGGGGACAGAAACAGGGGCACCTGGATTAGCATTCGCAGAGTTTGTCTCTCAGAGAAATCTCAGAGTGGGAGCCTGGCCCGCTGGCCCCAGCTGGCCCCAGCCATCCTCATGGGGTCGGTGACCTGGGGACAGTCCGAGCTGGGGCCTCTTCTCTGTCTTGCTGCCAGGCCATTGCCTGCCCCTCTCCTGTCCTGTCGGCTCAGCTCTGGCCAGGATGGAGGTCAGAGTCTCAGCTCCTCCAGAAAACCGGGGACACAGGGCCTAGCGGGCTGGTTCCTGGACATGCAGGGGATTTCTAGCATTTTAGAGCCTCAAGCTACAGAATTAATGAAGGGGGTGGGGATCTGTGCCAGCATCCGGTCCACATTTCACTACATCATTTCACTGACCGCTCCCAGTAGACCTGCCTCTCAGGGGTTGCTCAAAGCCAGTGCTTTCCCGGGGAGAAGCACGTGTCAGTCACGGAGTTAGGGCACCGGGGAAGGATGTGATCAGAGCTCTGGGTCCCCTGGCCACCCACCAGGCACCAGGTTGCGATCTCCCATTGCCAGATAAACCCAACCCCGGGCCTCATCCCTCTTTCATGTTTGTTCACCGCAGTCAAAGTCACCTCCACAACCTTTATCTCTGGATCCGCTTGGCAATCTATGCCCCCCCCATGACATCACCCCATCACCACCAAAGCTAAGCCCTCCAAATCTTTGTCAGCTGATGCCCAGCACCTACCCTCCTGCCAGTGGGTCCTCACACCCAGGGTTCCTTTACCCATGTGCCATGGGGCCCTTGGTCTATCACCCCAAACTCTCTCAGTCTCCATCTGCCGCCCTGCAGAGTTCCAGACTCATACCATTTTGGGGGGGGGGGCTTTTTGGGTTATGCCCGGCAATGCTCAGGTATTCTTCCTGGTAGTGCTCAGGGGACCATCTGGGATGCAGGGGATGGAACCCAGGTCGGTCGCATGCAAGGCAAATGCCCTACCTACTTACTAATGCTCTGGCCCCCTCATTCACACTTCTATCTTTGAAACACTGATCTTCTTGTTTTTTTAAAAATACAGAAACCAGGGCTGGAGAGACAGCACAGTGGATAGCGCATTTGCCTTGCACATGGCTGACCCAGGTTTGATCCCCAGCACCACACCTGGTTCCCCAAGCCCTACCAAGAGTGATAACTGGGCACAGAGCCAGGAGTAAGCCCTGAACACTGCCAGGTGTGCTCCAAAATCAAACCAAACCAAAACCAAATGAATTAAATAAATAAAAATAGCAAAAAACAGAACAGAGATCTGTGGCCATAGAAGGGGGCAAGAGAGGTGGATTTGGGGGCACTAGAGGTAAGTTACAGATACCAGGGGCTGGGGGTGTGGTGAAACAGTATTGCAGGTAGCAAATAAGAATAAGGAAACTGTTGCCAAAGCACATTACCAAACTGAGAAAATTATATATTGCCATAGGGTCGGGAAGATGGTTCAAAGGGCTGGAGCACATGCTTTGCTTGCAGAACCTGGAATGTGATCCGTGGCAATGCATGATCTTCTGAGCACTGATCTGGAAATAGCCCTGGAGCACTGCCAGGTGTGACCCCCAACACCCTCTTTCTCCCTACTCCCCAAAAGAAAACGGATAGGGGCTGGAGCAATAGCACAACGGGTAGGGCGTTTGCCTTGCGTGCGGCCGACCCGGGTTTGATTCCCAGCATCCCATATGGTCCCCTGAGCACCGCCAGGGGTAATTCCTGAGTGCATAGGCAGGAGTAACCCCTGTGCATCGCCAGGTGTGACCCAAAAAGCAAAAAGAAAAAAAAAAGAAAACGGATGGATATAAGAAAGCATTCACAGAATGTGGGAGAAATTCACAATTTTATTTGTGGCAATATAACACATAAATACATTCTGCTTGTTAGTAAACAAAGACAACCCAGACATGCAGAAAATATGAACCATTTTCTGATGGCAGGTGGTGGAGCAATAGTATATCGGGTAGGGCAGTTACCTTGCATACATTCAGTCCTAGCTCAATCCTCAACAACCCACATAGTGCCCTGAACCCTGCCAGAAGTGATCCCTAAGCACAGAGCCAGGAGTAATCCCTGAGCACCACCAGATATGTACCCCCCCCATAAACAAAACAGCAAAAAATGTGCTGATGGGTATCCCCAGAGGCTCTCAGCTTGCAGTGTCTTTCGGAAAATTAACAAAAATATACTTAGTGTTGAGTAAGTGGTGGATTGGAGCGATAGCACAGCAGGTAGGGCATTTGCCTTGCACATGGCCGACCCAGGTTCGATTCCTCCGTCTCTCTCGGAGAGCCCGGCAAGCTACCGAGAGTATCCCGCCTGCACGGCAGAGCCTGGTAAGCTCCCCGTGGCATATTCGATATGCCAAGAACAGTAACAAATCTCACAATGGAGACGTTACTGGTGCCAGCTCGAGCAAATTGATGAACAATGGGACAACAGTGCTACAGTGCTACAGACCCATGCCCACCCCCCACAGTCCCCTGACCCTCGTCCCCAAGGCCCCAAGAGTTCTCCCTCTACACACAGAGAAAGTGAGTGCTCTGAGTTTAGATCCCGGCTCCAGCCTTTACTAACCCGTGGGGCCCAGGCAAGACGTCCTCTGTTGTTTTCCCCCGTAAAATAGAAACAAAAATAAAACTGGGGGGGGGGAGGCTAGAGTGATAGTACAGTGGGTAGGGCATTTGCCTTGTGGGGCTGACCCAGGCTCGATCCCCCGCATCCCATATGGTCCCCTAAGCACCTAAGCACCCCTGAGTGCACAGCCAGGAGTAAGCCTTGCTGGGTCATTGCTGGGTGTGGCCCCCAAACCCAAAACCAAACCAACAAAAAAACTTGGTTCCTAAGTTATCACTGGATCGAAAGGGTTAAGTGATGTTAAATGCCCAGAAGAGCTGGCACTCTGCTGCGGTGAGGAACATCTCCAAGACTGGTCTCAGGCAGGCAGGGCTTCTTAAAGGGGCCGCTGGTCCCTGTCCACCCCACCCGCCCCGCCCTCGGAGAAACACCTCTCCTGGAAAACCATCTTTGGAAAAACACTGACGCCTTGCATCTGGCTTCCTGGTAAGGGAGAAAGAGCATCTTCCCGATAAGGCGCTGACTCGTGTGCTCTCGTAAAACACGCGCTGCCGTGCCAGCTGTTCCCGGAGGACTGTTTCTCTCAGGTCCTCTGGTACAAATAATCAACCCGAGGGACCTTCTTAAAGTGGCCGCGGTGGCCAGGCCCAAGGCCAGCAGGCCGGGGACTGTTGTTCTGCCGTAGGGCGTGAAGTCCCTCTCTGGTTCCCGAGACCAGCCGGAGAGGACCAGGATTTCTCCTTCTGGGTGTTCAGCCCTCTAAGAGAGAACCCAGAGACGGAAGTGTTGGGTGGG
Source organism: Sorex araneus (assembly GCF_027595985.1). NCBI lineage: Eukaryota > Metazoa > Chordata > Mammalia > Eulipotyphla > Soricidae > Sorex > Sorex araneus. The sequence goes on from NC_073308.1 coordinate 34,819,549, forward strand.
GCCACCCACCAGGCAGAGGCTTTCTGGGGGGAATTGCGTCCCTGCTTACACTTGCGTGACCTAATCACTTCCTCTTCCAGGGTGGCACTCTGCATGCACCTGAGCCTCGGTTCCCTGGAGTCCGCACCCCCCTTTCACCGGTTAGCAAACTGAGGGCTGCACCACGCGCCTGGCCTGGCCTTCTCTGGTGTGGTGCCCGGTGTTTTTCCACTGGGCTCCAAGGAGGGAGGAGGCGTTGCCGGGGCTCCACCTCGAAGTCCCTAATGTCATTTACTAAGTGCCCAAGGAAAGAAAGCAGTGGCCCAGCCTCCAGTGCAGCCCAGGGCCTTTCTGGAATCCCTTGATAAGAAGCCAGGTGGGAAATGTAGGAATCCTGACTGCAAATCCCCAAGTCCGGGCTGAGACCTCCGGTAGGGAGGCAAATTAGTGGGTGCCCCCCAGAACTCCAGGTGGCTAGAATATGAGCAGGGGTGGGGCGGGGGGGGTGCAAAGGAATTAGGAATCAGGCAGGGGTGGACTGTCACGACACTTCCTAGGGCTCCCCCCAAGTCTCATCCTGAACCAGGGCTGAGACTCTCGGGGGGTGCCGGGGGTGCTGACAGGCTCTGAGCTGATTGTTAAGACCTGATTGTTAAGACCTGTCTGTCACATACACGTTAATCCTCCTAAGGCGCAAGTCCTCTGGCCGGGGCAGAATCAGCTCTGAGCTGCTCTGAACTGTGTGTGGGGGAGTGGGGGCAGGGACGAAGCACCACGGAGGTCAGCTGACCTCAGGAGGTCAGCAACAGCTGGAGGTGGCCGCCTTGGTGAGTGGTGGGGTGCAGGGGACACAGTCCCGGTGGTCCCCAGAGTCCTGCCACAGTGAGCTGACATTTCAGTCCTTCCAGCACCCCCACCCGCCTCCCACCCAGCACCCTCTGACTCATCGCCCCCTCCACCCACCCCGTAGCTAGGCTCTGGCCTTTGTTTCTTATTGATTTTTTATATTTAAGGAAAATCCATTTGCTTGATTCAGCGCCATGGAGTCATCACTGAGCTCAGAGGACAAGCACCCCCAGAGCCAGCAGCCGTAGGGCTCCTCTGGGCCCGGCGACCCCTGCTGCTCCTCCTCCACCCACCACTCTAGTCTGTGGCTCTGACCTAGCCACCTTCTCATTCTGGTCTTTCACAGGTCCCAGACTGACCCGATGATTCCCTGTCCCCCTGCTGTCCCTGCTGTTAGGGGGATTTCCACAGCCTCTCACTGGCCATGCTGCTGAGTGGGGGACAGGAGGAGGAGGACTTTTATTTTTTGGCGCAGGGGAAAGTTGGGATTTGGGGCCACACCTGGCTTTGCTGAGGGATTACCCCCGGTTCTGCACTCGGGAATCACTCCTAGCAGTGCTTAGGGGAGCCGGGGGTTGAACCTGGGTCAGCTTCCTGCATGGCAAAGTGCCCTCCCCACTGTACTCTGTCTCTGGCCCTGTGGAGCAGGAGGACTGGTGGGGGCACCCTCCCCAGTGGACACTCCCAGTCCACTGGGACAGATTTAATCCCTGCAAAGACATGCCTTTGGCTTTTTCTCCTAGTCTGGGTGACCTGAGAATGACATTAGGGCCGAGGACACGGTCCAGGGATAAAGCACATACTAGCCTTGCATGTGTGAGACTCGGGGTTTGATTGCTGGCACCTCACAGTCCCTTGAGCACCTCCGGTAGCAATGCACCCTAACCCATTACACGGCCAGGTGTGGCATCCAAGAGTACGTCATCACCCCCACATGACCAGTGTGCATGAGAGCAAGCTCACCTCCTGCTGAGTCTGGGGGCAGCTCTGCCTCGAGCTCGCGGACTGTTTGCCTGCCCACTCTGAGACCCTTGCTCCCCGGAAGGCTCAGCCAAACCCACTCTGGAAAAGCGGGTTTCAAGAAAGAACGTTGCTTCCTCAAAAAGTTTCTCCCTTTTTCAGGCCTACGGAAGGAAAAGCAGGAGTCCAGTGAGCACAGGGCTGCAGGCCATGCCAGCAGGGGTCCAGTGAGCATGACTGCGGCCAGGCCAGCAGCAGGCCTGCAGGTCTAAGCTACAAGAACAAGGGAGTCCCACCAGCACTATTCTGGGAGTTCTGTCTCTGCTTGAGCTGATTGACTCTCAGGCACCCGCTGATGAGTGAGGGGGAACAGAGGTGGTCAGAGGCCAGTGAGGGGGAGTGGAGATGGTCAGTGAGCTCATGTCTGGGGGTAGGGCTCTTGCCTTGCACACAACTGATGCCACTTGGCCCTGCATAGCATATGCTCCCTGAGCACCACCAGGATTGACCCTGAGCACAGATTCAAGAGTAACCCCTGAACACCACTAGGTATGCCTCTTTCCCCCTTCCTCCCTCCCTCAAACACACAGATGGCTCCCTTCAAAGGCAACAATAGCATCACGAGGACAGAGGGACAGTGCAGCAGGTAGGGGCTTGCTTTGCACAGGTAGACCCATTTTCTACCCCACATTTCCTATGGTCCCCTGAGCCCCGCCAGCAGTTAATTCCTGAGTGTAGATCCAGGAGTAACCCCTGAGCTTCGCAGGTTTGACCCAAAAACTAAAAGCAAAACAAAACAAAACCACTGAAAAAAAAAAAAAAGAGAGAGAAACGCATCAAAATTCTTCCCTTGGTCAGTTGATCACTTTTCAGCGCCTCTGCTAGTCCACTCAGCAGCGTCTCTTTGTGTCATGTCCCTTGTGTCCACAGTCCTTGGGACCTGGGTGGCTGCATGGGGGTGGACAGACGTGACTGGGGGCGCTTCGCCTGAGTTGGCCCTCGCAGGGCTGAGCTTAGAGCCCGCCTGGGCGCAGGCTTTTTAATTTTTGCTTTTCCCCCCCTCAGACCCTTGCCCTGGAGATAAATCACTCCGACGCTGTGCTGGCCGAGCCGCGGGGGTCTGGTCCCAACTGCGAGGTCCTTGGCGGCGGCCACCGGCTTTCTCAGGCTCCGGGAGGGAGCTCGGCCAGCCCTTCCGCCGCCACCCCACCCCCCATTTCCTTCCAGCGCGGCCTGGAAGCCCCCAGGCCGGCCGGCAGGGGTGGGCGTGGAACCTTCGCACAGCAAAGAGGTGGCCTCGGGTTCAGGCTGGGGACGGCTTCGTTCGCACTTGGGAGGGGGGTATCTTGTCATTTCCGCTCCCCTCTTCCTTCCCCACCCCCCAGTCCCACGGCCCGGGCTGGTGGAGCTGGCTGGGGCGGGGGTGATTCGGGGGGAGGCGAGTCCAGACAGCGGCAATAAGTCACGGATTTGACTGCCTGTCACTTGGGGGGCCTCCTCTAAGTCGGGGTGCAGGGCGGAAGAACGGGTGCGGCTGAGCCGTACGTCCACTTCTCGGCAGCTGAGACCAGGCGGGGGCTGGAGGCGGCGGGTGCGGGACGCCGAGCGCGGTTGTGCCAAGGGTCCTGATGCGGGGCGCGCCGGGCGCCCGGGGCCCGGGGCCCGGGCTGCAGCCTCCCTGCGGCCCGGGAGGCGGGGCGCGCGCGGAGCAGGAAAGGGGGACGGGAATAGCTTTGCCGTGACCGCGTCTGGACGGGACCCACCCTCCGCCCCTCTGCGGGGCCCGGCGGCGCGCGGGCCGGACGGGGGCGCGCGCGGGGCGGCGGCGCGTGTGCGGGGGCCGCTGGTCACCAGGCCCCGCCCCGCCGCCCGCCGGGGCCGCGATGCCGCCTCCCCGCGCATTGTGCGGCCGCCGGCGGCCCTAGCGCGGCGCCCCGAGCCCCGGGAAACTTTTCTTTCTGGCCAGGCCCCGGCGCCCGGCGCGGGGGGATGCGTCCCTGGGCGCGGCGGCGGCGGCGGCGGCGGTGGCGCGGAGTCCGAGCCCCGGAGGGCCGCCGAGCTGGTGAGTGAGACGCGCGCCGGGCCGGGGAGCCGGGGGAGCCGGAGGGCCGGGCGGGGGGCTCCGAGGACAGGTCCGGGAAGCGGGGCGCCGAGCCCGCGGCCGCCCGGGAAGGTGTGAGCGCAGACGACCCCCGGGGACCGCGCGTTGGAACCAGGCGCGGGCTCACCCCGGGCCACCGGCGCCTGCCCTAAGCGGCCCTTCCCGAGAAGTAGCTACGGCGAAAGTGCCATCAGAGACCCCAAGGGCTGGTCCGTCCGTCCGTCCGCCTGTCTGTCCGTGCGTCCGTTTCTCATACAAACACTCTTATCCCTGGGGAGCGAACAGAACGTCTGGCCAGGTGACCCCACCATTCCAGAAAAGTGGGGACGGGGTGGAAGCCAGGATGCGCCGAGAAGTGTCCCCACCTCCTAAGTGCCCGCCCAGAGAAAGTGTGAGGAGCCCGCGGGAGCAGGAAAGAGAGGTCGGGGCAGGGGCGGGGAGGCTCACCTACGGCCGCCGGGGCGCAGGTCCCCGCCCCGGAGGGTGGCAGGAAAGCGGTCACTCCGTTTCAAAACCAGCCCCGTGTGCGGAGTGCAGAGAGGGTGCGCTGCTGTCGGGGTGTGTGTGTGTGTGTGTGTGTGTATGTCTCTGTGTGTGTGTGTGTCTCTGTGTGTTGTGTGTGATGTGTGTGGTGTGTGTGTGTATGTCTCTCTCTGTGTGTGTGTGTCTCTGTGTGTGTGTGTAGGGGTGGGGTCCGGAGCGCAGCGCGCAGGAAAGTCTACGGGACTTTGTTAGGGCCGCCAGGGGCGCAGCTGGCGCCGGCTTCGGGGAGGCGCGAATCCCCCCTCGATAACGTGGTGCTTATCTGGCTTCCTGTCCCAGTGATTCGGATACCATTGGCTCGTTCAAATCCTGTGCCGAGCAGCCTGCAGCCTTGTTCCCGGAGCCGGGGCTCGCCTGGCTCCCGCTAGGAGCGGTCGGGCCGTGGGCTTCTGAGCCCGGCACCACGGAACCGAGAACCCTCCCTCCCCGGCCCGGACTCCTGCCGGACAATCCGTCGGGCTGGCGTCTGCGTCTGCGTGTTTTTTAGAATTCAGCTGTGGATTTCGGTTGGCGTGCTTTAGTGTTGAACCGGAACGGTAGACAGTGGGAGAAAGTTTGCGAGTCCCGCAGAGTTCTCGCTCACCTCTCCGATTCCCGCGGCTTACCTGCACCGCAGTCTTACTGGGCGTCTCTGGTTTCATGAAGGTCATGGCTGAGGGGGGCCGTTTGGTATTGCCAGGAAGACGGGGACGCTCCAGCCCCTGCGATAACCCTTCTTGGACTTTGTGCAGAGGGGCTGGCTGGGCTCTGAACTCCAGAAAGTCCCCTGACTCCCTGGGCCAGGGATGTTTCAGATTCTCAGGTGGTTGTGCCTTATTTCTCCTTCCTCGCATCCAGCCAATCCCCTGCCAAATCCCCTGCATCTGGTAGGCACGTTTCACATATATACATATATATGTGTGTGTGTGTGTGTGTGTGTGTGTGTGTGTGTATTAATGTCTATTGAGTTCACAAGATTGGGGATGGGTGGGTGGAAATCCAAGTCCCACTAACTCACATATTCACGTTAATTTTCTTTCTGTTGGGACATGTCTGGTGGTAGTGTTGGGGCTCCCCACTTGGTGCTCAGAAGGTGCAGGCCACTCCCTAGCATTGCGCTGAGGCTCTGTGGTGCCAGGGATGGTTTCCTACATGTACCTTGAGCCTCTCCCTGGACCTCACCTACTCGTTTTTTAGGCTCATTTAATTTGCCTCACGCTTGTTTCCTCCTGAAAACATGGCTCCTCGTGTTGACTTGATTGCTGGTGGGGCTTTTGGGATATTTCCTTGAGGGCTCCTTGGCCTGGGGAGAGTGGGAAGCAAGTACTGAAGTCATAGTATAACAGAGAGGGCGTTTGCCTTGCATGCGGCTGACCCAGGTTCCATTCCCGGCATCCCATACGGTTCCCCAAGCACTGCCAGGAGTAATTCCCGAGTCCTGAGTGCAGAGCCAAGAGAAACCCATGAGCACCACCGGGTGTGTCCCCAAAAGAAAAACAACCCCAAAAAAAGAATACTGTTTCTCTTCCCTGGCCCAAGCTGGGACCCCCTCTTGAGCCCACGTGATCCAGTACCCAGTGGCAACGAGTGGACGCCCGCAGGAAAAAATATCCTTGACCATCTTTGAAAATGTCACTCTTTTTCATCTTTCAGCCATGTCACTTCCCTCCTATAAAGTTCTTTTGAATTCTTTAGGGCTTTGGCCTTTGGCAAAAAGAGAACATCAGAATCAAAAGGGCTTCTTCCCCTCCCAGCTTCTGCCCTGGCCTCCTCCCTTTTACTGAGGCCACTCTGGCCAGCTGGGGAGGGAGAGGCCAGCCACACAGCTGGAGCCGCGGAAGCCAGCCTGGAACCAGGGTCTCCCGGCTCCCAGACCCTTCCCTCAAGTCACCTCCTTGCCCACTGCAGCTCTCTCCCTGGTGCCCATAGGCCTCGGCAGATGTTACTGAGCCCTTGGCCAGAGAGAGGAAGGGGAAGGTGGGGTCAGGAGCACCGTCTTGGACTGGGGGCGACCCACTCTGGGCTCTGAGACTCTCTGGGCGCGTGGGGAACCGAGAAATGTGGCAACACTTGGCAAACACTCCATCTTTCTGGCCCCTTGTCGCAAAAACAATAATTAAAAACACTTCCAGTTCCTTCTTCAACTTGAAAAACCCCCACCACCACGTCTTCAAGGGAAAACACCCTCCCTAGTTCCTAGTTTCCTGGGCTGACTCAGGCCCCGTTTCCTCTGAGGGCCTGTGCTCTCGCTGCCCAGCTTCCTGACACGCTGCTTGAGACGTGGAAGGAGGCGGGTGCTGAGGCCCCGGCCGCCCGGATCTGCCTGGGTATGTGGGCCGCGGCTCCCGGAGCAGCCAGCCTCCTCCAACCTATTTGCTCTATGGCATTTTATTTATTAGTTGTTTCGGTGTGGGGGGTACACCCGGTTGTGCTCAGGGCTTCCCCCTGGCTCTGCGCTCAGGAATCACTTCTTTGGGGTTCAGGGGCTTGAACCTGGGCTGGCTGCATGCAAGGCTAGCATCTTACCCACTGTCCTATCTCTGTGGCTCTTGCTTCTCATACTTTTATGTATTTATGTTGTTTGTTTTTGGGCCACCCCAGTGGTGCTCAGGACTTACTTCTGGCTCTGCACTCAGGGATGACTCTTGGGGGGACTCTGGGGATGCCAGGGATTGAATCTTATCAGCCACATGCACAGCAAGTGCCCTACCCACTGTACTATCTCTCTGGCCCCTGCTTTTCGTTAAGTTTAATGATAGGGATTCAGGTGCCGTATGCAAAATCAGAGGGGCTGGACTGATGGCCCACGGGGACCATCAGTAACAATATATATTTCCACTTCAGAGAACCATGAGGTGTCTCTAAACGCTCCTCGGCAACTCTGAGGCTGTTGGGCACCTCCAGGTTCTCCTAATTTTCTTTTTGGAAGTTGGTGTAGAGGCGAACAACCCATCTTTGTTTATTGAGCCTGGAGCTCAGCCAGATTCATTTATTAGTTTTTTTTTGGCAAGTGTATTCTTTGGAAATCTTTATCTATATGATGCTATCGACTGTGAATAGAGAGCATTTTACTTCCTTTTGATTTGGAATGTCTTTTTCATTTCTTTTTCTTGCCTGATTGCTCTGGCTAAAACTGGCAATCCAGTGAGTATTGAGTAGCAGCAGTGAAAACAGGTTTTGTCTTGGTGTGACTGAGGAAAAGCCTTTTTGCTCTTTTGTTATCGAGTTTCATAAGGATCCTCTGTTGTGTCTGGGAGACCTACTTGTCTGCGTTTTATTATGAACATGTTAAATTTTGCCAAGTGTTTTTTTTTTTTGGGTGGAGGGGGGGTTACACCCAGCTAGTGCTCAGGGTTTATTACTGACTCTGCACTCTAGGGTCACTTCTGGCAAAGGTTGGGGGGGGCATATGGGTGCTGGGGATCGAACTTGGCTGGGGCGCATGCAAGGTAAGCGACTGAGCTGCTGTTCTATTGCTTACTCTGGCCCCTCTCAAGTGCTTTATAAGGTCACCCGCGAGGCAAGTCTGGGTTTGGGACATTTCACTGATTGTTTTTCTTGTGGTGAGATACTCCGGGCCTCCTGGGAGAAAGCCCTCAGAAAGTTTTGCTACAGTTTCACTTCACCACTGGAAATTGTAACTGCTTGATCACGTCTCCCCTAACATTGACCTTTTGTCTCTAGGGTTTTTTGTTTTGTTTTTGGGGCCACACCCGGAGATGCTCAGGGGTTACTCCTGGCTCTGCACTGAGGAGTCACTCCTGGCAGTGCTCGGGGGCACCACATAGATGCCAGGGATCAAACCCATGCTGGCCACATGAAAGGCAAGTGCCTAACCCGCTATACTATTGCACTGCTTCCTAATTCCTTGTTTTAAATTTTCTTTTGGAGCAGGGTTGGGTCATACCCAAAAGTGCTCAGGGGCTACTCCTAGCCTTGCTTGGGGAATCTTATGAGGTGCTGGGGTAAAAGTGGGGGGTTGGCAGCATCTAATACTGGTGCCCTACCCACCTTTCTATCTCTGTGGCTTATTTTACTTTACTTTTTCTGGTTTGGGGGCCTCCCCTGGTGATGCTCAGGGGTCACTCCTGGCTCTGCACTCAGGAATTATTCCTGGCGGTGCTCGGGGACTACATGGGATGCCAGGGATGGAACCTGGATCGGTCACATACAAAGCAAGTGCCCTACCCACTGTGCTACCACTCCGGCCCCCTCTCTGACTCATTTTACATCACCTAAATGCTGCACTGTCCACAGTGCCTATGTCCAACCCGTTTCACTGATCTGTTGGGAGACTAAAGATTTCAAGAGTGCTCCAAGGCCGGCCCTCCAGGGACTGCCCCTTTAGCTGTGTGAATGTTCCTGTTAACTGGTACATCAAAAGCCCCCGGGGATCTCTGAGCGATTCCGGGTTCCTGGGCCCACCCTGCGCTTCTGTGGCTCCACATGAGCTGTGGTTTCTGAAAGCTCCTGGCGATTCTGGTACACTTTGAGGGCGAGACTCCCAGGCCCTGGGCTGCCTGCAGTGACACTGTCCCTCCCATCGGGAGAGCAGTGCTGACCTACCTGATACTCCATCCAGGACTGGGCCATGTGCTGAGCACTGGGAATGAGCACCTGGGCAGAACTTGGCGTTCAAAGCTGCAGCCAGCTTTACCATGTGCCCATCCCTCCTCCTTGTCACCTATGCCAGGGGCCACCCAGCCCGGCTGGAACCCCAACAGCGGGATTGAAACCTAATTCCATGTCCGGATGGCTCTTGCTCTGGCGCTTCCTCCTGTGCAGGCATCTGGTGGTATAGCACAGCGGGGAAGGTGGGGTCCAGAAAGTGGGTGGGCTCCCCTAATGCATCCGCAGTAAAGCCCCGTGTCGCTGCCCCCACCCCCGTCCTGGGGGCCCCTGACTCCGTACCTGGCTCTCCATCACTCGGGGGGTGTGTGTGTGGGGGGACTCGGTCTCTTCACGGGAGATGTACTGGAGGGAACTTGGACCAAGAAGTGAGCCAGACTCGGCCAGGTTCAACCCTGGAGCATCCTTGGCCCCTGATGTTGAGCTGCCATTAAACCGCATCCCTGCTGCGACCTGGGGCTCCCTGTGCCCAGTGAAAAGGTCCCACTCGGAACATGGTCCCCACCTGTCTGATTCCGCCTCCCTCCCTCTGCGTCTTCCTCCTCCTCATGCCTTCCTCCTTCCTCCTCCTCTTCTCTTCTCTCTTTTTTTTTTTTAAGTTTTTTGGGCCATATCTGGATTTGCTCAGGTGTTACTCCTGGTTCTGTGCTCAGGAATTACTTCTGGTGGGGCTCAGAGACCATATGGCATGCAGTGGGTTTGAACCTGGGTGAGCCATGTGCAAGGCAAACGCTCTACCCACTGTACTACCACTCCAGCCCCATTCTCCTGTCTTTTGGTTTTGGTTTTGGGGCCCCATCCAGTGATGCTCAGGGCTCACTCCTGGTTCTGTGCTTAAAAATGACTCCTGGAGAGCTCAGGGGAACCGTCTGATATGCAGGGGAATGAACTATGACTCTGGCCCCATTCTTCTGTCTTTATTTTTGTTTTAGTTTGGGGCCCCACCCAGTGATGCTCAGGGATTACTCCTAGTGGGGTTTGGGGCACCATATGGGATGCTGAGGATCGAACCTAGGTTGGCCACGTGCAGAGCAAGCACCTGACCCACTGTGCTGTTGCTCCGGCCCCTCTCCCTTCCTCTCCTATTTCTTCTCTTCCTTCTTTTCTGTTCTCGTCCACCCCTCCTCCCTCTTATCCCTCGTTGTTCTCCTCCCCTTCTTCTCCACTCCTTCCTTCTCCTCCTTACCGCCCCCCCATACACACACATAGTGACCCCTAGAATCAGGCCAGCTTGGGAAGCAGCTTGAGGACTGGGAGCCGGCCCCAGCCCCTGAGGTGGTCCATGTGCCCCCCCAAGTTCCAGGGTTCCCTCCTGCCCATTGTACTCATCACCCCCAGAACCAGCCTGGGTTGTCTCCACTGAGCGTCTCGGGCTCTGGATGTGCGTGGCTGGTCACCCTTCTCTACTCGGCAAAGTGGGAGGGGGGTCTTTTTCTTTTATTTGGGGGTTCCCCCTGAAAAAATCTGGGGTGGGGAAGGCATGGGAATGTAGGCATAAAGAAGCCTGCCTGCCCACCCGCGCCCTTTGCTTTTACCTTGGTTGCTCATCGGCTGGGTGTGGCCAGGCTACTCGGTGACTGTCCAGCACCTCCGTGCCTCGCCGCAGGTCGGCTGCCGGCCACTTCCCGGCTCACTGGTGCAGGTAATTGAGCTGCCTGGGACGGGCTCGCCGGGTTCCGGGCGGCGCTGCGATGCCAACTGGTCTCCTCTCTGCTCCGAACAAAGGAGAGACAGCTGATGAGACGGCCGGCCAGCTCTGGACCTGGCAGCTGCCCGCGTGTGTCTCCTTGGGGGGGACGATTGCCAGCCCCCTGCCCCCGGTGCAGCAGAGGGGACTCCGTGGTACAGCCCCCGAAGTCACAATATGCTGCCTGCTGGCCCCCAGGCCTGTGTGTTCTGGCCTGTCCACAGGCGGTCAGCTTTCTCTGGGACTTCGAGGTGATGCCAGTCGGGGGTGATGGAGAGCACGAGGACATACGCAGGAGGGGCCCATCCCCCTCCCCCGGCTGCCCTTTGTTAGCTGGAGGCCGGGAAAGCCGGGCCACGGGTCAGCGGGGTGGACTGTGGAACCACAGGATTGCTGTTCCCTCCTCCCTGCCAGGACCACGCCCAAGGCTCGGCCCGGCGCTGTGTGTCTCTCCCCCAGGTTTGAATTTTGCAAACTGCCGGGTCAGAGGGGTGAGCAGTACCGTGGATGGACTCCCTGACGAGCGGCTACCCTGCTCTCTGTCAGTCAGTCTGTCTGTCTGTCTGTCTGTTTGCACGCACACAGAGCAATAAAAGCATCCTGAGCCATCTCTAAGTCATTTGCTGGCCCCATGACGCTCCGGCCCTAAATGCTTCTCATGCATTTATTTCCTCGGAACAAGGATTTTCTCCTACACAACCACAGTTCCGTCACCGCCCCGGGTGAGGTCGGGTTGAAGAGAACTGCTGAATTTCTGGGCGCTCGTCACATTTCCCAGTGGTTCCCAGATGGCCACAGGGAGCCCACAGCCTGCCGTGGCGGGGGGTGGGGGGGGCTGAGCCACAGAGTCCTCTCCCAGGAAGGGGGCGCTGAGGCCCTGGCCCCCTGAACAGGACAGTGTGCTCTGAGCCCTGACCTGCCAGGCCCGCGCTGGGCAGGTGAGGAAAGCGAGAGGAAGACGGAACTGGACAGTGTGTGCATCGTTGGCCGTCACTGGTCACCGTTAGGGGCTCGTTTTGCTGGTCACTTGCTGGCACACAGCGCTGCACTGGAGAGGAGAGGTGGGTGCCAGAGCGATAGTACAGCAGGTAGAGCGTTGGCCTGGCACGAGTCAGTTTGATTGCCGGCACCATCTGTGGCCTCCCGAACCCTGCCAGGAGTGACCCCTGAGCACAGCTGGTATTGGTCCCCCAACCTCCTCCCCCTCCCCCTCCCCAGAAAAGCACAAGTTTGGGCCAAAGGGTTCTGTGGTCCGAGCCTGTGTTCTGCGCGAGGGAACGGGAATGGAAGTGTTGTCTGCAGGGCCCGCGGCTGCGTCTGCTCACGCCCTCTGTCTGGGACTGCCCCGGGGGTGCAGACCAGGTCACGGGGGAAGACATGCCTCCCATTGGCCCTGGCCAGCGGCTCAGCGGCCCCGCTGGGGGAAGCCTTGCTCCTGTGAAACAATGTCAGGGTCCCCCCTTCACCGCAGGGGAAGTGGAACCCCAGCAGGCTGACTCTCAGGGACACGCGTCTCCTGCCGACGTCAGGGAGGGCACGGCCCCAAGGACCCCAGAGCAAACCGGGGCACTTTGGGGGGTCAAGACAACTTCTGGGACCTTCATTGTTGTCCGTCCCTGACCCAGTCAGTGGCTGGTCCAACCCTTCCCCGGGAATCCAGGAGCCACAGTTTCCTGAGCTCCTGCCACATGCTGGTCCCCGCGAGGCCGTGTCCAGCTTCCAGTGCAGCCGAGTGTGGCCCTCCACGCTCCTCTCTGCCCGGCAGCCGCTCCCGAGCATGCCCGCCCCCCACATCTGGCTCCGGCCCTGCCAGCCCAACAGAGGGGCCTTTGTCTGCAACGTGGGAGCTCAGCATCGTGGCCTCTGCGGCCAGCTCAGCAGCCCACCCACTTCCCACAGCCACCCCGGCCGTGTGGTCACTTTCGAGGCCTCCTCGAGGTCTCTGGCCGACAAAGGAAGTGGGTCGATGACTCAGGGTGAGCCGGCTTGCAGGGAGGAGGCGATGAGCGGCCCCCGGGGGAGGCTTCAGGGAACACGGGTTCCTGGGAGGGGTGCATATTTCAGCCGCCAGAGCAGCTGAGACCCCAGGGCAAAGAGACCCGAGGCCCAGGGCCATGTCCACAGGGAGTCACTCAGCCCCAAGAGGAGCAGAGGAATGCAGATCAAAGCCCAGCATCCAACCTGGCTAACTGGACCCAGAGGCTGGAGTGAGAAGGTGGGCGGGGTCATTTTAAGTCACTTTTATTCAGAGACACATCTTGGGAGGCTTTTGTCTTGGGCCACACCCGGCTGTGCTCAGGGCTGACTCCTGGCTCTGAGCTCAGGGATCACTCCTGGTGAGGCTCAGAGACCGTATGGGGTGCCGGGGGGGTAGAACTCAGGTCAGCCACTTGCAAGGCAAGTGCCCTACCCATTGTGCTATCTCTCCGGCCCCCAAAGAGACACATTATTTTTTTTATGAGGTAGGTACCCAAGGGAATGCTCTGGGGACCAGGTGGTACCGGGGCTCACACCCAGAGCCTCCACATGCAAGGCAGGTGCTCTGCCACTTGAGTTACACCCCCAGCCCCACCTGAGCGATAAGAACTTTAGGATAAATCTTACCAATAAAGTGCACTTGCAGATTAATCATCACAGTTCACTCTGATTTCTGCATTTGCCAAATGGATCTAATGTCCACATGACCCCCTTGGGTAGAGGTCAAAGGTGAGGAGACCTTTTCAGCCTCACAGGCAGGCCAGGCCAGGACCAGCCTTTGACCCTGACCCTTCTCCGTCCACAGTGGCCGGCGCCTCTGGGCTCAGAGTCCTCCACTCTTGCTGCCGGCATGGCTGGCCACCGTCCCTGTCCCTGTCCAATTCTTGCCCATCTGTGGTGGACTCCAGCTCAAGCCCCAGCACTGCTGGGTGTGACTCAGGCCTCTTCCCCCACCTCCAGGTCACACTGAAGAGCTTATGCCAACAAGCGACAGCTTCCCCTGCCGCCTCCCTCTACCTCGCCCCAGTGCCCAGACAGTGCTCTGGGGAGGGGTATCTTCTCACGGCAGGAGAGAATGCAATCATCATTCTGCCTGGTGGTGCTCAGGGGACCCCACACCTCCAGGGGCAGAGCCCAGCCAGGCAGAGCACATACTGGCCCTCTGAGCCCCGGCACATCCTGCCCATCTGATGGCATCTGTCATTGTCCAGAGAGACAGGTGAGGAGAGCCGTGAGACAGGAGTCACAGTCCTCCCCTCCCCCTCCTCTCACGCCCCCTCCTTCCCCTCCCCCTCCCTCCTCTCACAACCCCTCCCCTCCTTCTTCCCCTCCTCTTCCTCTTCCTCCCCCTCCCCCTCCTCTTCCTCCTCCTTCTCCTCAACCCTCCCCCTCCTCCCTCCCCCTCCTCTCCCTCCTCCCCCTCCTCCTCTCACAACCCCTCCCCTCCTTCTCCTTCCCCTCCTCTTCCTCCCCCTCCTTCCCCTCCCTCTCCCTCCTCCCTCTCCTCCTCTCACAACCCCTCCCCTCCTTCTCCTTCCCCTCCTCTTCCTCCCCCTCCTTCCCCTCCCTCTCCCTCCTCCCTCTCCTCCTCTCACAACCCCTCCCCTCCTTCTCCTTCCTCTCCTCTTCCTCCCCCTTCTCCTCCTCCTCTTCCTCCTCCTCCTCCTCCTCCTCCTCCTCCTCTTTTTCCTCCTCCTCCTCCTCCTCTTCCTCCCCTCTCCTCCCCTCTCCTCTTCTTCCCATGGTACCTTTTTTTTTTGCTTTTTGGGTCACACCCAGCGATGCTCAAGGGTTACTCCTGGCTTTGCACTCAGGAATTACTCCTGGCAGTGCTTGGGGGACCATATGGGATGTCAAGGATTGAACCCAGGTCGGCTGCGTGCAAGGCAAACGCCCTACCCACTGTGCTATCACTCTGGCCCCCATGGTACCTTTTTCTTTCCTCCTCCTCCTTCCATGGTTTCCTTTCCTCCCCTGCTGGTTATTTTTATTTATATTTTGTTTGGGGGCCACACCTGGTGGTGCTCAGGGCTTACTCCTGGCCCTGCACTCAGGGTTCATGGTGGTCAGCCTCAAGGGGCTGTATAGGGTGTGGGGGATCCAACCTGGGTCAGTCTCGTGCTAGGTGAGCACCCTGTTGGCTGTATTACTGTCTTTAAATGTAGTTTCTTGTTTTATAACACTTTTTGTCTGTTTGTTTTTGGGGTCACACTCAAGCCGTGCTCAGGGGCTACTCCGGGCTGTGCCTCGTGGACAGTGCAGTGCTGGGGGTCATGCCTGGGCCTCCCTTGTGCAAAGTCTGCGCCTGTGCCCCAGCCCACGTCTCAGCCCCCCAGTGTGTCTCTGGAAGCTGGGGGACTGGTGCTCCCTGAGGGCAGGGCGGGCGGGTGCCAGTCCAGAGATGGACATACCCACGTGGACGGTCCCTCTGGGCCTCACTGGGAGGGGAGGGGAGCCGCATGCGCCCAGGGCATTGTTTGGCAGCCCCGGCCCACTCCTGGCCAGGGCTGTCCTTCCGGCTTCGGGAAGAGGGGTTGCAGCTGGGGCCAGCAAGATGCACAGGAAGGTGGGCGACTGGAAGGGGTGAACCGGACCCTTTGGAGGCCAAATAAAGGCCCGGCCGTCTCCATGGCAATGTGGCCCCAGGGAGAGCCCCGCCTGTGGCTCTGGGCCCTGGGGAAAGACTCAGCTTGTGAGACAGGAGGGGCGGGGGCAGGGCGGGGTGCCCTGGAGCCCCAGCACTGACTGCTGGTCCAGCTGCCCCTTATAGAGAGACGGCCACTGCCTCTACGGGCCAGAGGGCTCGGCAGATCCTGAGCAGGGGGAGAGGGAGAGAGAGACAGAGACAGAGATAGAGGCAGAGGCAGAGACACACAGAGAGACAAAGAGAAAGAGACAGAGACAGAGACACAGAGAGACAAAGAGACAGAGACAGAGAGAGAGATTTCCAGTCAGTCCCCCTGCGTGCCCTGTTCCGTCCATGGTGAGGATGGAAACCTTTAAACCCCTTTCTCTTCTTGTTCTTTCTTACTTCTTTTGGGGGAGGGGCTAGGGCCACGCCCATGGGTGCTTAGGGTCTACTCCTGGCTCTGTGCTCGGGTTGACTCCTGGCAGTGCTCAGGGAACCATACGCGGTGCCTGGGCGTGGAACTGGGGCCGGCCGTGTGCAGGGCGATCTCCATCTGCACAGTTCCATGTCTCCTTGGTCCTGGTTCTTCGTGTTCACTGTGACACGATGTTCCGGCTGTGAAGCACACACACGTCCAGGGCGGTGCTTTTCTGACACAGCGCCCCCAGCCCCGAAGGATGCAGTGCACTGGCCCCCACACCCCCTCCTGCCCCTGTGTCCACTCTCCTGTTCACCTGACCGCATCACAGGGGAATGATTTAGAACTTTGTTTCATGGAATCCTGGGGCATGTTGTAGCTGGAATCTGGCTGCTTTGGATCAAAATAGATTTTTGTTTGTTTTGGTTTGGGGGCCACACCCGACGATGCTCAGGGGTTACTCCTGGTTCTGCACTCAGAGATCACTCCTGGTGGGGTTCAGGGGACCATGTGGGGTGCCGGGGGTCGAACCCGGGTAAGCTGTGTGCAAGGCAAGCCCCCCAAATAGAATTTTTGTTTGTTTGTTCTGCTGTTGTTGTTGGGGCCACAGCTGGCTATATTCAGGGCTTAACTCTTGGCACTGTGCTCAGGGGTCACCCCTGACTGGGCTCCAAGGACTCTATATGGTGCTGGGGATTAAACGGGGTTGGCCACGTGCAAGGCAAGCACCCTACCCACAGTACTATTTTTCCAGCCCTAGAATACATTTAAAAAGTTGCTTTTGGCTTCGGGGCCATACCTGGCAATGCTCAGGGCTTACTCCTGGCTCTGTACTCAGGGATCAGTCCCTGGGGGCTCGGGGAACCCTATGGGATGCTGAGGGTCAAACCCAGGTCAGCTGTGTGCTAGGCGAACACCCTGCCCGCTGTACTGGCTCTCCGGCCCCAGAATATATATATTCTTTTGTGCTCAGGGTGCCAAGGGCCACATCTGACTAAGGAGCCACGTGGTGCCATGGATCAGACTTGGGCCCTGGGGCCTACAATACCCGAGCTTCAGCACTGGGGCCACCTTCCAGCCCACAGTTCAATCCACATGGAATTATCTAGTGGGGTTTGTGGTTAGTTCTGACACACCGCTCCCTCCCACAGTGCTCAGAGGACCATGTGGTGTTGGAAATGGAACCTGGGGCCCCACCCCTGGAAAGCGGGGCTCCAGCCCGCCGTGCTCTCCCTGTCCCCACGCCCTTGTCATCTGGGATGTGGGAGTGCTCCCCGCTGGTCTGGGGAGAAGCCTGCTGATGCCGGCGTCCCCCTGGGGTCCAGGCTACCATGCCCCAGCAGGGCGAGTGACCGCTCGAGCATCATGAGTTCAGGGGTGGGCAAACCCCCTGGTCCGGACCAGCCCCACCGCGGGCCCTTTCTGTACATGTCCCCCCGGAACCTTTCTCTAGACTGGGAGCCCCAGAGGAGCCAGAAAGTTCTGACCACGGTGAGCAGCCTGCAGCACCCCCATGCCATGGTGCGTCTCCAGGGTGAGAGGGAGGCAAGGGAGCGACTCTTCAGAAGAAATCCCAGAGCCTTCTTGCCTTGGCCATGGGGAGGACGGGGAGTGAGGAGCTGGCAAGGCCCTGTGGTCAGGGCCCAGGAGACTACACAGTGGTTATCTTTTTTTTTTTCTTTTTGGGTCACACCTGGTGATGCACTGGGCTTACTCCTGGCTCTGCACTCAGGAATCACTCCTGGCGGTGCTCAGGGGACCATATGGGATGCTGGGAATCGAACCCGGGTCGGCCGCGTGCAAGGCAAATGCCCTACCCGCTGTGCTATTGCTCCAGCCCCCACAGTGGTTATCTTGCGTGTCATCGACCTGGTTGGTCCTGGGCACCAGGTGATCTCCTGACATAAAGATGAAGTTCTGGGGCCAGTGAGCACTGTCAGGTGTGCCCAAAGGCTCCTGAGCACTGCTGGGATGTCCTGGGTATGCCCAGGGCTATGGTGCCGAGCAGCACCCTGGCCTCTCCCATTGACCTGCTGGCCAGGTTGACGTAAAATCCCTGGCAGGGGCCCTGGGTCTCCTGAGCGTGGCTCAAGAGGATGTCCACCACAAAGCGGACCTGATTGGAGCCCCTGCCTCACCAATCAGTGTGAAAACTCTGCAATTCATGGAACCCGCCTCAGTCTCACCATCATTGTCTGTCAAATGGGTCTAAGACTGCGCGTGTGCTAGAATTGTTCTAACGGAGTACCACAGACACAGCACTACATCCTCTTGAGTCCCAGAGCCAGAGATGGGACCCCTGCAGCCCCCAGAGCCCTCCCTAACCTGCTCTTTACTGGCCCTCGAAGCCTCCCTCAGGCTCAGCATTGTAGTTCCGTCCAGTGCTCCCCTCTCTCTCCATACTCCTTCCTTCAATGTGAGTCTGCGTCTGAACCTCCCTCTTCTGGGGGCCCCTCCCAGACCAGTCTCACTCCTCGATGACCTCACGTCAGCTGTCCCACCCATGCCCCTCCTTCCCAGGGAGTGCCCCGGGAGTCATGGGGGGTCAGTATCGCCCCTTTCAGGGGGACCCTGGCCCCTGCTGCCTCACCCCTGCATGGACAGCATGAGGCCGCGAGGTGAGACCCTTTGAGCCTCGGGCCCTCGTCCAGATCTCTGCATGATGCGTGGGGTGTGGGGCGAGAGGGGGCCACATGTGTGCTGGGACTGAACCCAGGCCCGGGACCCTCGTCCCAGGCTCACTCCCTTTCCGAGGCTCCATGTGAAATCCTGCAACTGTCTCTGGGGTTCTGCGGGCTCGGCCTGGGCACCTGGGAACGCAGGCAGAAGGCAGGAAGGCTCAGTGGGTGCCAGCTGCTTCCCCCAGGCTCATGCGGTGGGGTGCGGGGGGTCTCCTCTGGGGGGGACCTCCTCCCAGGGCCCCTGGACCCACCACCTCATCTCAGCGAGGCCTGGGAGGAGGGGCCGCTTCCACAGCGCCTTTTCCTCACAGGAAGCTCAGGGGCCTTGCGCTGCCGCCGAATGTGGCAGGAAAAAGGTGTTTCCGAAAGAGAGTCCAGGAAAGGGTGCGAGCCAGGGTTCAGGGGCCGCTGCACCCTCGGTGCTGGGGCGTGGGGTTCGGGGGTCGCTAGGTCGCATGCTAGGGCCTGGGTGGCGGGGCAGTGGGCCCCAGCTGCTGAGCTAAGGTGCGAGTTGGGGGGTTGCCGAGAGGTGCTGGCCAGCTCGGGGCTTTGCCTGGGATCTTTAGTCCAGAACCCCAGAACCCCCCTCCCAAAAGATCCAAGAGGGGCTGGGGGCGGGGAGAGCTCACTGGGGTTTCAGGGATAGAACAGTTTGGGGGGCTCAGAGGTGGGACGAGAGTGAGCTCGGGTGGAGAGCGGGGAGCTGAGAGTGCTCCAGCAGGCGGCCAGTGAGCACTCGGGTACTTAGACTGAGTGCAAAGTGCAAAGGGAGACTGGGGGGTCTCAGGTAGCTGCGGGAGTGCTGAAGAGTCGGGTTGAGCTTGGCCGTGGGGGTTCCGAATAGCCAGGTGAAGCTTGGCGGGAAGGTGAGAGTGGGGGGCGTCATACGCACCTGGGTGCCCCGCACTGCCCGCCTCTCCCCGCCTCTCCCCGCCCTGTGCCCCAGGAGCCCCTTCCCGGAACCTTGGCGCCCTCCTGCGTGCTTCCCTGTGTTGGCCACCAGAGGGCGCTGTGCGGCCGCCTCCCGAGCACCGGAGCCTGCTGGTTCCCGGGAAACCGAAGGCCACTCAGCAAAAGCCCCTCTGAGCAACCGCTCAGCCCTGGCGAGGGAGTGACACCCCAGGGTGTGAGTAGGGGCACCCCAGCTCCTCGTTCCCAGCCCTGCATGATCCTGTCCCACCACAGCGACCCTTATTGACTGGAGCGGGCTGAGATAAAACCGGTTCCCTTGCAAACCATAATGCCCAAGGGGGTGGGGGGAGAAAGAGAAAGAGAGACAGAGACAGAGAGACAGAGAGACAGAGACAGAGTGCTGGTGGTGGGAAGTGTAGCTGATGGAGGGATGGGTGTTGGCACATTGTATGACTGAATCCCAACCACAAGCAGCTTTGTAACTGTGTATCTCACAGTGATTCCATTAAAAAAAAAAAAACACACTGGTTCCAGTTACCAAGGCCTGGGGAAGTCAGCTTTGGGGTCAAGTTCCCTTTGGTTCTTGCCTTCCAAGCCTGGATCCTGTTCCCCCACCCCAGGAACCCCGCCCCCCGGGAGCAGACCGCAAACACTTGCCCCCAGGTGTGGCCCCCAAATAAAAAACAGGTTGCTTTACATCCTCACACCTAAGTGGCCCTGGAATGTCCCCTATGCAGCCCCTCTTTTAGGGGCCCCAAAGGTTTGCAGTGACCTGTGACCCGGGGGCCTGTTAGGCCACATCTCTGGATTTTCACCTTCAGAGGGGGCATCTCACAGACTTCGAGGGCAGGGAGAGCCCAGCAGGAAGGCAGGGTTCCCCAGCGCCAGCACCACGCACGGTCCCCTGAGCACCGCCAGGTGTGGCACCCCCACCCCCAAAGTAGTTGTCCTGGGCTCCAAGGCCCCACGGACCAGCTGAAGAGGAGAAATCTCCCGTGCTGCCTTCACCCCCTGCACTCTCAGCTCCGGCCTCCGCCTCGGACCCCTTCCACTGGCTGCAGTGCTGGGGGGATCTTGGTGGTCCCAGTTTTCATCTGGGCAGAGTGAGGCTTGCTTTCCTGGCCCCTGGTCCTGGGAAGCCCACAGTGGGTGCCCGGTGCCCGGCAGCAGCTGGGGCCTGTCCTGTACTGGAACGAGACCCAGGTCTGTTCAGCAGGAGCAAGGAGGGGATCCAGCAGGGAAGCTCTGTGGCACTGGAGCTTTGCTGGGGCCTGGGGAAGGAATCGGGGTGCTGGGTGTGTGGGAGGTGGCGGGAGCTGGTGCGGAAGGAGGGAGGCCAGCCTGCGAGAGAAGCAGGCACTGTGATTCTGCTTCTTTCCTAGTCCTGTGGCTTCGGGCGTGTGATGTATCCGCTGCGTGCTGCATCTGTGAAATGGGCCAAGTGCTGTCCAGCTTGCTGGGCCTGTGAGACTAGGATGCGGTCAACCACGGCGCCCCTCAGCACGAGGTGCCACTCAGGAGTGCCGCTGTCCCACTAGTGCCCGGGCTGGGACACGGCTCCAAGGGCTGAGTGCAGGCTAGTCCGGCAGGAGCCCCAGTTCCCATCCCTACAGCGCAGGCCCCCACCCAGGCTCTGCCAGGGGGGGTGACTGATTCCCAAACGCCAGCGGGTGCAGGTCCCCAACCGGACCCAACCGAACCCAAACAAAACAGAACGGAAATGCTTGGTCAGGCCTCCCGGAGCCGCCAGGATCTCCTGGAGCCTGACTGTCCCTTGGTAATTAGGTTACTTAAGGGTTCTTCCAGCGCAGGCTGAGAGGCCTGGGAGATGGCGATTAGGACGTGCTGGTGTGTTGGGGCTCCCAGGAAACATCATCTGGGGTGTGTGGGGAGGGAGGTGTCGGTGTCCTACCCCCAGATATGGTTTTTATTTGTGCCATCTGCCTGGGAAGCTCTGGGGCCAGCAAGGAGCCAAAAACTTAAATCCTGGCGTGGGGCTCTTGCAGCAGCTCTGATGGGCAGAGGTGAGGTTTAGCAGAGGCGGCTTTTCTATGTTTTCCTTTTTTTTCTTTTTGGGTCACACCTGGTGATGCTCGGGGATCACATGGGATGCTGGGATCGAGCCCTAATGGGCCACGTGCAAGGCAAACACCCTGCCCGCTGTGCTATGGCTCAGGTCCCTGGAGGCAGCTTCTTAGAGAAGGTGAGCTCGAGACAGAGGAGAATGCTGGGGGCCAAGTAGCTCTGTCCGTGGGGGGCCTGGGTCCCCTCCCAGGCGCCGTCCCTCAGGGTTCATGTGCAGAGCCAGGAGCAGACAGGGGGCCGGGCCCCATCAGTGTCCGTCCCAGCCTGGGCACTTCTGGGTGTAGCCCCCTAACCAAGCCGAAGCAGGTTGGGAGGGCCCGGGGCCGCGCGTGTGTGCACAGAGGAGCTGTGGGCGCAGTGTCAGCCTCGGGCAGCTTCCTCCAGGGGCCCTCTAGGGCAGAGTGGTGTCTGCTGCTTCTCTCGGGCAGGGCCCTGTCCAGCCGGCCAATAGGTGCTTTATTAGGCACCGAGAGGGATTCTGGGAAAGGGGGAAAGGGAGCTGGTGCGCCCTTTGTCTGCATGTCCCTGCCGCTCCTCTCTCTGCCAACAGAGGGCGCCGTTGCCCAGCGGAAGCCGACACAGCCCCACGCCCTGCTCTGGGGCTGGGGGCTGCTGCGCCCGCTGGGCTGGCAAGGCCGGAGGGTCAGAGGGCCAAACCCATGGCCCCGGGAGAGCCGTGCTCCGTCTGTTTCCCTGGGTACTGCTTGTGCCTCTGACGTGCGGGTGGCACCAGAAAGTCTCTTTCTGATTTCTGATTTCTGTTCCATCCCTCCCTGGCTACCACCCTCCCCGCCCAAAGACCAGGAACCCTGCACTGCATCCGAGCTGGCTTGGGGCGGTGAGGGGACCCACACCCGCAGGGAGCTAACGGCGGCGGCGCTGAGTCTCCGCTCAGGAACTCCTGTCTCCTGAGTCTGGGCTGTCCCTTGCACCCAGAGCAGCGTAGAGACAGAGGAAAATGTCTTGTGGCCGTCCCTGCGTCCCCCCTTCTGCCCAGTCCCTTCCCTGCCTCCGAGGGGCTGGCGGGAGCCCCTGGCTTCTGGGGGGCAAGTTGCTGGCAGCCCCAGATTCAAAAGCAGACAGGGGGCTGGGCCCCATCAGTGTCCGTCCCAGCTGGCCTTCCCTGGGCCTGGCTGGGGGGACCTACCGGGGGGGATCTTGCAGAGACCCCAGAGGGTCAGGCCTGGCTGCAGGGACCCCCAGGGTTTATTTTCATGGAGGTCAGGCTCTGCCGGGAACCCTCTGTTTGAAGGGCGCCATGGGTGCTGGGCCCTGGAGAACTGTCATCCACAAGGTTGTCTCAGACAGAATCGTGTTAGGGGAGGGGGGTGTTCTGGGCACTGCCCAGGTGGGGGTGGGGGAGGGTTTGTGTCACGCAGTGCTGGGGTTCACACTCTGGTCTGGTGCATGGAACATCTGCTCCTCAGAGCCGTCCCCACCCCTGGCCCAAAGCATCTTCATTATTATTACTATTATTATTATTTTAATAAATGGGAGGATGGTAGTTTGAGGGGAGAGTGAGTGGCAGTGCTGGGCCTGGGGGTGCCCCCTGGGAGGGAAGGTGGCCGCGTTGTCCACAGCAGGATGTGGGCCTGGGTGCAGGGGGGACAGGGCAGACGGCTCAGTCCCGGGCCTGCGGCTCTGGTGCGAGGCCAGTGCCGGCTGACCCTCGGGGTCTGGAGTACGGCGGGGCTGGGGGGGAAGGCGGCGAAGGCCCTGCCACTTTTCCTCACTGTTTCTTGTTCTCCTGGGGGTCCTCCTCGCTTTGGAAGGCCCAGAGCGCAGGGCTCTGACACCACAGGTTTGGGACTCTCGGGCTGAGGGTCCCCTGGTGCAGGGGGTTCCTCGACGGGACC
This sequence comes from Sorex araneus, assembly GCF_027595985.1. Classification (NCBI taxonomy): domain Eukaryota; kingdom Metazoa; phylum Chordata; class Mammalia; order Eulipotyphla; family Soricidae; genus Sorex; species Sorex araneus. The sequence goes on from NC_073308.1 coordinate 34,842,831, forward strand.
AAGGTGCCGGAGGCTGCGGGAGCCGTGGTTGGCGGGGGGCGGGGGGCAGGGACCCTCGTGCACAGGCCCACATGCTCAGGCCTCAGTCCGGCCCTGGGGGTTCCGAAGGGAGTGAACATCAGCCTCCTCCCCTGGAGCCCTGAGGGGTCCACAGCGCAGGGCGGTGGCCGAGGCTGGGTAATGCTGAGGCTGGGTGGGCGTGGCGTGGCTGTGAGCATCAGGGAGACCCTCCTGCATCCTGCCCTTGCACCCCTCCAAACCCACAGGAAGGAGGAAGTGGCTTCTGGGAGCTGCCGGTGACTCTGACAGACCCCGCCCCCCCTTCTTGGAGCCTCAGTTTCTCCCTCTGTCGAAGGAGGGCACAGGCTCCTCCCTCTGTGCCCGGTGCCATGATGCCACATGAGGCCACACAGAGGGGCTGGCCAGGGTGGGCATATAGCCTGGCTGCCAACACTTCCTTGGTGGGGAGAGCCCTCCCACCTGAGCACGGGTCCCCCACCCGCCAGCTGGGTCTCACCCCTTCTGGTTCCTTCCCTCAAGTCTTTCCCGGGTGTGGGAGCCACTGACCATGAGCTTGAGTTGTGCTGGGACGCCCCAATCCCCACTGCTCGGGCCGGCGGTAAGAGGGTGGGGGCTGCCGCCACCCCTCGGGGCTTCTGGGGGAACCTGGTCCCAGGAGCAGCTATTGCCCTGCACCCCCCTTGGCTGGCCACGCCTGGTCTCCGGTGGGGCCCTCCCTGCAGGCTCAGGCTCTCTGCTAGCCTCCGTCCCAGGAGACCCGACCCGCAGTGCTCAGGGGTCACTCCAGGTGGTGCTGGGGCCAGCAGGAGGTGCTTGGGGTCAAACCTGGTGATGCCACTGAGGTCACGGCCACACATTCAGAGGCTTAAGGTGTGGCATGTGATCAGTTATGATTCTGTCCCCACACTGGGAGCAGCTGGCCCTCTCCAAGGGTGCTGTTTATGAGTATAATAGAACCATGATACTGTGTGATAGAGCTGTACCAGACACTGTGTGACAGACACTGTGTATCAGACACTGTGATAAAACTGTAACAGTCACTGTGTAACAGACACTATGTAATAGAACTGTAACACTATGCCAGACACTATGTAACAGACACTGTGTGCCAGACACCGTAATAGAACTGTACCAGACACTGTGTGACACACTATGTAATAGAACTGTAACAGGCACTGTGTGACAGACATTGTAGTAGAACTGTAACAGGCACTGTGTAACACACTATGTAATAGAACTGTAACAGGCACTGTGTGCCAGACACCGTAATAGAACTGTACCAGACACTGTGTGACACACTATGTAATAGAACTGTAACAGACACTGTGTGACAGACACTGTGTGACAGACACTGTAATAGAACTGTAACAGACCCTGTGTAACACACTATATAATAGAACTGTAACAGACCCTGTGTAACACACTATATAATAGAACTGTAACAGACCCTGTGTAACACACTATGTAATAGAACTGTAACAGACCCTGTGTAACACACTATATAATAGAACTGTAGCAGACCCTGTGTGACTAGAGCTCATGCATTGGTGCGGCTGTTCTCGGCCCTCCCCTCGGCCACCTCCTTCCACCCTTAGTTGAGCTGTAGCTTTTTTGTAGCGAGAAGGCCCAGGTCCCTGTCCCCTGGCTCTCCGTCTCTCCTTCCCTGTGCCTCGGTTTCCTCCGCCATCAGCAGAAGTGGACCTTGGTCCTGGCAGTGCGTGCCGCAGGCCTGGGAGACGCACAAAGTGTCTGTTGTGCTGGCTGCGGGCGGCTGCCAGCAGCCCTCGGGGACACGGTATTCATGAGGATCACAAGGGAACACAGGGCCCTTCTCTGCGGGCCAGAGGCTGGCGGCCCCGCCGAGCCCCCCAGGGAAGGAGACTCCCTTGTGCATAGCCCAGCCCCTTGCAGAGTGTTTCACAATCATTTTTATTAGCACGACTGCTGGGGCCTGAGGATCATAGAAGGGCCGTCACCCCACCCCCATGCCTCCTCCGTGGGGGAAACTGAGGCCCACGTGGTTGGAGGCAGTACCTGGCTTTGACCTTCAGGGGCGTCAGGCCAGTATTTCCTCTCCGCGCCCACCAGACTCCCCCCAGCCCCCCTTCACTGCACTGGGCCAGAGTTTTGTGGTGGTTTTCTTGTTTTTTTTTTAGTTTTTTGCTAAATAGTAATGCCGTCTTTTTAAATTTAATTATGGCCATCTTTAGTATGTCAAAACATACAGCACATGCTTGATGCCACGCACAGTTCAGGTTTCGGCATCCGCATCTGTGGCTTCGAGAAGGGGCGTCGGGGTCACGGCGCTGATGAGGCTCTCTCGGGGCCGCTTGGCCTCTCTGGGCCTTCTGCGGCTGCTCTCAGTTGCTGTGCGTGCATGATGGGCCCAGCGGAGACGTGCTCCCGGGGTTATTCCAAATACGAGAAGGGAGGCGATCTCGGCTGGAGTAGGGAGGCCACAGGCCAAGCCAGTCAGTCCCCAGAGTTCAGCCGAGACTCAGGAATGAAGGCCCACAGGGCACTCCAGGCGTCTCAAGAGTCCAAGGGACAGACTTTTCCTCAAGTCTCCCAGAGCAGGGAGCCCAGCTGGCCCCCTGGCGGCCACCCCCACATCCCAGGCCGCCCTGTGACCCCCTAGTGGTCTCTGGGGATGGCGCTGCTCTCAGGAGGCCCCTGCCTCCAGGACAGGGCCCCTCCGCTCTGGGGCTCCTGGGCTCCCGCTCGGGAATACTGAGCAGGCCTCCAGACAGGTGGCTTCACTGCCCTCTCTGTCCCCTCCCTGCTGGGCAGCAGGTCCCCTTCCTCCCACGGCTGACACACAGACCCCGTCTCCCTCCGAGGCCAATGCCTTTACCCTCCCCGATTCCCCGGTGCCTGGATCTTAGTCTGCTCCACAGAGTTTGGGACGCCTGCAGTGGCCGTGCGTGGCCCCTCCCCTGACCCCCAGAGCCTACTGGCTTCCAGGCCCAGCTCTGGCACCTGCTGGTCCACCCTTTCAATTACTCTTCTCTCTGCATTTCCCCATTCACCAGCTCGGGCTGTGCTCTCGGCCTGGCCTCGGGCTGGATCTCAAGCACTTTCCTTTAGTCTGCCTTAATTACTGCTTGCTGAGTTTGGGGCCCGCACCTGGTGATGCTCAGGGGTTACCCCCGGCTCTGTGTTCAGGACTCAGTCCTGGGGATAGCAGGGGCCCACATGGGGTGTGGGGATGGAATCAGGGTCAGTGTGTGCCAGGCACTGCCTTACTCACTGCGCTCTCATAATGGCCCCGTGCCAGAGGTGCAGTGAGTCGCTAGACCATCTCTGCCCCCTCACCTCCCACCCCCAGGCTCCAGGCCCAGTTTCACTAGTCTGTTTTTGAGCCCTTTGCTCCCTCTCACCCCTGGCCAGCTGTTTCTCTTGAACCCTGATTAGGATCTTTTAAAAATTATTATTATTGATTCTATACAGTCACCATGAAGTGACAGAGTTTTTCATGGCTGGGTTTCAGCCACACCGTGTTTTAACACCGCGCCCTCCACCAGCCGGCTTCCCTGCCCCGCGCTGATTAGGATCTTGGGCTGGCGGGGGCCGGTGCCCAGGTGCCTGGCCTCTCCCCACCCGCCCTTCCTGCCTGACACGTGGGAAAGCATTGGCTGCTGGTGGGGGCTCGCAAACACCGCCCTGGCCCTGCGGTGCGGGGTGGTGGGGGGGGGTTATCTCTTGTTTTCCTGCTGTGTTTTCTGCAAACCGGGGCCATGGGCTGTGCCCGAGTGGGGGAGGGGCAGAGCTGACGGGTGCAGCTGGGGCCTCTCTCACCCCCATGTGCTGTCCAGAGAGGTTCTCGGGGAGCTCTCCTGGGCGCTGTCTGGCCTGCACAGGCACAGGGGTGTGGGGGAGGGGGCAGAGGATGGCTCAGAGGTGGGCCCGGATGGTGTCCTCTGCAGTGTCCTCCCCAGCTGGCCGGCCTCGGGCTCCCCCCACCCAGAGATGCCTGCTCTGCCCCCAGAGAGTGCGCACAGAGTTGAGGTGAACGAGCCCGGGGGCGCCTGAATCTTGCCAAGCATGTGATCAGCTGCTCCAGCCCCGCCCCCTAAGCGCCCCTCCAGGTCTAGGAAGTGGCATTCAGAGCGGCTATGTCAGGGGGCTTCTGGGAGGGAGGCTGCTGGGTGTGGGGGGGGAGGCTGCCAGCAGCCCAGGGCGAGCCTGGTCCCTGGCTGCCATCTCCTGTGGGCCGGTTTGGGTTGCAGCTATGGTTCCCATGGTGCTCACGGCCCCCTCAGGTGGCTGGGCCCAGCCACACCCTCTCCCCAGCCTGTCGCAGTATCTGGAGTAGGACGCTGGGCCCCCGCAGTGACCCAAGCTGCAGGCGGCTGCAGGCGGCGCAAGGCTCTGGGCGGGGCCAGGCACTGAGGTTCTCACCTGCTCCGCCCCCTGCCTGTCCCAGGTGGGCACAGTCAGGCCAGGAGCTTGCTCTGCGTGCAGGAAACCCAGGAAGCACCCCTGGGTGTGTCCCAGACGTCCTCGAGATCATAAAGCTGCAGCAGGACGGCAGGCCTGCCCAGGGTCTGCGCCAGAGTCGGGCCCAGGAAAGCGTCTTTGCCGGCTCCCGTCCTCGCCCGCCTGTCGGCCCTGCAAGTGTATAGGTGCCAGGTGCACGTGCAGAAGTTTCTGGGTCCTTCGTGACAGCTGCAGGGGGTGGGGTGGGAGGGCAGAGTGAAGGGATGGGTGAGCCGGCCTTGCCTGGGCGGGACCCACTCAGCTCCCCTGGCCACTCCCTGCTCCCAGGACTGGGACACCTGGGGGGTGGGGGGCATCTCCCCCCAGGGCTGGGCAAGGCCAGGGCTGACGTGTGTCCTCGGCAGCCGGGAGTAGCAAACCCAGGGTGGCAGGTGGCTGGTGCTGGGCAGGTTCCCGGGACTCTGTTCTGCCGCAGGCAGTCTGGTGACAGGGATACACTCTGCAGATGCCAGGGCCTGCCCGGGGCACGTGCATTCACGGGGGGCCTCAGTGCCCCACCCTGGCCGCACCTTCGGGCTTTTATTGTTTCTGCCAAGTTGTTGCTATGACGATGGGGGGGTGCTTCTCCATGTGCCTGCAGGGGCACGGGGTGGTGACACCACTGACGGTGAGGAGACGATTCCGTACTTCATCGTGGCACTGGGCATCTCCCACAGCCGAGCCCCCGGCTCAGTCTCAACACGCGAGGCAGGTGCTGTGCTTCTGGGCCAGCCCGGGCTGCTCCTCTTCGGGTTCGAAGCACACGAATGACTGTAGAGACAGCAAAACCCGTGTGGTCACCAGGTCTAGGAGGCTGTGGGCACCGAGGCCCCCTCGCTGCCCTATTCCCTGCCCCTAGCTGGCTCTCGACATCGCCATTTGGAAGCTGTTCTCGGAAGAGGCAGGACAGCTGGGTGCAGCCCCGGGTTCTGAGTGGGGTCTCTGCTGTGGATCAGGGCTTCTCCCTCTTGGGACCCCTTTACACCCGGGAGAGACTGACAGGTCCACAGATAAACCACACATTTGCCGATAATAAACCAGAAATGAAGTGATCTCAGGATGCCCCCACATTCAGGTACAAGCCCATGTGGGTTCAGTCTGTGATTAGTCTGTTTATTTGCTTGTTTATTTATTGGGGAGGCTGCCCCCGGCTCTGTGCTCAGGGATCACTCCTGGAGGGAACTTGGGGGAGGCCCTATGGAGTGCTGGGGACCAAGCCTGGGCTGGCTGCATGCAGGCCACACCCTAAGAAGACCCTGATAAACTAGGCTCTTGGGACCATAGTACAAGGGTTAGGGCAATGGCCGTCCCGCAGACGACCCTGATTGCATCCTGGCATTGAATATGGTCCTGGGAGCCTCACCAGGAGTGACCGCTGAGCAAGCTGGCTGTGACCCCAAAACCAAAGAGGGAAAAAGCAGCAGCAGCAACAACAGCTACACGAGGGCACTGTTTGCCAGCCCTGGAAGGGGTCCCTGGGACAACTGGGGGGACGGAAGCCTTGGGTGCCATTTGGGGCACTTTATTTTTCAAGAGAGGAACCACACCCAGCGATGCTCAGGTCTTACCCCTGGCTCTGTGCTCAGAAAGCATTCCTGGCAGTGCTCAGGGGACAATATGGGATGCACTGCATTGAACCCGGGTCTGCTCTGTGTGAGGCAAACACCCTCCCAGCTGTGCTACCTCCTGGCCCTGCCACTGGGGATACTTTGAGTTTGTTCATTTTTTTAAAAAGTAAATTGGGGGGATATGGGGGACAGTCAGTGATTTTTTTTCGTGAAAAGGCAGCCGTGGGGCAAATAAGATTGGTCCCCTCTGTGCGAGATGGCCCCCCAGGCGGAGCTAGAACAGAACCTGGGGGTGAATGCACCGGGGGTGATACATTGGTGTGTGTCTCAGGTCGTGGAGGTCGGGAGGTGCTTGTGCGGGTCCCTCTGACCAGCAGGAGACCAACAAGCGGGCGAGACGGGGAGGCGCAGGGGCTTATTCTCAGAAGGTCCAGAGAGCAGAGTTCCTGGAGCTCTAAGAAAGCCCCGAAAGGGTTAACCAAAAATTAATAGAAAAGACAAAAGGCCAGCGTGGACCAGCGTCCTGGGTGCTACCTGAGCGCTTCCCACCTGGCTGCCGTGGCCGGAACAGGGCAGCTTTCCATTGTCTTTGTCTATTTTAAGCTGGCGTGGAGCCGCTCCGTCGCTCCGTCAGCGTGATTGGCACCAGGCATTGTCGGAGCGTGAGCATTTCACCAGGCTGTCACACAAAGTCATTTCCACCCTCCCCCCGGGCCAGCGTGAGCGCCTGCAGAGTGGGGGGCGTGGGGGAGGGGGGTCACGTGGAGGGTCCCGAAGCTGGAGGAAGCCGTTTATGGAATCATTCTGGGGGAGAGACAGCAATGCCGAAGATGCCCGTTTCTTGGCACGGCCGTGGTGGGGGCGGGGGTGGGGCGGGCGGCATGAAGCAGAGCTCCCTCAATAGGGCACTGAGGGGCAGCCCACAGGGACAGTAGTAGGACCCTTCCCTCCCCATCGGGAAGTCCTGCTGTCTGTCCCTCCTGCTGACATCCCACCCCCACCAGCAGCGAGGGCAGAGGGGCTCGAGGAGGGACACCCACATCCAGGCTTCTGGCCAGCGCAGTGGCCAGGGGCAAGTGGCCGGCAGCCTCGTGGAGCGGCCCGAGAGGCGCCCCTCTGCCCAGCTCCCTCCTGCTCTAGGACACCAGGCGACTGTCTGTGTCATGACTGTAAAGTCCCACCTGCGTTTTATGCACTAGGATTTGCAGTGAGTCTTTATAGATTCCTCATTTTTATTTTATTTTATTTTATTTTATTTTATTTTTGCTTTTTGGGTCACACCTGGCGATGCACAGGGGTTACTCCTGGCTCTGCACTCAGGAATTACCCCTGGCCGTGCTCAGGGGACCATATGGGATGCTGGGATTTTTGAACCCGGGTCGGCCGCGTGCAAGGCAAACGCCCTACCCGCTGTGCTATCTCTCCAGCACAGATTCCTCATTTTTACTGACTTCCTACTATTTTCGGGGAGAGGCCTCCTCAGGAGTGGTGGGGGGTCTGGGGGGCGCTGGAGGATATTCCCTAAAGTCCTTGGCCTAGGGCGTGAGCTCAAGGGAGCTTGTGCCTGTCATGGGGGGTTTGGGGGGTGTCCTGGCTTCATCCCAGCATCTCTGTTCTGGCACAGACTTGCCTGGCCTGCACTAGTAGCCCTAGGAGTGGCCTCTGGGCCCCCCTGAGTGCTGCTGGGGAGATCTCCTCACCCCAGAAATACTCATCCTGGCGCTGATGGGCCTGGTGGTACTGGGGGCACCCGGGCCACTCCCGGCAGTGCTGGGAGGCACGTGGTCCCTGGGATGGGCCTCAGGCCCTGTGCCGAGTGCTGTGGGCCCTTGACTGATCGCTTCCTGATTGATTTTATGATGGGGCCGTCAGCCAGGACACTCCTCTGATGTCCTGATTTGCTGACCTGGAAACCGTGGAGCGGAGGAAGTGGGGCAGGAGGGCGTCCTCCTCCCTGCCAGGGTCCCGCATGCTGCCGTGGCCAGGCCGCACGAGAAGCACAGCCCTGGGACTGTCCCCCGGAGTTTCGGGGCATCTGGCCCTGAAACCCGTTCCAGCCTCTCTCCTCGCGCTCGCAAACCCAGCAGTGTTGGCAAGGCAGCCTGGGGGGCGTTTGCGTGGGGAATGTGTGTCTGAGAAGGGATGGGACGTGCGGGTGGTACCCTGGGGGGCCGGGGACCAAGCCCTCCCTGTGCTGTGGGTCTCAGCGAAGGGCCCGGCAGCTCCCCCTAAGTCTGACCCAAATCTCGGGATTCCCGGGCTGCTGAGAGCACGTGCCCAGCTTCTCCCCTGAGCCCAGTGGCCGCCTCTGCCCCCACTGTCCTGGCTGGGCCTTGCTCGGGAACAAAGCCCCTCCGTTTCCCAGAGCCCCACACCCATCGCTGCTGTGTCTGGCATGCAGGTGCCCGCTGGCTTCCGTCCAGGCTGTGGCCTTGACTCAGAAAGTGCAGGGCGGCCCTCACCCTTGGGGATCACGTGGGCTCACCCTCACAGCTCAGGGCCATGGGCCTGACCCCCCACACACACACACACCCCGTGCAGGTTGTACCATGAGCTCCGAGTCAGGGCGCCTCCCTGAACCACTGTCTGACGCTAAAGAGGGATGTCGGGGGGGGGGGGCTGCCATGAGATCTGAGACATGTGGGTGACCACAGGCCAACTCCTCGCCTGGGGCCCGACACGGAGCCATGTGGAGTGAGGGTGGGTGAGCACTGCGGGTGCTGGTCCCCGAGGCCACACCCTGGGTGCAGCCGGCCACTTGCCCAGCCCAGCCCCAGAGATCTCAGGCCAGAGAGGACCCTGGGCGCTGTCCCCAGGGCTCTGGCGCCGTAGGCATCTTGATTGTCCATGGTCCGCCACCCGGGGGCCTGGCCAGGCTGTGTTGCCTCGAATCGCTTATTATAGCTTTTCGTTTTCTTCTGCAGCACATTTCCCTTCCTAATTTGGAGCTGTTTATCCCACTATTAAAGTAGGATTACACAGGAATTCATCCCAACTCCATGATCATCAGTGTGTCCGAAGCGGGAGCTGCTGGAATGTTCTCTGCAGGGGTGTTTGTGGCAGCGGGAAGGTTGCACACAGGGAAGGATCCTGGGGGAGACCAGATCGGATGGTTTCCTGCTGTGGCGGCAGAGCTGTCCAGCGGGAGGGGGATGTCACAGGGCCAGACACTCTCTGGGAAGCTCACTGGCCTGGGGCCTCTGGGGGGTAAGGGAAGAGTTGGGCTGAGGGCATCTGTGACCTGTTTAATTCAGTTCAGCCAGGAGTGGTTGGCATCCACCTGTGTTGGCCAGTCTCGGTACTGAATTCTAGGTGAGGGTGTTGCAGTGGGCCGAGGGGGGCATTGGCCTGAGGCTGCCCCCGTTTTATGGAGGAAACCGGGATGTCGAGGTGTCGGGGAATCCAGACCCAAACAAAGACAGGTGCAGCGTGCTGGGAGCGAGCTGGAGGGCTGAAGGAAGGAAGGTGGAGGTGTCCTGTCCAGTCTGAGCCCAGCAGGGAACTCTCTTTGATAATCGTTTTCCACATTTGCTGTAAGGAGAGGAAGGGAGGAGAGGAATTGTAAAGAGACAAACTAGACTTGGGCGAAGATTTGTTTCTTGGTTCTTGATCATCAGGCAATTGGGGTGTCTTCATTTTAAGTTCCTTTTTGGGGGCTTGTTTTATTCTGGTTTGGAGCCATACCCAGTGACTCAGAGGCTGTCCCTGGCTCTGTGCTCAGGAGTCACTGCTGGCAGAGCTTGGGGGACTGTGTACCCTGAGCCGGGAGTGATTCCTGAGCACAGAGCCAGGAGTAAGCCCTGAGCACCACTGGGTGTGGCCCCAAATAAGGAAACCTTGGTTGCTGGGTTAGGGCCGCACCTGCCAGTGCTCAAGGTTATCTTGTGGACTGAACCTGGGCCCCCTCCGTGCAAAGCCCGTGCTCCAGTCCGCTGAGCCTTTCCCTGACCCCAAGGTTGGCATTCTGAGGTCACTGTAGATTCACACACAGATGAAAGAGGTAACATAAAGAGGAAGCCTTTGCCCAGTTTCCTTTAACCTTGCAAATGGTGCTGATACAGTATCCCAAACAGCATGCTGACGTGGCTCCTGCCAGAAAACAGCCCCCATCACAGACACCCCTGGTGCCCTTTGCAGCCACACCCACATCTCTCCTGTCCCTACCCCTTCCTGAGCACCTGACTCCACTAATCAGTTTCCCTATCCATGTGCTCAACATTTCTTTATGGTTTGTTTGCTTTTTTTTTGGGGGGGGGGTGGCTACACCCAGCAACGCTCAGGAGTTACTCCTGGCTCTACACTCAGGAATACTCCAGGTGGTGCTTGAGAGACCGTCTGGGATGCCAGGGATCGAACCCAGGTCATCCTTGTGCAAGGCAAGCACCCTACCTGCTGTTCAATCACTACAGCCCCAGTCATCATTTCAAAGTTGCCCTGTAAACGGAGGCAGGCAGCATACAGTGCTTTTCCTGTTCCCTTTCTGTCCTGTCTTTCTCTGGGATTGCTGCGTGAGTTGTGGTAGCTTGTGTCTTTGATAGGGATGTTCCGTGACTGGTCGCTGCATCTCTTGTGTTGCCAGGGTAGAATTCCATGATAGCGGTGGTTCACCCCTTACTGTTGAAAGATGTGAATTGTTTCCAGTTTGGAGCAATTACAAATAAAGCTGGAACACTCGCTTGTAAAGAGGATTTTGGGTAAATGTTCATCTTCATCCCTTTGGAATATATCATTGTTGGGTAGTATGATGGTTGCACAGTTGTCACTGTCACTGTCACTCCATTGCTCATCGATTAGCTTGAGTGGGCACCAGTAACATCTCCATTCTGAGACTTGTTACTGTTTTTGGCATATCGAATACGCCACAGCTAGCTTGCCAGGCTCTGCCATCTGGGTGAGATACTCTCGGTAGCTTGCCGGGATTTCCGAGAGGGACGGAGGAATTGAACCCAGGTCGGCTGCATGCAAGGCAAATGCTCTACCTGCTGTGCTATCGCTCCAGCGCCCGGTTGCACATGTAGTTTTAAGAAAAGGCCCATTTTGCATCCCATCAGTGAATTTCAAATCCAGTGTTCCTGCACTCCCACCCACCTTTGGTGATGTCATTTCCTTAAATATTAGCCATTCTGGGGATCAGATAAATAGTACAGGGCCTAAGGCACTTGCCTTGAATTCAGCCAACCCTGGGTCAATTCCTGGCACTGTATATGGTCCCCCAAGTACTGCCAGGTGTGGTTCAAGCTGCCCTCCACCCAGTTTGAGCTGTTCTGGCCGGAGCATATATGGGAGCCCTGGGTTAGATCCCTGAGTGCCAATTGAATGAGCGCTTGGCACTGCAGGGTGTGCCCCAGTTTTTAGAAAGTCATTCTTGTGGGTAGAATAATAACGATTTCAATGTGTGTTTCCTGGTGGCTAGTGATACTGAATTTCCATTCATGTATTTATTTAGCTATCATTTTTTCCTTTTCGGTAAATCAATTCTTCATGTCTTTTGGATTGATTTCCAAATATCGACCTATCTCTGATCCCCTGCATTAAACCCCATTGGATATAAACTCTAGCTTATAATTCTTTTTATGTATTATCAAACTCTAATTGCCAATGCTTTATTAAGGATATCTGCATACTGATAAAGATATTGGCCAATAATTTTCCTTTGGGGGGAGTTTTGTTGGTGTTGGAATAATATCATTTCATATAAGTTTCAAAAAGAGGGGTGCATTCTTCTGTTTCTGGAAGATGTTATATAAAAATGGTGTTAATTCTTCAAATGTTCTCTGAGTTCTCTAATAAAACCATCTGGGCCTGGAGATGCCTTCCTGGAAGACTTTAAATTATGATTCAGTTTCCTTAACAATTATGGGCTTATTCAAATTATTTCATCTTGGATGAGTTATAGTAGTTAGTATTTTTTTGAATAATTGTTTCCTTTTGTCTCGATAATTAAATTTACTGGTGTAAGCATGTTCATACATTGTTACAAAGGCTATGTAAGGAACTTTGTAACTGTATTTCACTGTGATTCAATTTTTTTAGGGTATGTAAGAAATACAAAAGGATGCAAAAAAAATCCCTTAGGGGTATTTTCATATATATAAATAAGAAATATAAATAATATGAAATATATTAAATACAGAATTAAGGAGTTAAAATTTTTAATTAAGGGAAACAAAAATAAGAGTTACTTGGGGCTGGAGCAATAGTACAGTGGGTAGGGCGTTTGCCTTGCATGCGGCCAACCCAGGTTCAATTCCCAGCATCCCATATGGTCCCCTGAGCACTGCCAGGAGTAACCCTGTGCGTTGCCGGGTGTGACCCAAAAAGAAAAAAAAAAAGAGTTACAAACAATCCCTTTTTCCTTTTTCTTTCGGCTTGGTTGTTGTTTTGGGGTGACACCAACCGTGCTCAGGGGTGGTTCCTGGTTCTGTGCTTGGGGTTCTTATTGTGGTGCTTGGGGACCATCTCTGCATTCTCGCCCGCTGAGCTTCTCTCCAGCCCTCCTGCATGGTCCTCACGGTGTCTGTAGGGACTGTAGTGATGCCCTGCTCCAAGAAATCCACTGTCATTTTAATTGTTTCCCGCTGTGGAGCAGGATTTCTGTTTTGCTAGGTACTTTCAAGATTTTTTTTTTTTAGTTTGTAAAAGTGTGTTTGTGATGTGTGTTGGTGTTCTTTAGGCATATTCTGTATTCACTCAATTTCATGGATTACTAGATTCATGTCTCTTGTTAGTCTTGGTAGGTTTTCTGCCATTATTTCTTAGAGAACTTTCACAGCATCATCCTCTTTCTCTTTTACCAGAATTTTAGTAATATGAAAGTTAGCCTTTTTAGCCCCACGGTCTCTAAGGGTAGAGACCATTGGTGGTGGGGGGGAGAGGTTGATTCATTATGGGTCATTTTGATTGTTCTGTCTTCCACCATCCATCAATTTTTTTGGTCCTGTCTTCTCCATTCTCATGTTAAGGCCATTTATTGAGATTTATTTCATCAAGAAATGCTTCATTTATTTCAATGATTTATTCATTCATTGAGATTAGAGTTCAATTACTCTATTTTTCCAATGTAAAACTTTCCACTCAGCATTTCGGAGCTGATGGTTTCTGCTGTTCTCAGTCTAGGCTGCATGATGCATTGAGGACCCCTTCTTCTCCTCCTACTCCTCCTTCTTCTCTTTTTTAGTTTTGTTTTTTGAGCCACACCTGGTGATGCTCAGGGCTTACTTCTGGTTCTGCTCTCAGGAATCATATCACTCCTGGAAGTGCTCAGGGGACCTTATGGGATGCCGGGGATTGAACTCAGGTTGACCATATGCAAGGCAAGCACCCTCCCCGCTTTTCTATCTCTCTTCTACCTCCTTTGTATTTCTGTTTCCCACTCTTCATCACCCTTGGTCCCAAGGTCTTAGTTCTCCTGCTTGGTCTCCACTGACCCTGAGGGTGAACTTGACATCTCACCGCCAAAGGCACGGACTTCTGTGACCCCACCCCGTGGATTGGTCCATTGTCACCTAGGTACAGCCTTGGCCTGGAGAGGGTACCCTGCTCCTGCACACTGGACTGAGGTGGCAACCGTGGTCTCCTCTGCAGCATCGGCCTGGAGTGGACAGCATCACTGCAAACCCTCTGGGTCTTGCTGGTCAGCCTCTGTCTGGACTGGGGAGAGCTGCTGGGTGGACGCTTTCCTCTCTGTGCTCAAAGAGCATTTCTGAGCTGATGGTTTCTGCTGTTCTCAGTCTAGGCTGCATGATGCATCGAGGACCCCCAGGCAGCTATGTCGCAGCTGTGTCATCCCTCGATCCTGAGGTCCCTTAAGAGGGGAAGGGGAGTTAGGGATAAGTGCTTCAGATCAGAATTCTAGGCCTTAGATCCCCCTATTTATGCTGTGGTCAGCCATCCTGAGACCAACCAAAATGTGTATAGACGTCCAAGGACTCTGTCTGGCAGAGGGGAGAGGCTGCATTTCAGTGCTTCCTCAGGAGGCTGGGCCGCATGAGGTGTGCCAGAGACTTGAAGGGGATGCGAATCTGCCTGGGGTGGGTCAGGGGCGTGAATGGCTTCTTGGTGGCGATGGGTTACGCCTGAGCTCACCTCTGCAAATACACAGGTTTCTGGAGGGACCCGACGGTTCTGAAGGGAAGGGGCTCCGTAGCAGGGGAAGCAGCAGGTCCTAAGGATGAGAGGCTTCAGGCAGCGGGGCCACACCAGAGAGCCGCCTGCATCGACAGCAGGGTGCAGACCAGAAATCCCCCTGCATCACCCGTGGGGTGCAGTCCAGAGAGCCTCCTGCAGCCTGTGGGCTGGGGCCCAGGCGTGGCCGAGCAGGTGGAGGGCGTGCAGGGGGTGTGGACCCCGTGCAGGGCATTTCTGTGCTCACTCCAGTTCCAGCATGAAATGATACGGTCGGGTTTATATTTCTGGCTGTTGGTCTTGGGAGGGGCGGCAGGAAGTGTGGAGACCAGCCGGTGATTTTTGTGACGGTTGATTGAGGGGCTGTGCCTGGTGTGGTGAGAAGGACTGCAGGGGCCCCTGGAGGGCGGTCCAGGAGACTGCACTGTGCGGGGTGGAAGGAGAGCTGGCCTCCTGGCCTCGTGGCTCAGTGCTCAGCTAAGGAACGGGGCATCACGTTTGGAGGGGAGAAGAAAGAGAGTTTGACTTTGGACCTGTGGACTTTGGAGCATCGGAATAACCCACCTGGGAAGTCGGGTAGAGAATCATCTTGTCCAAGAAGCTAAAAGCCAGAGAGACGAGAGGCTGGAGTCACCCATGGAATTACTTGTTAGAAACCTGGGGGGCCAGAGCGATTGTACAGTGGGACGGGTGTTGGCCTTGCACATGGCCAACCTGGGTTTGATGCCCGGCATCCTGTATGGTCAGTCCCTCGAGCCTGCCAGGAGTAGCTACTGAGTACAGCACTGAGAGTAACCCCTGAGCACCGCTGGGTGTGGCCCAAAAAACATAAACAAAACCAACCCCCCAAAACAAACATGGGACTCAGTCAGAGTGAGAGCTCAGAGGGCTAGAGGGCACTACCTGCACACAGGATCCTGGGTTCAAGCCCCTGCACCATATAATTTCCCCACGCACTGCTGGGACCAACTCCCAGGCCTGGCTCAGCTCCTGCGCACCTCAGAGTAATCAAACGTGGGGTTCTCTAAGAGGACTCTGGGTGTTTACGGGGTGCCCAGTAGAAGAGAATCCCCTGCAGGGGTCCGAAAATGGGGCAAAAGCCATCTCTAGTCTGTGGGGGTCTGAGTCTGTGGGATCCATCTCTCCGAGACCCGCCTCCCCGTTCATGACAGAGTGACTGATCCAGCACCGAGGGGACTGACTGGAGAAGGAAGGGCTTGGGGCCTGGCACCTGTGAAAGCTGGAGTCGCCAAGGACACTCAGGTCCTGCCGGAGACCCCTTGGAGGGAATAGGAGGCAGAGGACTTCGAGCCCAGCTGGCCCTTCCAGTCATACCTCCTGCAGATCTCAGCTGAGAGTCAGAGCTATGGGCCCACAGAACTCGCTTGCTTTTGCTGGAGAAGATTGTAGACTGGGCAGCACCAAGGCCAGGCCGGGCCCTTCCCTAGGGCACATTCTGCAGCATCTAGAGCCTGAGAGAGGCCGGCTGGCCCCAGAGAAGTGCCTCAGTAGGGAGATTCAGAGGGCAGGTTGGGGCTGGAGCGATAGCATAGCGGGGAGGGTGCTTGCCTTGTACACAGCTGACCCAGGTTTGATCCCTGGCACCCTGTATATCCCCTGGGTCAGCCAGTGTGGCCAGTAGAAAAATAAATCTGTCAAGGAGGGTACTGGCCCCCTAAAAGGAGAGAGGTCCAGGTCCAGAGGAGTCAGCAGCTGACCGGGGGGCTGAGACATGACCTCCTTTACCAAACCAGCCCCCAGCCCAACCCCCGGCTGCTCTCCTGGCCCCTACGCCAGTGGCCAGCATCACTCCAGCCCTCTCGTCCTCCCTGCCCTGTTTCCCAACATCTGGATGGACACAGTGGGTCCAGCTCCTCCTTCCCAGCCCTCCTCCTCCCCTCGGCACCCCATGGACACTCTGAGACCTGGGCACCAGCCTGGTCTTGTGGGGCTCAGCCCGGCTCAGTCAGGAGGGGGTCAGCATCCTCTGGGGCACAGCCCCATTGGGGTCCCCCACCTCCTCCCTGGCGAGTGGGTTTCTTTGTGTCTCTCAGCCTGGCAGGCCCACGTGGGCATAAACGCCCCAGGCCCCGGCCTTGTCTGAGAGGAGACAGCAGGGGCCAGGCCCCATCCCAGGCTCATCAGCCCCTGCATGCCAGCTGGGTTAATTGTCCGCGTCCTCCAACAAGCCGACCCTGTTTCCTCGCCTGCAATTAAGACAGAAAGCTCGTTATCCCTCTGCTCCCTTGCATGCAGCCTCTGCAAGGGCCGTCTCTGAGCAGCACCTGCAGAGGTCAGCAGAGGTTGGCATTAACCCCTTCCCTGCTAGTGGGAGCTTCTGAGCCCAGGGAAGGAAGCAGGGCTGGCAGCTGGGCTGCTGGGAAAGGTTCTGGGAGGCGGGGAACACCTGGGGCTTGGGAGCCCCTTGTACACTCAGGGCAGTGACTCCAGGCAAACGGGTGACCTTTTCCGAGCCTTGGGAGTCCTTGCTTCCCTTCCGGTTTGCCTGTAGCAGTTCTGCCAAAGCACAGGATCCATGCACAGCGTCAGCTCCTCCAGGGCACCTCTGAAGGGCCCCAGGCTTGTACCACGAAGGCCAGCAACACGGCCGGGAGTCAGAGCACTGCGTCCAGGTCACACACCAGTCATCAGCTGGTCTCGGTGCCCTCCCCGTACTGGGACTCAAGACTTCCGGGATTTGCAGCACCCCCTTCAGCAGCTCGGTTTGCCTCTCTCGGAGCCACTTTCTTTTATCTATCTATCTATCTATCTATCTATCTATCTGTCTGTCTGTCTGTCTGTCTGTCTGTCTGTCTATCTATCTATCTATCTATTTTGGAATCACCATGAGAACAGTTACAAAGCTTTCCAGTTTAAGTCTCAGTCATACAATGATCAAACACTCATCCCTTCACCAGTGCACATGTTCCACCACCAAGAACCCCAGTATACCCCCCGTCCTACCCCTCCCCCTGCCTGTGTGGCAGATGATTTCCACTTTGATCACATTTCAACATTTTGACAAAAGACCCACCATTATTATTTGGAATTTTCCCCAACAATCAGACCTGCCGAAAAGACATCATTAGATGATTTGTTGTTTCTTGCTGATTATGAAGAGCATATGATGTCACATGGCCACAAAGCGGCCGCACGATTTTGGATTTCTGATATTTTAGTAATAAGTCTGGAGGGATTTCTGCCAAAAGCCTCTGGGTTCCGAGATTGGTCTGTGTGCCTCTGGGATCATGGCCATTCAGGAGCCAGGAGCCATTCGTGGGTGGCAATTCAGGGCCTCGTCGGGGTGGGGAGAGAGGCTGGTTCCACCTCCAATGAAGCCCCGTATGTCACGTCACTGCAGTCTCATACCCAGATGTCCAATAGGCTCTGAAAAGGTGGCGGTCCCATGCTTCTGGGGAGAAAAGGCAGAAGGGACAAATACCTTTCCCCACCCGAGTGCGCCACCTTCTATCTCTGAAAAACGAAGGCGTCCAACTGCATCCTTATCCAGGGTCCTTTCCAATGGGGAAAGCCCATTGCCCATCATGTTTCCTTGGACGGGGTCAACCTGCAATGGACGGTGATCAGCACCAAGCCCCACGTGTGTGCCAGATGCTCACCCCTCCGTCCCAGCTGGCCTTCAGTGCAAACAGGACCGGCTCGGAGAGCAGGAGTCGGTGTGGAAGGTGAGACTCACTGTTGTCTGGAGGACCCCGGAGCCTGGGCTCAGTCTGTGAGACTGAAAGCTCGGGTTCTCGTGCTCACATCCCTGCCTGCGTGCTTACGCTGAGTGGGGCCTCACACTTCAGCCTGCAGGCGAGTCTCCCTGGTTCCAGAACTCCAGGCTGTGAGGCCTCCTCTGTCCCTGGGCATTTTATTCTCAGACTTGAGAACTCTGAGGAAGCAGTTCCAAGTGTTCTGTGGCCTTGGGCTCTGCCGACTGTCCCATAAGTGTCATTAGATGACGGGGGATGCACAGAGGTAGAGATCTGACAGGGGGAAATGTAGTGAATTCCCCCACCTTTGGAATCTTGGACACTGAGTAGTTCTTCCTTTGTAGGCACCAAAGAGAAAGTGAAATATTTTGGATTTTATCAAGTTTAAACTTTGGGGTTTTGGGGCCGGAGTGATAGTACAATGGGTAGGGTGTTTGCCTTGCACGCAGCCAACCCGGGTTCAATCCCCAGCATCTCATATGGTCCCCCACGCACTGCCAGTAGTAATTCCTGAGTGCGTAAGCCAGGAGTAACTCCTGTGCATTTCCGGGTGTGACCCAAAAACAAAAATATAAATCAAACCAAACAAACAGAAAGCATAGTGAGATTCCACGCTTCACGCCCCCTAGGAAAGTGGTCATGAAAAGATCATCACACGCGTTCCTGAGACTGGAGAGCGCGGAGCCTGCTCACGTCACTGGTGGGAGGTTAAATGGGGGCAGCTGCTGTGGGAAACGGATTGGCAGTTTCTCACAGAGTGGGGCAGGGAGGCCGTTTGACCCATCGATTCCACTGCTTGGTGAGTGCTCAGGACTGAGGGTCTGTGCGGATGAAACCTGCACGCGGATATCCGTAGCAACACCCTTCATAAGAGCTGCCACGTGAAGAAGCCCCAAATGGCCACCAGCTGCTGGTGACGTCACATCGTTTATCCTTCTAATAGAAGATGATTTGTCATAGGAAGGAAGGGGGCACTCGGAGGACGGCTTGAATGAGACATGGTGCTAAGTGGGAGAAGCCAGACCACAATCCCACATTCACACGAAACTTTCTGAATAGCCAAATCCATGAAGACTGAAAAATGAATGAGTTGTGGACAAGGGCTGAGGATGGAAGGAACTGGGACCAGCATGTATTGGGTCTGGATTTCTCCTTGGGATGACACAAGTGTGCCGGGATTATTGAGTGGGTTACTTGGGTCACTTTTGCATCAACTCAAAACCAAGAATTGTAAAGTTTGGGTTTTTTTTTTCATATTTTAAATGGGGAAATTTTAGGGGCCAGAAAGATAGTGCAAGGGTTAGGGCCAGAGTAGTAGTATAGCAGGGAGGACACTTGCCTTGTATGAAGCTGACCTGGGATTGACTCCCAACACTTCATACGGTCCCCTGAGCCCCTCCAGGAGTGATCCCTGATTGCAGAGCCAGGAGTAAACCCTGAGCACCTCCAGGTGTGCCCCCAAACCAAAAATAAAGATAATACAGGGGTTAGAGCACTTGCCTTGAACACTCTGCACATCTTGTTCAATGCCCAGTACACGTGTGGTTCCCTCAGCACTGCTAGTCAGCCCCGAGCACAGAACCACCAGTCACCCTGAAGGACTGGAGAATTTTATTATATGTCGATTCTATCTTAATTTTAAAAAGAGAGCGGAAACCTACCCAGCACTATTTTTTAAATTATTTGAATACAGAACCATGTGTGTGTGTGTGTGTTGGGGCCGGCGGGGGGTTGGGGTGCGGAAGGGGTTGGACCTCACCCAACTTAATTCTGTCAGAGTGGGAGCACAGTGGGTAGGGCAATTGCCTTTCATACGGCCAGCCCGGGTTCAATCCCTAGCGTCCCATATCGTCCCCTGAGCACTGCCAGGAGAGCAGAGTGCAGTGCCAGGAGTAAGTGCTGAGTACTGCCGGATGTGGCCCCACCCCCAATAAAAGAACTTTCTCCTGGCTCTGCACTCAGGGATCCCTCTGGCGATGCTCAGAGATGCATGTGGGATTCTGGAGGTTGAACCTGGGTCAGCCGTGGGCAAGGTGAGTGCCTTAACCCTTGTACTATCTCTCTGGCCCAAGATGCTGCAGCCTTAAATGAGTTACCATATGTCAGTTACGTAGAACAGCGCTGGGGCAGGACATGACACGCGAAGGGGTAGGAGAGGGCAGCAGTGAAGGGCCTCGGGGAGCATGTCCTGGGGTTAGGGAGCAATTGGGGATCATGGAGCCCCCTAACTCCCAGCCCTGGGGTAAGGCTGGTCTTCGAGGCTCACTTCCCTTGTGGATTAATCTTCTGTCTTCCTGCAGTATGGGGGCCCTCTGGGAGTCTGGGGGCACAGTCTGCAGGGGATGAAGATTGAAAGCCAGTGTCAGGGTGCCCCTAGGCCCTCAGCCTGCATCAGCCCCTGAGAAGTGCTCCTCGTTCTAGAAGGTGGGGATCTGGGGAGCCGGAGCTGATGGGGAACAGCCACCCAGAGCTCGGGGTGTATGAGGCAGCGTGGGGGAGGGTGTTGATTTCTGAACTGCTGCCGTCTGGCTTCCAGAGGCCTCGGATGCCGAGGCCTCTCCCAGCCCTGTGTCCAGCTGCAGGCCTGGTCATCACTGGGACCCCTGCCTGCTCCCCCAAGCCCGTCAGCAGCTTGGCGCTACTCTGGCTCTCAGAGCTCATTTCACTGCCGGTCAGACCCGGGGTCCCCCCCGCTGGCCACAGATGAAGGCATGTGTTCTCCCTCCCTCCCTCCCAGGACGGGGCTTCATAGCAACCCCCCTTTTCCAGGCTCCTGATCACACAGACCCTGGGACAGTGACTAGACGCCAGTGAGTCAGAGATCCCAGAACCAGATCCAGAATGCAGAGTTTATCCAAAGACCGTGACCTTCCCTGCCGGCCCCGCTGCGGCCCTCCAGATCCTGCCTTCTGTCCGGACATGCCGGAGCTCCTGCGCGTGGATTTGCAGTGGTCCGAAGTGTCTTAGCCTGTTGGCTCTTGTGGGCTTGGGGAAGCAGGTCAGCATGCGCTGGTTCATCCTCTGCCTTCTCCTCCTCCTCCTCCTCCTTCAGATTGGGGCTCCCCAGCCCTGAGCTCCACCCCACCCCCTTTCTGGGCTGGGCCTTCCTGCTGCCTCTGCCAGGTTGGGGAGACTGGGCTCCCAGGCGCCTTGTCCGTGGGGAAGGTGCTGAATTAAGAGCAGCACCCTCTTAGGTGCTGTTGGGCTGAGGTTGGCACTTGCTTCGGATGCATGAGGTTTCGTCCATGACGCTGCAAGAACAAGTGAATGAAATATCAAGTATGACGGGCCGGTGAGACAGCTCAGTGGATCAAGTGCTTGTCTTGCATGGAGACCACGCAGGTTTGATCTCTAGCATCCCATATGCCCCCCTGATCCCTGCCAGCTGTGACCCCCAAGCAAATAAATAAAGATCAGGTGTCAAGGGACCAGAGTGATAGTACCGTGGGGAGGGTGTTTGCCTTGCACACTGCCAACCCAGGTTCGATCCCCGGCATCCCACATGGTCCCCTGAGCCCCACCAGAAGTAATTCCTGAGTGCAGAGCCAGGAGTAACCCCCGAGTATCGCTGGGTGTGACCCAAAAAGCAGGGGGAGAAAAAGGCCAAGTGTTAAGGTTCACACCTGAGAGGCCAGTGTGATAGGACAGCAGGGAGGGCATTTGTCTTGCACAGGGCCGACCCCTGGCATCTCATATGGTCCCCTGAGTACTGCCCGCAGTGACCCTGAGCACCACCAAGTGTGGAGCCCAAACAACACAAAATGGTTCACAGCTCCAGAGTGGATGTCCTGGGAGGTGAGGAGGGGGCTGAGCTGATCAGCGAGGGACCTGGCGCCTCTGGACTCTGTCCATCCACCTCCCCTGGACAATTCCAGGCTCTGAGGTGGGAAGGTTGGTGCCCTCGGGGTGGCCCCCAGAGAAAGGCGGAAAGAGGCAACTGGAAGGGCAATGGCACAGCCAGCAGGTAGCCAGGCTGAGAGCAGGAGAATCCTGAGGCCACTGGCTCACACTGAAGCCCCCTGGGAGTCTCCGAGACCCCGCTCAGCAAGGGGCGTGGCTGGGGCGAGGCCCGGGGTGCTGAGTCTTTGGGTGGCTGAGGGGAGGAGGGTCGGTGAACTTCACCCCTTGGGGCAGGGCCGGAAAGGGACCTCGAGGTAGAAGGAAGGGAGCAGAGTGGGAGGACTGGGGGCTCCCCGCTTTTCAGCCCCCCTGCTTGTGCAAGAGGCCTGGGGTGCCTCCCAGGCTGCTGGAACCCATGGGGGCCCTGCCTGAGGGAGGCTGGGGGAAAGCGGGGTGCCCCTCCCAGGGAGACCCCAGCTGGGGGCCAGGGCAGAGGCTCTGAGCCTTCTCACGAGCTGCGGGGAGAGGGGCCGCAGTGCTTAAGGCCAGTCCAGGGCCAGTGCCCACTCGGCTCGTCCCATCCCTGTGCCACGCTGCCTGGGAGCCGGGGGTGACACAGAGACCCCCGGGGTGCTCCTGGCTCTGAGGCCAGTGCAGAGTGAGGGTCTGAGGCTTTGGACCCGCATCACCAGGGCCCACCCAGTCTGGGGGACCCTCCTCTGAGCAGACTTGTCCTGTGGGTGGGAGCCCATATCTGGGCCCCCTCCCTGGGGGTCTGTCCTCCCGGCCCTCTGTGGGTACATGGGTGTGGACAGTGAGTGAGGCAGCTGCCTGTGTATGGGAAGGCGGGGGAGCCTCTTGGTTCTCAGTGGCCGGCACCCCGGGGCCCACCTGGCTCTCCCCCTCCTCTCTGGCCCTGTGTCCACCCTTCCTGAAGTGCTTCCTTGGAGTGTCCCCAGGAGACAGGGGGCTGTTCCTGTTTCTCACCATCCATCAGGCCCTTGGCATAATGAAGGGGTTGTGGGGGGCTGGAGCAGGCAAGGGACTGGGGCTAGCAGGGGCTGCGGTCAGGGGGGCACTGTCCCTGTAGGCAACTCTGGTCCTCCCTCCCAGCTGCCTGGGCTGCCTGCCAGGGAGGGGAGGGCGAACCCCACCAGCTGTCTCCAGACTCGTGGGGAGCAGTAGGCCCTGCTTTGTGCCCTTCTCTGCTCCTGCTCCAGGGGTCTGCTGGTGGGGGAGGGGCCTCACTGGCGGTGCTTGGGGGCTACTCCCAGCTCTGTGCTCAAGGATTGAACCAGGCGGGGTTGACCATGTGAAGGGAAGCACCTGTGTGTCGGGCAGACGCCTGGACGCCTGCTTCCGCTTCCGCCTGGGAACGAGAAGGGTGACTTGGTCTTTGGGGACGGTGGCGTGAGCTGAGTCACGTCAGGGGCAGGAAGCTGAGAACATGCGGCCAGCTGTCGTGGCCACCCTCACAGCTCACAGGGGTGCCACTGGCAGACGCTGTGAGGGGCCCGTCAGTCCGGGCACTCCCTGAGGGCGGCACTGTGTTATCTCCGGGGGGACCCCAGTCTGACCTTAACATCTGGGATGGAGCATGGTCAGTCCAGGTGTGAGAGGCTATGTTCACATGGTGGAAACTGAGGCAGACCAAGGTGAGCTTTTTTCAAAAGTCCTCAGGGGGGGTTGGTGGGTCAGGCAAGAGCTGGCCTTGTCATTCTTTGGGGGAGAGATAGGGTCCCCTCTCCAGCATTCTCAAATCTCCCTGTAGCCCCCTTAAGCCACGCTGACCCTCTCCCCTGCATAGGGCACCCTAGGGAACCAGTGGGGGAGGGAACAAGACCCCCCAGTCGGGGCAGGAGGACCGTGAGTACATGGGGCTTTCGTCAAGAGGCCTGGGGCCCGTGGGGCTAAGGGAGTCAGGTGGGGGGCATGTTTGTAATGGAGAAGCAGGGGGCTCAGTGAGGGGGTGAGCCCTGAGGGTCCCAAACTGATTTAGCCCATTGCTCCATTTCAGAAAAAAACTATCACTCAGTCCCCTGGAAATCCACCTTCTTCAAGTGAACAAACAACATCCCCAATTGCACAGTAGACTGTAGCACCCCTGTGCTGTACCCCTGGCAGGGCCCCCCACCTTGGGAGCTCCACCTGGGCCCCTGCAGTGTCCCCAGAATCACAGAGCTGCCTGACCAGATGGTTCCCCACTTCTCTCGCCATGCCCCCGCCGCACCCCTGCTGCTGTCTTTCTGGGGGGCTCTGTGTCCATTCTGACCCAGCCCTCCTGCTTCTGTGCCCCACAGAGTAGCAAGCCCCCTGAGGCCCTCTGCTAAGCCCGGGGGCGCCCCCTGTACAGAGGGCGGAGGCCCCCGCAGCAAAGTCAGATTTCCTCCGCCCACTCCCCAGGAAGTGGGCCCCGCACCCACCCAGCTTCCCGTTGTGGGGGAGGGTTTCCTAGCCTGCTTCCTGGCCCGGTCACGAGGTGCGTGGGGTGCCTCCTCCTGAATCCCCCTCCTGGAGAGGCCTGCCTGGACTCGGGGAGCAAGCAAGGCGGGGTGCGCTCAGGGGCAGCTCAGGGCTGGGGCTGTCAGCCTGTCGGGCTCCCCCACCCGACTCTGCAGAGCGTCTGTGCTGTGCCAGGTGCTATGCCAATGCCAGGAGCTTGTTCTCCAAGGAAGCCCCCCGAGGGCTGCGCTATTGCAGGGAGCAGAGACGGGGGAGGGGTGCGGGCCAGGGTAGGCTGCTTGGACAGTGCAGTCAGGGGTCTTGAGCCGCCCCCCCGCCCCGCGCCAGGGGACAGGGCCACTGCGGGCCCCACCAGCACGTGGGCTAAGATTTCTATCCTCGGCTCTCACCCACCCAGCCAGAACCCCCTGAGCTTGGCCTGGTTGGGGTGGGCTCGGGGCCAGCTGCTGGCGAGTGGGGCCTTCTGGGTAAACAAGGGTCCCACCTTCCTGGGTCACAGCTGGAGCATTTCCAGTGTCCAACCCCAGCCTTTCTGCTGGAAGGGGCTCCCTCCTGCCCTCAGTGGGCTTAGAGCCCCTGACGTCCACTCTGGGATGGGCCCAACCAGTCTGCTGACCACTTGCTACTGACCACTGGCAGATGACTGTTCACTGCTCACTACTGACCACTCATTGCTGACCACTCACTACTGACTGCTCACTGTGACCTCTCCTACCCACTGCTGACCACTCCTGCTCACTGCTGATCATTCACTACTCGCCACTTGCTGCTAACTGGTCATCCTGACCACTCACTGCTGACCTCTGACCGCTCCACACTGTCCCCGAGCTTCACCTGGGTCTCCCCAATGCAGCCCCACTTACCCGCAGCCCCCAGAGGCCGCAGTACACATGCCTGACCCAGCTGGGCAAAAACAACGGACTCTCTGGCGATGCTGGCCCTGTGGCCAGCCTGCTGGGTGCTGGCGACCATCCAGCGCCCACAGTCACATGGGTTCACCATGGATCCCAAGTATCTCGGAGCGCAAAGCCTTCTCAGGGTCCCCCACACCCTGTTCGGATTCTGACTCAGTGCCTCACTGCTCTCCGTGAGACCGGCTGAGGGACCCGGAGGCAGGAAGTGTTCATGTCCTGACAGGAGAGAGATGTGCACTTGTTCAGTGCCACAGTTCTCCCCAGGGAGAGGGGGAGCCGTAAGAACCTTGGGGCAGGTCACAGTGGGACTGGGGAACCCTCACAGCGCCGTTCTAAAGCCCAGAGACAGCTCGGGCCGGAGCCTGGCCTGGAGCCGGGTGGCTCCTCTGCCCTCGGGGACAAGCCCTCACAGTTACCCCTGACATCAGTGACTGTCTGGAATGACCCCAAAGCCATTACTCCTGACAGGGTCTGTGGGTGGGGGGCGCAACCTGCTGCCCAGAGGAAAGGGCTTTGCCAGAGTTCACCGCTGGCTGGCTGGCTCAGGGTGAGGTGACCTTGGTGAGGTGACCTTGCCTGTGGGTGACCCCAGCATGGTCCTCACCGAGCACCCCTGGGTGTGGCCCAGACACTCCTAAAACCTTCCGAGAGCTGCAGCATGACCCCCTCTGTCCTGCCGTGTGGCCCAGCCCGGCCGCCTGGCCTCCCCGGGCCTCTCGCCGCTCCCTGTTTCCTTCCAGGCAGGAGCAATGGAATCACACCGGGAGACCTGAAATGACTCTTGTTGGAAGCTTGGATTAATCTTTCTCTGAATGAATTTTTTAACCTTTCTTTAGACCATGAAGTCACTGAGAACTGGCTTTTTAGGCCTTCCGAGCTGCTCCCGCCTCTGCATGACAGAGCAGGGGACCAGCAGCCTCCACTCTGCCCGCCCCTCTCTTGGCCCCCCCACCGGCCCCTCTGCCTCCTCACTCCTGGCAGGCCTGTGCTGGCCCAGCAGCCAGGTCCCCTCAGATGCCCGCTGGCCGAGAGGCCACGGAGGGGTGAGTGTTGGGGCTGAGCCCAGGAGGCGCTGCAGACAGCGAGATGGCTGAATCGAACCACTTCTGTGAGTCATGCCCGCCTGCCTACCCTCCCCCCCACCTGACATCCCCATGTCCCGCGGGGCCGACTGTCACCACGGTGCCGGTTTAGGCTAGACAGCGGGAGAGTCCCACCATGCTGCGGCCAACTGTGCCTCCGGGCCTGCTCTTCTCAGCCTTGGTGGCCCCGTGTCGCCCCGGATGGAGCTGCTGCCCACTGAGAGCCAGCCGGCCAGGACTGCCGGGCCCTTCCCTGGCACAGGCCGCCAGCTGCCTTATGCTACTGGCGTCGGAAGTTCTTGTTGGGGCAAAACCCGTGTCCTTGGGGAGGGGCTGGAGGGTGTGCCCCCACGGCCTGTCTTCTCTTCCTGACTGCGCACAGTGGCCAGGACTCGGATCCCGGAAGCCTTTGCTTCCCCCAAAGGAAGATGGGAGGGTCCACTCCCCACTTCTGCCATCTCCCCCCAAGAGCACACTCAGGCAGGGAGCACTCAGCATCAGGACGTGCCCTTGGCGCCGGGGCCAGAACCGTTGAGTTCTTCTGGTTTGGGGGGCCACACCTAGCAGTGCTCAGAGATCACTCGACTCTGCTCGGGAGACCATCCGTGGTGCTGGGGGTTGAACCTGGGTCGACCAATGGCCTTAACGCTGTTCTCTCCCCAGCCCCCCGCTGAATAGGCGCCTCCTGTGGGCTCCCAGAGGCAGCTGGCATCTGACGGGTCCAGCCTCATTTGACTGGGGAGTGGCTGAGACTGAGAAATGAGCTCCTGGCCCCCACCTCAGACAGGAAGCCAGGACTGTGAGCACCAGAAATGGGAGTCTCCACCTGGACTTTCACTCAGGCAGTGTGGAGGAGCAGGGCTCGCCCCCCCACCCCATGTGCTCACACTCCGGGCTTCCGGGGGCCCCACTTCCCACACAGCCTCTCAGTTATTCTCACACCCTCCTGGGAGGGCCACATGACTGCCCCGTTTTACAAATGAAAAAATTAAGCTCAAAGAGGCTTTTCCACTCAGTGGGATTCCCTAACGGTCCAGTGGTGATTTTAGCCCTTGGGGTGTGTGTGTGTGTGTGTGTGTGTGTGTGTGTATGTGTACTTACACCTGGTTTTTTGACTTACACCTGGCAGTGCTCAGGGACTCTCCCAGAAGTGCTCAGGGCACTCTGAGGTCCCAGGGATCGAACCCATAGCCTCAAGCATGTGAAGCACCTGCTCAGCCATCTAAGCTCTCTCTAGCCCTCAAGCCCACTTTGAACCCAACTCCATGCTCTTTCCACTGTTTGTAGTGTCTTACGGCAGACGGTTACTGTCTAAGATTTAGGAACTTTCAAGGGGTCCAAGTCCCCTCTCATTCTGCCTCCGTGATGCGGAGCTCCGCACTGCTGGCGCTCCCCAGGCTGAGCCACGCTGCTTCGGGTTTCCTGGTGCACCCACCGCGTTCTCCTGGCCCTGGGGAGGTTGCACGCTCGCTGCTCTCACATCTATTTTTTCCCTCTTCCCCCTGGTCCTGTCTCTTCTCCTGCGCCTTTGTGTCCCCAGGGCGTTTCTCCACTTTCCCACCTTCCCTCAGCATCCTTTCTGCTCCTGCAGGCTCCGGCAGCCAATCCTGAGCTGCCAGCATCCCGTTGCCAAGCAACAGGCTTCCTACCTGCGCCATTGTGTTAGAATCTCCATGACAACAAGAATTACCAAAAGAGGCGGGGACAAGATGGGGTGGGGGTGATGGGAGGAGGTGGCGAGACTGAGTTTCAGGTCATTGATGCAGTTTTGCCACCAATAGAGTTCACTTGGGGTGGGGCAGCCCTTGAGGGTGTCACAAGTAGCCCATCCCCAAACCTCCAAAGCTAAGGGAGGGCAGCGTGCTGGCAGGGGACAGGCTGTAAGCTCTGATGCAGGGTCCAGGAGGGGTACAGTCTTTGTTTAGGGGCCAACCACACCTGGCCTTGGTGTGCATCATGGAGGGGCAGGGATGCATGAGACAGGTCAAGGTGGGGTTTTGCAGGAGGACGGGCATGGTCCGGGGACAGCCGGGGCTGGACTGGGCTCCCAGCATTCGAGAGTGACAGGCAGGATCTGGAGTTCCACAGACTTTGTACAAGGGCTGCGGGTGTGTGTGGACCCAGTGGGTCTCTTTGCTGTCCTGCTCCCTAGCCTGGAGGAGGCCCCAGGGCACAGAGGTGACCCAGGAATTGGGGAGTCAGGGGCTTGGTTCTCCCCTCTGATGCCCCAGAGCTAATTGGTACTGACCACATGGCTCCAGGACCCCTGGGGGTCAGGGGGCTGGGGGCCTCCCAAAAGGGGAGGGAGGAAGCCTGAGCTGGTCAGGTCCACTCTCTCGGGCCTCGCCCAGGGACAGTCAGGGCCTCCTGTGGGCATAGCCGGGTCTGCTGGGGCTGTGCTTCCTGTCCCTGGACGCAGAGACGCAAGACCCTCGGCCCAGTGCCTGGCTCTCAGAGGGACCCAGAGGTCAATCTTAGCCTGTTCTGCTGGCCCCTTTCTCAGGGGACTGCCATGGACTTCGGAGGATCTCCTGAGACCAGGAGGTGTCCTGTTCCTACACTTGTGCCCCTGACTCGAAGACTTTGGCCCCAAAATAGGACACTCTTTATGGTCAGAAGGTGTTTCCTGACACCCATTGCTGAGAAGCCTGACCTCTGACCTCTGTGCAGCTTCTCTGTGCCCGGTGAGGAAGGGGCCAGATCTGCTGCCAGTGTGACCACCCACCCCCTCAGGGTCTCACGCATTCGAGGCGAGCACCCAGATACAGTGCTGCATACATATGCCTTTGACACCTCTATACACACACTTTTTCTTTTTAATTTTTATTTATTTGTTTTTAATGAGTTACCTTGAGGTGCAGTTACAAACTTATAATCTTTCGTGCTTACATTTTAGTCATACAATGATCGAGTACCCATTCCTCTACTGGTGCCCATTCTCTACCACCAATGTTCTCAGTATCCCTCCCACCCATCCCCCTCCCACCCACCCCCCTCCCCACCCCCGTCTCTGTATCAGGCACATTCCCTTTTACTCTCTCCTTTGGGGTGTTGTGGTTTGCAATACAGGTATTAAGTGATCATCATGTTCAGTCTATTGTCACCTTTTTTTTTTTTTTTAGAGTTTTGGGCCATACCCAGTGATGCTCAAGGGTTATTCCTAGCTCTGTGCTCAGGGAACCATATTGTATGCCAGGGATCAAAACCTGGTCAGCCATATGCACAGCAAGCTCCGTCCCTATGGTACGATCTCTCTGGCCCCTGTCACACACACCCTTTCTCATCCATCTTTGCTCCCCTGCTTGGCTTGGCCATTCAAGAGCATTGTTGGAACTTCTGGCATGTTGGTCAGGTGTGGGGGCAGCCAGCCCTGAGACAGTGAGTGAGGGGCTTTCGATGCAGCTTCTCGCTACTGACCAGCTGTGTGAGTGGAAGAAATGGTGCGGTCATTCCAAATCAGCTCACAATCTGTGACCCGGCTGTCATGTCATTCACTTTACGGCTGCAGCCTGAGGCTCGCCGAGCTTGCTGGCCGTTTCTCACACTGCACATCGTATACTGTGTACCTACAGGGTACAGAGCATCCCACTGTGCATGCCAGCGAGAAACGGAGCCAGCTTGTGATGGTGGCTGTTACCATTCTTATTTTGATTTTTCTGTTTGGTGTTTGGAGCACATCGGGAAGTGCTCAGGGCTTACTCCTGGCTCCGCACTCAGGGGTCACTCAGGACCACACTGGGTGCTGGGGATTAAACCCAGGTTGGCTGGGAACAGGCCAAGCATCTTCTTGACCATGAAACCCTCTTCAGCCTGATGTTATAGTTCTTGTTATTATTATTAATATTATTTGGTTTGGGCCCCCCCACCCCCAGCTGTGCTCAGGGCCTACTCCTAGCTCTGCACTCAGGGATGGCTCCTGGCAGGCTTGGGGGACCATGTGGAACGCCGGGGGTTGAACGTGGGTCAGGCACGCGCAAGGCCAGCACCTCACCCGCTGTGCTATCTTTCCAGCCTCTGATGTCATTTTTATAAAAGGCATTTCCATGTAAGAGCTTAGTGTCTTCCATGAGTGGGGTGTTGAAACGTGAAAAGTGAAAATGCTTACTGCACAAAAGACAGAGTATTTCAAGTATAACCACAAAGTTTATTTTTCATGTGTGTGAGTGTGACAGCCAACAGCTGGGAGAGAGCAAAGCACAGAAAAGGCCAAGTTCTTGGAAGCTTTGGGTAGTAGGCTGGCTGGCTTGCCTGCCTGCCTGCCTTCTTCCCTTTCTCCCTCCCTCCCTCCTTCCTTTCCTCCTTCCTCCCTTCCCTCCTTCCTTTCCTCCTTCCTCCCTTCCCTCCTTCCTTTCCTCCTTCCTCCCTCCCTTCCTTCCTTCCTTCCTTCCTTCCTTCCTTCCTTCCTTCCTTCCTTCCTTCCTTCCTTCCCTTCCTCCCTCCCTCCCTCCCTTCCTCCCTTCTTTCCTTCCTCCCTCCCTCCCTTCCTCCCTTCTTTCCTTCCTTCCTTCCTTCCTTCCTCCCTTCCTTCCTTCCTTCCTTCCCTTCTTTCCTTCCTTCCTTCCTTCCTTCCTTCCTTCCTTCCTTCCCTTCCTCCCTCCCTCCCTTCCTCCCTTCTTTCCTTCCTTCCTTCCTTCCTTCCTTCCTTCCTTCCTTCCTTCCTTCCTTCCTTCCTTCCCTCCCTCCCTCCCTTCTTTCCTTCCTTCCTTCCTTCCTTCCTTCCTTCCTTCCTTCCTTCCTTCCTTCCTTCCTTCCTTCCTTCCTTCCTTCCTACCTTCCCTTCCTCCCTCCCTCCCTTCCTCCCTTCCTCCCTTCTTTACTTCCTTTCTTTCTCTCTCTCTCTCTTTCTCTCTTTCTCCCTTTCTTCAAGAATTTGGAGATGCTCAGGGTTACTCCTGGCTCTGCGCTCACTGATCACTCCTGTTGGTACTGGGGTACTGGGGGTTGCACCTGAGTCAGCTTTGTGCGAGGCAAATGCCCTCCCCATAGTCCTATTGCTACAGCCCAGTTGTTATTTTGGTGGAGCCTCGGGGCTTCTCCCTGTGAATTTTTGCCTTCCAGGCCCCTGCTAAGGCAGAGGTTGCAATGGTGCTGCGGATTACCCGGGGTTACCTGCTCAGAGCTTGAACTTTGGGGCCACATCCAGCAGTGCTGGGGTCCTCCCGGGCTGCACTGGGCGATGTTTGGCCGACTTTGTGGTGCTTGGGTTCAACTAGCAATCAGCCACATGCAAGGCCTGTGCCTCAGCCACTATGTAATCTCCAGCCCTAACCATTTTTCCCCCCTAGGTAGCAAAAGCTGCCCTTTATCCAACACTGCCCATGTGCCATTTATTGTGCATTTTCACACCCCTTCAGACTAAGTTTATGCCCCCAACTTCGTGCATTGAAACGCTGACCGGAAGGTGAGAGTACTGGGGCGTGGCCTCTGGAGGTGCTGAGGTCCAGTGGACGGTTCTCGAGGAGTCCCGTTCCCTTTGGCTGGGTGAGGACTTGGGAGAAAACAGCTGCCTAGGAACCAGCAAGCATTCCCCTGGCTCCTGGCAAACGGGAGCGTGAGCTGTTCCCGGAACTGGGATGTAGGTCTCCTCGTTTTTCAGATACAACAGCCAGCGCTTGGACACTGACCATCCTTGCCCAAGACCACTTGGTCGTGATAAGTGGCCCTGACTCTGAGTAACACCGCAAGAGGTCTCCGGAGTTAAGGCTGCCGTGCGGGGCGGGGTGGGGCAGGCCAGTGGGGCTCGGGCTCCTGGTTCGGTGCCCCGCAGCCAGTAGGACCCTCCTTGATAGTCCTGTCGCCTGAGCTCAGCTGGTCGGGCAGCCAGGCTCAGCCCCCTGCCCTCCTTCCTGCACGGAGCCGCTGTGGGCATGTCACTGCAGGGCGTGGCTGAGGGGGCCCAGATGGAGGGTGCAGGGCAGCAGGGGGCACAGGGCAGCTGCCCTGCTGGTGTGTCCAGCATGACGGGAGAGGAAGAGCTGGTTCTTCCCCAGCCTTGGCTCCTGGGGTCCAGCCTCCTGGGCTGGGGGAGCTGAACTTTGGGAGCTCAGAGACCCGCCTGAGGCCGCCTCTCTCCTGCAGCCTGGCGCGGCGGGGACCCCTGGCACCAGGCGCGCCTGCCCTCCCCTCCGAGCATGACTCCCACGTAAATGGGCTGTTGCTGAGAAGGGAGCAGCGCCGTGCTGGCAGGACCCAGCGCCCCCCTGGGACGGTTTTCGCTTGGCTCCATGGGAAGCTGGCAGAGCCCGGGCTTGCATGGGGCAGCTCGACTCTGCTGAGACTTGCAGGCGCCCGGGGCGGGCGAGGCTCATGCCCACTGCCCTGTGCACAAGGGGACTCTCCCTCCTGCTGGAATTGTCCACCCGCCGAAAATGTTGGGGAACTCAGGGCCCCCGGGAGGCTGATAGCGCTAGGATCCAGGCAGTACATGGCTCCCAGCCCTTGTACCCCACCGCTGGCCTCACACACACACGGAGCCCAGTGCAGTCCGGTCAGCTGGGTGGCCTCAGCTGGGCAGGCGGCCTAACCTTGCCGTCAGATGGCGTGTCCAGCCCCCACCATGCAGTAGGGCTGAGTGCGTGGTTCTGTGCGGGAGGCCCGGGTGCGAACACAACACCCTAGGGTCCCCTGAGCATTGCTGGAAGTGACCACTGTGCTCCGCCAAATATGACCGCCAAACAAACAAGAAAAGAGCCTGGAATCTCCACACCCAGGAACCACCCAGCCAGCCTGTAGCCAGACTCTGGCGCCTGGGAAGTATGTCAGGAGGCTGAGGGACGCTATCCAGGGGTGGACATCGTGGGCGCCAGGGAGGGCCAGAAGCAGTCAGAAAGTGGGTGAGAGAGCAGAGACCTGTCTGGGGGGACCGTGATCACCTGGCCAGCTGCCCGGAGTGGGAGGGGGGGGCACACAGGCTCAGGGTCCACAAGGGATCTGCCCTGGGGCCCCGCCCTTCTGCCCCTTCCTTATTCATCAGGCCCATCTGGAATGAAAAAGCAGGCCTGGAGGAAGCCAAGCAAGAGATGGAGGGTCGGGGGAGTATGGGCTGTTTGTGGGCTCCTCCCCAGGGGCCCAGGGTTGTGATTAAAAATTCCAAGTCTGGGGCTGGAGTGATAGCACAGCGGGTAGGGTGCTTGACTTCCATGAGGCCGACCCAGGTTCGATTCCCAGCATCCCATATGGTCCCCTGAGCACTGCCAGGAGTAATTTCTGAGTGCAGAGCCAGGAGTAACCCCTGAGCATTGCTGGGTGTGACCCCAAAAGAAAAAAAAATTCTAAGTCTGAGGGCTGGAGCAATAGCACAGTGAGTAGGGCATTTGCCTTGCACACGGCCAACCCAGGTTTAATTCTCAGCATCCAGTATGGTCCCTCTAGCACTGCCAGGAGTAATTCCTGAGTGCAGAGCCAGGAGTAACCCCTGTGCATCACCGAGTGTGACCCAAAAAGCAAAAAAAAAAAAAAAGATGGTACAGAGGGGAGGGTGTTTGCATTGCACATGGCCAGTCCAAGTTTAGGTTCAATTCCCGGCATCCCATCTGGTCCCCAAACCTCCTAGGAGTGATCCCTGAATGCAGAGCCTAAAGTAAGCCCTGAGCACCACTAGGTGTGGCCCCAAAACAAAATAAAACAAAAAAGAATTCCCAGTCTGGGGCTACATAGTACAACAGATAGGGCACTTGCCTGGCAAATGGCTAACCCAGGTTCAATTACCAGCACCCCATAGGTCCCCTGAGCCTCACCAGGAAAAAATCCCAGAGCCAGGAGTAAGCCCTGAGCACTGCTAGGTGTGGCCCCAAAATAAAATAACAACAAAAAGAATTCCAAGTCGACATCTGTATTCAGTGGAGCAGGAGGTGCCTGGGGTTGCCTGGGGTCTACTCTCCCCTGGGGAGCCTGGGGGTGTGGTTTTAGCCTCCAGCCCCCTGTGATTTGTGGGGCAGTTTGAAACTGTTGGTTTTCATTACCCTCAATCATTTCTCCTGGCTAATTGATTGGAGTCAGGATCCTGCCAGGGCACAGCGCTGGGTGGAATCTGAAAAATGCCCACAGACCCAGCGGGCAGCCCTGGGCCCCCTAGAGCTCTGCGTGCCCTTTCTTCTCTGAGAGCCACGAACCGCCCCCCAGGGGACTTGCCTGGTACCCCACAGCAGGGACATGCAGATCAGCTGCTGGGAGAGGCTGGGACACAGCAGGACTGGGAAGGAGGCGGGAGCACGTGTGTTCAGTGGTTCACTCTGCAGAGGCAGGGCTCAGAAACTCTCCTGGGTATGAGAAGGGCTCCACCGGCTTTCACTGCTGCAGTCATTGGTCATCGCAGCCCTGCTGTCGTCTCCCCCTCAGCCTGCTGTCCTCTCTCCCTCTGCTCCACCTGCCGGCAGAGGGTCCTGCATCCTCTCAGGGGAGGCCTCTCCTCCCCACCTAGGGTTTGGCATCTGTACACCCTGGGTGGTGCTAGGGGAAGAAAGAGAAGTGTCCAGCCCTGCGGGTGCTGCAATACTGACCCTCCCACACTACTCCCCCAGTTTCTCTGCCACTCACCAGAACACTGCCCACTCCGACAGGTCCACCCCAAAATGACCAAGCCACCATCGCCCCTTCCCATCATGTGAGCAGGTCATCACCTTCTCTGCCAAGCCCATGTACAACAGAACAACCCCCCTCCCCACACTAGTTCACTGACGGAGGGAATGGTTTGAGATCCGCCCTCTGCTCCCCCCCACCACAGGGTGTTCTCCTGTCTCCTCTGTCCCCAAAGGGGAAAGGGTGGGGGTGAGGAAGGCAGCTGGCCAAGGAGTATGGCTTCTGGTTTTATTTTTCTCTTTTTTGGGGGGGTGAGGGAGCCTGGTCATGTTCCTGTCTTACTCCTGGCTCTGTACTCAGGGATCACTCTTGGCGGAGATCGGGGGACCATATGGGGTGCCAGGGACTAATTCTTGGTCGACCATGTATAAGGCAAGTGTCCTACCCACTTCACTACAGCCCCAGCTTCTGTTTTTGTGTGTGCAGGGTTTTTTTTTGGATTTGGGGGCATATTCGGATGTGCCCTCAAGCTATACATGGCTCAGTGCTCAGTGCAGCGCTGGGGAATGAACCTGGACTTCCTACATGCAAAGCCAGTCTCCCTGGCCCCTGTCTGTGGCTTCCAAAGGCCCATGTGTTCCCATCCTGCCTGGAGTTTGCAGTTCAGTCATACTCACTGCTCAGCCATACCATAAGGAAGGGCCTGAGGCAGGAGACGCAATGAGAAGAGAACCTTATTCTCTCACAGGAGCTCCTGTCCAGCTTAGTTGGGAAAGAACTTTGTTCGCTCACCCCAAACCCATGCAGACCAGCTCTCAGCTCATACTCCCATCCAGTGCCCATGTTTATGTTCTTGTGATGGGAACAGGTCCCCACAGGCAGGTCGTGGTGGCAGAACAGAGACCAGAGACAGGAGATTGTGCTGCACGAGATGCTCTGGTTAACAGAAGCTCACTGCTCAGTGCTCGCCATGGACCAGGCACTGCCTTTCAGCAACGTGCCTGTAGCCCGCCCATCTTTATAGCAGCCCTCTAGAGTAAGCTCCATTACTATCATCCCCCTGCACAAATGAGGAGCAGGCTAAGGAGACTAACAAGTTAGGAAGCAACAGAGCAAGTTTGATTTGCACAGGGAGGAGCAGGATGAGATGCTCTGGCCTAGGACTGGGGCATTTTTTTTGGCGGGGACATACCCAGTGATGCTCAGGGGTTACTCCTGGCTTTGTATCTGAAATTACTCCTGGGGTGCTCAGAGGACCATATGCAATGCTGGAGATCAGACCTACCCGCTGTACTATTGCTCCAGCCCAGGTTTTTGGGTTTTGGTTCTTTGGCTACACCCAGTGATACTCAGGACTACTTCCTGCTTAGTGGTTAGGAGTCACTCCTGGCAATGCTCAGGGGACCATGCAGTGCTGGGATGGAACCGGGGGCTCCCACATGCAAAGCCTGAGGACCAGTCACTTGGGCATCTCAGGGGCCTCGAACCCCTGAGCCTAAGCACCACATACTGCAGTGCTGTGTCTGACCCGCCAGCCCTTTACTATGACTGATCTGCCACTTTCCATGCCCTCTTTCTGAGAGGTCAGGATATCCCTCCCGTCTCTCAATAAACAAGAAAAAAAAATTTTGCCTAAATTGTCTCAGTGATGGAATAATACCCACCACCCCACCCACATGCAAGAGTTCAGACTTTCTTTCTCATTTTTATTTATTTTCTTGTTAAAAAAAAGTTCTTATTTTTAGAATGCCTAGTCTCTTGATACGGTGGCTAAAATATTCTGATTTTTCATTCTTGCAATGGGCATTCTAACTGCCTTCACCCTCGCTCAGGTGCGGCCCCTTTAAGGCGCCACTGCAGGGGGAGCTGTCCAATCAGCACCACAGTCCGCCCGGCCCCGCCCACCCCGCCGCTGCAAGGGCAGAAAGGGCGGAGGACCCTGGACCAAACCTGCAGCCTGGCCTGTCCTCCAAAGCCGAGGGGCCACAGAGAGCAGTGCCCGCCCGCCCCCTCTTCATCTCTCCTCAACCCGGCCAGTTAAAGGGAGTTGGCACTCTCACCACCTTGGGTCTACGATATTTATAAGCCAAAAGAGATGTCCTGGCCCTGGGATGGGCAGGGCATTGAGTAGTAGCTCGCCTTGGGTTTTCTGTGTGGGGACCCGTGGGCAGAAGGGTTTCTGAGTGTAAGACCTGGGAGGCTGGAGGCAGGCTGTGGACTGAGAGTTGGTGAGCGGTTACGGGCACAGTCTGGAGCTGGTCTGTCTAGGGTCTGCCTGGCCTTGGCCGTTTACTGGCTGTGTGACCATGAACCAGTTCCTGGACCCTCTGCGCTTTGGCATGCATCCTTGGCTGTGCAGTGGGTCCGGTAAAAGCATCATCTCTCACCTGAAGCACTTAGAGCGATGCCTGGCCTGCAGTCAGCAAATGCAACTAAGCATTGGATTTTAAAAGCACAGAAGCACGGGACAAAGGCTGAGAGCAGACAGTGGGGTGTTGGCTGGAGTGGAAGGGGAGGGAGACAGGGGTAGGAATGGTTGCAGAAACCTGGTTTGGTTTGGTTGCAGAAACCTGCAGAAACAAAGTTCTTCTGCCACCTGG
The DNA here is from genome assembly GCF_027595985.1 of Sorex araneus. Classification (NCBI taxonomy): domain Eukaryota; kingdom Metazoa; phylum Chordata; class Mammalia; order Eulipotyphla; family Soricidae; genus Sorex; species Sorex araneus. Next base: position 34,880,155 of record NC_073308.1, read on the forward strand.
TTGCAGAAACCACCAGCCTGTCCACTCACCTGCCAGCAACCGAACTATCCTGTGTGGCATCAGAATTTGTCAGGGGGCTAGAGAGATGGTTTCAAGAGCAAGTGCGCACAGTCCAGCGCAATCCCCAGCACCACCCGCTTCCCGGGCATTGAGGCAGGAATAGCCCCTGAGCACCACCTGGTGTGGCTCAAAAAATATGTTTAACTCTTTCTCTCTGGGAAGAGGGGCAGTTGTTCACCTTCATTGCTGTTCTTTCTTTCTTTCTTCTTCTTTTTTTTTTTTTTGCTTTTTGGGTCACACTTGGTGATGCACAGGGGTTATTTCTGGCTCTGCACTCAGGAATTACTCCTGGTGGTGCTCAGGGGACCCTATGGGATGCTGGGAACCAAACCTGGGTCAGCCATGTGCAAGGCAGACCCCTACTTGCTGTGCTGTCGCTCCAGCCCGCTGCTGTTCTTTCTTATGCCAAGCCCAGTGCTGTATCTCTTATCTTTGTTCTCTCATTTAATTTTTACAGAACTCTCAGACTGTTTATTGCATATGAGGACTCTGGGCTCAGAAAGGGTAGACAGAGGCCAGAGAGACAGAGACAGTACAGTGGGTACGGTGCTTGCCTTGCACTCAGCTGACCTGGGTTCAACCCCATCACCCCATGTGGTCCCTTAAGCCTCGCCAGGAGTCACCCTTGAACATAGAACTAGAAGTAAGCCCTGAGCACTGCTAGGTGTGGCCAAAAAATGAGAGAGAGAGAGAGAGAGAGAGAGAGAGAGAGAGAGAGAGAGAGAGGGAGGAAGATCTGAAACCACAAAACAAGCGGTGATGAAGCTGGGATTTGAATGCACGTCTTCCTGACTCATACTCCTTTATTTGCTCATGACACATTTTCCCAGCTGTCTGTTTTCTTTTTGGTGCCTTCATCTCACACAGATACTGCTTTTCCCACAGGGTTCTGGCCTGAACCTGGCATGTGCTCTGGTCTCCATTTGTCCTGTTGGAGAGGTCGGGGGAATGAGGCAGCTCAGAAGGCTGAGGTTGGGGAACTTGAAAAGGATTTTTCTGCTTGCAATAATGGTCACAACACTTATTGGCCTCTCACCAGTGATCCTTGAAGCACTTCCTAGTCTCTGGCCCATTTTATAGACACGGATACTCGAGGATTCTGCAGGTTGCACCAGGTCACAGCGAAGGGCAGAATGGAGCTTTGGACCGACCCGGGCTTTCTGGCTGCAGTTTCTTCTCTTGGGCTCTGACTCTGGGAAGAGCTGGGTGTGTATTTGGAGCTCTAACAGACCCCTAGCTACCCGCTGCTTCCCGGTCCTTAGGATCCCAACCTGGAACCACACTATCATCTCTTCTTGGAAGCTCCCCCAGATCCTGCCTCGTAGACACATTGTCACCCCCCGTCCCCCCCCCCAAGCCCTGCCTTCCCTGACACACAGCAGCACACGGGCTGTGCTGAGTTCCCACATGCCCTCCCCATCACATCTTGACCTTCTGGAGAGCAGAACCTGGGGCACAGCCCTGACAGTGGCTATCCCACCTGGCAGGTGTGTCACCCTGGCACAGCGTCAACACAGGGAGAGGTTGTGTGTGTGGTACACAGGGACCCTGCCGTGCCTCCTCTCATAAGCACAAAGGGCTTCCCTACTCCTGTGCAGGGTGGGAGCCTGTTCCTGCTGGGGTCATTTGGAGACGGAGGGGATCTGTCGTGGGCCTTACAATATAGGTGGTGGGCCAGAGGCATCTTGGCTCTGCCCTTTGCTGTGACCCTGGTCTGATACATGGCATCTGTATTTGCCATGTCATGCACAGGGGTCAGATCAAAGGATTTCATTCACCACCTTATACAGCTGTGAACTGGACAGTCCCCACTCCCGCCCTAATGTGACTTTGAGAACAAGGATCTGATGGGACAAGAGAACAATCAAGACTCTCTTCTTGAGTCTGTTCACGGCGCTAAGTGAAATTTTGGAAGGAGACCTGGGCTGGAGAGATAGTATAGCAAAATGAGGTGCTTGTCTCACATGTGGCTGACCCATGTCCAGTTCCTAACACCGCACACAGTCCCCAAGCATTGCCAGGAGTCTTCCTTGAGCACAGGGTGAGGAATGAACTCTGCTGAATACAGCCACTACAGCCACCCCCAGATAAAACGAATTATCATTTTTTTAAAGGATGAACCAAGGGGGTTGGAGAGATAGTACAGTGGGTAGGGCACTTGCCTTGCACTTGACTGACCTGGGTTCAATCTCCAGCATCCCATATGGAACCCCAGCGCTGTCAGGAGTGCAAATCCCGAAATAACCCCGGAGCATCGCTGGGGGGGGAGGTGTGTGAGGGAGGGATGAGCCGAAAGGAGGAAGGCAAAGACTGCTCACTAAAGCGTGGGGAATCTGGTAGGATCTGCCAATGCCATGGGTATGTGCATGTAGGCACACGTGCACGTGCACTTACATACATAAGAAAGAAACGGGGGCCCCGCCCCACCTCCAGCCTCTGCTCTTGAGACTCCCCCGTTGCAAAGGATGAGTGTGGAGAGCTGAGCTCTTTGGCATGACCAGAGCCTGTCTTAGTGATAGATTGTCCTGCTTCTCTGGGGCACTCCTGTCTGCCCCAGAACAGATGGGGGTCACTCCCTGTGACCCTCAGAAGACCAGACACTCCTCAGGCTTGCAGGACTGGGCAGCAGGGAGCAAGGAGGCCAAGTGGAGGAAACTTAGGGCCTTTCAAATCACTTGGTCTGTGAAGTGTAAGTTTGGGTGCCATGGTCAGTGGGTCCCTGTGGTGGGCTCGGGGCACATGTCTCCCCATTAAACTTGGAGGCACCATTGTCTTGGGTCCTAGCTTGGAGCCCACCCCAAGGATCCTGTTTTCTCTCCCCACCCCACTGGGGTTTCCCAGTCTTCCTCCCCAGCCCCCACCTCGCCAAGGGCGCCTCCTGTATCTTAGACCTTGACCAGGCTGAATCCATCCCCTCCCCATCCATGTGTCCTGCCATGTCCATGGGTAATGCCTCGGCACCGCCCAAAGGCAAAGCTGCCGCACTGGGCCATATTGGGGAAAAAGGGAAGGGAACGGAATGGGGGGGAACCCCACAGAGGGCACCCGGCAAGTTTTCTCCTCATGCCTCTCGGGTTCCCTCCTTGCACATTGGGCCCATCCCTCACCCCAAGGTCTCTGAGGCCTGGTGCTGACTGTATACCCCAAGGCTGGAGTGGCTGAGTGGCGGGAGGAGACGGGGGGAGGGCCTCAGGACTGCCCCTGTCCAGTGGGGGACCCCTGGTATCCCCTATGGCCCTGCCTGGGGTCATGAGACAAGCCAAGTTTCCCCTGGGACGCCCTTCCCTAATGTGGATTCCTTGGAACCCTTGCTCTACAGGTCAACTAAGAAACCTTCTTGAGCCGAGCCCCCTCGCTGTGTTTGGGGACCTGTCCCCCACCACCCCAAAGGCTGTTGGACTCCCACCAGGAGCAGAGATGCTCAGCTCCGAGCCTGCCACTCCCACCATGGCAGCAGAGAGCAGGGCAGGGCCGACCGCAGGGGGGCTGGGAGGTGGGGCGTGACCTGCCTCGAGGAGACGTTTCTAAAGCCTCTTCCCATCGAGCTTTTGAAAAAGTGATGACGAGTGGAAGCTGCTGGTGCGTCTGCTCCCTCATTCAGCTCGGGCAGAGCTGCTGCCGGCCTTGGCTGCCTCGGCTGGTCCTCAGAGCGCCAGGGGTGCAGGGGGTGCGCTGAGGACGATATAGGTGAGTTGGTGAGCTGGAGGAGCATCCCCAGGTGATACGGGATGGGGGCCATCCCTGGGGTTTCCAGGATACAGGCGGGTCAAGCCAAGATGCTCAGAGGGGCTGGTCCAGGGTGCTGAAATAACTTTGTCTCCCACACTAAGGTCCGGTGTGGCCTGAGGTTGCGGGCGTTTCTGCTTGTGCAGGGGACTGAATTCGGGATGCGAGGGGCCACGACCTCTCAGGCTGCTAGTGTTACCCCCTTTGCCCTGGCTCAGCTCAGCAGGTCAGGGCCCAGCCCGGCTGGGGTCTGGAGCCCCGCAGCTGAGACGCAAGGGAGCCCCCCCGTGTCGCAGCTCCCTGTGGCCCCTCGCTGGATGGGAGGAGGGCAAGGTAAACCCACTGTCCCGTGCTGTGGGAAGAATTCTAATTCCAGAGCCGGAGACCAGGCTGAAGTCTCTACAGCCCTTCATGGGGTCTCTGACTCCCACTTCTAGGGTCTTCCTGAGAGCGGGTGTGGGGAGGTGAAGCAGTTCTCCCCGATTCTCCCCGCTGGTTCCACGGCCTCCGAGGCTGTGGGTGGCAGAGGGATGCAGCCTGGAAGGGCAGCGCGAGGGATGGGAGGATGCAGGAGTCTTGCTGGCCTGGGACGTGATCACTCAGAGTGGGAGCACCGGGTAGCTTTGCCATCGTCTCCCCCAGGAGGGGGAGGGAAAGGGCTTTAGTTCATCCACTAATGGGATCAAGTCATTAAAAGACAAATGAGGAGAGGGTCAGAGCGTTTCCCTGCCTTGTGGAATGACTCCTGTCAGCCGCCCTGACGCTCACAGGCTGCCCGTGTGGAAATCCATCATAGCTCCCGGGTCTGTATTGACTTCTTGTAACTGGACCCAAGTGCAGGGTCAGGGAGAGGCCGGCAGCAGTCATTACCAATTTTGCACTGCCATGGACGGCTTTGTCCACAGAGTGAAAGGTCACAGGGCCTCTGGTGGACAGCCATGTTGAGGGGACAGGCCCCTGCCGGCTCCTGGCATGTCTCAGCCTCCAGCTTCACCCAGGTCTCCCTTGGCCCTCAGGAGTCCCCTTGAGCATTTTCTTGGCTCCTGGGGCTCGGCACCCCTCTGCAGCCGTGTTTCTGGAGAGGGGTGTCTGGGTCGGGCCCACGGCAGTAAGGGCCAGCTTGCGAGTGCGTGCTGCAGTGTGGTTCTTCTCCACGAGGACATTTGACAGCAGAGAACGATCTCACTTACGTCGCCTTGCTGCCGTTGGAATGGAGCCTTTGGTCTCTGTTTTGCTTTACTGACTTTACAGCCTGTTTTGCCCAGTCGCATTTGTGATTTTGTCCGTTTCTTGTCCTGATCCTGGTCCTTCTTGGATTCGGGGGGACACGTGTGCTCTGCACCCCTGGCCTGGCAGAGCTCCCACCGCAGAAATGTGTTGCCATCTTATCTCTAATACATTTTGTATTTGTGTAGTTTGTGGAAGACTTGGAGACCTTTTTTGTTTTTTGTTTTTTGTTTTTTTTTGCTTTTTGGGTCACACCTGGTGATGCACAGGGGTTACTCCTGGCTCTGTACTCAGGAATTACTCCTGGTGGTGCTCAGGGGACCATATGGGATGCTGGGAATCGAACCCGGGTCGGCGCGTGCAAGGCAAATGCCCTACCCGCTGTGCTATTGCAAGACTTGGAGACCTTTTGAAAGAGCCTTTTTGGTTCAGAGACTTTGCTTCCCTAAGCTAGCGGTGTTTTCCTATATGATTCTGCCCTTGCTTAGAGGGTTTGAGTCACACCCGACTGTGCTCAGGGCTTACTCCGGGCTCTGTGCTCAGAGATCACTTCTGGAGTGGATCCGGGAACTATATGTGATGCCAGAGATTGAACCTGGGTCTGTTGCTCCCGTCCATTGTACTATCTCTCTGGCCCTTGAACTTTTTGAAATTGGCAAAGGTGGTTGCCATGTATAAATTAACCATGATATTCTTCTTTGGTGGGGGCAGGTGGACGTTCAAGCTGCACCTAGCAGTACTCAGGACTTACCCCTTGCACTGTGCTCAGGGATCACTCCTGGTGGTGCTCAGGGGATCAGATGCAGCGCCGGGGATTAAACCTGGGTTAGTCGTGTGCAGGGCCTACGCACTATACTATCTGATTCTGCCTTTGAGGTTTAGAAAGGTCTCTCTGACAGGAGAATCGTGGAGACCATGTTTTGCAAATTCCTGTACACTTTCATTTTCTACACAAACTCTAACCCATTCTTGAATGGATTGCTTGTGTCTTTGTAAATGGCTTCAAACTCCCTTTGAAATGAAGGTGATTAATAGACCCATTAATTTACTAATTAACACAGTGAGAAGGGGAGGACGAAGATGCTGGAGCAGGAGTAATTAATGGCTAAGGTAGTGGATGGAAGGGGTGTGGGAGAGAAAGGGTGACTGCTGGGGGTAGGGGCGGGGCACAGACGTGCCCTGGTCTAACTGGGCAGTTGTCTCTGAATCCAGAAGGTGGGCAGGGAATGGACTAAAAATGAAGACGGCAGTGACGAAGGGCTCAGGGTGGCAGGGAATGACCAGGAACGATGGCATGAATGAGGAGGGCAGTGGATGACACGAGGCAGGAGCCTGGGGCGGGTTATGAGCTTGGGGTTTGGAGGGGTTGGTCACCTGCGGCCCCACCATCGGCTCCAGTGGGACCGGCAGGACTGTTCTTTGCTGGTTGGTATCCTGGGGACTGGAGGGTGCCAGGTTATAAAGTAAGTAAAGGGCGAGTGCAAAGAAAAGGCCCAGGGGAGCTGGCGTACCACCGGCAGAACATTCTAGAAGCAGGGTGCCAGGAGCTCCTAGAGGGAGCACTGTGTGTGGAGTGTGTACCCATCCGGGGATGGGAAGGGAATGAAGGCGAGTTCATAAGATCCCATTTGAGCCGCACATTCAGAATCTCAGAGCCTTTCTCTCGGACATGTTGCATTTCAGAGCAGGGGCTGGGAAAAGCACAGGAGTTCCGGGGTGCATACAGGACTGGAAGAGTAGCACCTCATGGCTTCTTTCTCCTCTCTCCACAGGACAGTAGAGCCCGCCGCCGGCCGGGCTGACCAGCACCAGGATGGCCAGCGTGAACCCCGCCAGCCGCCCCCACTATGCTTCCTCCATCCCCGTGCCTCGGGCCGCTTCCCAGACCAGGATCCCCACCCCGGGCACCTCGCCACAGCTGCGGCCACGCCAGGCTGGCCTGGCCCTGAGCCCCCAGCGAGCGGCCTCCCCCAGACTGGGCAAGCCCGGGGGGCCTCCCAGGAGCTCCTCTCCCAAGGCTGCCTGGGGGAGAGGCTCCCCCAAGCCTGCTGGGGGCGACGCTGGTGAAAGCGTCTCCAGCTCCCCATGGAGCAGCCCCAGAACAGCCCCGAAAGCTGCCCTCTCCAGCCGGGCCGGGCCCAGAAGAGTCGGGGACACCCAGGGCACCCACGGGAAGAAGAAGGTGGCCCAGGATGGCCTCCCCACGCGCCAGACCCGGGGCAGGAGTCCGTCCCGGACGCGGCTTCGGGGAGAAGATCACGTTGTAGCAGCTACTCCTGAAGGTCGAAAGCCTCTTAGCTGCGCAGGGAAGGAGGAGAGAGACGGCATCCCCAGGAGCTCGGGGCTTCCCAGGGCTTTGGACCCTGACGATGGGGCGGCCTTGGAGGCCTCCTCCGTGATCTGCAGCCCAGGGCAGAGCAAGCGCCCTTCTCCCACCCCCGGGGCCATCAGCTTCTTCTCTGCCCACCCACAGAGCCAACCTGTCACGGCTACCGTGGCCCCCTTCCAGTACAGGTGAGCTGGGGGGCAGGTGGGAAGGGGAGGCTGGGGGCGGGAACCATGAGCTGGGACCCAGGGACCAAGGAGGTGAGAGACGACTTAAGGGTGGGAGGCTGGGGAAGGACCCCAGAATATAGAAGTTTGGGGGGAGGGGGTGCCTGAGAAGTAGTGCAGGAGGTTGGGCACTTGCCTTGCATCTGGCCAACCTGAGTTTGATCCCCTGCACCCCCAATGGTCCCCTGAGCACTTCCAGGAGTGAGTCCTAAGCTCAGAGCTTGGAGTAAGCCCTCAGTAGAGCTGGGTATGTCCCACACCAAAAAAAAAAAAAAAAGTTAGGGGGGCCGGGGGCTAGAGCAATAGTATTGAGGGTGAGGCTGGAACACTACAGAACTGGGGCCTCCCAGTGCCGATATGGGACTGGGAACATGAAGAGGGGACTGGATCCCAACACGGGGGCCCCGCCACAGACACTCTTAGGTAAGTACCCTCCTATCTCTGTTTCAGGCTAGAGGTAGCTCAGCAGGCTGGAGCTTAGGTTTTCCATGCCGGAGCCCCAAGTTTCAACCAGCACCATATGGTCCCCTGAGTAGCCAGGATAAATGCCCCAGCACGGCCAGGCGTGGCCCAGCAGCTGGAAGGGCGCTTGCCTTACACGCAGCCAACCTGAGTTCAATCTCCTGCAGCCCATAGGGTTCCCGAGCACCCCCAGGAGAAATTCCTGAGTGCAGAGCCAGGAGTAAGCCCTGAACATCACCTGGTGTGGCCTTCCCGCAAACAAAAAGTTTTTAAAAAGAAAGAACAAAACTCTTAACCCTCCTCCCCTGCCCCGCCCAAGCAAAAAAATCTCTAAAATGTCAGGAAAGTAGTAGATGATTTAGAAATGCTCCATTGTGTATTGAATGCCCCCTGGCTTCCCCGCCAACCTCACTTCCTGGCACCCTTTTGTTTCTGCTAAGTCGAGGAGAAGCTCTCAATTAGTTTGGGGGTGTAGAAAAGCTTGAGTATCGATTAATCCCTAGACTCTGGGGGCCTCTGAGGCGTCAGGGCATCTGGGGAGTGGTGGGGGGCGGACTTCTGGGAGCCTGACTGTGCCGGAAGCCGACAGGGGCTGCCTGCCATGGTGGCAGAGCTCTGGGCACTGGCCAGTCCTGCTTTCTGGGCACTATTCAGGTGCAGGTTAGAGTCTTACATCCCCTACTAACCCTCCTCGTCTTCAAAAGGACATTGGTGCATGAAACATATTCAGAGAAAGATTTGTTGGAGTTCTAAGAATGAAGGGATTTGGGGGCTGGAGCGATAGCACAGCAGGGAAGGTATTTGCCTTGCATGCAGCTGACCGGGGTTCAATCCCCAGCATCCCATAGGATTCCCATAGCACCGCCAGGAGTAATTCCTGACTGCAGAGCCAGGAGTAAGTGCAGAGCATCGCAAGGTGTGACCCAAAAAGAAAAAGAAAAAAGAAAAAAGGAAAAAAAAAGAATGAAGGGGCTGAAGCCGTTAGCTGTGGGAAAGGAGGCTCAGAGCAAGAGGGTCCAGGGCCTGCCCCAGTGGACAGCATGACCCTGAGGCATGAATGAGATTTACATGACACGGCCTAAGGCCGTGGGAAGACTGAGACAGAGGGTGGGCTCAGGAGAACTCCCGGTAGGGGGGCAACCCACCCAGGCAGGGGGGGTGGGGGGCGATGAGTTTGCATGCGGGGCAGGAAAACCAGCCAATTGCCCTTGCAAGGAGGTTCGAGTGCTTCCAAGTCTCTGCCCTGTCCAGTGAGAGGCACACCCCCCTCTCCAAGGGCACCTCCCTTCTCTCCCTGGGGGCCATCTCCTTCCTTTCTCAGGCTGACAGGTCACCCAGAAGTGTCCGACCCCCTGCTTGGAAGGGCCTCAGGGAGTAACATGGTCTTCAGGAACCAGGACCTTCTCCCACCTGGTTTCCACCATTTTAAGGGCTGTGTCCAATCGTCAAGTCGTGGACGGTTTGATGACCCACGTACAAGTTCCCTAGCAGACCTTGGTTGTCGTGGGGGTGGGGGCGGGGGTGTTTTTAGGCCACACTTGGCAGTGGTCAGGGCTTTCTCGGCATTGTGCTCAGGGTCACTCCTGGCGGTGCTCAGGGAACCTGTGTGGTGCTGGGGACCCAACCAAGGCCAGCCCGGTGCCGGGCAAGGGACTTAACCCCTGGGCTCTCTCTGGCCCCAGTCCCGGCAGATTTGGAACCTGACATTTTCCAGATAAGTCAGAAGTTCTTTGGAGTGTTGTGATGCAACTTTAGCAAGACCAAGTTCCCTTTCCTCAGCCACAGGCTTGCGGACTTGCCTTTTAGACAGAAATAGAAACGTGGCGGCCCAGCTCCTCTCAAGCCCTGGATGGGGGTACAGGTGGGATGATGGTTTGGGCAGGGACACCCTCGGTGCTGCAGGCAGGCAGGCGCTGTCCCAGCACACCTGCGAGGCTGGCACTGCTGCCTCGGGCAGCTCTGCCAAGGGCCGGGCCGCACCACCCTCTCCCGAGCACTCGCCGGCAAGTGCCATCTGCTCCCCAGAAGCCCCAGCCCCCCTGTTTTCCTGGAAATCTGTGCCGCCACCCGGGCACCTGGGCTTTCTGTGAAGAAGCTCGAGCTGAGGGCAGGAGCGGAGCTGCGTCCACCCCGATCCTTTGGCCGCCGCGGGCATCTGTCTTCACGGGCTGGTGGGTCCTTTTCCACAGTGGCCCTGTCCCACACTCTGCTCACTAGGTCCTTTCCTTTAGATGCTTTCCCCCTCCCCAGAATTGGGGTGTCCTTCATCTGCTCCCCTGGACATGCCTCCCCGACGCCTGCATGCTCTCGTGTCCCCGGGGATGCCTGGAGCAGGGGCTGGCCTTCCACTTGCTCTGGGGTCTCTGGACGGAGCTGTGTTGTCTTGGGCGGGGGCAAGTGGACTTAGAGAAGCTGAGCCCCGAGAGATGAAGGCCGCCTTCCTCAGTGTTTGTGGGGTCTGAGTGCCCAGCCCCCCCACGCCGGGGCCTGCCTGTTTGCCCTGGCATCGTAGGGAGAGGCTGTGCACATGGCATGCCCAGTAGCCTCAGCTCCTATTTCTGATACTGGCCACCGGCTTATGCCAGGGCTCATTCCAGGAAACAGCCCGACCCAACGCCGTTTCCCCTCCTGGCACCAGCCCTGGTACCTCCTCAGCGTGTCACACCCTTTAAAACCAGCTCCGGGCACAAGCGATGGTCTAGCGGGGAAGGCTCTTGCCTTGTACATGGTCAAGCCGGACTCGATCCCTGGTACCCCAGAGGGTCCCTTGAGCCATCCAGGAGTGATCCCGAGCTCAGAGCCAGGAGTAGGTCCTGAGCATCATTGGGTGTGGCCCCCAAACATAAAACAAACAAAACCCCACCTCTAGACTAATTTTTCTAAAAAATAAAAACCATACCGCCCCACTTGACACCACCACCCACATACCAAGCCCTGGGCAAGACGGGATCGCCTGGGTCGCCTGGGTCGCCTGCCGTCTCTGGAGACTTCCCCACCTGCCTTATGCCCTGCACCCAGCTCAGGGTCTGCGGACATAGTTCAGCACTGCCTCAGAGGAGGAGCTGGGCAGTGAGCACCCCCAGCCCTGACCTGTCAGACTGGCCAGGCATTGGGCTCACCTGCCAACCCCTGATGAAGCAAGACCCAGAGAGGACAGGAGGCGTGTGCAGAGGGAGCCAGTCACGATCGCAGAGTCCGGCCCATCTGCATGGATGAAAATATGAGAAAAACTGGAGAGAGGGAGACAGAGAGAGACAGAGACAGAGAGAGAAAGAGAGAGAGAGAGAGAGAGAGAGAGAGAGAGAGAGAGAGAGAGAGAGAGAGAGAGAGAGAGAGAGAGAGAGAGAGAGAGAGAGAGAGAGAGATCAGGAGGCTGGAGATTCACAGGTCTCCTAGCCCAGCCCCCCTCCTGTACCCTATCCCCCCCTGTACCCTCCCCTCCCCCTGCCGAGCTGCCAAAGCGCCCATTTAGCTGGAGACAGTGGCGGGTGGTGGGCGGGCCGCTCTGAGGGCCCCGGGTAATTGCCTGTAATAAAGGCTCCCACAGCCTTTGTTCCTGCGAGGATTGTAAGCTTGGGGTTGTGCTTGAGGTCTGTGTGCACTTGGGAGCTGCTGCCCAGAGGCCTCACCCTTCCTTCCTGCCACCACAAGTGGCCTGGCCTGGATGTGTCCCCTCTGGGAGTCGCTGTGACCCAGAGGTGCCCCTCCTGCTCTCCTAGCTGCTGGCTGCCTGGAACATGAGCCTCAGGAGGCTTCGTGGCCCCCCTGGACTGCGAATCCCAGGAGTCCATGTGCACCCCCAAGCCGTGAGTCCTAGGAGGCTACATGCCCTCCCACCCCCACCATGAGCGCCAGGAGGCCACATGCCTCCCACCCCCAAGCCTGGCTGTGGATCCGGTGACTCAGCCGGGCTGGAGTTTTCCTCGTGTGTGCCTGCGGCAGGGCCCATGCAGGACAAAGGACCTGCAGCCTGGATTGACTGGGAGCTGCCTCTCCCCTCACCTCCCTGTCGGAGCCCTGTGCCTGAGGGTGCATTAAATGCTGCTGCAGCATTTACAGCAGCTCAGAGATGGAGATGGATGCTGTGCTCACCTCCGGCTGGAGCCACGGACAATGGACTACTATTAAGCTGTAAAGAGAGAGAGAGACAGAAAGACAGAGAGAGACAGAGAGAGAGAGAGAGAGACAGAGAGAGACAGAGAGGGAGGGAGGGAATGTTGGAGCGACAGTATAGGGTGTCAGGCCTTGCCTTTGTAGGAGGTCACTCCTGGGTTGAGCTCCAGCTTCGCTGTAGAAGGGCACTTCTAGTAGTCATTCCTGAGCTCACATAGCCCCCCATAAAGAGAGATGAAATATATTACCCTTGGCAACAAAGTGAAAGGAACTCAAAGGGCTTGTCGGGAGCAAAGAAAATCAGAAGGAGAAAGAGAAGTACTGCACGAGACCACCTGTGTGTGATATGAGAAGATTAAAGTGATGAAATAAAAATAAATTCATGGATGTTGGCATCAAACTGGGTTACCAGAGAGGGAAAGGGGGAGGACGGGGAGACCAGGGTGGGTGTTAGGGAGATGCTGTTCATCATTTTAGAGAAACACCAAAGGGAGAGCCCACCTCTGAGGCTCTCCTCCTAGCCCCCCACCAGGGTCTTTCCTCCTAGCCCCCTCCCCGCCCACTGTGTCCAGAATCCACTTTGTCGGGAGGACACAGGGTACAGCAGAGGGAGGCCAGCTCGAGGGCAGCCTGACGCTGCCATGAATGACCGGTCGGCCCTTCTCTCTCCTACAGATCGCAGACTGACCAGGAGCCTGGACCCCGGCCTCAGAGGAGCGGCGCCTTTGAGGGCCGCTCTGGACCCCCTGACGGGCCTGACGAGCGCTTGTGCATGGGTGAGTGTCCCTAGGAAGGGCTTCCTCACGGGGCAGGGGTCACAGACCTGAACACTCCTCCCTGCCCACTCAGGAGTCAGGTAGGCCTGTCCCTACACGGAGACCTCATCTGGGGATTCTTGGAGTGTCTGATTCAGCCCAGGGCCGGGCTGTCCAATGCACTAGGAAAGTGGCCGGGGCTGCCATGCCTGGCCAAAGTGAATGTTGCAGACGCCACGACAAAAAGGCGCCAAGCTGGGATGCTGAGAGCCAAGGGCCAGGACAAGCCCTTGGTTCTGGGCCAAGCCTCATGGGAGGTGCTGGGAGCCAGGGAAGCCATCCAGAGCCATCTGGCTAAGGGCCCGGCAGTGTGGTAAGCAGCCACTCCCACACGTGTCACCTCTCTGTGGCATCCTGGTGTCCCAGGGGCTGGAGCAGAGTTCAGGAACCAGACATCGAGAAATACTCAGAAGCCCCCTAAAACTTGCACACCGCGCTGTTCCTCCATGCCTGGCACCCGCCTGTCTGAGGGCCTGCACCTGCTCAGGGGTCACTCTGAGTAAGTGGGTGAATAGAGTGAACCAATGAATGACTGTGTGAATGAGTGAGTGAATGAATGAGTGAATGAATGAGCGAAAGTGTGAATGAATGAATGTGTGAATGCATGAGTGAATGAGAAACACCTGTGGACCATAGGCCAGGTCCTATTTGGGTCAGATTCTGCATGCTTAGCAGGGCAGAGGGATGCTGTTGATTTTCTGTTGATTTTCAAAATTCCCACCTATGGGAGATCTTTGATCCCTGCCCCAGGCCCATCTCAAGTGCAGCTTGCCCCCCGGGGAAGGAAGGCACTTCCTTGGTGTGGCCTGAGCTGGTCCAGAGGTCTGGTCTGGCCTCACGGTGCCTCAGTGCCCTCCTCCCAGGGGTAACCGCAGGGCTCGGCACACAGCTGACCCCTCTGTGGCATGTGCACCACCTCTGCCCGCACCCCCAGGCTGCCCTCTTTGTACCCTGCTGGGCTGGCAGCTGGGTGTCCCTCCCCACCTCTGTGAGCTGGGCGGTTGCGGGGTCACAGGCACGTTCCCTCCCAGGCTAAGTATACACGCGGCATGGGGACAAGGGAAAGCAGAGCTCCCTGGATGAGTGCGGTAACCAGGAAACTATGTGGACGGCTATTTTTACATTCAGTCTTGTTAGGGTAACGGCTTCCTTATGTGCGAGCCGCATCGGTGATGCCTAATGATCACCGCCTGCCCGGGTCATCAGCTGGGAGTGGGTGAGGATTGCCCTTTGTGCGGCCATGGCAGACCCTCGGGGAATCCCGGCGGCCCCATAGGGGACCACCCTCATTGGCCAGACAGAGCCCAGGGTGGATGGGCCACAGGAGGGGGTCTGTCACTTGCGAGGATATGCTGGTGGGTTTTCTGGTGGTGGTGGGAGATCCCCAGCTCTTCACGCAGGCTCCTGGCATCCACCTTAGGCTGCCTCTCTCGGCCCTCACAGCTGCTGGGGGCTCCGTGCAGACCCATGACAGGATGACCTCTGGGGTAGGCTGGATTGGGAAGACAGTGGGAATGCCAGGTCTCATTCTTGGGGAGCTTATTCACTCCTGAGCCTGAAGAAAGCAGACAAGTGAGGGGACCCCTAAAACATGTTTCACTTTTTTTTTCCCTATGTGGCAGTGCTCAGGGCTTACTCCTGGCTCTGTGCTCAGGAATTACTCCTGGCAAACTCCAGAACCATATGGGGTGCCAGGGATCAAACCCGAGTCAGCCTCACGCAAGGCAAGTGCCCTGCCCGCTGTCCTGTGGCTCCAGCCCCCACCTGTTTTACATCCTGCCCTTCAGCCCCCGTCTTGAGTGTCACCCAGGGCCACACCGACTCATTCTTTCCCTTAGCCTCATGCACAAACGACAAACCAGGGCTGGAGCGATAGGACAGCGGGGAGGGCACTTGCCCTGCGCTATCCAATCGGGGTTTGATCCCTGGCATCCCATATGGTCCCCGAGCACCGCCAGTGATTCCTGAGTGGAGAGCCAGCCTGAGCATCACTGGGTGTGGTCCCCAAACTAAAAATAAAGCGAAACAAAAAATATCCAAATAAACAAACCAAAAAACCCGCTTAACTGTGGGTGTTTGTCTGGTGCCAAACCCCCATGCTTGGGTAGGGACGGAGCTGCCGCCAGGGCTTCTGGCTGAGGAGGCCTCTGTGCTGTCTCCCCTCAGGCTTCCAGTGGGTCCCCAAAAGGCCCACCGAGCTAACAGGCCTGTGGGCGTGGACAGGCAGCCATGGGGACTGCTGCCCAGAGGGAGGTGCCCAGCTTATCCCCCCATCCCCCCTCTATGTGAAAAGAGCATTTGGGCCCCTGGGGAGGAGCGTGTCATGCCCCGACATCAGCCAGCCCAGACGGCTACTGTTGGGGGTGTTTTCAGGTCCGTTTGGGTATGATGAGGGCTGATCTGCCTTTTTTTTTTTTGTTTCGCTTTTTTTATTTTGTTGTTGTTTTGGTTTGGGGGCCACACCCGGCAATGTTTAGGATTTACTCCTGGTTCTGTGCTCAAGGATCACTCCTGGCCCTGCCTGGGGGATGGTAGATGGTGCCAGGGACCAGACCAGGGCTGGCCGCATGCAGGACGAGTCCTTGAGCCCCTGTTAAGATCTCTTACCCAGCTCTACCTTATTTGTCGTAGTTCAGACCTTCCCCCTTCTTGCCATGAAGTCATCCCGTTGCACAGTGCCTGCGATCAGGGTGGTGGGCCAACGAGGTGAGGGATGAGGAGGGATGCAGGCCATGGTCAGGGGGTGCCCACAGGGTTGGGGGAGTCCATGGACCTGTTCCCCAGGATCCCTCCCCTGGGCTGCCCCGTGCACCCTGAGTGCCAGGCAGGCAGGAAGGGGGGGAGGAAGGAAAGAAGGAAGAGGATCTATTGCCTCCCACACATGGGGAGCTGCGGTTAACAGCTGTAACCCTGCAGTGGGGTCTGCCTGCCGGCCAAGGGCAAGGCTTTAGTCCTCTGTCCTGTGCCCTCCACACCAGGAAGGGGCTGGCCATGAACCACAAGGCTGTGAACCACAAGGCAGGGCAGCCTCACACCCCCATATGAGAAGATTAGGGTCCCCCACTGAGACATTGCCCCTTCCCCCAATAAGGGTGCCCTGGGCGGGGCCCAAGAGCGTGCAGGCACAGTGGCCAGGAAGACTCAGGCTGAGAACCACCCACGGAAATGGTCATCATCTCACCCCTAAGGACGCAGAAGGGACCCCACAGGTCTTCCGGTGGCCCTGGACAGGGAGCCCTGAGCATCAGGGGACCAGAAGAGCATTAAAGGGTCATGCAGGGGCTGGAGCCATAGCACAGCCGGTAGGGCATTTGCCTTGCACGCGGCCGACCCGGGTTCGATCCCCAGCATCCCATATGGTCCCCTGAGCACCGCCAGGAGTAATTCCTGAGTGCAGAGCCAGGAGTAACCCCTATGCATCGCTGGGTGTGACCCAAAAAGCAAAAACAAACAAAAAGGGTCATGCAGAGGGATAGTCAACAAGGGAAAGGATGGGGAAGGCCGTCCAAGCCAGGCACACTTGCTGCTCTTTCTGGAAAACCATCCCACCCCCAGAGGGGCTGGCGGGGAGCATCTGAGGGGGCCGGGCAGGCTGGGCGCTCAGGGCAGGACTCCGCCCCTGCAGCCCACGGAGAGGTGGATACGGCTGAGATGGACACAGGGCCAGGGCATGCCCCCCAGTGCTCAGGGCCTCTTCCTGCCCAAAACTCGAGCTTTCCCTGGGGGCCGGAAGGAGCCCACACCGAGCTGTGCCCTGGCAGGTGGTCTCCCTGGCACACAGCCCGCCCTCCCACCAACGAATGTTCCCGTTCCTACCATTTGCGGCGTCGTTTTCGCATGCCAAGAAATTGCCAGTGATTATTCTATTAAAATTCATGGAGATAGGAATCCGTGGCTTTCCTGCTCAGCGTCACGCCTCATTTAGAAACCGACGCACGAATAGAGCGCAGAGGTGCCCGGGCGGGGAAGGGCAGCTGGCCCCCTTCAGCTGGGTGACCACGCCTTCTCTTGGCTCTCACAGTCGCCTCGAACTTTCGGGGCACCCCACCCTCTCTCAGAACCTAGTGAACGTCCCAGTAAGTCTTCGTAGACCCACAGAGAACCCAATGTTGGCGGTTGGCTGTGGACTGGCTGAGTCGGGTCTGTGAATGTTGGGTTGGGGGGTGTCTCATCACAGGGGTGATGGGGTTTAGGCCCCATTTGTTTTCTGTTCTTCTGGACCCACAGGCAGGTAAATGGGCTTTTTTTTTTTTTTTTTTTTTTTGCTTTTTGGGTCACACCTGGCAATGCACAGGGGTTACTCCTGGCTCTTCACTCAGGAATTACCCCTGGCCGTGCTCAGGGGGCCATAAGGGATGCTGGGATTTGAACCTGGGTCGGCCGCGTGCAAGGCAAACGCCCTACCCGCTGTGCTATCTCTCCAGCCCCATAAATGGGCTTTATAATGAGGGGTTAGTTCTGCCATAAACCAGAGGCAGTGTTGGATGAACTTTGAGGGGAGGTATGTGATTCATCCAGGCTCTGTTTACAAAGACCTCTTTCTTTGTTGTGTTTTTTTTTGGGGGGGGGTATTGGGTTTTGTTTGTTTGTTTGTTTGTTTTAACTTTCAGGCCTCACCCAGCGATACCCAGGGGTTGCTCCTGGCTCTGCACTCAGGACTCACTCCTGGCAGTGCTCTGGGGACCATATGGGATGCCGGGGATGGAACCAGGGTCAGCCACTTGTAAGGCAAACACTCTCCCGCTGAACTATCGCTCCAGACCCCGCACAGGCCAGTTTGGACTCAGCTTTGTCCACGCTGCCCAAGGATACACAATCACCCCGTGGACGCGGCGTGTCCACTCTTCACAGGGCTTCATGAAATGATGCTCTGGCCCCTGGCAGCAGTGGGCGCTGAGGATCTGGGGACACAGCCCTCAGCATCCACGAGCATTCAGTCCTGTGAGCAGCATGGAGCCCCTAAGATGATTCCCAGTGGGACAGTGGTGTCTCAGTCACTTCCGACTCTGAGACAGAAATCCCATCCACCAGGCTATGTTGGCAACTAAGGCAGCCAGAGACAGCACCGGGATAAGAGGTGCTCTCCTGGGACTCAGCGGTGCTGGTATGACCCCTGGCACTGCATGGTCACCCCAATACTAATGAGTGTGAACCCCCCCCCTCCAACTCCAAACACAGAGTTAAGAAGAGTCTCCAAGTACTGCCGGGTGAGGCCCTGACACCAGCCCCTCAAAGGGAAAACAAGCAAAATTCAGAAAGTGACCTCTCACATTCTGGGGAGACCAAGCAAGACGGCCGCCAGCCTGTTTGGCTCCTGGGGCCTGACCCGTCCTGGTCTGCAGACCACGGTCTTTTCTGTGCCTCACACGGCCTGGGGTGTGTTTCCAGTGTCAGAATTTTTAGGGTGTTAATGCCATCACTGGTGACCTAATCGCCTCTCCCGTGTTCTGTCTCCAAATACCATCTTACTGGGGGTTAGAGTGTCGGATTAGGCATCGGGGTGGGATGTCACAGACATGAGTGTGTCAGGGCCTTTCCAGGTTAACTTACAGGACACAAATAACTGTTACTTCGTGCACAATCAAGAGGTGGGAAAGGTAAAGATCAGTGTGGGGTAGTCAGTCAAAGCAGGCTTCCTAGGGGAGGTGATAAAGCAGCGGAGGCCAGAAAGGTGAATCCAACTTGAATTTGGTTGAGAGCAGGCATTCAGGTGAAGGCCAGGGTGTAGCAAGGCAGGGAGGGCTACCTTAGAGGTGGGCAAAGCCCTTCCCCAACTCACTGTTCAGGTCCCCAAGTCAGAGACATAGACACCACAGGGAGAGTCAGGAGGTTATGGCTTCCCAACGAGCACTGTACAAGGAGCACCTTCTTCAGATGAGGAAGGAGAAATGCTGGGATTCTGCCCCACTCCTTCCAGGGCCCCCACAGCGGGTCTGGCTCACAGGAAGATTACTCGTGTCTGGGCCCAGTTCTAGCTGGTTCTAGAGTCTGTGTTGGGACACGTGGGGTGGTCTTTGGCTGTTGGAACCAGCAGCCCAGCCCTGCTCAGGCCTCCATTGCACCGGACCTTTTTTCTTGGGGCTTAGCCTGAGTCCCGCTCTTGACGCTGCCCAGTCCTTGGGGCTCACCTGTCCTCACCGCCCAGGTCTGGAGCAGGCCCTCAGGGACCTTTGACCACAGTGCCCACTCCCAGGCGGCTGGCCTGCCTCTCGGGGACCGGTCAGGGCTCCTGTCGGCTCGGGGAATCAGCCTCCAGCTGCAGGCACTGGGCCTCAGACTCAGCCTGTTTTCCCTGGACAGAGGGGCCTTGCTTCCCTCCTCGAGGCCCCCCTGTCCCCCGCTCCATCCCTGTCATGCAGGTGCTCTGAGGAGGCTCCACTTTAGAATTCCTTTGCATTTTCTTCTGCATGTTGATGAGGCCCACAACACCCAATCCCGCCTGTTCCCGGCCAGACAAATAGCAAGTCTTCTCTGGGCCCAAAGTCTCGGCCTCGGTCCAGAAGAACGCGCCCCAAGCCCTGAGCTCGGAGTACCTCCTGGGGCCAGACGGGCTGAGCCTGGGTCCTGCAGAGGCCACGGAAAGGTCTGGAACACCAACACGCCCGCAAAGCGAAGAGGATGAGTAAGCTGGAGGAAGGAAGTGCATCTGTCTGGGGGGGCCTCCCGGGGGAGGCTGTGGAGGTGTGAACTCCCTGTTGCATCCATTTGCACCCCTCTTCTGCAGATGGCAGAGAGGGTGGGACTCAGTTTCCCACTGGGAGTGTCACATGTACCCAGGAGCCTCGGGCACAAGGACAGCTTAGCCACTAAAGTCCCCAGAGTGGGGCCCACATGTCCTATCCCGGGCAGAGCAGTGTGGGGGGCAGGACAGGCCGCTCCAGCCACTTCCTCAAAGGGAGGGTCCGCTGGCCTCGGTGGGCCCGGCCCGGAAGCCCGGCTCCCTCCCTGCACGCTCCCTATGCTGCCTCTCACCAGGGGGCACTGAGGTCACCGCAGCCACAATTCCCCTCACATCTGTGGGAGTCACGCACCCCCTTAGCTCACCCAGCATCATCCACCAACTATTTCTGAGTGCTGCTGTGAGCACGGAACAGCAACGGGCTTCCGAGGGGGAGAGGTTTAATCAGGTGGCCCCATAAAGGTGGAGTGTGACAGCAGACACAGATGAGGGGACGCAGTGTGCTGGCCACGGGGGCCAGGAAATGATCAGCAGCTGCAGGGAGCCATGTGGAGGGAGGACACCCCAGGGAGGGCCATCTGGCCTGAGAAGGGGCCGGGAGAAGCTGGAATCTTGCTCCTGAGCCAGCCCATCCTGAAGCCCTCCCCTTCGGACTGATGCTGTTTAACCTCACAGTTGTCCAAGCCACATTCCTCGGGGTGTTCCTGGTTCTCTCTCCCCCGCACCCACAGCTGGGCCATGAGCATGTTCTCACGGCTCCAAGTCCACCCTGAGTCTGCCCCTTCTTCTTTTTTTTTTTTTTTTGGCTTTTGGGTCACACCCGGTGATGCTCAAGGGTTACTCCTAACTCTGCACTCAGGAATTACTCCTGGCGGTGCTCGAGGGACCATATGGGATGGTGGGAATCAAACCCAGGTCGGCCGCGTGCAAGGCAAACGCCCTACCCGTTGTGCTATCGCTTTAGCCCTGAGTCTGCCCCTTCTTACCACTTCCAGAGCCCTCCCCTGCCCCCAGCCCAGCTCCACCCCACCGTTAGCTCTGCCCAGACTGTGGGAACCATTTCTGGGCCATCCCAGACAGGGGGAACCCTACTGACAGGGGGAGCCCTTCTGCTCTGTCGGGAGCTGAGACCGGGGTCCTCGTCACGTCCTGCAAGGCCTCCCCATGCCGGCACTCATGACCTCTTGGAGCGCCCTTCCTGCTGCCGACCCTTCCTTCCTTCCTCTGTGCCGAGCTGATTTTGCAGGATTCTATCCTGCCAGCATCTCTTCCCCAGGGCCTTGAGCTCTGCTTCAGCCTGCAAATATCCCTGCAGATACCCGCAGCCTCTTCCTGTAGAACTGGCTCCTGCCGCTGTGCTGAGAAATCCCTCCTAGGTCTGTCTGTCATGGCCGCCGGCCTTTGTCCTTCCTCCTTAGCACTCCTTGGTAACTAACATTTCATATATATAATACATATATAACTACATATATAAATATATGTGTATGTATGTGTATATATATATATATTGTTTTTTTTTTGGAGGGTCACACCTGGAGATGCTCAGGGGACCTGACTCTGCATTCGAGAATTACTCCTGGCAGTGCTCAGGGGACCATGTGGGATGCCGGGGATTGAACCTGAGTTGACCGCGTGCAAGGCAAACACCCTACCCTCCACTGTACTATCTCTCCGGCCCTTATATTTATTTTAAATGTGGGGGGTCACATGAGGGGAGCCCAGGGCTTCCTTCTGATTCTGTGCTCAGGAGTCACTAGAGACAGGATGTGATGCTAGGAACTTAAACTGAAGTTGGCAGCGTCATATACAAGGGTGGGGGAGGTGCCTTACCCTTGGTGCCTATAGGAGAATTAGCATTCAAGTACTCTTATGTGGGGTGACGGTTTGGGGAGTGCATTTTGGGTCACACTTGGCATCTCTCAGTACTGGGGGTTACTCCCAACTCAGCTCAGGACCATGTGGTGCTGGGGATCAAACCGGGGCTCGCTGCATGCAAAGGTAATTTTCTTTTTGGGGGAGTGGGAGTGGGATTTGGGCCACACCTGGCCCTGGTGATGCTCAGGTGTTACTCCTGAATCTGCACTCAGGAACCAGTCCTGATTCCTGGTGTTCAGAGGACCACATGGGATGCTGAGGATTGAACCTGGGTCAGGTGTGCAAGGCAAATGCCCTCCCCTCTGTACTTTCAATCCAATTTGGGGATCGCTCCAGCTGAGGCAAGTTCCCTAACTCCTGTACCATCTCTCTGGCCCTCAGCAACTAACATTTCTACCTAATTATTGTCTGCGCCTCCTCCATTAGAATGGCAGCTCCATGAGGGGGGACTTGGGTCAGTTTTGGTCCCCGTCATGCCCTCCAGGCCTCCCAGAGCAGTGGCAAGATGAGAAAAGACGGATGCCAATAATCTCTGAGTTTATGTGACTGTGAATTCTCCTGTTAAATGTCAAATATTTCTCCCATGAGTCTGTCTCATGTTGATTTGCTTGTTCAGTAGAACGTGGAGTCAGAGACTGTCCAGACCTCCCAGAGTGCCCCCCTTCCTAGCTTTTGCCCCTGCAGGTCCTGGCTATGGACAGAGAAGCCCAGTAGACCCTTCTTCTCCCTTACTCTGCTCAGAGCCTCTGGCAAAGCCAGATGTGGACTTTGCTGCCCACTGCTGCCCCCCAAGATCCCTCTTCCCCCACAGTCACCCTTCAAGATCATATGTGGGGGGGCTGGAGCAATAACATAGCAGGTGGGGCGTTTGCCTTGCACGCAGCCAACCCGGGTTTGAATCCCAGCACCCCATATGGTCCCCTGAGCACTGCCAGGAGTAATTCCTGAGTGCATGAGCCAGGAGTAACCCCTGTGCATCGCCCCCCCCAAAAAAAAAGATCATATGTGGGGATACTTTTTTTTTGCTGTTCCTCCCCCAACAGTCCTCACACAGCCCCCAGCCATCGCCCCCAGCACCTCCATAGACACCTGTTTTCAGATGCGGGGCCGTAAAGCCACACAGCATGGTTCCCCTTGGCTGAGCATTCGCGTCTTCATTCCTCAGACTGCTGGGACTGGAGAGATACTCCAGTGATCAGAGCACTTACTTGGCTTGTGCACAGCCAGCTCAGGGTCGATCCCCAACATCCCATCTGGTTTCCCAGAGCTCCGCCAGGAGTGATCCCTGAGTGCAGAGCCAGGAATAAGCCCTGAGCACCACTGGGTGTGGCAAAACTTCACTCAAAAAAATGTGGCCAAGTCCCTCACCCCACTCTCACCCCCCAAACTGCCAGTGACTTTGGAGAGAAGAGAAGGGTGGGCATTGAGGAAGGTGGGGATCCAGAACCTCAGTTTCCCTTTCAGGGGTCCCTGGCATCACCAGCTCCCACCCTCTGCCCCTCCTGGCCTCTGCCCGTCCCACAGTGCCTCCATGATTGCGGGGTCTCTTCCCACCTGTCTGTCCTGTGCAGTCTGGAGGGGGCCTTGGGGCAGGGCTCGGGGCTGGGTCTGGGGGTGGTGTGACAGGGCAGGTCTCTCGTGAGGAGTCACTCGAGACACATTGGCAGCATCGTTGGAGGCTGGAGGAATGGCCGTTGCCACGGCAGCAGAACACTCCCACTGCAGCAGAGGACGGTGGGAAATTCAGGGGATGTGAAAGGAATCAAAGAGAGAGCCAGAGAGAGGGAGAGGTCGCATTAGGGAGCGTCGGGAAGTTCCAGGATGCCAACCAACATGGCTATTTAAAGAGCCCGGCACATAGGGCACAGAAGCGCCCCTTTAAAGGTGGCAGTGGGATGGTGAGCAGTGGCCAGTGGGCAGAGGGCAGAAGACTCTGCACTGCATTAACTCAGGAGATGGGCACAGAAGGTATTTTTCATCTCGTAGGACACACAAACCTGGAGGTTACAGTGGGGTGGGGAGAACTAGCACCTCTCTTCTCCACAATTTGTTTCTCTTGCAAGAGCTGTGTATGGAAAGAAGGGAAAGAAATTGGACTTGGTGCCTTTGAGATCTTTCAAGGGAAAGCTTAGAGGAGTGAGCCGACAGGGGAAGGGCTAGTTGAAGCCCAGCAAGGGTCTCAGGTCTGGGACACCCAGAGATTAGGAAATGCAGGTGGATGGTGGCCTAGTGTCCTGGTCATGCTAAAGATGGTGGGCTTATACCCATAGATACGGGCATCAGGTGAGAGGCTGATCTCAGCCAAGTTTGCCCTGGTACTGGGCAGAATGGAACATGATGGAAATCGTGATATTTTTTTTTTTTATCTCAGTTGCATCTGGTTAATTTCTTCCTGTCAGTGCAGGGAGATGGATTTTTATACAGGATAAGAATATCGAGATGAACAAGTCCTGTGACCTGGCAAATGAGAGCACTGGCCCCAGATTCTCAACTTGCTATTTTTAGGAGAGGTGAGGTTCCCTTGTGATTCCGTGAGGCGTGTCTTATGCAAAACAGAGAATTTTTTCTTTCACTTTTTTTTTTTTTTAACTTTTGAGCCACACTGGTGATGCTCAGGGCTTACTCCTGACTCTGTGCTCAGGAATCACTGCTGGCAGTGCTTTAGGGGACTATAGAGGCTGGGGATCCAACCTAGCTTGTCCACTGCAAGGTGGATGCCTACCTGCTATCATTCAGACCCCCAGAGAATGATTTCTAAGGAAGGATGAGGACTGGGAAGGGATTGAGATTTCATCATAAGGGGTCTGATGTTTGGGGGGGGTCAGGTGTGGCTGCCCAGAAATCGGTGCCCTGGATGGGGTTCAGTCCCTCTTTCTGATGTCTGAGCATTAATTTGAATCTTTCAAATCAACCCGGAGAGAGACAGTCCCGTAACTGGCCCCATCCTCTGGAAAGTCACTGTACCTGAACCAACTTCCTGCTTGATACTTCGTAGGTCATCATTCCTCTAGCAAGATTCCGAGTGCTTGTCACTGCCTCTGAAATCAAAACCCACATTCCCCACAGTTTTTAAGTGCTGACCATGAGCCTGAGGTCAATCCCTGTTGTTCCTTCGGATCCCGGAGCTTCCGAGAAACTTTCACACCCAACACCTTTCCTCCCTTCCCTCAGGCCGGGTGCAGGTGCCCCGTGCCCCTTCCTGTGTCCTGTTTCCTTGGATTGAGCCTTTCTCTATTGATTCTGCATCTTATTCCAGCGAGCCTGCAACTTCTTCTCCTCCACTCAGTCTCCTGCCTGCAGTCTTGCATTTCCAGCACCTGCTAAGTAGCTGGCCTCTAGGCTTACAACAGTGGGTGAGGCCACTGGCCTCCCCATTCCCCAGCGTTCAGAGTCACCCTCTGGCCATTCCGGTAATGAGCAGAGACACACTCCCAGTGTATGTGATTGCTCAGGTCTTGGAATCAACCCTCTGGCTTATGTTTGCTGGCAGGCAGACTCCTTCCTCCACCCCTCCCTGCATCTCCAAAGCCCTGCCAAGCACGGGTACTCTTTTTGTTTGCTTGGGGCCATACCTGGTGGTGCTCAGGGAGCTGTGTAGTGCTGGGAAATGAACCGGGGCCTCTATGAGCTCCAGCCCTGGGCTGTGCATTTGAACCTGGAAGATCTCCCGAGAGAGCTCTGATCACAGTGCTCACAGAACGGCTGGTACCTGGATCCAGCCCCGGGTTTTGGAGAGCAGAGATCTGGAGATGCCACTGAGAGCCCATTTCCCGGCTGGTTGCAGCATCTGCTCGGGGTGGGGTCCTGGGAGACCCGGGGCAGGGCAGGGGCTGTGTACCTGGAAGCGTTTACACCAGGTTGGTAGAGAGGATTAGTGTGAGGACAGTGGGTGAGATTTGGATACAGGGTTCTTCTGATTCAGGGTGGGGTTGGGGCTGGATGATCCCAGAGCCCACTGGGGCTGTATTCTTTGGGTTTTACATGCCCTGGTGTGGGGGCCCGTGGCAAGCTCTGGCCTCTCTGCTTTTGCTTTTCAAGTCTCCCCATGTCCTGTCCCTCACCTTCTTGCTTGGGCTCAACATGGCTCTGCCTGGAGGGCCCTCTGGGAGGAGGAGCCTTCAGGGTGCCTTGACAAAGGGCGCTCTCTCCCTCTTACTCAGCACCCCCATCTCTCTTCCCTGGGCCCCCGGCTGGGACAGAAAGAGAAAGGCAAATGGGTAAATGCAGTTTGGAGCTCCCCGTGGTGCTCAGGTTGGCCAGCACTCTGTGCTTGGGGGCAGAATCTGCACACAAGGGTGGGGGGCTGCCCAAGCCCTTTGACCTCAGACTCTCACTCCACAAACAGCCAGCTTTGAGAGAACAGGCAGAGACAATGACTTTGACAAGGTCATGTAGCCAGCCCTCCTGGTAGATCCAACCCAGAACCCGAAAGTCTCCAGATCTGGAGCCAGAACCCTGCCCTACCCACTCCACCGGCTCTGGAGAGCGAACAGGGATCCGAGTTTCCTGGGTAGAGTGTGTGGAAGGTGGGGTCACCAGCAATCTGGATATGACTACCCCACCCCACCCCACATCACATGCCAGGCTCGGGGGACCTCGAGGCCCTCTCTCCATTCTGAGCAGCCCTCTATCGGTTCCTTTTACCTGCACCCGCATCCCGGCCACAGACCTCTTTCCACGTCTCCTACCCCCCCCCCCCACTACTCCGCAGTGCCCCCCATCCCCAGAACCCGCCCCTCCCGGACTCCCCGTGGCACTTGAGGGGAAAATCGGAGAGGTCGTTTATCTCCCCCCTACCCCCTGCCCCTCCGCACCCAGATCTCCGCGGCAAAGGCACCCCCCTCCCGAGCCAGAAATAGACGCACACACGCTCTCCCCCTCCTCCCGCCTGGCGCACACTCCTCCCCTCCTCCCGATCGCTCCTCAGCCTTGCCCTCCCCTCCAGCCTCCGCTCGGAGCCGCAGCCTGCAGCCTCGGCTCCAGCGGGCGGCTGCCGCGAGGGCGCTGCCGGGCAGGGCGCCGCCCGCGGGCCAGACGGGCACAGCGCGGGGGGACCAGGACTGGGCGCCTGGGCACCGCGGAGCGCGGCGGGGCTCCCCATTCTTCCTGGGATTGAATTTTAAATCTTCATTTCTCTCTCCGCCCCGCCCCCTTCCCCCGACCCCGCCCCATCGCCCCTCGATTTCCTCGCTCTTTCCTCTTCCCCGACTCCCTTCCCGGCGTTTCTTTCCCCTGCGCGCTCCCCGACGCGCCTCCCTCCTTCCCCTCTCGCTCCTTCCCCCTTCCTCTCCCCTTCTTCCTCGGTTTCTTCCGTCCTTTCTCTCCTCCTCCTCCTCCTCCTCCTCTCCTCCTCCCCCGCCTTCTCCCCCCTGTGCTCCCGCCCCTCGCCCCCCCCCCCCCCCCCCGCTCCCAGTGCCTGCAGACGCGCGGATCGTCCATGCGCTCCTCGCCGGCAGAATGTTGGGCAGCAGCGTCAAGAGCGCGCAGCCCGAGGTGGAGCTGAGCGGCTGCGGCGCGGACGAGGGCGCGGACGAGCCCCGGGGAGCGGGCAGGAAGGCGGCGGCGGCGGACGGTAGAGGCATGCTGCCCAAACGCGCCAAGGCGCCGGGCGGCGGCGGCGGCATGGCCAAAGCCAGCGCGGCCGAGCTGAAGGTCTTCAAATCGGGCAGCGTGGACGGCCGGGTGCCCGGCGGGCCGCCCGCCTCCAACCTGCGCAAGCAGAAATCGCTCACCAACCTCTCGTTCCTCACCGACTCTGAGAAGAAGATGCAGCTGTACGAGCCCGAGTGGAGCGACGATATGGCCAAGGCGCCCAAGGGCTTGGGCAAGGCGGGGGCCAAGGGCCGCGAGGCCCCGCTCATGTCCAAGACCCTGTCCAAATCGGAGCACTCGCTCTTCCAGGCTAAGGGTAGCCCGGCCAGCGGCGCCAAGACCCCGCTGGCCCCGCTCGCGCCCAGCCTGGGAAAGCCCAGCCGGATCCCGCGCGGCCCGTACGCCGAGGTCAAGCCGCTCAGCAAGGCGCCCGAGGCGGCCGTGAGCGACGACGGCAAGTCGGACGACGAGCTGCTGTCCAGCAAGGCCAAGGCGCAAAAGGGCTCCGCGCCCGCGTCAGCCGCCAAAGGCCAGGAGGAGCGCGCCTTCCTCAAGGTGGACCCAGAGCTGGTGGTGACCGTGCTCGGAGACCTGGAACAGCTGCTTTTCAGCCAGATGCTGGGTGAGTCCTGCCCGGGGCCCTACCCTCCGCTTTGCTTCTAGCTGCTGCCGGGAAGGTGCTGTTGGGGCGAGCCCAGCTCAGCCAGCGCCCTGCTGTTTTTCTCCTCCCCAGGGGCTGTCCAGGTTTGGGGCAGGTGTGTGTGGTGGGGTGGGGTGCAGCCGTTGTGCCCAGATGTGCCAGGCCAGACCTCCTGCAGAGGCGCCGGGCTGAAATGCCCCTTGTAAAAGATGACACCGCGGGTCCTGCCTGACAATGGGGGTGGGTGTTCCAAGCTAGGAGTAAAAGCCCTGTTCCCGTCCTCGAATTTTAAAGCCTTGAATTCTGGCAAGATCTGGGGCTCCCCTAGTGAGCGTCCAGCAGGGCTGCGGGGGGAGCGCCCAGATCTAGAGGACAGATGTGGAGAGAGCAGATGTGATGAGGGCTGCTTGGCCCCGGAGCAGAGCCCAGACCCACTTCCTCTGTGGTTGGGGCCAAGGGGGTGGGGAAGCGAGTCGGATATCCCGGGTGTGGGGGTTCTGGGAAGGAGACACGTCTGGGGGCCCGCGGGCAGCCAGCCAGCGGAGCGCATCTGGACGCGCGTCCTCGGCCTCGGTGCGGCGGCTCGGCCCCAACCCTCACCCCCCAGGGTTTTTGGGGCGGGTGAAGAGGTCTGGGCTTTCGCTCAGGGCCTCTGGCTGACTGGGGGCCTTTGCCCTTTGGCTGATGGAAGCCGAGCGGCGGGAAGGGAGGAACAAAGCTTGCTGGGGCGGAGGAAGCGCCGAGCGAGCCGCTTCATTGTTCTCCGAGCCTGAAGAATCGAGGCAAAAAAAAAAAAAAAAAAAACAGAGCGCGCCCCGCAACTGCGCTCGCTTCCCCGGAGGGAGCGCGGGCCTGGGAGGGCCACAGCCGGGGTGTGCGCCCGGGGCGCAGGTCTACGGGTCTCCGCGCCGGCCGGGAGGGAATGGGAGCCCCGCGAGGAGCGCGGCCTCGGCCGGGGACTCGGGGGCCGGGGTGGGCGAGAGGCGCCGGGGCTCGGCGGACTTGTTGAGGGGGCTGAGATGTGGGTGCTCGCGCGCCCGTGGGACGCAGTGGCCAGGACCCGCGGGCGGGAGGCCGGGCCCGCCGGGGGGTGGCAGGGGCGTGTCGCTGCGCGTGCGGGGGCGGGGCCGAGGGGCGGGGCCTGGGCGGGGCCGCGGCTGCGGTGTGACCGGCGCGCGGCACTCCTGTCCCCCGGGAATGCAGAGCACTGAGGCTGGTCTCAGGCTTCCCGGGACCCCCCCACTCCTCCCATACTGCCACCACCACCGCGACCCCTGGCCCCCGCTCTGGGCCAGGGGAGCGGGCTCCGGATCTGAAGGGAGGGTTTGGAGCGTTGGATCTGAAACCTCGTGTAGGAGGCCACAGCTGGGCTTTGCTGGGGCCATTAGAAGACTAGCCAAGGGCAAAGAGGGGACGGCCCCAAGGCCCGACCTGGGCGACAAGGGATGGCCCCGGGAGGCGGGCAGCTGCAGGTCGGGGGTGGGTGGGAATGGCACCAAGCAGAGACCCCCCCCACCTCCCCGAGGTGCGACCGGAGGAGCAGAGGGGTCTTTTCAAGGTCGGGGCTTCACCCATTGCGGTGACCTGCGCCGGGAATCCGCAGCCCTGCCTGCCGCCCGGCCAGTGAGCTTGAAGTGTCTTGGTTGCTTTTTCCCAAGCCCAAACCTCGAAGAGCCTGACCAGAGGCCTCAAACCATGCGGGTGTCTCCCCAAGCCCCCACCAGGAGGCAGGAGAGAGAAGAGCCAAGCTGGGCTCCGTCCTCCTGCTCAGCGGTCACTTCTCCAAGGACACAGAGCTAGGGGTGGTTCTGTACCCAGAGGCCTGCAGGGAGACCCCCCCCACCCTCTGACACCCCCACCCCCAGGTACACACGTTGCATTTTGGGAAATGAAGGGTCAGAGGTCTGAGGATGGGAGGAAGGGGGAGGGGCAGCAGGCTAAGGGGCGCCCCACTGAGGAACCAACTTTCCCTGGCGCCCCACGAGGCACTGGCAGGTGGAGAGGGATGTCTGTGGGCCAGAGACCAGGGAGGGGCATGCCGAGACCCTGGAGGACAGTGCTGGGCAGCAGATGGAGTGGGAGGGGCAGTTGCTGGGGGGGGGGAGCCAGAGGCCATCAGGCAAAGCCTCTCCCCTGAATGTGATGGGGGGTGTCAAGAGCCAGAGTCTCTGGGGCCCAGGAGGAGTTTGTGGGGTCCAGGCAGGACGGGGGAAGTAGGGTGGACTGCCTGACCCCTCAGGCGCTGGGTACTTGTTCCTCTCAGAGGCTTCTGCCTCCTGCTACCATCTCCCTCTCTGAGGGGTGTGTGTGAGGCAAACCCACACCCCCTTGAGAGCCTTTCTGAGAGGGGGGTGCGGCTGAAACCTGATCACCCCTTCCCAGAATTCAGCTGGGGCCCAGATGGTCCAAGCCAGCTCTCTGCTCCTTCCCCTTGTGGAACTGCCAGATAACCAGTCCTCCTCCCACCCCCCCCACCCCGCAACTATAAACTTGGAGACTGAGGGTGAGTGCCCCCGTGCCCTGGGTCTGGCAGGAGAGGAAGCTCTGAGGTCCTATGTCTGGGACTTCAGGTCCTATGTCCCAGACTTCCTCTGGGACTCTGTGTCTGTTTGTTGGGGGAGGAGAGTGGGGGGAGAGGTCCTCCTGTAGAGACGGGAGTGGGTGGGTGCTCCCACTGTCCCGGGCGGCCTCCAGAGCACCGAATGATCAGCTGCAGAAACGCCGCAGGCATGCTCCACCCACACGGCTCAGGCCTCCACTCTCCGCGGAGTCGTCCAGAACCCCTGCCTCTAGCTTCCCCTCAGACCTCCCTGCAAAGGGACTTGGGAGGCCACGGTCAGGGGCAGGTCGAACCTGGGACCAAGCTGCCCTTCCTGGTTGCCATGGCAGCAGTCCTTGCAGGCACTGGTCACATGGAGCCGGGGAGGAAGTCGAGAGGCTGAAGCAGGGGAGATAATGGTCTCGGGCCTGAGATAGCACAACGGTTAGGGCACATGTCTACCATGGGTTTGATCCTTGTGGTCCCCCAGAGGACCCCAGCACTTCCGGCCTGGCCCAACTCTGCGGGGCTTGAGCAACACTGACCTCTCGTGCTGAACCAATGGCCCAGTTGGCCAAGAATCGCCAGTGGGATCTCCCAAACCTCCTGACCGCTGCTTTGGAGGACTCCCACCCACCCCCTCAATAAAAGAAATAATTTTTCCGATTCCCTGGGATGGGCTAAGGAGGCCCCAAGAGGATTCCCAGAGGGGACAGGTGACAGCACCCCTGACCCTCACGCCAGTGTGCCCACACACCATAGCCCTTCCTGAGGCCTCTGCTGGGGTCCCCCAGGCTCAAGGGGGGTTGCTATCAGCAGCACTGCTGGCGGAGGTGAGCAGAAAGACCCCCAAAGAAGGACAGGGCTGGTGGGACCAGCAGGGGACTGTGCATGGGGTCCCCCACCCAAGGCCGCCTCCCCCCCTCAAGGTCACCCCTGAGGAGAGTGGGCCCCGCTCCTTCCTGATTGGCTGCCCCCTGTCTACATCGAGAACTGTTCTGACAGGCCCACCCGGCTCTGCGAGGTGATCTGAGGGCCCCTTCCTAACCTCTGGGGGAGCAACAGATGGAGCATGAGTGCCCAGAGCTCTGTGCTCCCCGGAAGCGTATGCCAGCCTGGGGGGCACCAGCCCAGGCGCCTTCGAGTCTTGCATTGAATGGCCAAAGTCCCTGGAATGCTGGGCTGTTTGCTCACACTTCCCTCTTATTTACACACCCCAACCTCTACTGGGGCTCTAAATGCCTCCCCCACGCCCAGCTGTCCCCAACCCTAGGCTGTGCAAGCCAGATTCTCGTTCTCAGGCTACCCCCCACCCCCTTCTCTGCAGCCAGAGGAACAGGTTCTCTCCATGAGGAACAATCCAGGGCCTCCCACCCAGGGCTGAAGGTGCAGGCTGCCCCGTTTTCCACGGAGCCCCCGAATCTTTCAAGGTGCGTGCATGCAGCTTAGCACCCTGCTGCTGCTCGGCCTCTCCACACACAGTGGCCCGCTTGCTGCCCGAGAAAAGTCCGCACCGTGTGGAGCCCGAGGGGCTTCCTGGAGCCCTGGAAGGTCCCTGTCTCAGTGGGACGCTCTGGCTGTGGCCTCTCGGGAAGGTGGGTGCTGTGTTTGCACGCTCCCAGCGACAGAGGGCTCACTCCCCTGTTTTCCTGGAAAGCATTCATCACTAGAAAGATCTTACCATGGAGCCAAGAATCTGGCTTCGGTGATTTCCACCTACTGGTCCAAATCTGCTCTGTGGATGCTTGCAGAGAGCTGGCCTGCCTCGCCGCCACGTGGGCTCAGCTGCCCCGCCACGCACCCTCCATCCTCCTCTCTGCCGCTGCCTTTCACTTCTCTTCCATCTTTTCTTATTTACTTTGGGAGGGATATTGGGCCGCACCTCGTAATGTCCAGGGGTCACTCAGCAGTTCTTAGGGAGCATGCAGTGCCAGGAAATGAGTGTGGGGGCTCCCGCATGCAAAGGCAGCGCTAGGCCTTTTGAGAATCTCCCAGCACCACCACCCCCCTTTTTTCTTTTTTTTTTCTTCCTTTTCTTTGCTTTTTGGGTCATACCCGGCGATGCACAGGGGTTACTCCTGGCTCATGCACTCAGGAATTAACTCCTGGTAGTGCTCATGGGACCATATGGGATGCTGGGAATCGAACCCAGGTCAGCCCAAGTGCAAGGCAAACGCCCTACCTGCTGTGCTATTGCTCCAGCCCGCCCCCCCTTTTTTTTCTTTATGTTTATTTCTTTTTTTGGCGTTTGGGCCATACCTCATGGTACTCTGGCATTGTGCTCAAGGACATACTAATGTTCCCTGGTGGGGCTCAGGAGAACAAATAGGGTGGTGGGGATTAAACCCTGGTCAGCCATGAGCAAAGCAAGTGCCTTCCCGACTGTTCTGTCTCTCCGGCCTTATCTTGTTTTTGAGTAAGACTTGATCGGAGCAGCCTGACCTGTTCACCCTACCCTGGGCCTCCCCGCCTGTATGCCCCATCCCCCTGCACCCCCGTTATATGCACTCAGCGTGTGTCTCCCCGCTGGGGTCCCCCAGCACCTGGTTGTGGGTTTTCCTGCCCTCCCCCAGCCTTCTCCCTCGCTGCCATCCAGCAGCGGGGAAACAGCCATGCCACATGGTCCTCATTTGTGCTGGCTGACCTCCCCCCACACCCTGTTTGCATTACCCATATGCGTTGCAAGTCCCTGGGGCTTCTCTGCACAGGAAGGGCTGCGGGCCAGCCCAGCTCCTGAGCCTGGCGTGGGCAGCTGCATCCAGGGGATTGGACCCCCTCCTCTCCCACTGTGCCCCCGCTGGCATTTCTGTGCTGGGGGACCCCCAATCCAGTCTCCTGGCTTCAACTCTGCTTTGGGCAGTGAACAAGCATCTCTGCTTACCTCTGACCAGAGGACACCGGGGTCCGGGCGGGAAGGCACCACCCAGGCTGATGGCCTTTGCTGCTGGAGGCCAGAGGAATTGTGCCGAGGCTGTGGTCGGCAGATTGTCCCTCGGTATGCAGGGGTGCTGCCTCGCTGCCTCTAGCAGGAGAGGAGGCGGGCAGCCGGGGCGGGGGCCGCATTAGCCCTGTAGTCTCCAAGCTGTGGTGAGGATGGAGGCCAGAGCTGGGCCCTCCAAAGACTCCAGGATCGGCCCTCAGTGCGTTGATTTCAGACGTTTCGGTGTCTGAAACACTACTGTACACCGCCTGTTGGGCGCTTTCTTCCCTTGCTCAGCCAAGACTCGGTGCTGAAGTGGTCAGTGCTCCTTAGGGACTGCTGGGCCTCGGCAGGGGCCACCCCTGAGTCTAGGGTAGACCCTGCCCCAGCTGTACTAACAGTCCCGGAATGGGCGGACCTGGAAGGACCAGGGTGGAATGTAGCCTCTGGGTGCAAACAGCCCCACTCTCGGTGTCCCCAGGTACTGGTACCCAGCTGTCACCTGTGCCCTGGGACTGGGGAGAGAGCATGACGCCTGTTGGGCTGGCCAGGTGGAGTGAGTGGCTCATGGGGTGATGCCGCAGTCAGGGGCATGTTGGCGTGTGTGTTCAGTGGCGCGGCCTAGAGCATCGTTCACACACACACACACACACACACACACACACACACACACACACACTCACTCACACACACCAGCCTCCTGTGTCTACACTTGCTGAGGAGAGCCAGCATACGGCTGGGGTGCGCGCCAAGAAGTAACACGTTGAAAAGAATCTGAAACGTGCCCAGGGCAGACCCGCTTCCTGCAGGCAGGCCCCCCCCCTGCCACCCCGCCACCTGCAGGGGCTGCCGGGTTCAGACTCCCCAGCAGCTGGGTCCCCCCAGACTCTGCGGCCCCTGGCTCCCTTTGTCCTTGGTGACCCCCTAAACCAGCCCTGCTCTTGGCGGGAAGCTTGTGGCTTCTCTGCAGATCCCTGAGGCGCCGGTGCCCAGGACGTCACCCTCCTCGGGAAGCTGCTGCCTCCGACGGCTCTGGGTCCTGGTGCTCGTGCCTCAGCGTGAGAAGTGCTCGCCCGCACTAGTCCTGCCATTCCTCAGATGAGGAAACTGAGGCACTGCACAGCAGCTCATCTGCCTGCAGCCAGGAAAACATGAACACAGCGGAGGCAGGATAGGAACCTGGGCTCATCCCCCCACCCCTGCCCAGGTTCACTTGGATCACGTTTAATCCCTGGTTACTTCCCAGCAGCTCCTTGGGCCCTTGGGCCCGGCCGGGCTCCCCCAGCTGCCTGGAAACCACTTGGGAGGGCAGGCTGTGAGAAGAGGGAAAAGGGGGGCAGGGATGGGCTAGGGCACTCAGGGACTTGATTGGACCACAGACAGGCATCTGAATAAAGACCACCAGGCTTTGTACCCCAAAGAGCCCCCGAGGAATCCTGTGCCCAAGGATTCTTAATGGGGGTTGCTAACTGAAGAGGCATCATCCGGGCTGAAAGCAGGAGCCCCGAGACAAGAAGTCTGCACTGAGCCCTTCCCCAGGCCTCAGAACCCTGCCGGCTTCCTGTGGGAGGGCGAACTCGGCCCCCCTTCAGCGCCCTTCCCCCTCATAGTTTCAGACGGCGAACTCCTACTCACTCGTAGGAACCTAGCTCAAATGTCCCCTTCCCTGCCCGGGCCTCCCATTCCATGGTTCTCATTCTGTCTTACTTTTTTCTTTGGTTTGGTTTGGTTTGGGGGGTGAGGGGCATATCCAACAGTGCTCAGGGCTTACTCCAGGTTCTGTGCTCAGGGGTCAACTCCAGGTAGTTGATCGTATGTGGTTTCAGGGATTGGAACCAGGGTCGGTGGGATGCACGGCAAGCACCTTAACCCCCGGACTATCTCTCCAGCCCCTCATCTGGCCTTTTCTCCGTTGGCATGTGGCTTCTGCCTTCTGCATCTATGCGTGGGGACCACCCTTGCAGCCCTGCATTGTCTGTGTGGAAGGGACAGGGCAGGGATGCTGCTGTACCCAGGGCTGGTCCCTTGCTGAGCAGAAACTCTGTTAGGCCCCAGGTGCAGCTCTGCCAGGTACTGCGTTGCCTCCGCTCTGGACAGAGCCACCGCCTACGGCAAAGCGGAAACCAGCCACATACCGCAGAAGCCAAACATTAAACCACTCTGGCAATGGGAGGTGGAGCGTTCTGACTGCATGCTTCAGAGCTGGGTGCAAGCAGAATGAGGCCACGTTTCAGCTTCTACTTAACTTTGGTTTGGGGGCTACCCTAGTGGTGCTCAGGGCTTAGTCCTGGCTCTGCACTCAGGAATCAGTCCTGGTGGCCTTGGGGACCATATGGGATGCTGGGGATCAAACCTGGGTCGGCCGCGTGCAAGGCAAGCACCCTACCCACACCCTTCCCGCTGTGCTATGGCTCTGGTGGCCAAATTGTGGAGCTATTTACTTTTTTTTCCTTTTTGGGTCACACCGAGGGATGCACAAGGGTCACTCCTGGCTCTGAGCTCAGGAATTACTCCTGGCGGTGCTCAGGGGACCATATAGGATGCTGGGAATCGAACCTGGGTCGGCCGCGTGCAAGGCAAACGCCCTACCCGCTGTGCTATCGCTCCAGCCCCCAAGTCGTGGAGCTATTTAAAGGCATGAGGACACTTGGTATGAGGAGAGCCTTCATTCCTGTCATCCTGATGTGCTTGGATGGAGTAGGAGGAGCGGGCAGGGATGCGCTGGCTGACAGCCCTCTGGGCAGATGGTGCCCAGGCAGTGAAGGGAGCAGGCGGCCGTGTGGGCATCCCGTGTGGAGCATGGGTGCTACGGGTGCTCTGAGCGCCTGGAAACCCACTCTGCACCTCCGTCTCCGGTCTCCCCTGTTCGCTGGGATGCCACTGGCTGGCGCTGTTGCCATGCTCCGGCCATTGCCTGGGTCTTCTGGTGTTAGGCTGGTCTCGGGCGTGGACTTCCCCACTCACTAACCGTGGGCACGGCAAGAAGCTAATCTCCATCTCCCCTGCTCTCTAGACATTCTAGAACTTTGAGGCAGAATCAACCTTGCAGAGGTCCAGAGAGCCAGGCTCCTACGGATCTGCTATGGTGTGGGAACAAAGCGCAAAGGGCTGAAACGTGTCTGAGGTCACGAGTCTGGTCCCCGGCACTGCTGGGTGTAACCTGGAGCCCCCAAACCCCACCAGCATCTTTGGCATGGCTCTAGGGGCCCTCAGCACCGAGGGGCCCGAACAGCACTGCATTGCTCGGCCTGAGCATCAGACCGTCCTGCCTGGTTAGTCAAGTACAGCCAGGAGTGTCCCCAGGTCCCCTGAGCACTGTTCCGGGAGAGATCCCCACCCCCCCTAAAAATAGAAGGAAAAACTCAGCTCTCTCCTGCCCAGTGGGAACGTCACGTGGCTCCAGTTGGGCATTGTGTCTCGTTGCACCTCCCGGGGCTCCTGGGGATGCTGGGAGTGCCCTGGATAGCCTGTGGGCCGGGCTTCCAACGCGGCAGTGTCCGAGTGGATGGCAGAGTCAGGGAGGAGGTGGCTGAGAGGGCAGTGACTTGAATGGTCAGGAAGAGTCGGGTCCTTTGTGTCAGCCTGGGGGAGCACGTCCCTCTGACCTTGCTCACTGGGACTCATTTTTCTTAGTTTTGGGGCCACACCCAGAGGCGCTCAGCGCTTACTCCTGGCTCTGTGCTGTGCTGTGCTGAGGGATCACTCCTGGTGGGCTGGGGGAGGTCCTGTGAGATGTAGGGATGGAACCTAAGTGGGCCACCTGCAAGGCAAGAGCCCTACCTGCCGTGCTC
Organism: Sorex araneus; assembly: GCF_027595985.1. Taxonomy (NCBI): domain Eukaryota; kingdom Metazoa; phylum Chordata; class Mammalia; order Eulipotyphla; family Soricidae; genus Sorex; species Sorex araneus. Next base: position 34,917,147 of record NC_073308.1, read on the forward strand.
TCGCTCTGGCCTCTCTGTGGTGGTTTTTATTTTGTTTTGTTTTATTGGGTTTGGGGTCACACCTGGCACTGCTCAGGGCTTAGTCCTGGCTCTGCAGTCAGGGCTTTCTCCTGACTCTGTGCTCGGGACTCACTCTGGGTGGGCTAAGAGGACCGTATGGGATCGCACTAGGACTGGTCGTGTGCAAGGCAAGTGCCCTCCCCACTGACTTGTCGCTCCAGCCCCTTCTTAGTGGCTTTCAGGTGTCAGTAAGAAAGGTCCGGCAGCCTGAGAACAGAGGTGGGACATCTGTGTGTCGTGCCGGGCTGAGATGGCTGTCACAGGCAGCTGCTTGCTGATGTCCAAGTTCGTGATCCAGCCCTGGGCTTCAGCTCAGGGCCTTGGTCCGATCTCAATTGGGGTGAACCTGATGACAGCTTCATTTCTGTGGGCTGTGGGGGTTCCAGCCCAAGTTACAGCTTTGCCCCAGGCTCCTCTGGGCCCCTGCAGCTGGTCCTCTGAATTGTACCACTCTGTGCCCGTTCTTTCATTGGCCAGCAACCCCTTGGGGGTTCTCCCAGGGCTGAGACATAAAATCGAGCTCTCGCCTGTTCTCACACAGTCGGGAGGGTATCAGGATGGCTGAGCCCAAGACTTCCTGGCCCCTTGCCTTATCTGGCGGGAATGGGGGTCTGCAGGGGAGGGGGGTGGGCAGGAAGGTGGCTGGAGGCCGGGATCTGGGGCCAGCGTGTTGGGTTGCAGGGAGCCCCCTATGGCCTTGCCTGGGAGTGGGATGGCCAAGGGGGGGAGGTGGGAAGGGATGTGCCACCGAGGGCCTGGATTCCTGCCACTTTCCCACACTTTGCACAGAGATTGGGTTTCCTGTCGAAACGGTCGCCCTGACTCACAATCAGAAAGGGCTTTTCGGCTCAGGCTCTTTCCAGCGTCTGGGGTGTGGCGTCCCACAGAGCCGGTTCAGATGCTGCCCCTGGGCACCCTGGCTCTGCGGCCCTGCGCCATCCTCTCTTCACTGCGCTTGGCACGCCTGGTAGCGGCAGGCCAGGAGAGACTGCAGGGGGGTGAGATCCACATACCTGACCCCCGGCCCGGGGTCCGGCCATCAGCAAACAAACCTACTTTCTGGTCTTTCTTTCTCCCCAGGCCCTGGTGTTCTCTTGTGTTTTGGGGTCTGGGTTTGGGGGCCACAGCTGGCAGTGCTCAGGGCTCACTGCTGGCTCTGTGCTCAGGGATCACTCCTGGCAGTGCTCAGGGGACGAGATGCAGGGTTGGGGGTGGAGCTGGGATGCAAGGACAACTCCTTACCCCCATACTATCTCTCTGGTTCGCAAGGAGAGTTTGCTGTTATTTCGCTCTTCCTCAAGCATCCTTCCAGGAGGGGCTGGGGGGGGCAAGACATGCCCTCCCCCCTCCCCAGCTGGTGGTAGACCTGGAGACATAGGCCTGGTGTTCGAGCCCACTGTGTGGTGGGTGACTCAGCCCTGTGCTCAAGGACCCCTCAAGGAGCCCCCATTCTGCAGGGGACACACCAACCTGCCCCCCGTGTCACTGACTTGCCAGCAGCCCCCTCAGCCAGACCCCTCATCTCCAGGGCCTCCCCTTGCCTCTTGTCCTGTCCCAGGCCGGGTCCCCTCTGGGTGCTCCCCTGAATCAGCTGTGCCCCTAAGGCATTCAGGCACTCGGCACCTCCCCCAGGCCCCCAGTTACCTTCCAAGCCCCCCAGGCCAACACTTGCTGCACACACCTCAGCGCCCAGCCTGGCTGCCTTCAGTTTGCTTATTTGCATTTGACAAAGAGGCCCGGCATTCTCCCTCTGGCATTTCTTCCTGCCTCCTCTCTCCCAGCTGCTCCTCTGAGCTCCCAAGCTTCTAGGGCTCCTCCCTGCCTATGTTCCCCTGCGCCCTAAGTTTTCCCTCTGCACAGCCCGCTCACTGGGCCTCCAAACTGTTGGTTCCCAGAGCTCATTGTCAAGAGTTTGGTGCTGGGCTGTGCAAGGCTGTCTCTGTTCCCTCCCACCACCCGGGAACCTGGAGGGAAGCCTCGACCCTCCTCTCCCCAAGCCGCTCTCTGGCAGGAGCCACAGGTGGGCAGACAGAGGCCGCTGCCATGTCCGCTGGGGGCCAGGAGGAGAGGATGGATGGGTGCTGGGGTCTTGGCTCCATCTGCCTGAGCAGCTTCCAGAAGGCTGAGACTACCCCTGCCCGCCGTGCCCCAGCTGGCCACACCCCTGAGACAGCGCAAGTCTGGTGCATGCCAGGTCCTGGGTTCGATCCCCGGCACCGATTGGTGTGGTCCCAGTGCTTCCCAGCACCCCTGGGGCCCCCACGTGAATGTCAGATCCACATCCCAGGGCTGAGCACCCCCAGAAGTGAGAACAGGCTCCCCCAGTTACAAGAAAGCCAAATCCACAGTACAACCATTGCACCTGCCTTGAATGGCTCCTGCGACTCTGGGGGACCCCTGAGCCTCTGGGGGACCCCTCTCACTCTCCTGATGCGGTCACTTTGACGGGGTCCTCAGGCTCGCCTGGAAAGGAGCAGGGAGCAGGTGAAGCCACCCGCACAGCTGGCCTCCGAGGCCGGGTTGGTGGTGGGGAACCACTGCCAGTGAGGGAGGGCCCCAAGATCCCCCCAGCTCCTCAGACGAACCCCCTTCTGCTCCTCCCCAGGCCCTTTCTCTTCCCCGGCACGTGCCTGGTGAGGGAGGGGCTGGGACACTGCCTCCCTCTTTTTATTATTATTTTGATCTGTGGTCATACCTGGTTACTCCTGGCTCTGTACTCAGGAATGACTCCTGGAAGTGCTTGGGGGACCATAAGGGGTGCCGGGGATCGCACCTGGGTCAGCCACATGTATGGCAAGTGCCTCAGCTGCTATGCGATCTCTCTGGTCCCTTCTTTTTTTCCTTCTTTTTTCTTTTCTTCCATGTACTCAGGGGAAAAATATGACACTAGCTTGAGTGTGAGCCAAACATCCATGGCGGGGGGGCAGGGGGCAGTACGGTCTGTCCTGTCCCTATAGTCACTCTCCTGGCCTCCCTCCATACAGGGAGAGAGAGAGGGAGGGAGAGAGAGAGAGAGAGAGAGAGAGAGAGAGAGAGAGAGAGAGAGAGAGAGAGAGAGAGGGAGGGAGGGAGGGAGGGAGGGAGGGAGGGAGGGAGGGAGGGAGGGACAGAGAGAGGGAGAGGGAGGGAGGGAAACAGCTCCTGTCTCCAGCTGCTCTGGTAGGAAACAGAGTCCATGCGGAAGGACAGATGGGTGGGAGTGGGGTGGCTGGACACGCAGCTGTGTTGCTCCATGTCCACGAAGACCTACCCAGGACAACCTGAGTGGAAGAAGGACTGAGGTCAGAGCTGCCACCTCTGCTGACTGAGGGGGATGCAGGACTAAGGGGACAAGGAACCAGGCCCCTCCCACCCCACCTGAGGGCAGCCGGCGGCCAGGGCCCTTGCTTCCCTGCAGGATTCCTGCATCCTGCACCCGGGGGGAGGAGGGGGGCATGGGCGAGGTGCGAGGTCTCTCCTGGCCAGGGGCTGGACCTGCTCAGTGCAGCTCCTCCTGCCCAAGATCCCAGGAGACAGAGTGGTGCCCACCTTTGTTTCTTCATAGCAGGTGGGCAGGCAGCCACCTGTGGCACGCGCTGGGTAGGATTGCTCCGGACGGAATGCAGAAAAGAGAGACAAGAATGGAGGTGGAGGGGCTGGAGCAATAGCACAGCGGGTAGGGTGTTTGCCTTGCACGCGGCCGACCCGGGTTTGATTCCCAGCATCCCATATGGTCCCCTGAGCACCGCCAGGAGTAATTTCTGAGTGCAGAGCCAGGAGTAACCCCTGTGTATCGCCAGGTGTGACCCAAAAAGCAAAAAAAAAAAAAAAAAAAAAAGAATGGAGGTGGAGGGGCTGGAGATGGGTCACAGGCCTGGAGCACAAGCTCTGCATGCGGGAGCCCTAGAATCATGATCCCTGGCACTACAGTTTCCCCCACAAGGAACAGAGCTGGGGGGATACACTCACTTCCCTCCCCGTGAACCCAGACTCCCAGCCAGGACCCAGAGTCAGCCAGAAAGGGCAGAGGGCGTGAGCGCCAGCGCCGGAAGCCCTGAGTCTGTGACTTGCGCATCACTGTCAAAGCTAGAAGGGCCCTTTGGAAAGTGAATCCTGGGGCTGGAGTGATAGCACAGCAGGTAGGGCGTTTGCCTTGCACGCGGTCGACCCGGGTTCGATTCCCAGCATCCCATATGGTGCCCCGAGCACCTCTAGGGGTGATTTTTGAGTGCAAAGCCAGGAGTGACCCCTGTGCATAGCTAGGTGTGATCCAAAAAGGAAAAAAAAATAATAAAAGCGAATCCTTCAGACTGCCGATGGGAAAACTGAGGCCCAGAGAGAAAAACCACCTTGAGAACCACCCGGAGCTCAACGGACTCCCTTTCTGAGGCTTCAAAGTTAGGATACCCGACCTGGCATAACAGGTGGGAAGAGCAGGTGGGGCCCCAGATGCAGCCTGAAGGTGCACCCCAACGCCCCGATCCCTGTCATTGGGGAGGAGGAGGAGGAGGAGGAGGAGGAGGAGGAGGAGACGGAAGCTGTGACAGGCAGTGGCGTGGCCTGGGCTGCCATTGCTTGGGGGTCACACCTGTCCCTGCGGGGGCATCTGCCTGCTCTGTGCTGGAAGGGGACAGGACCTTGCGGTCAGGGATCACATTGGGGATCGAACCCTGGCTGGCCACTGAAACTAAAAGCTGTAACTGCTGAGGCTTTAGGGTCAAATACTAGACACACCTCTCTGTCCCCGAGTCTTTCAGCCTCATAAATATGCTTTTAAAAGTCACTCAGTGGTGCTTCCCGCCCAGGGAGGCTCCAGTCAGCCCTGGGTGAGACCTGACAGAGTCTGTCCGCTGGGTCTGTGGGGGCTGGGAGAAGAAGCCCCTCTGGCAGATGTCCTGCGTGTAGGGAAATACCATCCCCTGGGTGCCAGGAGGAGCCCCCATGCCCGCCCGCCCGCCCGTCTGCTCTGGACTCTCTCAAAGTCTCTCCTGGGGGACTTAGACCCGAGAGTCTGTCCCAAGAAGTCCTGGGCTGGACAGCAGCCTCAGTTTCCCCCTGTAGAAATAGGAGATGCTGCAGTAGGAGGAAGGGGTGAGCCATCTGCAGAGGGCAGCCCCTCACTCAGATGGGGCAGGGATGAGGCCTTCTGCAGAGGGCAGCCCCTCCCTCAGATGGGGCAGGGGTGAGCCATCTGCAGAGGGGAGCCTCTCACTCAAATGGGGCAGGGGTGAGGCCTTCTGCAGAGGGCAGCCCCTCACTCAGATGGGGCAGGGGTGAGGCCATCTGCAGAGGATAGCCTCTTCTCCCTCAGATGGGGCAGGGGTGAGGCTGTCTGCAGAGGATAGCCTCTTTTCCCTCAGATGGGGCAGGGGTGAGGCCATCTGCAGAGGATAGCCTCTTCTCCCTCAGATGGGGCAGGGGTGAGGCCATCTGCAGAGGATAGTCTCTTCTCCCTCAGATGGGGCAGGGGTGAGGCCGGCTGCAGAGGGCAGCCCCTCCCTCAGACTGGAGCCCCCAGGACCCTGACTCGATGGCTCTAGCAGGGTGCTAGTCTGGAAACAGCTTCCGCTCCCCGCACTGCGGCAGGGCTGTAGGGGGCTGGGGCTGCGGCTCTGACGGTCTCCCCCTGGGTGTGCTCGCTGAGCCGCTCTGCACCCCGCAGGGCCTCCACTTTCCTTCTCTGCAACATGACTCCCCAGCGCTGCTACTCCCCAGCCGAGGTGCAGCTCTGGAAGGTTCTTTGTGGAAACCCCGAAGTTCACAGGGGGTGATGAGGGGTTCTGGAAACGGGCTGGTGCTGCACCACCCCACCCAGCTCTCAGAGGATGCAGAGAGGAAGTGGGCGAGGGGCTGTGAGAGCTGCCATGGATAGACACGCGCTGATCGCGTGCACCCAGCCTGCCGCCTGCTGCCTCTCCAGACCCACCTCCACCCTCTGACTGGGTCCACCTCCACCTTCTGACTGTCCCTGAGTCCGCCTTTCCCCTCCAACTACCCCTGGGTCCACCTCTACCCTCTGACTGCTCTGGGCCTGCCTCTGCCCTCTGTCTGCCTACTCAACCTCATCATCACCCTTTCCTGGTTGTCTGGTGCTTTGCATGGGTGGGATCCACTCCACAGTGGCCTCATGGCGAGGCTCAAGCATGGCCTCAGTGACTGGTGGGGACCCGCCCCCTGTGGGTCAGTCTCCATAGACCAAAGAGCACTTTCATCTCGGAGGCCACCGCAGTGACAGAAGTCACCCTCTCCTGTTGCACTTGCTCAGTTTTGGCAAACAGTCAGAGAAAGGACTGACCGCACATGCCCGGGCATTGTGGGGGAAGGGCCGGGCGCAGCAGCGTCTGGGACTGGGCGGGCTGTTGAGGGCTTCCCCAGGTACTCAGGCCTTTCTTGGGGACCTGTGGGAGAGTAGAGTTAGCAAGAAGGGGCACAGAGAGTGGGGTCATGGCAGGGGGGGCAGCAGGGAGATGACGACTTGGCGAGGGGGGGGACATTGTGGAGCAGGGTCACCCGGGGCTGCAGTGACGGTGACAACACGTGTCTGGGAAGGTGAAGGAAGGTGGCAGGGAGAAAGAAAGCCACAGAGCAGGAAATCAAGGGTGCGTTCTATCACAGTACTGACAAAACAGCGTTGTTTCTTCTTTTTTTTTTTTTTCCCGGGGGGACTGTTGGTTTGGGCCACACCCAGCAGTGCTCAGGGATCACTCCTGGAGGGTTTGGGGGACAATCTGGGGTGTCGGGAGTGAACCCAAGCCAGGCACATGCACAGCAAGACCCCTGCCGGCTGTACGCTCGCTCCCACCCCTAGTTGGGCTTGTTTCGGAGAGAGATCTCTGTTCCCAGCCCCGTTGGCAAGTGGGCCCTTCCCGAGCGGGGAGAAAGCCTCACTCTGGTCTTTAAAAAGCAAACACTGCTGTTAATTTTAAACATGACACTTTCGCAGGCTAAAAAAACAGAAGTGAGCCCAGCCAAGCCCTCTCACTGTTTTTTAATGAGTGTATTGTTTAGATTCTGGGAGGGGCAGCCCGAGTCGGAGAGGGATTTGGGGGCGCAGTACATTTTGTGTCCCCGCATCCGTGGGCTGATCTGGAGACTGGGTCGAGTGCCGCAGCCCGCATTGGGGAGGGACAGAGACGCCCCTCTTCTCTCCCCTGAACAGATGCTGAGTGGTGGGGCGGGAAGGAGCTGGGGGAATGGGAGCTGAGGCTGCTGAGACCCCACGGGTGGGATCTGCAGCACCCACCCCCCCTCGTGCCGCCTGGTCTCCCATCTGTCCTTTTCCCAGTCCGCGGTGAGGGCCCCGCCACTGGCCGCTCCTGCCACTCAGCAACCTCAGCGTAGCTGGGAAATGGACTCTGGGGAAGCCTGGGGTGCCGGGAGGAAGGGACCCCAGTACAGCCCCTGTCACTGGGATCAGCGTGGGCACCGTAGGGTGGCTCAGCGTGGGCACACCTTGGTGTTAATGGGGACCCCCTGGCCGGGAGCTGTCTGAGCCCCACGTAAACCCTATCTGAGGCTGAGAGGGCGAGGAAGAGTTGCTGATGGATGCTGGATGGAGCCCAGGAGCTGGAAGGGCAGGCCCTGGAGCCGCAGGAGAAGGGGTGTCGTGGGAACAGTTGGACGGGTTGCGGACAGGGAAGGGAGGAAGCCCACGTGTGTGGGTCCTCTGGGGCCCTGGCCGCCTGGGTTTGAGACCTCCCTCTGCACTCCCCCACCCCGCCCTTACCGGCTGCCCTGGCGTCAGGGCCCCTGTGAGCCCACACTCAGGGCGGATGTGGTGCCAGGGCTCACTTAACCGGACCCAGAGCCAAGTTTAGTCTCCATGGGAACCTTCTGCTGACAGGGACTTGGGTTGCTATGGAAACTTGTCTAAACCCAAAAAAGTATTGGTGGGGAGGGGACCGAGCAGAGAGAGGGGGTGTGGGGGACCATCTGCAGCCGTGTCACTCTTTCCCAGGCATGGGTGGGGGCTTCCGGGACAGAACGCCCACAGGGGGTCTGGCAGCCAAGTCTCCATGGGGAGGGGGCGTCCAGCAGGCCAGTCCTGCTTCGTGGCACGTGGAGCCCCACTGCAGGCCCCGTCCCCCATCTCCTGAGGCCCTCAGTGGCCCCGTGGCTGCTCCTGGCCTTGTGTAGGGAAGCGAGGGGGAGAGGTCGGGCATTTCCCTGAGTCCCGGGAGCTGGGTTGCGGGGCTCTGGGACTCTTCTCCCCTTTCCCCTGCACAAGGCCGGGCCCAAGTGCCCCAAGGGTCTTCTCGGCTCCAGGGCACAGACCCAGCTCGGCCCCTGTCCTGGCGGAGAAATCAGGAAGCCTCAGAGCCATGTGGCCACGCACACGGGCAGTGGGTGTAGGTAGAGGGGTGTAAGGTGAGGCTGGCCCCAAGGCCAGGCCCCAGGGCTCTGCTGGCTCTCAGCTCCCCGCGCCCCTCACACTGTCCTTAAAACACCAGCAGGCCAAGTGGCGACACACAATGTGGGAGCCCCGCGTCAGCGGACGTGGCTGTGAATTGTGTGAATTGTGGCACGGCCAGGACCGGAGTCCAGCCTCCTTGGTTCTGTGTCCAGCAGGCCACTGTCCAGACTGGCCTCTCTCACCTCTGTGAGCTCGTTCGAGGCCTCAGGCTCATCCTGGCCATGACTGGTGGTTTGTTTTTTTGTTTTTGTTTTTGTTTTTAATTGAATCACCGTGAGGTAGTTACAAGCTTTCATGTTTGGGTTACAATCTCACAATGATCAAACACCCGTCCCTCCACCATGTGGTGCACATTCCCCACCACCAATATCCCGGGTATACCCCCCTCTCCCACCCTCCCCCTGCCTCCATGGCAGACAATATTCCCCATACTCTCTCTCCACTTTGAGGCATTGTGGCTTGCAACACAGACACTGAGAGGTCATTGGTGCGCGCGCACCCCAAGCTGTAATGTTCCAGGCTTCCTCTGTCATCCCCTTCAGGTATCCGCCCGTGTCAGGGCTCCTTCCCGGAGCGCGATTCTAACCAGTCCCCAGGAAAGCTGGTTTTCACCCTTAGGGGATGACTGGTGGTTTTCCTGGCTGACTGTGGTAGGGACGTTGTCTGGAGCACTTCTCTGGTGTAGTCTGTTCAGTCTTCCCTGAGGCTGTCTGGGGGGAGGTACTCTGAGGGGGAGGTGCTCTCCAGAGGAGAGAAGCACAGTGGGGGGAGGTACTCTGAAGTGGGCCGGGGACTCTCTGAGGGCGAGGGACTCTGAGAAAGATGTTCTCTTTAAGGGGGAGACATGGGGGGGGAAGTACTCTCTGAGGGGGAGGGACTCTGAGGGAGGAGGGACTCAGGGGGGAGTACTCTGAGGGGGAGGGGCCTTGAGGGGGAAGTACTCTCCCAGGTACTCTGAGGGAGGGGTACTCTCTGAGCGCCCGCGTGGAAGAGGCAGGGAAGGCACGCTCTGGGTCACAGGCCTGTGGTTGCAGTTGGTTGTGTGTCTGTGGTGCCCGGGTTTGAACCGCTGGGCAGCCTTGTCGGAAGCCAGGGGAGCAGGAGGCTGCAGATCAGGACCCGGATCCGCCCGTGGCAGAGGCGGCTCCATGTACTGAGCTTCCCCGCACCCACTCACCAGCACCAGCTACTCAGGCACCACGTCCCCAGCCGGCCTCCCCTCCTAGGCCAGTCCTGCATCCGATTTTGTGCCCTCCTAGACAAGAAGCTTTCAGAGCATCGGGAAGAGGGAGGGCCCGCAGGCCCGCCCCTCCATCTGCCCCCAGCCCCAGTCCCGGTGCTGGGGGAGGGAGCCTCCTGAGGAAATCGAGGTCAGGGGACCTGGAAGGGGAGAACAGCCCGGGGTGCTGTTCTCCCCGTGTACAGAAAGAAGTGGAATAGAGCAAAAGGCAGCCAGCTGGCCCTCTGCGCCTCTCTCTTCACAGCTCTCCCCCAAGGGCCTGGGGGCTCTGGGCGGGGAGAGACTGTGTAGGGGGCTAATTACCGGCCTGCACCTGGCTCGGAGAGGCCACATGCAAATGTGCATCCCCAGCAGCTCCTACCCCACCCAGGGCCCTCCTTTCCCCACCTGACACTCCTCAGCCCGAGCAGATTGTGTTCGAGTTGGACCTCGAAGCAGCCAGGCAGAGCCTCCTCTCGGGATCAGCACACACGCCCCTCACCCCCACGCCAGACACGTACTTCTAAGCACTTTTCAGGAGTTCCCGCCACTCAGGGAGCCTCCAAAGCTGCCGTTTCCTTTCCCTTCTCTGTTTTTTTTTTGGGGGGGTCACACCTGGCGATGCACAGGGGTTACTCCTGGCTCTGCACTCAGGAACCACCCCTGGCGGTGCTCAGGGGACCATATGGGATGCTGGGAATCGAACCCGGGTCGGCCGCGTGCAAGGCAAACGCCCTACCCGCTGTGCTATCGCTCCAGCCCCCTCCCTTCCCTTCTCTGCAAATGAGCAGACTGTGGGGGAGAGGCCGCGCTGAGGCCACCCAGATAGAAAGTGGCTGAATAGGGCCTTGACTTGGGGTCTGTCCCTGACCCCCATCACCCCCCACTCCGGCCTTCTGATGGCTGGAGCCTCAGATTCACAGCCCTGTACGGCTTGTGACTAAGCAGAAACATTTTTTTTGGGGGGTGGGGGTCGTTTTTTCCCCTCCGTGCATCTGTTAATTCAGGCATTGATCTCCATCAGCACATGCCCGCAGATGCCTTGGTTGTGGTCTAATGCAGTCCTGATTTTGCAGTTCAGGCTCCATGAGTTTCGTTGCGTCATTCCCTGGGTGGGGGGTTTGCAGGTCCCGCTCTGGTCTGAAGGAGGGAGAAAGGAGGAGAAGGGTGGGGGGTGGCACCCTGCTGCTGACCTGTCCCTGCCGTGGTGATGTCCCCAACGTTGTCCTTCCAGTGCCTCGATGGGGTTTGTCCTGCCTCTATGACAGTCCATCTTCTCTCCCACTGCCCAGAATCCAGACCAGTGTTGCCGGAAGCCGAGTATCGTCTCTTCTGGCCCGAGTTCACCCCCTCTCTGTTCTGGGGTGTCTCCTAACACGTAGCCGAGTCTCCATCTCTCCCCGGTGTGGACACCTGCCTGGAACAGCCCTCAGTTCTTTTTTTTTTTTTTGTGGATTTTATTGCTCTTTTTGTAATTGATTAACGTGGCAGCAGTAGTGTGAATGTTTATGCTTTTGAGGAATTTCGCTTTTGCTGCAGTGTAATTGACATTTTGCTAGTTTCAGCTGTCCAGAACCATGCTGTGCAGTTGGTATGTACTGCAAACAGTCCCCACAGTCATTAAGTCTAGTTAACATCGGTTCCTACATGATGCAGTTTTGTTTTTCACCTCTTGGGCTGGAGAACGTAAGACCTGCTTTCTTAGCAGCGTTCAAATTACAGTGCAGTGTTATTAAGAAGCCTTGTCTTGGTCTGTGATATACCCAGACATTTGCAAATTGCCCATTTGGGGACCACAGAGATAGTACAGCAGGGTCATCAGGCACTTGCCTTGAACGCAGCTGACTCAGGTCAGTCCTCGGCATCACATATGGTCCCCTCGCCCTGCCAGAATTGCAGAGCCGGGTGTGGCCGCCAAACCAGAGCAAATTGGTTTGCGCAGAAGTGGAAAAGACACTTCCGAGCTGTCACAGACCCCATGCCCAGCTCCCCCTTTGACACCCTCTGACAGTTCCGAGTGGGAAGCCAGCAGGGATGGCTTCCCAGTGACCAGAGTCTGGATTCCTGACTCCAGCTCTCGGGGGATCTGAGCAGATGCGCTGTTTTGCCACGTCACCAGATCTCACTTCCTCTGCGCTGACAGTTCCTCGGGCTTGCCTTGCTTCCGTGACCTTGACCGCGCTGAGAAGGTCTTTTGTAGACTGCCCTTCCCTATGGATCTGTCTGAGGCGAGAGTGTTAAGCTGGGACAGTGGGGGAAGAAGACCCCCCGGGGCCGTGGCTTCTCACGACATCTGGCGTCTGCTGGCCATGCACGTTGGCCTGGAGCACCTGACCCCAGCACTGTGTGTCCGTCTGGCTCTCCCATGACGAGCTCTTTAAAGGGAAGCCTCGATGCGCAGCCCTCACCCGCATCACCAGGAGGGTCCTGGGACCCCAGAACACTGTTGGGGGTAGCCGGTATTTTTAAAGTTTAAAAGGACGGAGGAGAGAGTAAAATTCACCTCCTGTAAAGGGAATGTTTTCCTTAATTCTTTAATTTGGGAGGTTTGTCTGTTTCCTCCCATTTGTTTATTTCGATCAGTATAACGTGGGTGTTTATTTTATTTTGCTTCATTTATTTACTTCCTCTGAGCCACACTGGCTCAGGGCTTAGTCCTGGCTCTGTGCTCTGGTCTCTATATTCAGGGATCACTCTTGGTGGAGCTTAGGGACCATATCTGGTGCCAAGGATCTCACTGGATCAGCCACAAGGGCAGCCAAGCGCCCTATCCGCTGTTCTATTGCCATGGCCCCCTGGATGTTTACTTTATACTTTGAATCATAATCAGATTGTAATGTCTTGTTGGGCTGAAGCGATAGCATAGCGGTAGGGCCTTCGCCTTTCACGCGGCCGACCCATGTTTGATTCTTCCGCCCCTCTTTGAGAGCCCAGCAAGCTACCGAGAGTATCAAGCCCGCACGGCAGAGCCTAGCAAGCTACCCGTGGCGTATTGGATATGCCAAAAACAGTAGCAATAAGTCTCACCATGAGAGACGTTACTGGTGCCCTCTTGAACAAATCGATGAGCAACGGGATGACAGTGACAGTGACAATGTCTTGTTGGCCAACCTGTTTCAGCTTTGGATATTGTAGATCTGTGTCCTTTGGGTGGATCTGATAATTTGGCTCTATATTTCCTTGCTTTTGGATGCTATAAAGATATTGTGCACATTTGCCTCTGAGTCTGACCATCAGCCGTTTCTCCAGGGTCCCCTTGTTTCATTCTCCGGAGGGTGGGATTAGAAAACAAGAGGTAGGACCTGAGCAATAGTACAGCAGGCGGGGTGCTGGCCTTTACACGGCTGACCCAAGTTCAGTCTCCAGCATCCCACCACATGGTCCTCTGAGACCACCAGGAGTGATTCCTGAGTGCAGAGCCAGGAATTATCCCTGAGCATCACAGGGTGTGGCCCCCCAAACCAAAAAAGATTAGAAAACAAGAGCCAGGTGTAGGGAGTGTGCCCTGCATGTCCCAGGCCTGGGTCTCTGCCTGGGTGGGCGGAGTCCACTGAACCTTCGAGCGTCTCCGCTCCGGTTTGTGCACAGCTGAACGTTAGGTGATAATGATGCCTCACGTCTTGGCGCACCAGTGGTTCGTTCTGACCTTGCTGCCTGGGAAAAAGCCCAGGTCTGAGTCCGTCTTCAAGGCTGGGCGAGCATCCCTCTCTCAGCTCAGATGCTGGGGAGCCGGAATTGAGTTCCGAGACTCGCAGGCCAGCTGCTGCACAGATGTGCTGCCTTTCCAGGCCAGTGAGTGCGAGTCTCGCCCTGGAGCCGTGGGCAGATGAGCTCTCACCTTCCCCAGGTGGGGGAGTTCCTCCGAGGGGCCTGGAATCCCAGCTGAGGTGTCCATTACCCGGTGTTTGGGTGTTTCCGCTCATTTCCTCCCGGCTCTGGTTTCCTCAGCACCTGATCCTGCTTCCTGCTGAGAACTGGGCTGGCCCCGGCTGCCTCTCTGCCTGTGGCGGAATCTTCAGCGATGACGAGAGTCCCCTTTGGCCCAGCAGACGGCCCTTCTTCCCTGGTGGTGACAAGCCAGGCATATGGATGTCTCTAAACAGAGGCCACAGAGCTTGAAGTGACTCGGATCGTTTTCCAGCGGAGGGTCAGGCCCCAAAGCCAGTGAGCGGTGGAGTAGGGGGTGGCTTGCAGCCCACTGAGTTCTTGAGTTCCCTCTGTCCCCTGCCCGTCCTGCCCCTAGAGACCCGAGCCTTGGGTGCCATCTTCCCTGGAGGCTGTGGGAATGCTCAAAGCCACTTGTCTCTCTCTTTTTAAAAAATACATTTTCGGTATTTATTGTAAATTTGCTGTTATCTATATGCAAATACTTTTTTTGTTTTGTTTTTTGTAACCCAGCAATGCACTGGGGTTACTCCTGGCTCATGCACTCAGGAATTACTCCTGGCGGTGCTCGGGGGACCACATGGGATGCTGGGAATCGAACCCGGGTCGGTCGTGTGCAAGGCAAACGCCCTACCCACTGTGCTATTGCTGCAGCCCCAAAGCCACTTGTCTCTAAGACACCATGGTCTCGGGGTACTCGGCTTTCTTTCTGCAGCACTTTGGTTTGGTTTTGTATTTCATTTGCTTGGTTTCGGGGCCACACCCAATGACACTCAGGACTTACTCCTGACTTTGCGCTCCGAGCTCATTCCTGGCGGGGCTCAGGGGGACTGAATGGAACCAAGATAGAACCAGGGTCAGCCGCCGTGCAAGGCAGATTCCCTCAAGGCTCCTGCAGAATGCCTCTGTGAGTAGCCTGGGTCCTTTCCGGGGTCCCAGAGCCGAGTGTCCTCTTGCTCATTTCTCTCCCTTTCCCTGAGACCTCAAAGCCAGAGGTCAGGTGGGGGCTTCCCTCTTCGAGAGGGGAGGGGTGCTAGCAGCTCATCCTGTCTCTAGCATCTTCACGCCTAGATCTGCTCTTCTTCCCAGACCCCTGCTGCTCCTCTTTGCTGGACCCTGCTGTAACGTCCGTCCCCACCTGAACGCTGTTTCCTCCCTCCAGGTGCCGGGAAAGCAGGAAGTGTAGGACAGGATGATTTCAAGTGGCAGATTTGTGAAAGACACCCCGCTTTGTTGTTTGTTTGGTTTGGGGGTCACGCTACCCTCGGCGGCGGTGTCTCGGGGGACCATGCCGTGCTAGATATTGGGCCCAGGGCTCCAGCCTGCTCTGCTGTCTCCTTGCTCCTTTGAACATTTGTGGTGGAAGACTCCATAATAATAATAATAATGATGATGATGATGATGATGATGATGATGATGATGATGATGATGAGTGTCCACTTACTAACCGTGCTTTGCTGCTTGGTCTCCCCCGTGTGCCGGGCATTCCCTGACGTGCTCTGCTGTGCAGAGCTGAAAATCCCTCAGTTTTGTTGGAAGGCTGCGCTTCTGCCCTCCCGGACCACTCCAGTCCATTTGCTTATTCACAGCATCAGAGGCAGACTCTCCCCTCCCTCCCCCTCCCCGCCGCACACACCCAGCCTATGCTTCCAGATCTAACCACCTCTGTCTCCTGCGCAGCCCTGGAATTGGCTTCCAGGGCAGCGAGCTGTTCTTTTCCTTCTGGAGACTAGCCTGACCCTGGGGCCCCCTCCCCTGCCAGCCTCAGCTTACCGCCCTTCCCCTGCCCCCCACCCCCGCCCCCTTGCCTCTGTGGGCACCACTGGTGGGCTCCCTTTTGCTGCCTTTGCAAAAACTCCAGCAGCAGCTGCTCTGCCCCTGGATTCTGGAGCCTCTTCCTGGTGGCAGAAGCGTTTTCCGATTAGACAGTTACTCATTAACAGAACCCTTTCGGCGCCTCAAAGCTGCGCCCTAAATGTTTTCTTTCTCCGTCCTTTCTTTCTAAGCACATGGTATTTAAGATGCATTTAGGGGGCTGGAGCGATAGCACAGCGGGTAGGGCGTCTGCCTTGCACTCAGCCGACCCGGGTTCGATTCCCAGCCTCCCATACGATCCCTTGAGAACCGCCAGGAGTAATTCCTGAGTGCAAAGCCGAGAGTAACCCGTGCATCACTGGGTGTGACCCAGAAAGAAAAAAGATGCATTTAGGATGAGTCCTTTCAGCGCAGACAGGAGCGTACCACGCCACGCAGTGACTCTGGGGCGTGCCACTGGCCCTCACACACACTCCCAGGCAGCTATTGTGAGTTGCTGGGCTGCTTTTTCCTCTTCCTCTAGGGCCTCAGGGGTGAAAGATGGGGCAGGCTGTGGCTGCTTCTGTCCCGTCACCTCCCTCTCGGGCTTACATCTGTCTGGTGTGTCTCCAGGTGGGGCGCGGTTGTCAGAGCTCCCCCCCGGGGATTGTCCTTCACTGAGCTGGAACACTGGAAGACTCGGCTGAGGACATCAGGAGAAATGGCAATTCATAACTAATGAAGACCCAGACAAAGAGGTTATATGACAACAACTGCAATAATAGAGTCCCCTAGATCTATAAGCAAGAGGGACCGAGATAGCGATGATAAGAATAGTAATAATAGGGGTCAGAGAGATAGTACAAGAGGTCAGGCACTTGTCTTCAAGTGACCACTTGGGGCTAACCCTGGTTCAATCCCTAGCACACTATATAGTCCCCCAAGCATGGCCAGGGGTCACTCCTGAGCGCAGAGCCAGAATAGTTCCTGAGCCCCACGGGTTTGGTCCAATTGCCTTCCCCCCAACCCAAGCAATAATAAATTGATTTCATAACCCAAGAGGACCACCGTGTTAGCAATCTGTGCTCCATACTAATAAGGCTCAGGGGGATGAGCACATAGGTTGCATGCCCCATTTTCAATCTCCAGCACCTCATGGTCCCTTGAACACTGTCAGAAGTGACCTTCAAGCCCCAAGCTGGGAAGTAGCCCCCACGCACCGTAGGATGTGGCCCCAAATACAATAATAGTGACAGCAACAGCTCCTATGAGACCACGCGAGTGTGCCATGCACCAGACACAGCTGACAGCACTTGAGAGTTTGATTTGCTGGTCCAATATCCCTGAGGATGTAGAGTGACCCCCACTGGATGGGTGACACAGAACTGGACTTTTTTTTTTTTTTTTTTTTGCTTTTTGGGTGACACCTGGCAATGCACAGGGGTTACTCCTGGCTCTGAACTCAGGAATCACCCCTGGCAGTGCTCAGAGGACCATATGGGATGCTGGGAATCGAACCCGGGTCGGCCGCGTGCAAGGCAAACGCCCTACCCACCGTAGTATTGCTCCAGCCCCAGTACTGAGACCTTTGTTTCTGTTTTGTTTTGTTTGGAGAGTCACACGTGGTGATGCTCAGGGCTTACTCCTGGCTCTGTACTCAGGGATCACTCCTGGCAGGGCTTGGAGAGCCTTCCGGGGTGCTGGAGAATCTGGGTTGACCACGTGCAAGCAAGCCCCCTCCCTGCTTTACTATGGCTCCAGCCCCAAGAGACTTTTGTTTCTTAGGGGCCATACCTGGCAGGGGTAGAGAGGGGGTGAAGGCATCCAGGGTCAGGGGTCGAACGCAAAGAAAACCTCGTTGGCCAAAACCAACACTGGAGCCTGTAGGTGCATGGCTGAGTTTTTCTACCTGTGGCTGGAGCCAGGATTCAGACCCACCCACCCATCCTGCAGAAATACCCACTTTTAGCAGGAGAACCCAGGGGCTGGTGGAGAGGGGAGGGTGGGACGTCCACAGCCCAGCCTGAGTGGAGCGAGGCGGGAGCCCATGGGGGAGTGAGGGGGTGGCCATCAGCACCTGGCTGAGTGCATCACCTAGGATGCGTGCCCAGCCCTTTGCTGTCTAACTGCCGCACACGCAGCAGCCGCAAAGCAGAGTGCTACGCGTGTGGGGTCAGCCGGGAAGTAAGCTTCCCTTCAACACCGGACTCCCGTGCTGTGCGCTCAGAGCAGGAGTGTCGGCCCCTCCCTGGGGGCAGGAGGGACGGTGACTGTGTCCACCACCTCAGCCAGTGCCAGCCAGTGTCAGTGTGGGCAGAGGGCATGTGAGGTCAGGGACCCTCTGCCCCGGGGAGGGACGGGAACGCGTCCAGTTTCTGGAAACCCGTGCACTCCAGGAGGCCTGCCTGGGAATGGTGCCCAGTGAGGCGAGGAGGACGGGGCTGTGGGGCAGGGGCAGGGAAGGAATCCCCTCGCAGTGCTGGACCCCCGGGGTCAGCTGAGCTGATGCTGAGCCAGGCGCGATGTTCGCCTGCTGCCCGCTGTCCTCGTCTGTGTGTGTGTGTGTGTGTGTGTGTGTGTGTGTGTGTGTGGCCGGGGGCGGGGCGGGGGTGCTCTGAGAAGAGGCTCGGGTATCACACAATTATCACTGCCTCCGCCTCAGAGCCAGTGATTATTCGGGGGATTCTCCAAGCCAGCGTAATTAGTCCAATTAATCTCTAGCGGTGAGTGAGTCTGTCCCGTCAACGTCTTCGGAAGCGACGGATTCATCAGCGTCCACTGACAGCGGGACTCAGGTGACCTCTACTCTCTTTCCCTTGTCCCTGACGTGACCAGACAGCGCGGCCCTCACTCGGGCAAATCCGAGCTCCCTTAGGGGCGTAGCCAGGCTGCAGCGTGGGGTGCTCGATGTCTGTCCTGCTCACCCCAACCTTGAACTTCTCCAGTGGATCCAGGCGGAGAATTGAGGACGGCCTTGGCTGCCTTAGCAGATGGCCTGGGCCTCTTTGGGGGCGTCCACCTCGCACTTGCCCATAACTGGACGAGCATGCCGAAAGCAGGGAATTCCTGCGCTTTCTGAACCTGCTAAGTGGAGGGGTGCAGCGTGGAGGGAGGGGGCTGGGCACACGGCCCTCTTCATCAGCATCCCAGTGCGCCCAAAAGAGGCCAGTATGGTGGGGGGGAGGGTGGGGTTCTGAGAGCAAGTGGGTGGGGGTTGGCCCCATGGTCTGTGTCCTGGCTTCTCAGGCCCGTGGGGCCCTAGGTCAGCGCCCCTTGGTGCGTCCCATGTCATACCCTCTCCCAGGCTGTCCGCACGGGCAGTGCAGAGAGACCCAGGGCCCTGGCCTAGGCGCCTCCAGGAAGGACAGCCAGGAGTGGGCCCTGAACACTGCTGGGTGTGGCCCAAAAACCGAAATAAGGGTGCCGTTCTGCCTTTTCCTGGGCACTCCTGGGCTGCGGGGGTAGAGGCGGGCAACATATTTTGTGGGGGACACGAGGCCACGGACACCAAGAGTTGCTGCTTGCCAGGTGTGACTCTGAAGTGGAAGCAGCAATCCCTGGGGTGGCCTAGGGAGGCTTCCTGGAGGAGGCGGGACTTGAATGGGGCACTGAGACTTGGGTAGAAGTCATCACAGCAGGAAAGCCCATTGGATGGAGCAGCATTGGTGTGGTCCTGGGAGGCAGCAGAGACCACCAGGTGGGGGTGGAGGGTCTCCAGGGAGCACATCAGGAGGAGACTGTCAGATAGGCATTGCAGAGGGTCCTGACAGACCTCGGAGTCATGTGTCCCTGGCAGATCCTGATGTCCGTGAGCTGGGGGTGGGGGTGAGGGATGGCACTGGGGGGGGGGTCTGAGCGAGACCAGCCGCGGTGACCCCCTCCCCAGCCTCCAGCTGGTGATCTGTCTCCAGATTCTCCGCCCAAAGGCAGACGCCCAAGGCCAGCCCTCCTCCCCCTCCTGGAGCGGGGCCTGGGCGGGTGCCATGGCGACTGCCCGGAGGGGCGGAGAGCAGGGTCCCATCCTCAGGGCGCCCCACGTGGGGGCTGTGTTGGGAGCCCGCGGGGGCCGAGGGCCCTCTGGAGGAGAGAGGCACGGGAGCGTCTGCATCCTCACCCTCGTTCCAGCCAGATGCCCCCGCGAGGGTGGAGCAGGGTCCCCACGCCAGGCCTGTGGCCCTGAGATGGGCAGGGGCTCCTCTGCCGTGTGCAGGAGGTGGGGGTCAGGCAGGACGAGTGCCCGGCCGGGGACTGGCATCGAGCACGTGTCCTTCAGAACCGACCTGTGGCGGCCCAGAGACCCGGGTAGCAGGGCCAGCGGGGGGCTGCAGGTTCCCCAGGTACTTTCTCCCGGGGGCCTGGAGCCGGGAAGCGGGCGCTGGGCACAGCCCTGCTTGCTTTGAAGCGGAAACTTCCAGCAGGTCCCGCTCGTACGGCCACGCCTCACTCCCGCTGCTGCTGCGTGCAGTCGACACTTAATCGGTGTCTGTCTGTGAGGGTGGCTCTCCCACGGCGATCCCCACCCCCAGAATCAAGGCTGAGCAGCCCTGAGTATTTGCTCCTCTCATCCACTCTCTGCTCTCTAGAACCTTCTAGAATCTTCTGGAACCTTCTAGCCTGGCCTCACGCCACTCTAACTTTACCCCCGCCCTTCACACCCCTCAGGCCTCATTCCTGCCCCAGGCTGGAGGGTCCGAGAAGGTGGACACGTAGGATGTTGGCTTTGCCTGTGTGCTTGGGGCTCATGCAGGCTTGTCCTTTGCCCACAGGGGTGCAGCGGCTCTGTCTGTGCTGTCCTTCCCCCCCAGCCCCACGCTCCTGCTGGCCACGTGCTGTCCCCCAGCCCTCTTTGGGGCTCGAGAGGGTCTGGAGCTTATTCAGCATTTCGTGGGGGCTTTTCCTCTGCCCTTCTAGAAGGTTCTAGAAGCATGCCGTAGCCAGCAGTCCTCCGGGTTCTCCCAGGAGCCCCAACACGTTGTCCGGCCGGCCAGGGGACAGGGGGCAGGCGTGGGACTCTTCACGGGATGCACCTTTGAGGTCGTGAACGTGGAGGTGGCTTTGGACCCGGCCAGCCTGGAAGTCCCTCCAGGGAGACCTTTCTCCCTGGGAACTTGGGGCCTTTCGAACTCATGGAAGGCGGGTTGGCGGCCGCCACGGGCAGGGTTGGGGCCCCATGGGCTGTGCGGAGCCATGCTTGGCCAGGGAGATGCCGAGGAAGACCTGGGTCCACCCTGGGCTTCACTCTGATGTGGGTCCACCCAGAACAGCCCCTGCCCCACGTTCCCCGGCGGGCCCATGGCCCTGCCTTGGCAGGACCCCCCAAGCCCAGGTCCTGACCCCCACCGCCTCCTTCCTCCCTCTCCTTTCCTCAGGAGTGCAGGGCTGCAGCAGGAGAAGGCGGGCAGGGGGGCAGTGGGGAGGGCGGGACTCACTTCCAAAGTCCAGGCAGGAGGCTGGGAGTGAGTTTGGGGTGCTGGGGCCCTCCCGGATGTGTGGGGACCCCATGGCTCTCGCACTGAGGCCAGCTCATGATGGGCAGGACAGGGTCCCGGAGAAGCCTCAGCCCTGAGCAGGGGAGGGGAAGGGCGGGGTGTGGCGCTGCAGCGGGTCCCCGGGGGCCTGCGTGGGAACGGCCCGCCAGCAGAGCGGGAGGCCGGCCAGCACTGCCCGGGGCGCGCGGGGTTGGCAGGCCAGCCCAGGGACCCGCCTGCCAAGCGCTCGAGGAAGGCCCTGCCCGGGCCAGAGGACCTGCAGGTTCCAGAGCTGGGAGGAAGCCCGGGAGGCGCGAGGGCTCCCCGGAGGAAGCAGGCCGGAGCTGGGGCTGCCAGCCCCGAGGTGGAGAAAAGCTGGCTGGCCCCCGGCCGCTCCTCCCTGTCTCCTGGCCAGCCTCCGGCCATTCACCCCGCACGGCCGAGCAGCCTCTTCCTGTGATCCGTGAGAGCACGGCTCCGGCCTGGCAGCCAGCGCGGCCTCCCGTGCCAGCTCGCGAGGCGTCACTGTCAGCGCCGGGCAGGTTTGGGGGCAGAGTCAGACCGGGGCTGGTCCCCATTCTCCTACTCTCCAGGGCCCCCTGTGACCTCGGCCAGTGAGCTGGTGTCTGGCTCACCCTAAGGCAGGGGTCACCCCTCGGACAAGGCTGTGCTCGGGGCTGCCGTGTTGCAGGGACCCACTGTGGATCCAGGACCAGAGTTGGGCTCAGAGACCCCAGCATACGCATTGCACGTGGGAAGCCTGGGGTCGAGCCCTGGCACCCCACGGGCACTGCATACCCCTGAGCGATCCCTGAGCATGGGGCCAGGTGTCGCCCCCAGCCCCGCCAGTTAAACCCCCTGTCCCCTGCGGGTCAGTACTGGCCGCAGCTGCACACAGACACCGGTCAGTGCCCTGTCCTTCCCCGCGCTGCCGGGCACTGCGCCTGCCCATCCTGGGCTCTTGGCAGGGGAGTGAGCGGGCGTGCTCCGACCCCGGTGCACTGTGTGTCTGAGCACTGGGCAGGGCCTGGCCTGGATCTCCGCCGTCCCTGTGGGTCCTTTCCCTGCGACTGGGGTGCTGAGCAGACGGGCTGGGCCTGAAGGACTGTCCTGGGCAGCAGGGGTCCAGGGTACTGGGGGCAAGGAAGACTTCTAGAAGTGGGAACCGGGCTGGAGCCATAGCACAGCGGGTAGGGTGTTTGCCTTGCATGCGGCTGACCCGGGTTTGAATCCGAGCATCCCATATGGTCCCCCGAGCACCGCCAGGAGTAATTCCTGAGTGCAGAGCCAGGAGTAACCCCTGTGTATCGCTGGGTGTGACCCAAAGAGCAAAAAAAAAAAAAAATAGAAGTGGGGACCATCCCGGGGGGCAGCAGTGCTGACCACAGTGACTGGGGGAGGGGTTCAGCCTCCCTAGCCAGAGGCTCCGCCCACCTGCCCTCCCCGACCCCCACTCTCTGGACTCCTCCTCCTCCCAGGTTGCCCCCCTGGCCCCGAGTAGCTGCTGCTCCCTGATTCCTCCTTCTGCCAGGTGACGGGGTGGGGGTGGGGGCCCTGCCAGCTCTGATGTGTTTGGGTGAGGCCGCCCTGGCACTGGCAGGGAGCAGACCCAGGTACAGGTGATCCCAGTGATGCATTGACCAAATCTGTCCACTCCTGACCAGTGGCCACAGTGCGGGGCGAAGTTTGGGGGGGCCTTGCTAAGAGGGACAGCAGGGAGGGCAGACGCTGTCCTCAGAGGCCAGCGGCCAGTGGGGAGATGGGGATAGCGTGCACCCGCCCATACCCAGGTGGGAGCACCGAGGCCGGCCAGGCTCCTCCCACCCATGCTAGGCATTGTAAAGGGGTCCCGGCTGCCAGCCCTGCCCCAGTGTGAGGTCACACGCTCCTCCCCCCATGCACACCCTCCCCTCCCCTCCCCCCTGTGCTCACACCTACCTCTCCCAGGACTGGCTCACCCACCTCTGGGCTCTGGCAGTGCCAGCCAGCGCACTCCCCAAGGAGCTGTTCTGATTGGTGCCAGCCTGGCCCCGCGCCAGCGTGGTGGTGGTGGTGGCAGCTGAGCACTTGAAATGTGGCGGAGCATCTGAGGCACCGAATCTCACATTTTGTTTCGTGTCAATTAATTAAAACCTAAAGGATGTTCAACATCATTAGCCATGAGGGAAACACAAATTAAATCTACAGTCAGCTGGGCCGGAGCAGGGAGGGCGTTTGCCTCGCAGGCAACTGAACCGCGTTCGATCCCCAGCATCTCATGTGGTCCCTCAAGCACCGCCAGGAGTGAATCCTGAGTGCAGAGCCAGGAGTAGCCCCCGAGCACTGCCAGGTGTGGCTGGAAAACAAACAAACAAAATCTCCAGTCAGAAAGCCTCAAACTGCCTTCAGGGGCGGACAGGAAAGACCAGCCTGTGGCCAGTGTTGGGCGGGGAGGAGTCACCCCTCCAGCTGCCAACAGGAGAGGGGTGGGACCCCGGGAGGCAGCCTGGCCTTCTACCTGGAGCCTCTGGGGACCTTACCTGGACACCCTGACATTCTGCCTGGAGCCACTGGGGCCCCTGCCGTGCACCCAGGTACCCCACTGAGGCACTGAAAACCTGGGTCCCTAGAGGAATGTGCCCATGAGGACTCCCCACAGCACCGTTCGTGGGAAACCCAAGGTGCCCCTCACCTAGTGAGCAGGCTCACGAAATGCGGCATGCGTGCCCCGGGCCAGTGGCTCAGCCATGAGAAGGAATCGCGGACCGTGACACAGGATGAGAGGAGTGTGAAGGCGTCTGATGAGCAGAGAGGGCAAAGGGCCATGTAGCCGCTGCCCAGACGGCCAGCCTGAGAGGTGGTGGAAGCAGGGGGCAGGCAACAGGGAGGAAGTGGGCTGCCTGCTAATGGGAATGGGTTCCTCAGGAGGTGATAGAAATGTACTGGACTTCCTCAGTGGCGATGGTTGCACCTCCTCAAATGTACCGACGCACCCAAAGAATGAATGTCATGGCGTGTGAAAGCTGTCGTCTGCTGGGCGCTCATGCACCCATTTCTGCTGAACAAGGCAGTTCTCAAGTCTGGCTTCCACCAGTGGCCAGTTAGTGCTGTGTTGGCTGGGGTAGCTTACTTAACCTCTCTGAGCTTCCTTTTTCTCAGCTTCGCGTGCAGGGGGACCAAGAGGCCTGTCTCTGAGTTTCACAGCTTCCAGAAGGGCCTGGCGCTTCCCTGTACAGCTGGCCAGGACAGCTGCCTCGAGCTTCACAGCCCCAAATCCCAGGGGCCTCTTGCAATTGTAGGCCCCACCTGGGCCCGGTCCCCAGCCCCTCCCCCTGCCCCGCCCCAGCTCCGCTCGCCCTTGCCCCTCGCCCCGCCCCAGCTCCCCTAGCTCCGCCCCAGACCTCTTCCCCAACTCCTCTCGCCCCGCCCAACTCTTCTAGCGCCGCCCTTAACCCCGCCCCATCCCCATCCCCCAACTACTCTAGCCCCGCCCAGCACCCTTCGCCCCGCCCCAGCCCTTTCCCCAGCTCCTCTAGCCCCGCCCCAGCTCCCCTGGCCCCGCCCTTCGCCCCGCCCCGTTCCCCACCCCTCTCCCTCGCCCCCACCAGCTCTGCCTGCAGATGGGTCTCTCTGCTGAGTAAACTGTCGCCATAACAACCACCCCAGACACACGGAGCCATGGGGAGTCTGGGCCGCCTTTCCAGGAAGCTGCAGGGCGCCTGGAGAGGGTTGGGCACCGTGTCCACTGAGGCTGATAAGCCATACAGAGCTGGCCCAGAAGCTGTACTATTGGGGCGGGCACACCTGACAGTGTCCAGGGGGGACCGTGTGGTGCCACTACGGGACCTCTGCGGCAAAGCCTGCTTGCTCTCAGCCCGCTGAGCTGCCCTGCGCCACACCCGGCACTGCTCGGGGCTTCCTCCTGGCTCTGCACTCCGGTGGGCTCAGGGACCCTATGGGGCGCTGGGGGGTGGGGGGCGGAAAACTGGCTCAGCCTTGTGCAGGACAAGTGCTTTCACCCGTGCGATCTTTCTGGCCCTGTGCATTTACTCTGCAACAGTCTTCCCGACCCGGGTGGGATGCTCACCCACTGCTAGCACTGGCACTGAGCACCCAGCCATTCCCGGGGTCTGCCGGGCGGGGTTCTCTTCCGAGGGAGCTCGGACTCCGCTGACCCCGTCGCCATGTGGGGCTGCCTCCTGTCATGCCCAGTGAGGCCCCGGTTGGCCAGGGCTCAGAGGGAAACAGAGTCTCCCTGTCTCCACCAGGCGAACTGGGAGCAGAAGGGAGATTGCAGGGTCCTGGAAGATGGGGGTGGGGCAGTGGGGCGCGCTTGCCTGCCCGCTCTCAGCCAACCTGGGTTTGAACCTCGCACTGCATATGCTCCCCGGATCGCCCTCAGGACTGATCCCTGAGCTCCGGGCCAGGAGTAAGCTTTGAGCATCTCAGGGAGTAGTCAAAAAAGAAGAAAAAGTGAGAGCACGGGTCTGAACCCTGACCCGCTGCCCGGGCACTGGAGCAGAGGGCCAGCCAGAGGCTCCCTGGAACCTTGGCCCCGAAGCCCAGTGTGCCCAGGGTCCCTGGCGCGGGCCAGGCGGGCTGTGCCCAGGCCCTGCCGCCTTTCCCCTAGAACCCCCCGGGCAGGCTGCCCACCTTGGAACGCTCCAAGCTCGGCCCCTCTCTCCGGAGACGCTGCTCGGGGCCTGGCAAAGTCCTTGTGCAGGAAGCAGGGAAGGAGACCGTTGGGCGGGGACCCCCTCTCCGGGCCAAGCTGGACAGGCACCCCCCCCCCGCCCCCCTCCAGCAGCTGCCCCTCTTGGCGCACTGCAGTGGCAACGGGAACAAGGTGGAGGCCCAGCAGCGCCCCCGTGTGGCCCTTCCTAGCAGCGCGCCCCGGAGAGCAGCAGGGCTGGCCGTGGGGCCTCCGGCGAGGTGTGCGGCCAGGAGACAGGGGCTGAGGCCTGGCCTCCGGAGGTCAGGTTGGGAGGCGCATGCTGGCACCTTCTCCCGGTTGTGTGGGATGAGACGCCACCCGGGTGTCCAGTGTCACAGTGCCTGGAGGGCCCGCGGGGACTCGCTCTTGGTCCCACCTCCAGCCTGCTGAGGTCTGGCTTCGGGGGTGAATCCTGCAATTTTAGCCCACGTGGAAAGGAAGGCGGGTTCCTGACGGCGGGCAGGGCTTGAGTCCCTACCCCCAGTTCCTTTACTTCACATACGGGGGATGAGGGGCCGCAGAGACGGCTCACGGGCTGAGCGCGGGCTCTGCGTGCAGGAGCCCGGGTTTGACCCCTGGTGCCACATGGTGCCCGGAGCACAGAACCAGGAGTAACCCTAAGCGCTGCTGGGAGTAGCTCACAAACACTGTTGAGTCTGCCTCCTTCCAATAAAATAAAAACTGAGGCCCACCGAGGGGACTTATTTATTTATCTTTTTACAAAGCTGTTCATGATTGGGTTTCAATCATACAGTGCCCCAACACCCACCCCTCCGCCAGTGTAGATTTCCCAGCACCAGCGTCCTCAGGCTCCCTCCCGTCACCCCCCACCCCTGCTCCCCACCCCCTCGCCTGCCTCTAGGGCGGGCACTTTTGTTCTCTCTCTCTCTCTCTCTCTCTCTCTCTCTCTCTCTCTCTCTCTCTCTCTCTCTCTCTCTCTCTCTCTCTCTCTCTCCTTTTAGGCACTGTGGTTTGCAGTATGGATGCTGAAAGATTACCCAGAATACCCCTTACCTGCCTTTAGCCCTCAGCTCTTGTCCAGCGTGATCATTCCCAGCTATTACTGTCACAGCGGACTCTTCCCTGTCTTACCTACAGAGGGGACTTATTTAGCCGAGCCCCGACAGCTAGTTCATGAGCTCCACGGACACCAAGCCGGGGTCTCCTACCTGCTCCTGCATCCCCGCCGTCTGGCCTCCGACTCGCACTGCTGCACCTAGCCGGTCGCCACCTTGCTGGCCCTCTGCTGCTCCCAGCCCGGAGCCCCGTGCGGACTATTCTTGTTCCTGGCTTTCCCGCACCCCCCAAGCCCAAACCCAAACCCACAGCACACCACAGCTGAACCAAAAGATGCCTGTGTGAGGCTGGGCTGTGGAGGGGGGTGGAGGGGACATGGAGGGACGTGGATGGAGACGGGGGGGCACCCCCTCCTCATAGGGGGGCCTCCTTCCTCCTGTCTCTGGCTGATTTTATTTCCTCTCTTGCCTGTTTTACCTCCTCTCTCTGATCGGCTTCGCCTCCTCCCTTTGGCCAGCTTCATGTCCCCTCTCTGGCCAGCTTCACCCCTTCCCCAGCTGCACACATCCAGGCAGCTGCCGCTTTCTTAGGCGCTGGCCCCGGGAGGGTCTGGCCCAGCTGGAGGCCCTTGGCTAAATGCCCGGTGCACAGGGTTCCGTGCTCTCTCGAGCGAGGCTGGGAAGCCGGGACCCCTCTGGGAGCAGGAGGCCCAGGGTCACGCTGTGGGGTCTGTGGCAGCCGCCTCTGACAATATGTGATGTACGGGGGAGGGGGGGGCGTGAACCAGGCAGCAGGGTCAGACAGCAGAGTCCCCCCTGCGGGCTCCAGGGAAGGGGGGCTCGTCTGTGTGTTTGGGGGGCAGGGGGCTTCTGGGTCCTCTGCAGGGAGGCTGGGGGCCTTGGAGCAGGCCGAGTCCCTGCCAGACCCTCAATGGGCATCAGTCCGCCTCCTCGTGACGGCTCAGAGTAGGGGCCAGAGCCTGGAAGGGTCCAAAGGTGCACAGAGGGGTGCTGCCACCCCACTCCTGCTGGAACCGGGGTTTGTTTCCCGAGGCAGAGAGACGGGTCCACTACCTGCAGCCCACTGGCCACATGAGAACCGCCCGGTGCTGGTGGGTGGCGCAGGCTAGGACGGGCTTCGTAGACAAAGGCTGGCGGCTCTGGGGGCTGGAGTGATAGCACAGCGGGTAGGGCGTTTGCCTTGCACGCGGTCGACCCAGGTTCAAATCCCAGCATCCCATATGGTCCCCCGAGCACTGCCAGGGGTAATTCCTGAGTGCATGAACCAGGAATGACCCCTGTGCATTGCCGGGTGTGACCCAAAAAGCAAAAAAAAAAAAAAAAAAAAAAAAGGCTGGCAGCTCTGTCTCTGGGGGAGTGCAGGGGGCAGGGGGCTCAAGACCCCTGTCCCTAATGACTTATCAGAATGGCCTCCGGGGCCGGAGAGAACTCCGCAGACAGAAGGCCTTATTCCGCTCCCAGGTGGTCCCTCCACAGTGCTCCAGAGGCCTCAGACCAGCAAGAAAGAGAGGGGCAGAGGGCCCGGCTGTGAAGCCCAGGCCTCGGTGTCCCTCCTCAGGATGCCTTAGGACTCGCATTCAGCCCTCCCGGGGAGCCCCTCACCTGCCACCTCAGCCCGGTCCTTCCAGAAGGCTGGTGCACGCGTCCCTCTGTCCCTCAGGGCCACATGCAGGCACTGACCCCTGGGCCGGAGCAGTGAAGCGGAAGTCACTGAGGTTTGCTTCATTGTCAGCTAGTAACTAACGACGTGCGGAGTGTGGGCACACTTGGTTACCGGTGAGGGATGCCCACGCGGCAGCCCCGCTCCGTCCTTTCCAAACCTGGGGGCCATTGCCCTTGGATGGCGTGCACCCTACCCCTCTCTGGGTCAGACTTAGGCGTTTCCAGGGCAGAGGCAGGCTCCGAGGGGGAGTGTGGGGGGGGCATCACTCCAGTGAGGGTCACAGCGGAGTCTACCCACCTTCTTTTTTCCTCCCTCCCTCTCTCCAATCCTTCCTTTCCAACCTTCCACCTCCCTCCCTCTCCACTTCCTTCCTTGCCTTCTTACTTTTCCTCCTGCCTTTCCTTCCCTCCCTGCTCTTCCCTTATGTACCTTCCTCCCTTCCTTTTTATTCTTTCCCTTCTTCCCTTCCTTCCCTCTCTCCCTCCCTTTCTTCCTCCCTTCCCTCCCCTCCCCTCCCTCCCCTTCCCTTCCCTTCCCTCCCCTCCCCTCCCCTCCCCTTCCTCTTTTCCCTTCCCTTCCCTCCCCTTCCCTCCCCTTCCCTCCCCTCCCCTCCCCTCCCTCCCTTCCCCTCCCCTCCCCTCCCCTCCCTTCCCTTCCCTCTCTTCCTTCCTTCCTCTCTTCCTTCCTCTCTTCCTTCCTTCCTTCCTTCCTTCCTTCCTTCCTTCCTTCCTTCCTTCCTTCCTTCCTTCCTCCCTCCCTCCCTCCCTCCCTCCCTCCCTCCCTCCCTCCCTCCCTCCCTCCCTTCCTTCCTTCTCTTTCCTCCGTGCGTGCCTCCGGACTGCAGGCGGGCCCTTCCCATCTAAACACAGACAGGACAGCGTCCCCCCGGAGTCCTGAATACGTGCCGCCTCGCTTCTCAGCCTTTTGGCCAAGGTCAAGTGTAGTGCCTGAGTATGTGCTGCACGCAGGCGCACTCAGGGCAGCGAGAAGCAGCCAGGAGTGGCCGCCTGAGGCAGGTCTCTGTGGCTAGTTAGCCCGCTAGCTTGCGTCCAGCCACTTTGGAGGGAACCTCCCCAGTGTTCGTGGGCCTGGGGCCACTGGCTGCGTTACTCGGCCCTCGGTGCCCCTGAGGGTGTGGGGCTCGGTCCAGCACTGCAGAGCTCCGTGTGGAGCAGGGATGGGTCACAGCCTGTGCTTGTCCTGCTGAACTCTCTGGCCCCAAAGGACACCGCTGCCCGTGGCGGCGTCAGCGGTCCCGAGGAGGACGCCTGGGCCTCGTGCCCGCGCGCCTCCCCCCCGCAGCCAGCCCTCTTGTTGAAAGAATTTCCCCTCCTGGAGTTGTTTGGGCTCTGCAGCTGTGTCACACCGCACACGGCCTCTGGGTCACTCTGGCCCTGGGGAGGTGACGGGCCTTCAACTCTTAGTCTGAACCCAGGCCCAGCTGTTCTTTTTATAGGATACTTGGCGGGGGCGGGGGGGGGGGGAGGGAGGGAGGTTTTTTTTACTTATTTACTTTGGGGTTAGGTTTGGGGTCACACCTGGTGGTGCTCGGGGTGGCTGAGTTGTCACCTCAGCCCTATTTTCTTTTTTTTTTCTTTTTGGATCACACCCAGCCATGCACAGGGGTTACTCCTGGCTCTGCACTCAGGAATCACCCCTGGCGGTGCTCAGGGGACCATATGGGATGCTGGGATTTGA
Source organism: Sorex araneus (assembly GCF_027595985.1). Taxonomy (NCBI): domain Eukaryota; kingdom Metazoa; phylum Chordata; class Mammalia; order Eulipotyphla; family Soricidae; genus Sorex; species Sorex araneus. The sequence goes on from NC_073308.1 coordinate 34,947,056, forward strand.
ACCCGGGTCGGCCGCGTGCAAGGCAAACGCCCTACCCGCTGTGCTATCACTCCAGCCCCGCCCTATTTTCTTTTTTACTCCCTCTCTCCCCTCTTGTTGTTGCTGTTGTTGCCATGACCAGGGGCTCACACGGCAGTGCTCGGCTGCTGGCTGTGTAACAGGCTTGCAGGCATGCTCAAGGGGCCTCAGTCCTTGGCGGAAGAGCAGTGAATGGCTGTGGCGCTTGTGGGGGTGACCATGTCACATATGTGCCCCCCCCCCAGAGTCATCTCCCACACACTGCTGCCCGTACTCCTTTTGATTTGTGCTGCTGGCTAGAAGTGGCATCCCTTGACAGTGCGCTCTCTCTCTCTCTCTCTCTCTCTCTCTCTCTCTCTCTCTCTCTCTCTCTCTCTCTCTCTCTCTCACACACACACACACACACACACACACACACACATACACACACACATACACACCCCACTGTGGTAGGGACAGAAATCACTTGAGGCATCAGGGATCACAGACAGCATAGCTGCCTAGATCTGACTCAGCACATGTGGGACACCAAGGATTTGAATGTGTGACCAGACGCTTGCCAGGTCGGCTGTTGAGGCCCAGCATTATTCCTCCAGACCCAGTTTTCACAATTGTGTGGGGACTAGGGATGTGGCTCAGCAGTAGAGCACATGCCTTGTATGTGTAAGGCCCTGGGTTCGAGCCCCGGCACATCACATCACAGACACACACACACACACACACACACACACACACACTCACACACACACACACACACACACACACACACACACACTTCAGTCATAAAAATATTGCGGTTTGTAGGAGAACTCGCCAGGGCTGATGTGCTCACGGAGACCCTCCTGAGCTGCTCACCAGGTTCCCCCACGCCGTGTCTGGTTTTGTTTGTTTGGGGGCCATACTCAGTGGTGCTCAGGAATTACCCCGGCGGGGCTCCGGAGGTGGAATCAAACCCGGGTTGGCCACACAAGCCAGGCGTCCGGCCCACTGTACCGTTGCTCCAACCCCATCTGCTGTGTCCAGGTGCCCGTAGGCCTGCGCCCTCCAGCCCAGGCATCTGACCACGCAGGGGTGGCCCTGAGACACGGTGACGTGTGCCTCAAACAGCTTCTCGCCTCCTGTCCTCACGAGAGACATTAGGGGAAGCCCAGAGGTGTGCTGGGGACCAGGGCTGGGGTGGGACACAGGTTAGAAGTGGGTAAGTGTGTGTGTGTGTGTGTGTGTGTGTGTGTGTGTGTGTGTGTGTGTGTGTATGGGGGGGATTGTTCTTTTGCAAATGCAGCTTATATCCTTTGTTCTGGGGACCACATAAAGTGGTGCTCCGGGACGATGCCATACGGTGCAAGGCTGCTTGCAGCCCCTGGTGGCCCCGTGGCCCCGTGGCCCCTCACTGCTGCGATAAAGCTAGACATGAATCAGGAAGCCCATCCTAAGGCCCCCTTGCCCCCCAGCCTCGGAAAAGCTCAGCGTCCTGCTCGGTGGAGACCCTTCTAATGTGCGTGTCAGTCCTCTGTTCCCTAGGCCACTAGTCTCCGCCCAGAATGTGTCTGTCCGCCCACCTTCCCTGCCCCCTGCAGCCCAGCCAAACTTAGGAGGGAGTCCTGTCCAGATGCAGCATGGAGTACTCAAGGCAACCACCAGGGGGCACTGCGAAGGAGAGTCAGGGTGTCCTGCCGCCGCCCCTCTAGGCCAAGGAGCAAAGAGCAGCTCCTGGTCCCTGCAGAAAATAAAAACTGCCCCGACTGAGGCCAGCAACACCGGGGGGGCCGGAAGGAGGAGGTGCCGCCAGCACACCTTCTCCAGATGGAGCCCTGGTGACACTGAGCAGCAACTAACACGGCTCCAGGATTCGGGACTGGGACACATCTGAGCCGCGCGGCCGCTAATGCGGCTGCGCGACCTTTTCTAAAACCTGAAAACATACAATCTTTTAATGGAAAACTAATTATCAAATGCCTCCTTATTAGGGTTATCTTGTTTGGGGGTATAACTCCCACAACAATAGTGAGTTTTGTGTTGAAATATGGAACGTAATCAAGGTGAAGAGAAAATGAAGTGAAATTCATCAGTTATACATTTGGGGTGGGGGGCGGGGGGTATACCGGGGATTTTGGTGGTGGAATATGGGCACTGGTGAAGGGATGGTGTTTGAATACGGTATAACTGAGACATAAACCTGAGAACTCTGTAACTTTCCACATGGTGATAAAATTTAAAAAAATAATAAAAATAAATAGAGAAAAAAAAAAACTGTCCCGACTGAGCCTGTAGGGTGGACACCGGGCTAGTTTCTGTTCTCCCTGTGCCCTCCAGCCAGTCTGTCCTCCTCCCCCAGGCTGACTTAGCAGGAATCACTTCCAGGGATGGTTGTGGCTCTGAGTGTTAGCAAGTCTAGAAGATCTGGGGTCAACCTGCCCCCTTCCCTGACCCTGAAATGGGGTGGGAGCGGGGTGGGTCAAGGACGGAAGAGGTGGGGGCAGGAGGGCACTGAGCATTGACTGAGAGGAGAAAAATGGCTTTTTGTGCCATTTCTGGAGCCCTGAGACCACTTCCTGCAGCCCAGCGCTTTGTCTCAGGCCTGGAGTCCAGGGAGTGACCATAGCTCGCTGGCCACTGAGTGGGTCAATAGTTTTCTTAAGACAAAGGGCATTTTCCTAGGCCAGGCACGCAGCTCTGTGGTCAAGGGTGTGCCTGAGACCTGGGTTCAATCCCCAGCACTGTCACTGTCCCTGTCATCCCGTTGCTCATGGATTTGTTCGAGCGGGCACCAGTAACATCTCTCATGGTGAGACTTATTGCTACTGTTTTTGGCATATCCAATACGCCACGGGGAGCTTGCCAGGCTCTGCCGTGCGGGTGCGATACTCTCCGTAGCTTGCCGGGCTCTCTGAGAGGGACGGAGGAATCGAACACGGGTCGGCCGCGTGAAAGGTGAACGCCCTACCACTGTGCTATTGCTACACTAACAAAACCAACCTTGGCGGCTGACAAGGACATGTCCAGTCGGCCATGTGGCCACTGTCTTCCTCTGGTGACTGAGGCCACATCCCGTGGTCCTGGGGGTGCTTGTGGTTTGGGGGCCGTTTTTATATACAGCATCTACTCTGCCACTTCTGCCACTTCTCGAGGCCCCGTGCATTGATTTTTTTTTGCTTGGTTTGTTTTTAGGTCACACCCAGCTGCACTCAGGGCTTGCTCCTGGCTCTGTGCTCAGCGATCACTCCTGGCGGGCTCTGGGCACCATAGGGGATGCTGGGGGTTGAACCTGGGTCAGCTGTGTGCTAGGCCCCAGTCGTTGTCCTATCTCTCTGCCCCCCTGGAACCTCCAGATGTGGCCCTGTTTTAAATTGCAGCCCTTCCCAGACATCCTGAGTGTCCCTGCACACCTGCTGTGTGTTTGTGTGTTGTCACCCTGCCTGGTGCCGTGGCACAGATGCCAGCTGACAGGCAGAGGAATTGGTTTCTTCCCCCCCACACACACCTGAGCTGCTGAGAAGCTGGACCACAGCGCCACCCCCTGACTGACGCAGGAAGGGCGGTCCCCGAGAAATCGCTGGGTGACTCTGGGTCCCTTTCCCAGAGGGGGTACGCTCTGCTCCCCACTCCCCCGAGGTGCACATGCCTTTCCCTCGTTTCTGCCAAGCATTGCCCAGCCAGCCCAGACACCCACATCTTGGCACCGCACTCCTGGGCCCCGTGTGGACATTTGAGAACCAACCAGGCTCCAGAAATACTCACATCCCGTTCTAACCCTGTGTGCATGCCAGGGGAACTCTCAGGTGGCACATGCCAGGACAATCAGTCTGACGGCCAGTGGGTGACGCCAGTGCTGGACAGACTCCACCCCAGAGCGCCCCCCCTTCCCCATCCTCCACGGGCCCTTCCGGCTGGGTGATGGGGGTCCCATGCCTATGGTTCTCCCGCCGGCCTGAGCCCTCCTGACGGCTTCAGAAATGCTCCTTTGGCTGGAGGGACGTTCAGGCTCCTGCTGAGAGCACCAGGGCTTGGGATGGGGGAAAGGGGGTGGCAGGGGGCACCCCAGCTCTTGGGTTTCTCAGTGACTTCCGTTCACCGTTGTTGTTCTGACTTGTTCCAGTCTTTCGAGCTCTGATTTCTGCTTCCAGTGTCAAAGGGAACCCCTGGGCCAGGCTGACTCCATTCGGGGGCTGGGGCGCCCCGTGGTCAGGACCTTAGCTGTGGCCTGGCTCCCTGGGGGGTGGGGGCGGGAGGGCTGGAAGAACAAGGAAGCAGAAGGCTTTTGGGGGTTCTGGATGCCTGGGCACTTCGAGTTCCAAGTCCCCCAGAACCCCCACATGTGGCCCTCCTATCAGAGGGTCCCAGGGTGCCTCTGGGGGTCCCAAGATGCCTCTGAGGGTTCCGGGGTGCCTCGGAGGGCCCCTACGGGAAAGGAGCGGGGGGCATCTGCATTCACTGCTCGTCCTCCTGCTCCTGGTTACTCACTGCCTGGATCGTGAGTGAGATACAACGACCCCCACACACTGAGGGTTATTGGGGTCACCCTGCACCCCCTTTCCCACGGGGCTGGCTCCCTGTCCAGGACTCAGTCTCTCCTCAGAGAAGGGCAGCTCTCTCCTCCCCCCGCACTGCTGGGGCCTCCCTCCCGCAAGGGTGGCCACTCAGGCCTGGGTTTGGGGGTGCGGTGTGCCCGGCCCAGCTTCTCTCCAGGGTTGGCCTCCTCCCTCGTGCTGCGGTTGGTGGCAGCACTGGTCACCAGGGCAAGGGTCTCCACCCCCGCAGGCTGGGCAGACCCTCTGTGGGAGCGGCATCCCCCCCGCCAAGAGCCCAAGGGCTGTCTCTGTGCCTCGCTGGACGCTGGGCTCAGGCAGACGCCCGGAAACCCGGAAAGCATCTCCCCCAAACAAAGCCGGGGTACAGGTCAGACCCTGGGGACCTGGTTGCAGCTCAGGGCCCCAGGACTGGGCATCCGCGTGTTCCGGTCCCCTGGGCAGGTCCCCAGGCTCCCAGCGGTCAGCCACACTCACCACCCGCCTTTCTTCTCCCTCTAGACCCCGAGTCCCAGAGAAAGAGAACCGTGCAGAATGTTCTGGATCTTCGGCAGAACCTGGAGGAGACCATGTCCAGCCTCCGTGGCTCCCAGGTGGCGCACAGGTAAGGACGGGGTGACCAGGGAGAGGACCCTTCCCCCGGCTGCCCCCCAGCCCGGGGACGAGAGGCCCCAGGTGCAGTGTGGCACCTGCATGCCCCCTCCGGAGGGCTCCCAGGCTCCCTGGCCCGGCGCCTGCGTCTCCCACCCAACTCTCCAACCCACTGGCCCCCGGAATTTGGGGCTCCCAGCCCTGCACCTCCTCAGCCTTCTCTCGAGAGGAGCCCTCATGCCATCCCACCCCGTGGTCCAGGCCCAGGCGCACCACGGGGCCCACACAGTGCCACCCAGGTGCAGGCCACGCGGGGGCACCCCTCCTGGCAGCCCCCCCCTGCAGCCTCCAGCTGTGTGGGTCATACCCCCCTCCTGCGGCACGGCTCTGAGCCAGCGGCCTGCTGGCCCTGGTCTCTGCTCTGACTCACTCAACCCCACCCCCCACCCCCCCAGGCTGCCCAGATGAGCTCATGCCGTCAGCTCCAGGGGGGACAGAGGGGAGAGGGACTGGGTCCAGACAGCCAGGATTGGGAAATCCTGGGGGTGCGGGGCGAGGCGGAGAGAGGACAGGAAGCAGCATCTGGGCTTGGAGCAGCTAGGACTCTTAGCCCATGTTTGGACTTACATACCTCTGGTGACAGGGAGCTCATTACCTGTCAGTGGTGGCAGGCTGTGGCCACGATTATGAGGGTCCTTCCCTAGTGGCCCTGGTTCTCCTGCTTCAGACCCTCTTTTCACTTCCTTCCTCTCCTCCTCCCCCTTGTCCCTCCCGTTGTCCATATCAGAGCCCCCCAGGGTTCCCTCTGTACATCTGGCCCACCCCAGCTTTGGGAGGAGCTGTGACCCAGGAACCAGGGTCTGAGGAACCAGGCTGTGTGTAGGGGGGTTGCCGAGGGGAGAGTATCTCGAGGCCCCTCGTGTCTTCATCAAGCCCTGAGCGGGTGGACAGGGAGTGGCCAGTGGGCCTGATTATTTCGGGGACCGTCCTCCTCCCACCCCAAGCAGGGGAGCTGCTGCAACAGCTCAGCCCCAGGTCACCCCCAGCCCTGTGCCAGAGCGGAGAGGGTCACACCCCAAATGACTCACCCACGGGGGAAGGGCCGGCATCGTGCCCAGCCTCCCCGGGCCACTGACTCTGACTGCCCGCACCCCACCCCGTGAATCAGGACTCGGGGAGCCCATCAGGGGGACCCCGACAGGCGCTGTGTGGCTTTCCCCAGGGGTAAGGGGCACCCGAGTCTTGTCCATGAGAATCCAGGGTGCGGGGAATAGGCCTGCTCCCATCTGCCCTGGGGGGAGAGGAACTGGGAGCCCCAGCGGGTGTGTTTGTCCTGACCACGAGCCACTTTCCCCGTGGCCTGCTGCCACTGTGGCTCCCACTCCAATTTCAGGGCAGAACTCTGTTCTCCCGGTGTGGCTGCTCCTGCTCCAGCCCCACGCCACGCCCCGGGGGTCCCTGCCTTCAGCTCTGCCTGCCCGCAGGGGTTCGCATCCTTCATCCCGCTGCTCAGTCCTGGGGATGGGCAGGAAAGAACCATTCCAGGTGGGGGCCTTGGCTGGGCCTCACTCACCCATCGCCCCACCCCTGCCCATCAGAGGGGCTTCCGTGTCCAGCCAGTTGGCCCCATGCACGCTGGCCCTCACCCTCACAGCCCCTCGCCCCCTGCCAGGAGCTTTCTCCTCTGGGCGTGAGGTGGCCAGCTCTACCCAGTTCCTCTTCTGAAATGTAGCTTCCTGCCCCGCTTCTCTATTTCCACAGGCTTGCTTCCCCAGTCTGGGCCGGGGGGCTGGGGCTGGGGAGGAAATGAAACCCTCCTTCTGGCTCTGGGTCCCCACCCCCAAACCCCTCCCCAGAGAGAGGCAGGGCTGGGAGCCTGGAGCAGCCTGGAGAGGCGTTTGGGGGACAAACTAAAGCAGCGAGAGAGGAAGGGGCACCAATATTGTGGGTTGTATTGGAAGACCCTTTCGCCGGGCACTTGCCTGGCATGCGTGAGGCCCTGGGTTCGAACCCTGAGTCTGGCCGCTCGCTCCAGTCCCTGTGCCACATTCGCTTCATCCCCGGGGTACTGACCAGCTGTCCTGGACTCTGGCTTCTCCTCGCTGCTCTGAGCCTTCTCGCCCCTTCCTCCTGCTCATGGCCTTGTCTCCTCCGGCCAGTGCTCCCTGCCCCCACATTGAACGAGAGCTTCTCTGCCCTTTCGCTGCCCGGGATTGGTTCTCTGGTTTGTTCTCGAACATCGGCCTGTGCAAGGTGCCAGACTGCCCAGCACTGCCGCCTCCGCCTTTGGGGGGTCTTGCATTGACTTGGAGGGTCCCTGTGATTGGCAGCCAGGGACACAGAGGAATGCCAGAAGGGAGAGGCTGGGTGGGGAGCAGGACCCTCCAGGGAGCTTGTCGGCCACCTCCTCCCACCCCCCACTCACCCCAACATCTCAGGACCGAGACGCACTGAAACCAAAACCCTCTTTTTTCGGGGTCAGCAGAGACCTTTCCGGGGAGCACTGTCCTGGTCTCGGACAACTTTATAAAAATAAGGATCCGGGTCCGGTCCTACTCCCCCAAGTGCCTGGGGACGAGGCACCTCAGCTTCCTGAAGCTCATGTCTAGCCTCATGCCAGCTCCTTACTCAGGCCAGGCTGACTTCTGTGGGCTGAGCCCTTGGACCCGCACCTTTGTGGATTGGATGTGTCCCAGCTGCTGGACTGGGGGTTTCGGGGGTCTGCGTCCAAAGCGCATGCAGGCCACGTGTCTGAGCACGTCCCCACTGTGGCCACTGCTGCCGTCAGAGACCCCTCCTGCCCCCCCACACCCCAGGCTCCCTGAGGCTAAGCCTGAGCCCAACACGCTCCTTTGCAAGTCCACCTTGGGCCTGAGCTAGGGACCCGGGGTCCGGCCTTCATCCTCTGTCCAGTCAGGACCTCTCTGCTCCCCACTGATGTCCAGACCCACCTCACCATAGGTTCCCGAAGCCTTTCCTGTGTTGCTTTGGAATCCTCCAGACAGCCCTCGTCTGGAGGGGAAATGCACTCGTCCTCTGCGCTCTGACAAAAAGAGGGATGGATGCCCCCAGTCTAAGCAGAAAGACCCATCCGGGCCTTGGAAGAGCCAGCAACCCTCGCCTGCTTCCAGGTGGTGGGTGTGGAGACATGGACCCTTCGGGGACCCTTGGTGCTTACTTAGCACCGACTTGGTTGTCAGTCTCTGTAGAAGAGACCCTGATGCCACCAGCACCCCCTGCTCTGCTGGTCCCCACTGCCGCCACCTGGCTACCCAGTAAACAGCCGGACAGGATTCCCTCCCCCCTGCCCCTCCCACCCCCCCCCTTATGTTCTGGCTCCATGTGCCCACTAGCCCTGCACTCTGCCCACCTGAGCTTGCACGTGTAGCATTGATAGCGCCCCTGTGCCAGGCGCCTCTGCGTGGGGGGCAGGTGGAGAGGAGATGCCCGCAGCCCACCAGCGCCCCTGTGCTCTCTGCCCAGCTCCCTGGAGATGGCCTGCTACGACAGCGACGACGCCAACCCCCGCAGCGTGTCCAGCCTCTCCAACCGCTCGTCGCCGCTCTCCTGGCGCTACGGCCAGTCCAGCCCGCGGCTGCAGGCAGGGGACGCGCCGTCGGCGGGCGGCAGCTGCCGCTCCGAGGGGCCGCCCGCCTGGTACATGCACGGCGAGCGCGCCCACTACTCGCACACCATGCCCATGCGCAGCCCCAGCAAGCTCAGCCACATCTCCCGCCTGGAGCTGGTCGAGTCCCTGGACTCGGACGAGGTGGACCTCAAGTCTGGCTACATGAGTGACAGTGACCTCATGGGCAAGACCATGACGGAGGACGACGACATCACTACAGGGTAAGGCCGAGGCCCCTCGCCTGTGCCACACCTTCGCCCGCTGGTGTGTGGCTGCCCCGAAATTGGGGCGAGTGGGGAACGGGACGGATGCGCGAGGACCTGATTGGTCTGGTCGGAGAAGGCGCTTCTCCCTTATTGGTCTCTGTCGCTGTCAATCTGTGGTCCGCCCCGCCCAGCCAGGCTTTGCTTGCAGGGCGTGGGCGGGAAGGGCCCAGGGAAATGGTCTTTGCTCTTGGGATAATACTCTGGAGTGTTCAGTGCTCCCTGCTTGTCAAGGAGGGTGGCAGCAGGCCTGCCCTTCCGCGGGCAGCTAAGGAGAAAGAATGAGAGCGTGTGCGTGGACGGGCCAGTGATACAAGAAAGCGAGTGTTAGCCCTGCTAACTTATACGGGGCTCCCACCCGTTCTGCAGCCCTCGTCAGCAGTGGACCTTTCTCGTCCCTGTTCCAGTCTATTCAGCTCCTCCCCTGGCACCGCCTGCACTCACTCTCCCAGACTGGGGGCGGCATGGAGCCCGGCAAGGGAGGGAGATGTAGGGGGAACGAAGTGCAGGAGTTCGGGGCTAGAGAGAGAGAACAGCAGGTGGGGCCGGCCCAGGTTCCATCTCAGCATCCCATCAGGTCCCATGAGCACTGCCAAGGTGATTCCTGAGTGCGGAGCCAGGAGTGAGCCCAGAGCACTGCTACGGCACGACACCCCACCACCACCACCACCCTGGCAAAGTGCTGAGGCCTTAGGGGCCTGACCAACTGCTCCAAGCTCTGAGAACAAAGCTGCAGTGGTTCTGGAATCTTCTCAGGGGTACATCTCAGTTGGTGGTTCCTTCTGCTTTCTGCCTCGTGGTTTGCCAGAACCCAGGGCCAGTGGTATCCCTTGCCTGCCCCCCACCTCAGAGGCTCCCTCTCCCCATAAAACTCAGATTTGAAAAGTGTGCACAGTGCCCCCGCCTGCTCCCCAGCTCCAGGCTGTTCCTGCCCCCGGGGATAAACTTGGAGGGATCTGCTCGGGGCCTGTCCAGCGGATGAGGCTGCTCGGGAGCAAAACAAGTGACGCACGGCGGGGCTGTTTACTTTCTGCGCTGTCCCAGGGTCACCCCACCTCACAGGACACCGCCCTCCTGCAGCTGGGACCGAGGAGAAGCTCAAAGGGCCGTACTGGGTGGGATGGTGAGCGGGTGTTGGCTGAGCCACGCCGCACAGCCTCTTCTCCGAGGTGGTGAGAGGTGGCCCTGGGGGGTGCCCACAGGGGAGGTCACTGGGCAGAGGCTCTGCCCTGCCAGCCCAACGACCATGGCAAGAAGTGTGTTGAGAAGGTCTCCTCGAGGCTGCACTCCCAGTGCACACGGGTTCCTCGATGCCTTTGCGGGGGTTTTTATGCCGAGTGAGCAGAGCCCCACCCCGGGGCAGTTAGCAGTGTGCAACGGGCTCAGGTACAGGAAGTGCTTGGGAAGTTCTGACGCAGGACTGTTGCTCTCAGAACTACGATCACTGCGCCCGTGATCACTCTTGGCGTCATTCTGAAGAGGGCCCGAGGCCCCTGCCTCCTGAGTCCCCGACACTGGCCTTTGGGGAGCACGACAAGACCCGAGCACCACCTGGGAGGCTGTGGCTGCTGGCCCATCCTGGGGGTGTCGAGGAGGGGGTGGGCGGGGGTGATTGGAGTGCCAGGAAAGTTGCCCTCTCACTTTCACACCCTCTGCCACCCTCTTCCTCGGGACAGAAGCACGTGGGTCCCGGAATCAGCAAGAGCAGAGTGGACTGAGACGGGCATGTGCCCTGCCTGCACACCCTTCACCCCAGAAGCCCCAAGAACCTGGAGTTCACGGGGGCGCGGGGCGGGGTGGGGGGAACTGCAAAATAAAGGCTTAGCCTGGCCACGTCCAAATTCAGCCCCGTCAGCCAGCCGCAGTGCTCGGTTCCAGAATTCCACATGCAGCTTTTGCGGTCGGCCTGCAATTAGCAGCAACTCTCCACACTCCCCGTCCCTGCCAGCGCTGGAGCCACACCCAGCCTTCAGCGCTTAGGAAGCCGGAGCCGGGGAGTCCGCTTCTAAGCCCCGGCAATTCTAACAGAAGCATTCTTTCCTCAAGTATGTGTTTTCACGGTGAAGCACCAGGTTCGCCTTTAGAAAGTGGCATCTGGGATCCCGCAGACTCCGCCCCACACACATACCACCCCAACCTTCCCCCCCCCCCCCCCCGCCCTCGTTTCCCTGCTCTGCTCCTCTCTGCCCTGTCATTCCTCTGGACTTCAGGTCCTGTGAGGTTTTGTCATTTAGAAAATGTCCTACCCAAGATCATTGTTCTTCATTTTCATGAACCGGGAGAGGAGGGGGGTATGGAGGGAGGGAGGGAGGCTGTTCCCAGCAGGGGTGTGTCAGCCATGCTTCCCACCCCGCCCACAGGCAATGCTGTCCTCTTGCACCCCACCCTCCCGCCCCACTGCTGCCCTGCACCATTGCTTCTGCCTCCAGGAGGCCCCAGCCTGGGACCATTGGACCACCAACAGTGAGCACTGCTGCACTCCACCCCCCACCCCTGTGACCTAGTCCCAGCAGGAGAGCTGACAGTGGATCAGGGCACGCACTGTGGGCTCTGTTCTCTGCCGGGGCAGCTTCTGTCTGGGGCTGCGTCCTCCGTCCTCCATGCAAACACCAGACCCTTTTCACGACTTACACTGGCAAAGTGGCAGGGACTGTGCTTTTTTTTTTTTTTTTTAGGTTTAGGTCTCATCCGATGTTGTTCAGGGCTTATTCTTGGCTCTGTGCTTAGAGACCACTCCTAATAAGACTCTAGGAACCACATGGGATTCCAGAGATCGAACCTGGGTTCGCTGCATGCAAGGTAGATGCTTTATTGGAGGTACTGTCTCTCAGGCCCCAGCATGGCCCATTTCCAATAGAACAAAATTGGAGGAAAGTTTCTAAATAGTCATGTGGAATCAGCAGCACTCTTGTTTCACATTGTCCCCTGAGAGAAATAGAGGTATAGATCTTCATTCAACTTGTTATTAATGATCTCTCAGATACTGTCTTCTCTATACCCAAAATTAATAATAATAATAATAATAATGGACTGGAGAGATAGTACAGCATGCAAGGTGCTTTCTTTCTGACCCGCGCTCAATCCCTGGCACACCATATGGTCCCGTGAGTACAGAGCCAGGAGTAAGCCCTGAGCACTGTGTATGGCCCCAAAACAAAACAAAAAATAGAAGCGCCAGCTATTCCAGTGCTTTCTTCGATGGTTCACTTTTCCGGGTCCCTGGTACGCGGGTCACCCCCCCTGGAAACTCTCAAGTTGTCAGTGATCCTCTTCAAACCTGGCACGGCGGTGACACAGCCCCCGCGTCACCGCCGGGGCATGTCAGCAGAGACAACCATGAGCTGGCTGGCGGCTGCCCTGCCTGACAGCTCGGCACATTTTTACCTCTTGAAAAGAGAAAAGGAATTTGGTTTTCCAAAAATAGCAAGGTCTGGAATTTAATCGAAGGCAGAAGATAAGTCGCGCAGCCATCTGTCCTTCCCGGGCTGGCCCTCAGGTTGGGTGGGTGGGCAGGGAGCAGGGGGCCACGTGCAGGAGCTGGGTGTGGGGTCCTCAGCTCCTCTGCCCCCCGTCTGCTCGCACTCAGGGTTACCTCTCCATGTCCCTAGTTCTGTCCGGGGGCATGGAGTCCTGACAGGTCTCAGTCCTGCAGCAGCAGGGGTACATGTAGACCGCACACCCCCAGGGGGCGTGTTTCTCGGATACAGGGTGATGTGGTCAGCAGTAGGGGCAGATCTGCCACCCAGACACCTAAGCCAGCAGGCCCATCTGGAGAGAGCTGAAGGGAGCGGGTCGGCCCCAGGTGGCTCGCTGCTTCGCGTGCCCCAGTCTTCCTGAGCCCTCCCCGCCTCCCCTCCCCAGCCTGTCCTCTTGAACTGTGCTCCGGGGCTCGGGAACAGATGGGATTCGTTTCCTCCTTGGCTCCGAAGTGTCCTGACGTTGAAAAATGTCAAATAAAATAAACTCTAGGTCCCTGCTTTCTCCCAGGCTGGCTCTTGAGCCCGGGCCTTAAAGGGACCCCTCCAGACTTGCTGAGTGGGCAGCCTTGATTGGCAGGTCTCCAGCCCTGCCCAGGCCACCTTCAGTGACAGACATGCTCTGGCTCTGCAGGGCTTCCTGCAGTGACCTTTTTGCAGGGTGACCTGCTTTGACCTTGAATGGGCACAAACACTGTCCTCAGTCTTTCGGGCATCACCCGAGGGGATGGACAGCTGGCCCAGGCTTGACTTCTGTTCCCAGGGAGCAAGGGATTGGGTGGGGGGGAGCGGGGGCCTCGATGGGGAGCCCCATCATTCCAGTCCGAGAAGCTTCAAGTTCAAACAGAGGGAGGGTGGGCAAGGGGTGGGTGGGAGGGGGGTAGGATGCTTTTAGGGCCTCAAAGAAGCAGTACAGAGGGGGCTGGAGAGATGGGGCAGTGGGGAAGGCACTCACCTTGTGCTCAGCGGACCTGGGTTTGGTCCCTGGCACCGTATACGCATATGGTCCCCAAGCTGTAGAGAGAGTCAGGAGCGAGTTCTGAGCTTGACTGGCAATGACCCCAAAGCCAAAAACTTTTTGTTGTTGTTTGTTTGTTTTTTGGTTTTTGGCTTGTTGGCCCACACCTGGCAGTGCTCAGGGGTTACTCCTGGCTCTGTACTCAGGAATCACTCCTGACAAGCTTGGGGGACTGATGCCGGGGATCGAGCCCAGGTCAGCTGCATGCAAGGCAAATGGTATACCTGCTGCGGTATAGCCCCGGCCCCGCCTGTGTCATTTTGCTTTTAAGTGCTGCCTTCGTGGTCTTGGCCTCCTGTGGAGCGCAGTTCCACAAACGGACCTTTGAGAACTGAGTTAGTGGAAGCTTGCCGTGCTGGCCTGCTGGGGCTGGTGAGCCCAGCTCGGCTGTCCCTGTTCCCAGACGCTCACCGAGCAGCTGTGCGGGTTCGTCATCGTCCTTTGCTTTAGTTTCCATGGCTGAAAACTATGTGTGGGGACTGTGCTCGTGAATATTTTACTTGAAAGGTAATGTGCTCAGTGCATTAACAGTTACAGGCGCTCGTTACTGTTAATTAGCTTTGTTTGTTTGTCTGGGGGCCACACCTAAGGTGCGGGGGCCTACTCCTGGTCCTGGCTTGGTGGGATGACGCAGTGCAAGAGATTGAACCAGGGGCAGCCACCTGCAAGGTAAATGCCTCACGCCGTACACCTACGCAGTCTCTCTGGTCCCAGGCAGATGGTTAGGTAGATATCTGATGACAGACAGCAGATAGACAGTCACCTGCTCGATTCTCCATGGGAATACAGGGTTGGATCAAGTGTGTCCTGACTTTTCCCGTCCTTACTGTGCGGATAAGCAACTAAGGGCTCTAGGGCCTGGACCCCATTGGACCTGCTCACAGGCTGTCGCCATGTGGCCAGTGCGGCCCCTTGTGTGGTGTGTGTCACAGAGCCAGCACTGTTGCGGGGGGCGGGGGGGGGGAGGAAGCGCTGTCCAGCTAAGCAGGTTGCACACAGAACCCCCTTCCGGACTGTGGCCACTTTCCCACCGTTGCTTGCTCTGTTCTCTGTCCCGCACTCATTGTTGGATGGAAGAGTTTGAAGCTGGGGCACAGGATCTGCGAGCTGGTGGCCCCAGAAAACTGCGGCAAGTTGTGGGGGTGGGGGGTGTGTCTGGGCGGAGTGAGAAGGTCCCTGAGGGTGGGGGGCAACTGGGCTCAGAGCCTTCTGGGAGATTATTTTGGACACCCTGAGGCTGCCTGCCTGAAGGGCTGGGAGACTGTGACCCACCCCCCACTGTTGGCTGAGGGCACATCCTAGGGACCCTGCATCCTGGTTTCTCTACCGTGTTCCCTGAAGGCTGATAACTGAGAGTTGCAGGTGTCTAAGGCCTCACCACAGAGGGGCTGGAGAAGAGGAGAGTAAGTCAGTCACAGAGGAAGGAGGGTGTGCAGTCAGATCCCTGGGTCTTTATTTATTTATTTAGCTTTTTAGGTCACACCCAGCGATACACAGGGGCTACTCCTGGCTCTGCACTTAGGAATTACTCCTGGTGGTGCTCGGGGGAATCATATGGGGTGCTGAAAACTGAACCTGGGTCGACCGCATGCAAGGCAGATGCCTTACCTGCTGTGCTATTGCTCCAGCCCCCCAGGTTCCTGGGTCTTAAGATACCCCGTACTCTTCTTTGCGGGGAGGGCAGAGGCGGGAGGGAAGGTGCCTCCTCAGCAGTGCTCAGGGGGCCTTGGGGGTACTTGCAGTGCTTCTTGGCTTGGCAGGCCATCACTGATGCTAGGAACTGAGGCTGTGGTGCTGCTCTGACTCTGCATTGCGGGGGATGACCAGAACCACTGTACCAGAGCTCAGGGAACGCCATGGCCATCTCTGGCACACCCCTGACCACCTAACTATCTCTCTGGCCCCAATTTTTTTTTTCTTCCAGTTATAGGGCCATGCCCGGTGGTACTCATGATGCTGACGATGCCCCGGGGAGACCGCATAGTGCTGGAGTCGAGCCCAGGGCTCCTGCATGCACCCATGCACAGACACCCTGAGCTCCCCCCGGCCCCTGGACCCCCAGCCTCATCCCAGCCCTTCACACAGCAGTACAAGAGTGCTCCTTCTGGGTATGGGCTTAATCTGAATTGCAACATTTGTTCAAACTCAGTAGGGTTGGTGGAAAGTTGGAGTAAGGCAGGTATTCCCCAGGGGCAGCTGGATGTATGTGGTTGCCATAGCAACCTATGTAGGCTGCGGTGTGGCTCCTCCCCCTGTGTGTCCTAGTAACCTACTATTGAGCCGCCGCTTTTCACTGCCTTGGCTGCCATACACTCCGGCTGCCGCTGCGGCCTCACTCTCCCCTGCAGGGCGCCCGCCCGCCCACGCGTCGTCTCCTCTCACCTCCTTAATGGTCATTCCCCTCGTTTATTCCCTAAAATCTGTATGTTCTGTGATAAGCACACTGGGCTTGTGTGGTGCCTGGGATGTTCCAGGGAGAGCAGGCTGGGGTTCAGCTCTGCGGGGTTCTGGCAAACCTGCGTGTCCAGTCCAGGGGGGGATGGGGCTGTGGATGTAATTGGACTTTTGGAGGATGTAGGTGAAGGCTTGTGTCGCTACATCGGGTGCTCAGTGAGTACGGCCACCCTTCCTTCTCTAAGACGGCTCTTAAAACCCAAACCATAGAGGCCCTGAAGGCCCACTATGCGACAGACCTTGGTAGAACTGCCCTGTTGTCCAGTCTTCTTTGCAAATCCACTTCTTCCAGGAAGCCTTCTCTGATTCATCCCTTCTCAACCAGGATTGCTCTCTGAGTAGGTTGCGCTGGGACTTACTGTATAGTTTTAACTTGTGCGTTGTAGTCCTCTAACGGCTCACAAAGTGTACGTGGCTCGCAGAACATGAGGCATGGTCTTATTTAATCTTACCACTCTGAATTAGGAACCCCTCTTTCTCACCTGTAACTCCACCACCCCGAGTCACAGGTGAGAAAACTGGCGCTCAGCTGGACTGGGATGCCAGGACCACTGAGCCTGAACATCGTCGCAGCAGAGCAGAACCCAGGCGCTGACCCCCTCCTCCCACGCTCCGCCCACACGCCCGCAGCTTCTGTGCCTGCCAGGAAGCTTTTCCCTCGGGTGTAGCCTGGGAGCGTGGCAGGGCCCAGGTCACTTGCCTCCCTCCCACAGACCTGGTCTCCCGCCTGTAGCCCTGACCCTGCAGCTGCCTGCTGCACTATGGTTAGAGACGCCCCCCTACCCCCGAGTGACCTCCCTGTCCTCCGGGATGGGGTCCTGCTGCGGAGTCACGGAGAGACCCGGCAGGCGCAGCTCCAGCCTGTCCTTGAGCACAAGTTCTAGTTATTGCCACTCAAAGGCTGAGCTGTCCCGGGATGTCCAGGAGGGGCCAGCTCTGGCCGCTGGGCTATCAGATGTCTCTGGCCAGGCAGCAAAAGAACCATTCAGTGCAGCTGAAGAAAGGCCGGGGGCGGGGGGCAGCGGAGCCGAGCCGGGGCTGGAGACCATGAGAAGACAGAGGCAGGGAGTCTGGGCTGGAAAAACCGAGGCAGACTCCCGGAGCCCCAGGCACGGCTCTGCGCAGGAGACAGATGGACCCTCACATATGTGTGGGACAAGGTCAAGGACAGCCAGGGCGGGAGCGGCTGACGCTGGGACGGGTGCCACGGCCCATCAGACGGGCGCGATCGTGCCGCGCACGCCAAGGAGAGCGGGTGGGAGACAGGCGCCCTGTGTGAGACCCGGCCGGCCCGGGTGTGAGAGGCGCCGGGCACAAAGGGGCAGTGTGAGCACCGGGAAGAGAACCTTCCAGAGCGGGTGGGGGACGCTGCCCTCGGCCTGGGCACTGAGCCGGAGCAGGGAGGACCAGCTCCGGTCAACAGCCCGGCTTTGCAGTGGTCCTCAGCCAGCTTGTACTGAGATCTCGGCCACGGGCACCTCTAGGACTGAGCGCAGTTGGGCACACAGAGCTCGTGCCTGGCACCATGTCGTCCCCGAGCACTGTGCTAGGAGGAGTCTGACTCAGCATCACCTGGTGTGGCCCCAAACCAAATCTGCCGAAGCCCCGGGCAACCTCTTTCATGGACGGGATGTCCAAGGGGGTGCTCTGAGCCTGTTGGCACTGCTCTTCCCGCTCCCAGGGCCTTTCTCCGTCTCTCAGCCTCCCTGCCTCCTGTCTGGTGTCTGTCCCGACATCTGTGGGATCAGTCATAAGAGGCGGTTGGGAGGGGCTGGAGAGGTAGGACAGCAGGTAAGGCGCTTGTCTTGCATGCAGCCAATCTGGGTTTGATCCCCAGCTTCCCATATGGTC
This sequence comes from Sorex araneus, assembly GCF_027595985.1. Classification (NCBI taxonomy): domain Eukaryota; kingdom Metazoa; phylum Chordata; class Mammalia; order Eulipotyphla; family Soricidae; genus Sorex; species Sorex araneus. The sequence goes on from NC_073308.1 coordinate 34,964,881, forward strand.
CTCTGATGGATGCCAGGAGTGATTCCTGAGTACTGAGCCAGGAATAACCCCTGAGCATCACTGGATGTGGCCCAAAGACCAAATTAAGAAGTGGCTTTGGGAGGGACATGCCCAGCCATGGGTGGTAGGGTTCCAGCATCCCCAGAGCACTGACAGCCACTGAGGGTTCGTGGGAGATGAGGGATGGGGCTTATTGCTCTTCAGACTCTTTCCAAGCCACAGCCAGTCCCCCCCACTCAAAGCCCAGGGGGTTACCCATGGCCTTGGCCCCTGTGGAGAGGAATTTCCCAGCAGATCCCTGTTTTCTGGGTCCCTGTGTGAGCCACCCCCAGGCTGCTCTCAGCAGGCGTCTGGATGCCAGCCCGGCAGCCCGACAGCGAGCTGGTTTCTAGCCCCTACCCTGTGTTCCTTGCCTCTTCCCAAGCCAGCCTTATTGTCAGAAGAGAAAGACCGGCCTGCGGAGGAGCTTCCATGGAGAGCACTCACGTTGTCCGTTTCAACCCCCAGCACAAAACTAACAACAAATAAATCAAAACTGGGTCAGAGCAATCACACAGTGGGTGGGTCGCTTGCCTTGTAAGCCGCTGACCCAGGATCGGTCCTCCGTGCCACATATGGTCCCCTGGGCCCCCCTAGAAGCGTCCCTGAGTGCAGAGCCAGTAGCACTCTTGGGTGTGGCAGAAAAAAAAAAGTATATATATGTGTGTGTGTGTATGTGTGTGTGTGTGTGTGTGTAAATAAAAATAAACCAAAACCTTGGGCCAGGCTGATAGCACAGTGGGTAGCGCACTTGCCTTGCATGCAGTTAAACCGTTTTGATCCCCAGCATCCGTTATGGTCCCCCAGGAGTGATTCCTGGCCAGTAACCTCTGAGCATTGCCAGGTGTGACCCCCCAAAACAAAACAAAACAAAACAAAACAAAAAACGGTCTCTAAAAGGAAGGACAATGACCTGGCCCAGGGGGTCGGGGTGATAGAAGGGGTCCCCCCCTGGCCACCAGGAGAGCAGGGGCGGCCCTGTGTGTCCTCCCCTTCCTGCAGTGCCATGCATGCAGGTCTCTGCTGTGGGGAAATATTTGCCAGCCTCTTCCTCAGGCTGGTGTCTTTGAAGCCCCAGAGACCACCAGACAATGTGCTGGGTCCCGGCACACATGGGTCCCGGCAGGGATTCGGTCTCAGCACACATGGGCCCCAGCACTTCTGATCGCTGCCCTCCCACCCTCAGAGCCTCCCGCCCGTGCCCCGCTGGCCTGGGCAGCAGAGCTGAGAGGCAGCTGTGTGTGGACAGGCTGTTGTGCTGCTAAGGACGTAGGGAGCTTGGGGAGAGGGACTTGCACCATCTCTGGGCCCGGGGAGGCCTGACCCCTCCAACCGGGGAAAAGGAGGAAGCGGAACCAGATGGCCTCGAAAGACGGGGTGCTGACCCGCGGATTCTCTGGGTGCATGGACACGTGGGCTCCAGCTGCCTGGTGCTCAGCGAGGACCCTGCGGAGGAAAGATGCTGGGGCCACCCATGAGGACCTCCTGAGACTTGGGACCCCTCGAAGTGGAGAAATCCCTGGCATTGCTCCAGGAGAGGCCTTGTGTGTGTGTGGGGGGGGGCTGGGGTCAGTGCCCCAGCACAGGGCTGGGAGTGACCCACAAGCACCTCCAGGTGTGGCACAAAAGCAGAACAGAGTTGAACTGGCTGTAATGTGAGCGGAGGGGGGAGGTCAGGGGCACCCTGGGGTGTGGCCCCCTGGGGCTTGTCTTTTCCAGGGCCTCACTGCTGGGGCTTACTCAGAATCTGGTGTGGGGTCCAGCCTAGACTAGTGACACAGGAGGAACGTTCTCGCCAGCCTTTCTCTCCGTTTCTTGCCCCACTAAACAGTGCCATCAAGGTTTGAGATTGTTGTCAGGGCGTGACCAGAACCCCCATTCCTGGTCTTCAACTGTCCATGTGGCTCTGTAGTGCCCTGAGGGATGAGGAGAGGGTCAGCCATTCTCAGCAGTGTGATGGGTATCTGCCGTGGCCACTTCCTATGCGTCCCTGCCTCAGTTTCCCCATGGAGAGGGCCTCTCTGATGGCCCTGGGTCTGGGGCAGAATGAGATCACGGCTCCCTCTGGGCCAAGGAGCACCCTGGACCCTGAGCTGAGAGAGAGGCCTTTCTCTCTGGCTCCTGGGGAGGAGCCTGCCCTAGCTGGCTCCAGCAGGGCTTCCCCTGGCCCCAGGGGCGCCCCGCCACTCCCTGTGCCCATGCAGCCTGGGACCAGGAAGAAGCAGTCCCTCTGAGTGGCCCTACCCCCGTGGCCAAGGTCCCGGCACCCACCTGGCACAGCCCTGCGTTGGTCAGCTGACAGGGCCACCGCCGGCCTGCCTGAAAGCCCCCAGAAGCATCTCTCTCCTCGACGCTGCCTGTGGCAGAGTCCGGCCTGTTGGCTGTAGAGGCGGCTGCTGACCTGTGTGTGTGCCCCACCAACTCGTGGGGCACCCAGCCCAGGAAAGCCTGCAGGTGGGGGTGATGGGGGGAGAAGCCTTGCCTTGTGCATTCCCAGGGGAACAGATTCTGCTGGGTTCCACAGACGTGGGGCTCCGGAATCGGCCCCTAAGATGAGGGGGGCTTAGAAATTTTCTGACCTACAGTCAGTCCACTTAGGGGGGCACTTTGAAGCTGGGAAGCCCTTTCCATCAGAAGCTAAGCTGCTCTCAGTAAGGCCTTTGGCCCCAGTCTTGGGGCTGGGGGAGGGGCAGGCTGCCAGGTGTGTGTGTGTGGGCCCCGCCCCCCAACCTGCCTGTGCTCTGTGGGGTGTCCAGGGACAGTTTGGCCCCTCACTGGGGCGTCCTGTGCTACCCTACAGGATCCCCCATGTGGGAGAGCTCAGAAAAGGCTCAGCTAGGGCGGGAGAAAGCCCCAAGGGACACAGCACTCCAGGGCCTCCAAGTCCTCCCTCTCTTCTTCCTCCCCCCCACCTTTCCCCCTCCTCCCCCTCCTGCTCCTCCCCCATCTCTCTCCCTCCCCCTCCTCTTCCTCTTCCCTCTCCTCCCTCTCCTCCCCCTCCTCCTCCTCCTTCACAGCCCCCCTGCTGGCTGGGGCTAAAGAGAATCCCTTATGGTGCCTGTCACTCTAAGCTGTTCTCCAGATGCTGGCCCGCCCCCAGCAGCTGCACAGGGCAAGGGTGATGCCCCCCACCTCCTGCAGAAGAGCCGGGCTAGGGCATGGCCAGAGACTCCGGAAAGACTGGAGAAAACCACCTGCATTGCTCTGCTCCAGGGGGCTCAAAGCCAGTCAGCAGGGGCCCAGCATCTTCCCTACCTTACTGCCAAACCACCAGGTAAAGGGAGGACGCCGTCTGTGCCCCCCACGTCCCTGCTCTAGGCAGCCCGAGGGACCAGGACAGCTCTCTGCTGCCCGGTACTCCTCTTTGGTCTCACAATGGATTCAGACAACTTAGCCACACTCGGAAGCAAGAGCCCCCCCCACCCCAGACTGTCCAGGGGTCCCGAGACAGAGTTCTGAGATGTGTGGGAGAACACGTGTGGTGGTCATGCGTGTGTGGGGCTCACTCACTACAGGCCACTCAGACCCCAGTGCCCTGCAGCTGTGAGTCAGGCATACCCTGAGATACACTTTGTGTGTGTGTGTGTGTGTGTGTGTGTGTGTGTGTGTGTGTGTGTGTCTGAGCACCGACGGGTGTGGCCCTGAAACAGTGTGGGTGCTTGGGGAACGTCTCATTTCTAGGGGCTGGTCCAGCGCACCATGGGGGTATAAGCCCTGTGCAGACTCTCAGCTGCCCCAGGGTGGGTCCTGGGAGAGGTGGGGTGAGAGTGGGGTCTGGGTGCTGCCAGTTGATGGCTCTCCTCCAGAAGTGGGGAGTTGAATTACCAGGAAGGGCCTGAGGGGAGGGAATCTCAGCAGGTTGAGCCCTATTACTAGATCTTCCACCCCTTTTATCCTCTTTTATAAAAAAGGTTTTGGCTGGAGCGATAGCACAGCGGGTAGGGCGTTTGCCTTGCACGTGGCCAACCTGGGTTCGATTCCCAGCATCCCATATGGTCCCCTGAGCACCGCCAGGAGTAATTTCAGAGTGCATGAGCCAGGAGTAACCCCTGTGCATTGCCGGGTGTGACCCAAAAAGCAATAAAATAAAAAAAGGTTTTGGCCCACAGCCTGCAGTGCCCAGGGCTTCCTCCTTGGCCAGGCTTGGGAGACCATGCCTGGGAGGGAACCAAGGTCGACCTCCTGCAAGGCAAGCACCCTGCTGCTCTACCGTCTCTAGAGCCCCTACTTCCCCTTTTTCTGAATTATACAAGAAAACTCTACAGGAAAAAAGTCTTGGGGGGCTTTTCTTCCAGTTAGCCAGCTCCTCTTAAGGTGCAGCCCTTCAGGGTATGACTATGAACTGTGCCTTCTCTCCCACAGTCTAAAATCCTCCTGCAGGGGGGTCCTGCAGAAACGTCAGACTCCAGTCATCAGAATTTCTGGAGGTTCTGTCCTTACTCCCCCGCGGGCAAGGTGGTCCCCCACACACCCACCTCCCTCCTCTCCCCTCCCACACCTGGCTTCGGACTGAGATCCGCTCCCCAGTGACCATTCTCATTTAAAGACCTAGACCCGGGCGGTGTGATGGGGGCGTTTCCCGCCGGCACCCGCATCCCCGCGCCCCTCGCTCCCTTCCCTTTGAGATCCCCAAATATCCCGCACACGCCGCCTCTGCCAGTGTGGCAGCAGTGACGGTCGCCCGAGGAGGCGCAGGTGGCGGCCCCCTTGGCTAACCCGGGCGCTGGCCAGGTGGAGGTCGAGGCCCCCTCCCGCCTGGCACCCCCCGGCTCCCGAGGCCCCCGGAACGGCGGGGGCGGCGGCGGCTCTTTGTCTACCTGCTCTGGGCGTTAAAGAGCCCGCTCGCAGCCTGCTTCGCCGGGGCGCGGGCCCGGCGGCGGCGCGGGGGAAATGGGGCTCTGTCGCTTTAAGGACAGCTGGAGCCGTAAGTGCGAGCCGGGGCGGCGGGGAGAAAAGGGAGCCCGGGCCGCGGGGCTGGGCGGCTGGCCCTCCGCGTGGCCGGCTCCGCAGGACGCTGGGGCTGCGCCGGGCGCAGGGCCGAGGCGGCCCGGAGGGGGCGCGCGGTGCCCACCCGGCGTCTGGCCGCGTGAGCCGGGGAAGATGCTTCACCTGCCCCTGCCCAGGTCGGCGAGGACCGTGAAGGTGCCCCGCAGGTAAGCTCGGGCCGCCCCGGGACGCGCTGCCCAGCCTCGCCCGCGGCCGCCGGGCGCGTCTTGGCGGGAAGGAGCCCTCCTGGCTCCCGGCTCCCGGCTCCCGGCCCCGACGGGGGACGCGACTGCGCTGGGCGGCTTCGGGGGCTCGAGGGGGTGTGCCGGGACGGAGGAAAGGAGCTCGGACTCCCAGACACTGGACCCAGGCCGAGCCGGGGGCACAACTTGGTTGAACTTGCGTGGGGGGCTGCTGCAGTGCGGTGGAGTGGGGGACCCCGTGGAGAGCGGGAGGAGGGGGGCATCCCAGCCTCACCCCGAACTCCTCCCCCACCCTGTCCTCCCTCCCCCCGTGAGGGTGAGCCCGCGGGTGGCTGTCCTGGGATTTGGAGGGTGCTGAGCCTGGTGGTTTTGATGGAGGGCTCGGGGCTTGGGGGGGAGGAGGGGTCCTCAAGCTGTCCCGTGCAGGCAGCGCCGTGGGATAAGGGGCTGCTGCTCGAGGCTCCTTCATCCTGGGGAAGTGAGCGTGGCCACAGCCTGTCCTGGACCCCCCAGCCCCAACTTGGAAACTGCGCTCCCCAGAGAGGATTAGGAAATTCCAGAGCCCTGAGAAAGGGCTGATGTGGTCTGTTTTTTTTTTTTTTTTTCTGGAAGGTTCCCTCCCCAAGATGCACCCTCCCACCTCCAAGCCTTTCCCTACCCCCATCACCCCTCCCCTCCCCTGTGGGGGTTTGGAGGGGCACCTGGATGCCTGCTGCTCTGATCTCTGCACCCCCAGCCCTCACGGCCTTGAGTGCCTAGAGTCCAGACTTGCTCCACGAGGCACTCCTCTGCCCGCTGCTCAAGGCCTGGCCAGGTCAAGGCACCCTCGGCCGCCGTGGTTTCTCCATGGTGGACACTAGCCACCCCTTAGAAGACAGATCCTCCTGGCCCCAGACCTCGTGTCCCACACCAAGTCACTTTGGAAAGGGACTTGGGTTTCTTTGCTAGTGTGACCCATGGGGGTGGGGTGGAGTGTCCTCCTTGCCCTTTCATAAACAGAGAGGACCCCACCCACCCCCACCCTCACCCCCCAGTGCGCACAGGGAGTGCCCTGGCTAAGAGGGAGTGTCCAGCAAAGTCTTTGCCTCGCGCTGCCTTCCCAGCCCGGGAAGATGGAGCGATGCTCTGACTCCAGCACCCGTGGCCCCTTCCTTTCCGCACCACATACTTTCCTAAGCCACCCCAACTTTTCTTTTGATATTTTCCCTGCCCCCTCCAGAGCTGCCTCCAGCCCCGCCCCACCCCTGGGTCCTGGGCTTTGTAAGGTGAGCTAACATCCCTTCCTGGGGCCTTAGACTTCGGGCAGGTGTGCCAGGGCGGGGCCTGTTGGGGAGCCCCGGGAGAGGAGCAGGTCAGGTTACACCTCCGGGGCCTGCCGCCTCTGGGTGGGGCTGGGTGGGCCTTCGGTTTCCGCCCCAGCCCCAGGCCCATTGTTGCTGGCAGAAAAGGGGAGAGGATGTTGTAAAGCGAGGTCAGCCCTCAATCGCCAGAAGTCAGATATAAAATTTAACTGCTCTGGACCCGCTCCACAAAGCCAGAGCTTAGTTCCAGCCTTTGCTCTGGGGACAGTTCAGTGCTGTCCCTGTTAGGGACTTTTGATTGAGGCCAAAAGGGATCAAAGGGACGCTTTCACTGGCGGCTCTGAAGGAGGCAGAGGGAGGGTCTGAGGGTAGCAGGGTGAATGGCTCAATGGGCCTCAGATATCTCCCTGAGCAGTTTTTGATGAACTGAGCTCTCAGCCCCGGGCCCGTGGGCCCCTTTACCCCCTGTTGCCTGGAGCCTTTGCCCAGCTGCCTGGCCAGAGGGCACCCACGATGGGAGAGTTGGCTCCCCAGTGGCATGCTTGCACATACCAAGTGCCCGCTCTCCTTTCTCCTGGCCCAGAGGAAGGCACCATCCTTTAGTGCCTTCCAGCAGAAAACCTTTCGTATTCACTCAGCAAGGGCAGAATCCCCCACCCCGGGATGCCTGCTTGCTGGGGGGAATGGGGCTGCCTCGGAACCCACCCGGGAGGACAGGATGATGTTCTCGACCACTGCTTGGAGAGTCTTGGCATCAGCAGCCGGAAGTGAGGGGCTGTGAGGCCTCTGCCAAGGTCTCGTTGGCCTGGAACCTTGAGGAGGGCGTGGTGGGAAGAACATTGGACTTAGAGGCAGGCCTTGTCCTGGAACCTGGCTCCACTTTTTTTTTTTTTTTTTTTTTTTTTTTTGCTTTTTGGGTCACACCCGGCGATGCACAGGGGTTACTCCTGGCTCTGCACTCCAGAACCACTCCTGGCAGTGCTCAGGGGACCATACGGGATGCTGGGGATCGAACCCAGGTCGGCCGCATGCAAGGCAAATGCCCTTCTCACTTCTAATTAGCTGTATTGCTTAGCCTTCAGCCTCAGATTCTGTGTCTGTAGAATGGGCATAACTTCTGCCCTGCTCACCTTCCTGGCATGCAGTAATGACAGGGAGATAAGCTGTGCTCTGTGCTCTGAGGTCTGCCTTCATTCTTGCAGAACAAAAATCTCCCTGGCATTCCCCAGGGCTTTTTCCACACTCGGCCTCCATCCCGTCTCTGCCGCCAGGGTGCAAGTGAGGGTCCTTCTCAGTACGGATGGCTCAGACAGCTTCCCAGTTTAGAATATATATATATTTTTTTGTGGGCCAGAAAGCAATTACAATGAACAAGGTATTTGCCTTGTTCTCAGTTAACCCGAGTTCAGTCCCTGGCATCCTAAATGGTCTCCCAAACCCTGCCAGGAGTGATCCCTGAGCACAGAGCCAAGAGTAAGCTCTGAGCGTGGACCCAAAACCGAATAGACCAAATAAAGAAATAAATAAAAAAGAAGAAGAATCTGTCTCTGGGTTGGAGCCATGGTACAGCAGGTAGGGCTCTTGCCTTGCACGCAGGCAAACCGGGTTTGATTCCCAGCATCCGATATGGTCAGTCCCTTGAGCATCACCAGGACTAATTCCTGAGTGCAAAGCCAGGAGTTAACCCTGAGCACCACCCGGTGTGGCCCAAAAATATTTTAAAAAGAAAGAAAGAAAGAATCTGTCTCTGATATCCTTTAAATTCCTTTAGAAAGAAAAGTCCCCGCTTCCTTCTGTTGTTCTCCCGATGTTCAGAGCCACACATGCCTGCACGTTTTGGGGATCCTAACAGCAGAGCCACTGGGATCGCAGTCAGGCGTGTGGGGTGAGGCATGGAGCAGCCTTACCAGCCTGAAACATGTGCAGCAGGCTGGGCCCCCCAAGTTTTCCCTGGGCCCCTTCACTTAGATTCTTAATTGCCCATCTTCAGATTTCTTGTCAATTCAAATTTTATGCAAATTAGGATGGCATATTCATAAATCCCATTCTGTGGCAATTTGCATTAAATTATACCACTTTAAAAAATCTTAATCACTCTTAAAAGCCCTTATTTATTCATTCTTTACTATGTGATAACTTCATGTCAGCCACTGTTCCGGGTGCCTGGAAGACAGCTGAGCCCTAAGACTCTGACATGTGCCCTTTCCTTTCCTCCTTCCCCTCTCTCTGTGGTGGTTGGGATGGCCAAGGGTCACCCTGGAAATCGTGTACTTGGTTGTGACAAGTCGGAAAGGTGGCTCGAACTCGCAACATCATGCCCCCAGGTACCGGGTACTGGGTTCTGGGTGTTTAACTGTGTTGCTCCCAGTGAGTGACTCTGAAAGACAGAAGGTGTGATCAGCCCCCTTGTCTCTACTTGGGCCCCGTGTTTCGGAAGTCCCAGCTAGCAAGAGGCTGTGGGAGAATCTGATCCCAGTGCTGGCTGGCTCTGAGCCGATTCTGCAGTAGCCCTGTTGCCGTGCGGAGGAGCTTGGTGCTTTTTGTCTGAGGTTGCTGAGGCTCCTCACGGGGGTCTGGTGGATGTTTTCTATGAGAAATAGCTGCATGGGCTGGAGTGATAGCACAGCGGCTAGGGCACTTGCCTTGCACGCAGCTGACCTGGGTTCTATACCCAGCATCCCTTATGGTCCCCTGAGCACTGTCAGGAGTAATTCCTGAATGCAGAGTAACCCCTGTGCATCACTGGGGTTAAAAAAATAATAATAATAATAATAAAGAAATAATTGCAAATGAGGTTCTCCAACAGCCCAGGAAGCTGTTTTCCAACGGATCTGTTCATCTTTTTTCTATTTCCCCACAATGATTCATTATGGGGTGCTTGCTCTGTTGAATCCCAGGTTCCTTGGTGCCCAGGTACCCAGATGTGATTTAATAGCAGTCTTTTGATGGCGACAACAAATAGAACAACGGATATCCAAATCAGGGCTGTTATCGAGGCTTGGAGAACAGTACGATAGGATAATCCTAATTTATCCTTGTCTCACTTAGAGCTCTCTAGATAGAGTCAAATTATGTCTCCTAACATAGGACCACATCCCAGAATAGAAGCAGCGTGCTCATTCTCCGGCATTTATTAATTGCCTGCCATGTGCCAAGAATGGTGCTGAGCTCCACAAAGGATCACAAGACTCCATTGTCGTCAAATTAACTTGTAACAGAAATGGAGGTTGACTCCTGACCCAGAAACACCGGCAGAAGGAAGCAATCTCTCGGAAGGCTAAAGTTCAGGGCAGAGAGCACTGGTTAGGGAAGCCATGCCGTGGCTTCATCAGGAAGGTGTCAATCCATGAAAGATAAAAGAGGATTCAGAAAGGAAGATGGTTTTCAGGTGTGAAGGACGAGGGAGGGAGTGGGTCCTGGGCCCCAAGATGTATCTTGACGAGAATTCATGGGGTGGTGAGCTGGAAGGGTAATGTGTGAAAGGAAAAAACAAAACAAAAATCTGGAACAGGCTGGGACATGGCTCGGTGGCAGCTCATGCTGCGTGTTGTGAGGCCCTAAGTTTAAGCCTGTTTTAAAAAAAAAAAATCAGCTGCCCCAAGCCTGAAACATTAGCACAACCCGCTCTGTCATTTGCTGTCTGCTAGTTGCACGGGGCACTCAGCTGTGCTGGAGTCGGGGCTAGAGGCCATTTCTAGAGGTCCTGAGTCTGTGAGTCTGGTCCGTGCCTAGCCCCGTATCCCGACAACGCCTAGTCCTGTGCTTGCCCCTGATTCTCGTAGCTTGTGTGTGTGTGTGTGTGTGTGTGTGTGTGTGTGAGAGAGAGAGAGAGAGAGAGAGAGAGAGAGAGAGGACAGAGACAGACAGAGACAGAAAGAGACAGAGACAGAAAATGCTTTGAACATTTTCCTGTGGCTTATCTCAGATCCTTCTATAAGACTATTCTAGATTTGATCCTGGTGACCTGTTCACTGTGTGATTTGTTTCTTTGTTTGGGGACTACACCTGGTGGTACTCAGGGGCTACTCCTGGCTCTGTGCTCCAAGGTTGTTTCTGGCCGTGCTTGGGGGACACGGCACTGCTGACAGTGGAACCCGAGTCTCCTGCAGCCACAGCCTGCGCCAGTCCACTGAGCTGTCTCCCCAACACAGTTGTGTGACTTACAAGATGAGTTTTAAAACAGAAATAGTATGTCTGCCAGTGGGTGGAATTCTGTTTCCGAGATCCTCAAAGAAACCCGGTGTTTGGGATGGTTCCCGGGTGTTCCAGGCCTCTCGATTGAGGCAGTAGCAGGGTCCAGTGGTCCACAGCCGGGACCTCCATTCATTCATTCATTCATTCATTCATTCATTCATTCATTCATTCATTCATTCCCTCTGACATGCAGTTGATCAGCAGCATCTGCCCCCTTCATTGGAGCCTGGAAATGGGTGTCTCTTGTCTTTCAGCTCCCTAATGAAATCCCTTGGTGACATTAGGATATATGCTATTTCTGGAAGCTTCTGCTGTTCCTTCCTATACATATAATCTGTTCCTATAATTTGTAGTTTCTCTACATTTAGCTTTGTCTCAAAACATCCTTTTTTTTTTCTTTTTTGGGTCACACCCGGCGATGCACAGGGGTTACTCCTGGCTCTGTGCTCAGGAATTACTCCTGGCGGTGCTCAGGGGACCATATGGAATGCTGGGAATCAAACCCAGGTCGGCCGCGTGCAAGGCAAACGCCCTACCCGCTGTGCTATTGCTCCAGCCCTCGAAACATCCTTGTCATTTTCCAGGCCCCGGGTGCACGGGCCCCGAGCCCCATACTCACTGCTGTCCAGTGCTTGTCCTCGGGTCTTCCTTTGATGCAGAGCTCCCTGGCGGCACCTCAGGAGGAGGAGAGCCTCTCATAGATGGGGTTTGTGTTCAGCAAGCTTTGCAGCATCTTGTACCTCCCGTTGACTGAGCTGCGGGGAGGGCTGTGGTTATAAGTACCCTGAAAAGCTGCTTGCCCGAAAGGCAGCTCCCCTACTCATCTTGGTGCTTATCGTGCGTTTCAGAAGTGTCACCTCTGAACCCTAATGAGCAGCATCCTCATGGTGTGCTGGCTATTCATTTCCTTTGTCCATTAGCGAGGTCCCCACCCCTCCCCCATTTCTGCCTCCTGTGGCATAATAACCAGTTTGCTCCTGTAGTTTACAGAAATTGCTCTCCTGCGCTATGGAGGCATCTCGTGCTTCCCATTATTTTCCAAGGAGTTTTCTTTTTTAGAATACCCCTGTGGAAAGCTTGGCAGAGCTGTGGTCCCAGGCGATCTGTGTGGGGAGGGGTGATGAGAAAGGGACCCGAAATCTGGACTGCTAACTGCTGCCCCTCAGCGACCTTAGCAACCTCAGCGGGCATCTGGAGGGCCTGGATCTGCTACTTGGAACCCCGGGGCGTTTGGACAATCCAATCCTCTGCTAGCCTCCAGGAGGGAGGAGGAAGTCATTGCTTACTCATGCGTGGCTGCTCCAGCTTGTCCCGAACTCTGAGAAATTCATTCTGACCATTTGCACAGAGCTGTGCATTGTGAACGCACCTTTGATCCCCAGAGAATCCCAAAAATCTGTCCAAAGCCCGGCTGTGCCGGGGCTTTTTCCTGCACCTGTAAGAGCCCTCCCCCCCCCCCCAAGAAGTTCAGTCTTTGTGGGGGTCGGTGTCTGAATTGCACCTAAGCCTGCCTGGCAAACTGCTGGTGTGCACGTTCATACTCACTGCGGCTCTCATGAGGCTGAACTAGGACCCAGAGCAATTCTACCCATGAATGATGCCGTCCAAGCGAAACAAGGCTGGTGAGATGATGTGAGAGCATGAATTCAGAAATAGCCAGCATTTTTACTGCTCTAGCATCACTTATTTAATCCCCACTTCTGGTGTTTACATTTAGCCATGAAATCTGTGGTGCGGTGGGTTAGAAATCCTGGGAAGAGCAGGGCTGGGCAGAAGTGGTGCTGGGACGGTGTTCCCAAGAAGTGGTGAGGGTCGTCAGCCTTGTGAACTTCACTTTCAGCTCAGCTGCAGCCCAGAACTTTCCCCTGCCCTCACAGGGCGCTGCCGCCAGCTCCGTGCCTGTGCCCTTCTCCCAGCACCGCAGTGAGTGCTTGTCAAGAGTCATTTGTTCCCAAACCCATTTATGCCCCGGTGCCATCAGGTGATTACCTACGTTGAAATGTAAGTGTCAAAAGAAAATCGTTTCTGTTAAAACTGTTTTATTGGGCTGGAGGAATAGCACAGAGACCTGGTCTGCAAAGCTCTCCACCTAACTTCTAAGCCCCAAAATCTGGTGCCCCCACCCAGAGCCCCTGGCACAAAACACAACAGCCAAAACAACAACAAAAACTTCATTAGTGTCAGATTTTCGAAGCTGGAAAGGCAAGATTTGCCAGGAAATCTTGTTGTGTTAGGTGTAGGGCAGGAAAGTTAAGGGGAGATTAGACAACTCTGGAAGAAGTTTGCTCCTAGAGTGTTTTCTGCTGTGGAAACTTGGCTGCGCTTGCAGAGAGAGAGCTCGCTGCCCGTGCTGATGCCCGGGATCTGGGTGGGTGCAGAGCGGAGTTGGCAAAGCCATTGCTGGAGACGCCCCTCTAGTCCTAGGGCCACGGGCAGCCCTGTCCTCTGCTGAGACCAGAACTCCCAGCCTGGGACAGAGGTGGCAGGGCTCACACCTGGGGAAAAGTCCTTGGAGCCTGGGCCACTTGCACGTTGGTGACAGGGGAGAAATAATTGAGCTCGTGCTGCCCCTGGTTGGAGGGCAGGGCAAGTGGGCCCCAAACTTTCTCCCTTGATTTCAGCCAAGGCTACTCTGAACACTGGGCTGCAAGTGGTAGTAGGACGTGTTCCTCCTCATTTATTTATTTATTTATTTATTTATTTATTTGCTTTTTGGGTCATACCCAGCGATAGCGATGCTCAGGGGTTACTCCTGGCTTTGCACTCAGGAATTTCTCCTGGCAGTGCTTGGAGGACCATATGGGATGCCGGGGATCGAACCCGGGTCGGCTGCGTGCGAGGCAAACGCCCTACCCACTGTGCTATCGCTCCGGCCCCTCCTCCTCTTTTAAAAAGAGTTGGCCCCGGGCTGGAGCGACAGCAGAGCAGGTGGGGTGCTTGCCTTGCCTGCGGCCAATGCAGGTTCAATCCCTGGCTTCCCAGATGGTCCTCCGAGCATGCCAGGAGTGATTCCTGAATGCAGAGCCAGGAGTAACCCATGAGCATCTCCCGGTGTGGCCCCAAACAAAACAAATTAAAAGCTAAAAGTATAAAAGGGGGAGGGGTGCTAGAGATGGCTCAAAGGCCTAGTTTGCTTCCCCACCCCCAGTAGCGAGCTTAGAGTAGCCCCTGTAGATGTGGCCCTCAAACCAATAAATAAACGGAAGAAAAAGCTTGCAGACTCCAAGATGAGGCCTTCTGTGTCTCTCTCCAAAACTGCGAGGTTTGACCGCGCCATCTCCTCTCTCTGGATGTGAGATGCCTTTGGCTCCCACCACAGAGCTTATTCTGTCTGCTCATTCGCAGTTGCCTTGGAGTGATAATGAATAGTATCGCTATCATTTTATATTTATTCAAAACCAACACTTGGACAGCGCCAGAGGATTGTGGGACACCACCCCCTAGGGACTCTGTTCTTTCCCCCCTCGGAAGGGCAAGCAGGACCGGGCATGGCTTCGGGAGAGCAGAGGTGGGAGGGCCAGGCTGAGTGTCCAGGAGCCCTGTAAGCTGACGAGAGGCTGCATGTCTACCCCGCACCGGAGCACAAGGGGAAGGAAGAGCCCGGTGTTTTCTGTGCCTGGCTGTTGCCCGAAGGCATCACCCTCACAGATAAAGCCAGTTTGATTTCGATGAACTTTCTCTTCTTTTAATTTCAGCCTTCCTTTTGACTTCTGACGGATTATACCCAAAGCCCCAGACTGTTCAAAAAGCTTCAGAACAGAGATTTCAACTCAGAGATTTGAACAGAGTTGCCCAAGAAAGGCATGTTAATACCAAAAGTCATCTCTAGCCAGTCATTTCCTGTGCTTTCAGAGTTGTTATTTTTCCCTCCTCAGATAGGTATCTGTAGATAATGAAAACTCCCTCTCCACCTGGGGGAAGGGATGTGGCTGAAGGCATTTTGAGGGAAGTATAAGGAAAAGGGGTGTGTGGGGGGGGGTTGTGTGTGTGGGTGTGTATAGGTGTGGTGTGAATACTGGCGAGAGAGCATAACAGTCCAGAACACATGCTTTGCGTGCAGGAGGCCCGGTTTGAACCCCAGCACCACGCGGTACCCCTAATACCCTGAGCAGGGAGGCAGCAGTAACAGTTGCACCAAGAAAGAGTTGCACATCATGTTTTCTTTCTTGCTTGTTGCTTTGGTTTGGGTTTGGGGCCACACTCAGCTGTGCTTAGGCATCACTCCCTGCGGTGCTCAGGACCAAGCCCAGATCCATGGCTTACAGGGCAAACGCTTCATCCACGGCACTATCTCTCCGGCCCTAAGCACCTCCTTTCTCGCCAGCCAATAGTGGAGCAATCTGTTTGGTCTCCAGCCACACTTAGTGATGCCCGGGACGGCTCTCGGCGCGGTGTGCCAGGGTCTGGCCGTGCTCAGAGGCCCCTTTCTTACTGGTGTGGAACCGAGCGGTCTCCTATCCGGAACATGGGCTTCAACCCGCCGGGCCCTCTCCCGGCCCCTTGGAGTGAGCTTTGATCCTGAAGTCAAAGGCTGGAATCTGTTACTGACTTTGCCACTCGTTCGTTCTGGTCTCCAAGGCAGATATTGGAGCTTTCGTTGCTCCTTGTTAGGTGAAGGAGGAAGGCAGCTGCCTCTGAGAACCGCAGTGTGAGCCTGGGCAGGTTTGGAGAGGGTGCGAGGGCCTGGGAGGGAAGGGACTCCGAGAAGGGCTTAGCGAGAAGGGCTCAGCCGGGTGTGGAATATTTAAAACAAAACCAAAAAACCCTGGTGTTTGTGTTTGCAAAGCACTCCCGGCTCCACCGCAGGCTTCTGTGGAAGCTGGGGGGCAGCTGCCTTGCAGAGATGTTTGGTCTGGCTGGCATTGAGGACTCGCAGTCTTTTCACCCCCTGTTAGTCAGCCCTCCTCCCCAAGTGGGTGGAATGTCACTCATGCCCGCAGCACCGAGTAGCAGAATGGCTCTTACCTTGCCCGCACACCTGCGTGCCACAGTCTCTGGAATAAGATCTTTCCTTCATCCACTTACCACTCAAGACTTAAGATTCTTTTTCTTCGCCTGGGGTTTTTTTTTGTTCCGAGCTTTGTCAGTGGCAGGGTATGGACTTACTCTCACCGGCAGCCACCGAAATGAGGGTCTTTCATGATACATTAGCTGGGTTTTCACTCTCAGGCCGACCTCTGACCCCCAGCCACAATGAGGTATTCGGCTGTCCTGTTCTCTGAGGTGAAAGCCTTCAGAGACAAAGACATTTCCCTGAGAGGAAGCAGCCTGTGAAGGACTCCGGGCAGTTAGTTCATTTGGAAATGGAGATGAAGGCCAGAGGGCTGGAAAATTTATGCCCCCTCCCCCCACCCCCAGGCCTGATCACTGATTCTCCCAACTCCCCACCCACCCCCACGTTGAGGGGTGTGTGTGTGTGTGTGTGTGTGTGTGTGTGTGTGTGTGTGTGTGTGTGTGTGATCACTAATTCTCCCAACTCCCCACTCCTACGATGAGGGGTGTGTGTGTGTGTGTGTGTGTGTGATCACTAATTCTCCCAACTCCCCACTCCTACGATGAGGGGTGTGTGTGTGTGTGTGTGTGTGTGTGTGTGTGTGTGTGTATGTGTGTGTGTGTGATCACTGATTTTCCCAACTCCCCACCCCTATGGTGAGGGGTGTGTGTGTGTGTGAGAGAGAGAGAGACAGAGAGAGACAGAGAGAGACAGAGACAGAGAGACAGAGAGAGAGAGACAGAGACAGAGACAGAGACAGAGAGAGAGAGAGAGAGAGAGAGCACTCAATTGTCCTTAAGACCTAGATGATAGGGACGCAGACTCCATCATGCTAGGCCTGGCGTGAGAGAAGAGCAGTAAGCAATAAGAAGGGGTGTTGGGAGCTGGGGCAGACTTCAAAATCAGGGCTTCTGGGCCTTGGAGAGCACTGCCTTTGAAATCCTACCCGAGAGCTGGAGAGAGTGTACAGATAGAGGGCACTTACCTTGCACATTGCCAACCCGAGTCCTATTCCCGGCACCCCATAAGGTCCCTGGAGCACAGAGCCAGGAGTAAGCTCTGAGCACCACCAGATGTGACGACCCCCCCAAGAAAAAAAAAAAGAGAAAGAAGAAGAAAAATCCCTAACAGATGCCCTCACCCTTAGGTCTCTAAAATGTAAGCATTTGGGGGCTCTTTAGCAAGGAGGAAGGTGCCAGCACTACACAGTCCCGCCATCACCTTAGAGAAAGTGACAGATTGAAGCCGTGCCTCCTTTTCCCTCTTAATTGCTCTAGGAGGGCAGGAAAGATGCAGACGTGGGAACCAGCCTGGGCCATTTAATTGTAAGGTTGGTTGAGGAGAAGAGCAGGACCACAGTGAGGTCGGGGACTTGCAAGGTTTGGCCTGTACACAGTGCGTCCCTGCCACGGTGGCTGCCCCACTGTCTTTATGACGAGTGAGCTTTTTTTCCTTTCAATGACCTATACCTCACAGTGGCAGCTTGCACATTTTTCTCCCATGAAGCTTTATTTTTGGAGACCACTGTAATTGACATGTTGGGACCTACTATTAACGGCTAGTTTTCTGCTGTGATTGGAAATCTTTACATTAGGAAAGAATGTCTGGCTTCTTGCTTGGAGAAAAGAGGGCTGAAATGAGAGGGGACCTCATCGACTACCTCAGATCTGTCTGGGTTCTGAGAATGGGTAAGAAACCGGGGCCGGAGCTATAGTGCAGCAGGTAAGGTGCCTGCCTTGCACGCCACCAGCCCGGATTCGATCCCCCGCATTCCATGGCGTAGAGCCAGAGGTAATTGCTGAGCACCAGTGGGGATCGTACAGAAAAGAAAAGAAAAGGAAAAAGAAACTTTCATTTTTCTGCCCAGAAAAGGGGGGTTGTCTTCATCCTCCACAAATTGTCTTCCAAAACAAAAGATTCTGATGTGTCCAAGTAAAAGCTATAAGGGGAAGCAGGGATGATGCAAATCCCTCTAAAATTGTCTATGCAGAGCCCCTGCGGCTTCAGCACTGTAGGCCAGCCTGGAAGACAGACTAGACAGCTCTGTGTGGCGGAGTTCCCGAATGGAAAAAGCAGAGCGGTTGTGCCGTATTACATGTCAGCCCCTCACTGAGTCACTGGAGAGGCCCTGATTTAATCACAGCCCCCCATCTAACCTACACAAGGAAAGTTTGGTGACCTGATGTTTGACTGCTGTCTGGTATTAGCAAGTGGTTAGACTGGGGCTGGAGCAATAGTACAATGGGTAGGGCACATGCCTGGAATGCAGCTGACCCGGGTAATTCCTGGCACCCCGTAGGGTTTCCGGAGCCGTGCCAGGAGTGATCCCTGAGCACAGAGCCAGGAGTAAGGCTTGAGCACTTCAGAGTGTGGCCCCAAAACAAAAACAAAAAAGTAGTTACAGGTGCTCTAAGGCTATGCCTTTCCCCAGGTCTTTGTTAGAAAAAAGTCCTGGGTCATGTTTTTTTTTGGTTTTTTGGTTTTTTGTTTTTTTTTTTTGCTTTTTGGGTCACACCTGGCAATGCACAGGGGTTAGTCCTGGCTCTGCACTCAGGAATGACTCCTGGCAGTGCGCAGGGGACCATATGGGATGCTGGGAATCGAACCTGGGTCGGCCGCGTGCAAGGCAGACGCCCTACTTGCTAGCTATCGCTTCAGCCCCAGTCCTGGGTCATGTTTTTTTGTTTTTCCCATAGGTGGGTCACACCCATCTATGCTTAGGGGTTACTCCTGGCTCTGCACTCAGGAATTACTTCTGACCTTGCTGGGGGGAACCCCATGGGATGCCAGGGATCGAACCCAGTTCAGCCACATGCAAGGCAAATGCCCTATCCTCTGTTCTATTGCTCCAGCCCCTATGTCATGTTTTACCCGGACCACGCTTCTCTGGTGATACATACATTCAAAACGCACAACCCGAGTCTGACACTAAGGGTTTTGTGTTAGCCGGGGAAAGGTTTCCAGTTCCCAGGAAGCTCACATCCTGAGAAGTCAGACAGATTTACACACCAACAACTTCACGGCCAATTCTGTTCCATCTTGACATTTGGAAGCTCTTGTGAACAAACTGCTTGGGAGGCCTTTGCAGAAGCCACCGGGCCTTCACAAAGTGCTGGACTCCGTGGGGCAGGGGAATGTGTGGGATTATTGTGGCTGAACTAAAGATGGAGCAAATGAGCGTGTGTGACCCTCCCTGCCACAGGAATCCAAGGGGAAGGATTAAACTCTTTGCCCCAAATTGGTGTATTGCCCGTGTGATGGTAGGTCGGCATCCACGGAAGAGGCAAGTGAATCCATTAGAAGCTGGGACCAGATATTTTCAAGGAAAATATTTTGCATTTGTTGTTTTTCCGTATGGCCTTCTTTCTTGCCCCAGACACTGGTAGGATTTTCCATTGTGTCCATTCTAGGGAAAGTGTTTTGTTTGCTTGCTTTTGTTTGGGGACCACACCTGGCTGCACTCCAATCTTCCTCCTCTCTCTGCAATTAGGGCTCATTCCTGGCAGGAGTAAGAGACCATATGGGGTGCTGGGGATTAACTTGGACCAGCCGAGTACTATTGCATATGGGGGGCTGGGGGTTGAACCGGGAGAGCCCTGTGCTATTGCCCTGGCCCTGTAGGTAAAGTGTCTCAATATGACCCTTTGTTCATTCACTTAGCAAATAATGGTCGAGGGCCAGAGTGATAGTACAGCAGGTAAAGGCACTTGCCTTGAATGCAGCTGGTCAGATTCCATCAGCATCATGTATAGTCCCCAGAGCCCACCAGAGTGATTCCTGAGCACAGAGCCTGCTGTGGCCCCCAAACCAAGCCAAAACAAAAAGCACAAGTAATGGTTGAAATCCACGCAGTGTTAGACCCTTCCATTCTCTCTGCGCCTGCCCTGGAAAGTGCCTGGGCCTCTTACTTGTGAGGACAGAATTCTCAGGGTTGGGGAGAAGAGAATGAAGGACCAAGGCTCAGAGGGCAGGTAGAGGAAAAGGACAGTGTGGGTATCAGTCACAGGGCCAGGAAGCTGGCGCTGACGCTGACCCAGGATGGAAGTGCAAGATGGCATTCCGGTGCTTTCTCCTCGGGTTGGATCTATTCTCAGCACTCACAGAACTCAGGAAAATGCTTTTTTGAAGGGTCTAACCCAGAATTGGCCAAAAGAGATGCATAAGGGCATTAGTTGCATAAGGTACACAGGGACTTGCCTGTCATCTCATGCATATGCACTGCCACTATCTGAACCCTGACATTTTGTGGGCTTTACTTCCTAGGCCCCAGAGATTTCAGTTCTGGTCATTAGAGGGCTGCACTAATAGCCTCCACCCTTACTCCTGTCCCAGCAAACTCCCAGAGTCACCTCATTAGCATAACAAAAGGCACCTGCTCTGCAAACCTCCACAAATTCCTAGGTTTTTTTTTTTTTAATTGAACCACCATAATTTGCAAAGTTATTTATAGTTGAGTCTTTGGAAGAATAAATGTTCCAGCACTAATCTCATCACCAGTGTCAACTTTCCTCCACCCAATGTCTCCAGTTCCCCCCAACCTCAGCCTGCCTTCTTGACACTTAAAACAATTTTTTTTTTTCATTGAATCACAGTGAGATACACAGTTATACAGCTACAAGGTTGTTTGTGGTTGGGTTTCAGACATACAACACCTGTCTCTTCACCAGTGTACATTTCCCACCACTGGTGTTCCCAGCTTCCCTTCCACAGGCCCCCCTCCCCTGCGGCATATATATAAATCTCCATGTGGGAGCCATAGTACAGTGGGTAGTGCATTTGCCCTCGCACACAGCTGGCCTGGATTTGATCCTCTGCATCCCACATGGTCTGAGCCCTGCTAAAGGTGATCCCTGAGTACAGAGCCAGAGTAAGCCCTGAGCACTGATGGGTGTATGGGTGTGGCAGTGTGTGTGTGTGTGTGTGTGTGTGTGTGTGTGTGTGTTTGATCCTCTGCATCCCACATGGTCTGAGCCCTGCTAAGGGTGATCCCTGAGTACAGAGCCAGAGTAAGCCCTGAGCACTGATGGGTGTATGGGTGTGGCAGTGTGTGTGTGTGTGTGTGTGTGTGTGTGTGTGTGTGTGTGTTTGATCCTCTGCATCCCACATGGTCTGAGCCCTGCTAAGGGTGATCCCTGAGTACAGAGCCAGAGTAAGCCCTGAGCACTGATGGGTGTGGCAGTGTGTGTGTGTGTGTGTGTGTGTGTGTGTGTGTGTGTGTGTGTTTGATCCTCTGCATCCCACATGGTCCGAGCCCTGCTAAGGGTGATCCCTGAGTACAGAGCCAGAGTAAGCTCTGAGCACTGATGGGTGTGGCAGTGTGTGTGTGTGTGTGTGTGTGTGTGTGTGTGTGTGTGTGTGTGTTTGATCCTCTGCATCCCACATGGTCTGAGCCCTGCTAAGGGTGATCCCTGAGTACAGAGCCAGAGTAAGCTCTGAGCACTGATGGGTGTGGCTGTGTGGCTGTGTGTGTGTGTGTGTGTGTGTGTGTGTGTGTGTGTGTATGTGTGTAGCACCGCCTCTCAACAGCAGACAGAGGAGAGGGTGGGGCTGGCTGCCAGGGCCTGCTGCCGCCCGACACATTCTTTCCCTTCAGAGGTAGTGATGTAGGGATTGTGCGCCTATGAGGTGTCGCAGCTGCTGTACCAGCGCCCTTGGGTCCCGTGGCTGACGGGAGCTCAGCCCTAAGGGCTGAGAGAAGAGGCTTCTCAAAGGAAACCTGGTTTCTGTGGGTGCTAGGGAATAGCTCCATTAGGAAAATAGCTCCTCTTTTCTTGTTCTTTTTGGGTCACACCCAGCGGTGCTCAGGGGCCACTCCTGGCCTTGCACTCAGGAATTACTCCTGGCAGTGCTTGAGGGACCAGATGGGATGCCGGGGATCGAACCCTGGTCGGCCGCGTGCAAGGCGAACACCCCACCCGCTGTGCTATCGCTCCAGCCCAGGAAAATGGCTCCTCTTGAGCGTTACAGTGTTCCCAGAGCAGCCCGAGAACATGGAGGAAATGCACAAATATGGGTATCAGGCAGAGCCTAGGGAGAAGCACTTACAGCTTCATTTGTCATGTGTTTCCAGTTCATCTAGATTCTCGCACTACGATCGTACTCCCAAACATTAAACAAACCTAATCCCCTCCCTTAAGATAACAGTTTCTTTCTTAATTCTGGAATAAGGCATCTTTGTTTGTTTCTTTGTTTTAGTTTTGATTGGGGGCCACCTTGATGATGCTCAGAGGTTATTCCCTTTATGTACTCAGGAATTACTCCTGGTGGTGCTCGGGGGATCATGTGGGGTGTCAGGGATAGAAACTGGGTTGAGATAGCATGCAAGGCAAGTGCCCTACCCACTGTACATGAATGCTCCTTGCCTGCCTTCCGGCAGAATCCAGCATGGGAAGCTGTCAGAAAAATGGCATTTTACTGTACAAGGTTCCTGAGAAGCCTGCATAAACGCCCAGTTTAGTTTTGCTGTTTCGTGCCTACCCCTTATGTCCATTTTCTCCCTCATGACGGGAGTGTTTGGGGTACACGTGATGTTTAAACGTAGGGGGAGTAGTGCAAGTGAGGGGGCCCTGAGTTGGATCCCCCACACCACCTGCCGCCCCCATTGCTTCATCTTCAGATGGGGCCCTACGGAGCCCCAAGAATTGCCAGGCCCCTAAGCATCACTGGGGAAGGCCCATATAAAATACACCAAAAATAAATGCAAGGCGGGGCTGGAGAGATAGCACAGCGGGTAGGGCGTTTGCCTTGCACGCGGCCGACCCGGGTTCAAATCCCAGCATCCCATATGGTCCCCTGAGCACGGCCAGGGGTAATTCCTGAGTGCAGAGCCAGGAGTAACCACTGTGCATCGCCAGGTGTGACCCAAAAAGCAAAAAAAAATAAAAAAAAAAAAAAAAAAATAAATGCAAGGCTAGGCCTCTCAGAGAGACCCATCTATCTCTTAGTCTCTGTGGTCTCCTGCTTATGGGGGCCTTTCCCTGTCCTGACTTGTGGCACTTCCAGGAAAAAATGGAAGTCAGGGAGAACCCCAAACCAGGGATAATACCAGATGTATGGTAACTTGTTTTCAGGGTGACTGGTGATACTAAAAAAGAAAAATGGGATATTTATGTGAGTCAGCAGAAATCTGGCATCAAGAAAATAATGTGCAAAGCATATCCTACAGGGGGTTGGGGGGCTTGTGTTGCATGTGGCCAAACTGGGTTCAACCTGGACATCCCTTATAGTCCCCAAACTCCACCAGGAGTGACTCCTGAGCTTTGCCAGGTGAGGCCTCAAAACAAAACAAAAAGTTGCCTCTTAGGAGTTTTAAACACTCTTAGGGGTGTTTAAAAAACTTTACATTTGGGCCAGAGAGATTGTACAGTGGGTAGGGCACTCGCCTTGCTTGCAGCTGAACCTGGTTCAATCCCCGGAATCCCATATTGCCCCCTTACTCACCCCCACCCAGCACCACCAGGAATGATTCCTGAGTGCAAAGCCAGTAGTAACACCTGAGCATTGACTTGGTGTGCCTCTCCCCCACCCACCAAAAAATAAAATAAACAGAAAAGAAACATTACCTTTCCAGACTGTATTTGGCAGTAGAGAAATAGAGGCGCTGTTTTGACGTGAAACAAGCTGATAGACAGTAACAGAACGAGTGAATAAGAGCCAGATAGCTCCATGAACACCAGTCGAAAGGACCAGCATCTCTGTGTCAGCATCTCAGATACTCGTGGGTCCAGTATGAAGATCCGGAGTCACTTCCTTAAGTACCATTGACCAGTCTCTCCTGAAACAATGAGAGACTTTCTGTCTTCCAAAAAGCCACAGAGTGAGACTGCAGGTTACACGCACGTAGTGGCCTCACGCTTGTCTAACAATGTAGAGGTTGTGTTCAGACGGATGGATTGTACGTACCAGCTCGTTGAGCCAGAGCCCAGCTGCTGCCTGACCGTATGAACTTTCCAGAATGCAGCTCCCACTTTTACGTGGAGCGCTTTGCTAGGTGGGAATCTTGACAGTTGCATCCACATAGCTGAAGAAGTGTTCAAATCACAGCTGACCTGATCGATCCCCGGCACCTCATATGGTCGATCCCCTGAGACCTCCAAGAGTAAGCACAGAGCCAGGAGTAAGCCCTGAGCCCAGCCGAGAGTGGCCCCCAAACAAAACAAAAATGTTGAGTGATGAGGTGTGCCCTTTGAATTCTGCCACCTTCTCCCAGCTCTTGATGTAGGGATATCAGGGTGTCCACTGAATTAACTCCCCCAGTAACACATAAATGCCTCTTTCAGGTCTCAGGTTCTAATGCTTTGTGGACAGATTTTTTAAAAATGCAAACACCCATTGTCATCTGTTCTCCTATTCCAAGAGGAACATGGGTTTTGGAATTTGAAGGAGATGGGGTATAACAAAGGATTGCAGAGAATTTCGGGGAATGAAGAAATCTAACCCAAGATCAGAACTTCAAGGGGGTCCAATGAGGTAGTAAAAACTAAAAAAAAAAAAAACACCCCAAAAAACCCCCCTAAAAAACAGTATCATGTTTACCTTTTTTAAAGAAATATATGGGATCTGGAGCAGTAGCACAGTGGGTAGGGTGTTTGCCTTGCATGTGGCTGACTCGGGTTTGATTCCCAGCATCCCATTTGGTCCCCCAAGCACCGCCAGGAATAATTTCTGAGTGCAGAGCCAGGAGTAAGCCCTGTGTATCGCCGGGTGTGACCTAAAAAGCAAGCAAGCAAGCAAGCAATAAATAATAAATAAATAAAAAGTTTAAAATACATTATTCTAACCTGCCTGGGGGTACTTCTTCCCTGCTCTGTTGACAGGATGATTCTGTGTGTTTGTGTGTGGGGGGATCGGTGTGGGTCTGTGTGTGTCTCTGGGTCTCTGTAGGTCTCTCTGTTTGTGTATATGTGTCTGTATGTATCTGTACGTGTGTCTGTGTGTATGTGTCTGATGCAGTTTGTGAGGCACTGAGCATGTGGATTCAAGGGGAACGAACCTACCTTTGTTAGGAGTTGGCTTTACAAACGGAAAGCAAATCAGGAGAGGTTCCTGGGAAGCCCCGGGCTCAGTGACCTTCCCTTTAGTGCCTTGTGGAGTATCCGATGTCACCCACCTCCTGATTAGATTGCCTGAGGGCTCAGACCGCTGGATCTGAAGAGGCACTTGGGCCTCTAACCAGTATACTACAGTTAAATGTGCTGAGTGCCAGCAGACAGCCCAAAGAATTAGTCTAGCTCTGTCTCTTGCAGCTTTCAGGCTTGGACTTCATATTTGTTTCTGTTTTGCTGGCTCTCCTTTGAAACTTTCTTGTTTTGCTTTTCTTTGGTAGATTGAATGTGGATGGCATTAGGATAATTGCAGGCAGAAAGATTTGGGCTGTGTGTTCGCTCTTTATTATTTGTTTTGGTTTGGGGGCCACACCCAGCATTGCTCAAGGCTTGCTCCTGGCTCTGCACTCAGGAATCACTCTTGGTGTTGCTCAGGGGGACCATATGGGGTGCCAGGGATCAAACCCACAGGGCTGGAGTGATGGCACAGCGAGTAGTGTGTTTGCCTTGCATGCGGCCAACCCAGGTTCGATTCCCAGCATCCCATATGGTCTCCTGAGCACCGCCAGGGTGTGTATACACACACACACACACACACACATATATATATATATGTATATATATATAATAAAATTTTAAAATACATGATTCAGGGCTGGAGTGATAGCACAACGGGTAGGGCGTTTGCCTTGCACGCGGCCGACCCGGGTTCGAATTCCAACATTCCATATGGTTCCCCAAGCACCGCCAGGAGTAATTCCTGAGTGCATGAGCCAGGAGTAACCCCTGTGCATCGTGGGGTGTGACTCAAAAAGAAAAAAAAAAATAGATGATTCTAACCTGCCTGGGGGTACTTCTTCCCTTCTCTGTTGACAGGATGACAGTGTGTGTGTGTGTGTGTGTGTGTGTCTGTCTGTCTGTCTGTCTGTCTATCTGTCTGTCTGTCTGTGTGTGTGTATTATTTCTCCCACCCCTCACCCTCTATTTGAGCTAAGTTTTTGTCTGAATAATAAGGCTCAATGAACAGAAGAGAGAGTGAGTGGGAAATACTCAAGCCTGCTGGAAAGTAGACTTTTTATTTCATTGTATTGTGTTTTTGGTTTCAGGGACATACCAGGCAGTGCTCAGGGCTGACTCCTGGCTCTGTACGCAAAGGATCACTCCTGGTGGGCTCAG
Organism: Sorex araneus; assembly: GCF_027595985.1. NCBI lineage: Eukaryota > Metazoa > Chordata > Mammalia > Eulipotyphla > Soricidae > Sorex > Sorex araneus. The sequence goes on from NC_073308.1 coordinate 34,990,817, forward strand.
GGATGACTGGGGCTGAGGCCAGGTCTGCCGCATGATAGGAAAGGAAAGCACCCACCCCGCTACACTCCCTCCAACCCTAGACTTTTAATGAAGGAGAAAAGTGATCATGGAAGGTCAGAGTTCTGGAGAAGCGGGCTGAATATGATGCGCAGAAGTGACAGCAGAACGGAGAGCGCTGTGTGCTGGGGATGGCTCGGCCGGGTGTGCAGGGGGCGGGCAGCCCCATTCCGCAGGGAGAGGGGGCAGCTTACGAGCGTCGAGGTGTTTATTGCCAGCTCAGCATTTCACACCAGACTCTGGACTGACTCACTTGGCACGGCCAGAAATGGCTCGGCGCGGAGCTGTTACCGCTCCTTCTCTCTCCGCTGGAGGAGCAGGAACTTGGAGCCTGATCCGCCACTTTCTCGTCTCTTTTGATACTTGCTGTGTGCTCACCGGGCGGTTGGGGATCTGAAGATGAATGAGTGGCAGCTTGTGGCTCTCGGACGCTTTGATTGGGGGCCAGCATCCTAGCAGAGATCTGCCCAGGACATATGTACACCGGAGACTCCACCCACCTCTGCAGAGGAGAATTTGTGTTTTTAACTAAATAAGGCTCTTGCTTCTGTCAGCCCTGCATAAATCATTCTGCAGACAGGCTGCAAGCACATTTGAGTTCCTCCCATTTGCAGGCATTGCCTGATTCCAATAAAGGTTTGGCAGTGAGGTGCAAGTAATACTTATGTCCCCCCCTGCCCCATCCCTCCCCTCCCACCCACCAGTCCCCCCGACCCCAGATCAAAACTCACTTCGTAGTACTGCTAGTAGCGAGATCTTGTTGGACTTATGAACTAAACAGGTTAGATCAGAAAAGCATGAATATGGAATAAAAGTGGACATCTCAGAGGACATTCTTGGTCCAAACTTGCATTTTTGGTCCCGGACTTGTCAGCTGAGGAGTCACTGTTTCTTTTTCTAGGCCTTGAACCTGAGCCTTTCAGAATATTGGCAGTGATCTGAATTCAGGAATGCAAGTACCATGGTGTCATTTCCTTTCCTGTAGGGCTGTGGGATTCATGTGAGACCCCCAAGGCAGTGTCTCAGGAAGATTATAGATGAGAAGTGAAACAGTAAGAAAGAGCTTGTGATGGGACCAGAGCGATAGGACAGTGGGTAAGACTAAGGCATTTATTTGCCTTGCATGCAGCTCCATATGGTTCCCTGAGCACCACCAGGAGTAAGTAATTCCTGAGCACAAAGCCAGGATAGAGACCTGAGCATTGCTGGGTATGACTCAAAAACCTAAAAAAAAAAAAAGGAGCTTGTGAAATTTTACATAAATATCACTTCTATCCTTTTCCAAAAATCTGTCAAATGGCTTTTGGCTAGTACCATCCTGTCTTCCTGGGGCCTCCGTCAGGGCCACCCTCACAAAAACATGGAAACTCAAATTCAAGGTAATTTTTATTAATGATACCTTCATTTTGTAACTTTTTTATTTTTGTAAGAATTTTTAAGGCGTTTGCCTTGCATGCAGCTGACCCAGGTTCAATTCCTCCATCCTTCTCGGAGAGCCCGGCAAGCCACCAAGAGTTCCCACCTGCATGGCAAAGCCTGGCAAAGCTACCTGTGGCGTATTCGATATGCCAAAAACAAGTCTCACAATGGAAACGTTTCTGGTGCCTGGTCCAGCAATTTGATGAATAATGGGATGTCAGTGCTACAGTGTTTTTTACCCAACTGAGGAATCATTAATTGTGGGCCGTAGAGATAGTACATGGGTTAAAAGGCGCTTTGGCATGCCACTGACCTGGGTTCGATTCCTGGCATGGTCCCCTGAGCACGGAGCTAGAAGTACCCCCAGAGCGCTGCTGGGCAAGGCCTCTGAATAAGCAAACAAGACAAAACCCAAAAACCCAGATTATCGCCTCTTCACTCAGCTTTGCCAACATTCTGCTTCATCGGTGTCGAAATGCTGCTTACACTCAGGGAAGTGAGGCTCAGAGAAGTCAGCTCACTCAACTCGGGTTCCAGGGCGCTGTGAGGATGGACACGTCCATTCCCCCTTCCTGAGCCTCGTGTGTCCTGTTGGGTGACGTTGCTAGTGTCTCAGGGAATGAAAGAAACTCCCAGTCATCTTGCACTCTTGGAAGGATTTGAGTTTCCTCACATGGGAGCGTCTGACAAAGAGAGGAAGGTATTCTCATCCCTGCCTGTGAGAGGAAAGGCTGGGGGCCGGCAGAAAGGGAAATCTCTGAAATGAGAGAAAACTCAAACAAATCGTGGCCGCTGAGTCAGCATTTTCTGCACCCACAGTTGGTCCTCATTAAGGAGACTCCCCGTAACCGGCGCAGCTTTCGGGCCTTTCTCGGCTGCCGGCTTCGATGGTAGAGCCTTAACCCACACCTCAGAAACAGTCCCTGCCTCTTCCTCTTCAGGTGTCGCTTCTCTGTCTCTTGTTTACTAACCTGCCATTACCCTTTCCCACACTAAGAGCCTCGTAAAACAGATTGATAGCCCGAATACAGTCGCAGTCATTTATACTCACAGGCTGCTCTCGGTCCGGGATTCTCAGCGGGGATGCATAATTGGGTATCTTATCACTAGAGGTGCACCTGGAGAGCCCAGTTTTGTCACAAAAGATGGGATTTTCCCGGGATTATTTTCCTGCCAAGTCCACACGGGGATGATCATTCCTTCTGCTTTCTCAATGCTTTGATTTTTCTCAGTGGTCTCTTCTCCTGTACCTCAGGGATGGATTGGGGTGTTTTGGCTACATGTTTCTTGTTGACTTTAGGTTTCACTTTCATAAGCCTGAAGCATTTCCCTGGGGTTCTCAGGGTGTGGGTCTGCAAGTTCTCAGGATGGGGTTCTGGTCATCAAAGCCCACCTGTTAGGAAATCTCTGAACTGACAACGTGATTTGAGGGAAGTGATCCGTGTGCAAGTACTGAGCTGTAAGTAAAGAGTAAGGTCGTTATTGTCCCCTAATGGTTACAAGAGTTGGCATGACAGAATCTCCAGGCTGGCTGACTTAGGCATCGGAAGTGATTTTCCCACAGTTTGGAAGTTGCTATTGGGTTGGTTCCTAGTGAATGTTCTCTGGGTCTGCAGAGAGCTGCCTCCCCTGTTGTCCTTTCAAGACTTCTCTGTGCACACTATACACACACACACACACACACACACACACACACACACACACACACACACACACACACCGCTGTCCCATGGGATTAGAACCCCACCCGAATGACCTCATTGACCTTAATATCTCCCAAAAGGCCCTGTCTCCAAATATAGTCCAGGGGGTTCTTACTTCCAAATATGGATTTGGGGTGAGGAATTAAATACAAGTCCACCTGTAATAGTGGTCTCAGAAACTCTTAAATTTAGAATAAAACTCCCAGAATTTCAAAGATCATGTTTTGGAAGCAGGATCCTAAAGGGGCAAGATGATAATTTTTTTTAAATGTTTTTTAGGGGGCTGGTAAGATAGTACAACAAACGGGCAGAGCATTTGCCTCGAGTGTAGTAGATCCGGGTTTAATCCCTGGCATCCTATATGGTCCCCTGAGCTGTGCCAGAGTGAGAACAAAGCCATTAAGTAAACCTGAGCACCTCCAGGTATGGCCCATAAACAGGGGTGGGATGGGGTGAGAGGGGATGAGGTTTTCTAGGTCAGAGACACAATTGAGAATCTGAATCTGTCACGAGAGACCAGAAATGGCTCCTCTTGTGGGCCCACTTCTCCAGCCCAGACGAGAGCCCGATGCTGGAGGTCAGTCACTCTAAACACATTCTTGTGGTTTCTGAGATAGTTCCTGTGTCGGTTCATGCGTGGGGGATGAAACAGGATGAGGGCTTGCTTTGGTGGCACGGAGGTTCTGCGGGGTCTGAATCTGTGGACCAACTGCTGCTCTTGGACATCAGAGAATTGGAGTGGGCTGGGGCGGGCGGGAGGGGCCGTGTTCGGTGCTGACAGCGCCTTCGCTTCTATAAGGAAGATTTGGGTAGAACTCAGAAATGACAGAAGGGTCCCTGCAAGGAGTGAAGTTCACCTGGAGAGCTCCTTTCTTGCATGTGTGAGGCCCTGGGTTCAATGCCTGTCTCTGCCAAAAATCAATTTCCAGAAGGTTCTGTCTTTTCCATTATACCCAGCATTATCAGAAATAACAAAAGACCCTCTCCTAATGGTTTTAGGGTGACGTTTCACATTCTTGAAGACATAACAGGCCTCTGTTATCTATGCGAATCCTCCCAGAAGCCTCAGGGACCTCTGACCTCCCTGTAGAAGTTGCAAGCTGAGGGAGTTAAAAGGAAAAGGTAGCAGTGTACCTCGTGGTTTCAGTATCTAACGGAATAATCAAGGGATAGTGGGGACTTCAGGGCCTCCATTTCTTGACTCTGACTTCTGTTGGGTTTAGTTTTCAGGAAATCTTTTCATAATGTGTGGCGTTGTGAATCTTTGCGATCTTCCCAAGGGATATGAGTAAGAATTCATCATGGAGATGTTGCAATGATGCCCTAAATGATAGCCTCCCAATCTGGGGTGGTGACTGTTTTCTCTTCTTTCCTCAGCTGTGTTGTGTAACCAGCCTGTAGGAATGAAAATCTGAACTTGATGGGGCCATAGTTCATTCACAAAAGCAGCTTCAGCATCTGAGAGTTGAACCAATTCAGCAGACAGTTGTGTAGTTGTGTGACTCAAGCTGGAGTTTAGAAAGTAAACAAGTGACTGGACCCAGTGGGGTTTTGTCTTGTTTGTGGCCACACCTGGTGAAGCGCAGGGCTTACTCCTGACGCTGAGCTCGAGGATCACTCCTGGCAGTTCTCATGAGACCGTATGGGATGCTGGAGATCGCACCAGTTTGACCGCATGCAAGGCAAGCACCTTCCCCTCTGAGTTGCTGCACCTGCCCTGACACCATTGTTCTCGTACTGAGTGGGATGGGAATATGTGCTCATTGCCAGAGCATCAGGGGCTCAGGGGAATGTTCTGATTGTATACACCCATCCTCCAGGCTGTTCTTTCCTTCTTAGTGGTTTTACCCGTTGATTAAGACCTTAAGAGCTCAAGAAAACTTGCACTGTCGTCTTGTCTGTCCCCCCTCCCCACCCCCACTCTCTCTTTTGGGGAGGAGGTTGGGCCAAGGCTGGCAGCTCTCTATTTGGCTTGGCTTGGTTTGGTTTTGGTGATGAACTGCTGATGCTCAGGGCTTCTTCCTGGCTCTGAGCTCGGGAATCACTCCTGGCAGGCTCAGAAGATCATATGGGGTGCTGGGGATTGAACCCAGGTCAGCAGCTTGCTAGGCAAGCGCTTTCCAGTGTACTGTCGCTCCAGCCCCTTCAGGCTCTGTGCTCAGGGATCACTGCTAGGGACCTCACTGTTGGGAGTGCTAAGGCTCAAGCCCCTTCCCCACTGTGCTGTCTCCACCCCCCCCCCCACCTTAATGTCTCACTTGAGATTCTTCCTTTTCTCCCAGACCCAGGTGGTTCTGTTGGCCAGATCCACTGAGCTTGCTTCAACCCCTGCCAAACCACAGATCATAATGTAGGAGACCCTGCACCCTCTCTTGTTCTTGAGGTGCTTAGAGGCCACACAGGGTTTGGGTCAAGAGGGGTAACCGAGAATGTTGGTGGGACATGAGCAGAATGTTAGATTCTCTATGTGGCCATGATTCAGTTTTTAAACTTAACATCATAATATCGCCCAGTTTCTCTGCCATGTCTTTCCTGACCTTAGCCACCTGGATGAGCTGAGAGTTGTGGCTAATAATTCAATCTGCGTGCCACACTTGGTGCCATCACTTGGGGTTTTTCTGCAGCCCTAAACATTTTCAGCTCATGGATCAAATGTAACCACTGTGAACTCCAGCTACTCAGAAGGGACATCCTGTGTTACTGGGTAATTGGATTGACCAAAAGTAGCAGAGTATTTTCCAATTGACATGTGATTTTTAAAAAATTTTTCTACTTAGAAACAAGTCTAACCAGAGTAATTCATTAAATTGTGTCTTATTCAACCCAATATATCTAAAATATCATTTTAATATGTACTAAAAGAGTTATTGATGAAATTTGTTATGTTCTTCATACCGAGATATCGGAATGCAACACACACCTCAGTTTGAACTAGCCAGAGGTCAAGGACCCAGTGGGCACATATGACAGATAGCTGCTATATTTCACAGCTCTGGAGATTAGCACCTTGAAGGAAGCCAAATAACTCGGTTGTGTGGCAGTGAACAGAGTTGGAACAGCTCAGATACCTTCTTTCAGTAGCAACCCGAATCTCCATGGATGTTAGAGTGAATCTGAGGGGAATCTCAGGTGACTGTAAACCCAGTGCTTACCTCCAGAAGTGGACTTGGAGTATGTGGACTCGGAGGGACTGGAGCGATAGGATGGCTGGTACAGCACTTGCCTTGCATGCGCAAGGGACAGGGATAAGCCTGGAGTGCCACCAGGTGTGACCCCAAAATCAAAACAAACCAAAAATAAAGAATGAAAGGCATGAAGTAGTGGGAAGTCTCTCAGGGCTTTGGGTTGAGGAGAAGTTTAAAAGACTAGGGGTGGAGACAAGCTGTTGTTTTTCTCATTTGACTCAGTTTCTTCCTGAGAGTGGACATAAGTTGTAACCTGTTCACTTTTTTGTGGATTGTTTGGTTTGGTTTTTTGGTTTTTTTTTTGGCTTTTTGGGTCACACCTGGCGATGCTCAGGGATTACTCCTGGCTCTGCATCTCAGGAATTACTCCTGGCAATACTCGGGGGACCATATGGGATGCTGGGAATCGAACCCAGATCAGCCACGTGCAAGGCAAATGCCCTACCCGCTGTGCTATTACTCCAGCCAGCCCCGGTTTGGTTTGGTTTTGAGGCCCACACCGGTGGTGCTCTGGGGTTACTCCTGGTTCTGCACTTCTCCTGGCGGTGCTGGGGGAACCATATGTATGGCACCACACAGCCCCCTGGACACTTCTAGGAGTGACCGCTTGAGGAGGGGCCCTGTTTCAGCATTCAGGCTTAACGGCTGGGAAGCATGCTGTGCTGGAGAAGGGTCATTCCCTCCGGGGCCCTGCCCACAAGCCTGCCCACACCCTCGGCCATCCCTTCTTTGTGGAATGAGTGGACCTGAAATGTGGGGGACAGGCGTGGGAGAGGAGTCTGGAGGGGTGGTCAGTGCGAGCCAAGAGCTACGTTAGTGTTGGGGCCTTTCCCAGAGCGGCCGTGGCTGGCCTGCGCGGCCTTGTGTCCGCAGATACAGGCCCCACAGTGTTCCCGAGCTGGCCTCCTCACAGGCCTCCTTTCATCCCACAGAGGCCCCCGGGGCCCCGGGGTGTCCCTCCACCACGTGCATGCTAGGAGGGGGTGGAGAGCAAGAGGAGGACCCAGCGCTCGGGGGCATTTCAGGACTGAGCCCTCAGAGGGCGAGGCTGCCGCCCCACATAGCCCCTGCTGTCCCCAACCTCTGCACAGCCCCTGCTGTCCACACACACACACACACACACACACACACACACGCACACGCACACGCACACACACACACACACGCACACACACACACAGAGTCCCTGCTGTCCTCCCCTGCATAGCCCCTGCGGTCCCTACACACACACACACACACACACACACACACACACACACACACACAGTTCCTGCCGTCTGTGCCCCCTGCACAACCCTTGCGGTCCCCCCCACACAGCTCCTGATGCCCCCCACCTCACACAGCCCCTGTTGTGCTCCCTCATACACCTCTGCACAATCCCTGCTATCTACCTCACACACAGCCCTTACTATCCCCCCCACACACAGAGCCCCTCCTGTCCCCCCTGCATCGACCCTGCTGTCCATGCCTCCCCCTGCGTCCGGCAACCCCTGCTGCCCCTCCTCCAGGTTTCAGTGGGGAGACGTGGACCTCACCTAGGAGTGAGAACAAAGCAGGCATGGAGGGCTGCAAAGTGCTCATGGAGCTAAGTTCTGGGAAGGGGTGGACAGCGTGCCCTGCTGCTTTAATCCAGGGGACACGGCGGGAGTGGGGGACAGACCTCATGCCCCTTCTTGCCCATAAGCCCCCTTCCCGGTTCCCGGTGGCAGCGGGCAGACTGCTGAGAGACACCTCCCTCCCCCCCAGGTAGAACACACCGCATCCAAAGCCGAGCCTGTACCCAGGACTCAGAAAGCTGGGCAGGAGGGCGAGAGCCTCCTAACCTGAGCACTGCATGCGGGGGGAGCCCAGGTTCCATACCCAGCATCCCCTAGCCGCGCCGGGCGGGGCCCCCAAAACCAAAAGGTCAAAGAGGTAGAAATCAAGGGTGCTTCAGAAATGCAGCGGTGGGGTCTGGGCTCGCAAGCAAAGCCCTCTGCACCACACCTGGCTGGAAGCAGGCTTCCGTGGAGGTTTGGGGTGGGGGAACTCCTAGGCAGTGCTCAGGGCCCCAGGGATCCATTCCCGTGACACTTAGCCAGCCAAGCTGTTGGTTCAGTGCTCGCTCCACAGAGAATTCAAGTGTGTGTTCTGAGCCTTCCAGAAAGGTAAGGTTTCGGGATCCGGAGGTTGGAGAAAGGCAGCAGAGGTGGGGGAGGGCTTGTATTCCAGCTGTTATGTCCTGTTGCATGTGGGGTCTATGATGCTAAAACGAAATGTGGCGAGGGGCCAGAAAGATAGCACAGTGGGTAGGGCGCTTGCCTCACATGTGGCGGACCTCAGTTCAATCCCTGGCACCACCTATGGTCCCATCCCCCTATCCCCAGCACTGCCAGAGTGATCCCTCCCTGAGCACAGAGCCAGAAGGAAGCCCATGGCACTCCCCAATGTGACCCCCAAATCAAACAGACACACACACATACACACAGACACACAAATTAGCTAGGTGAGAAAGCCACTCACCTAGCAGGAATTTAGGGGTTACAGAGACTGGGAATGCCTGGGTGGAGAGAAAGGGCTGATATTTCTATTCATCTGTACCTCATAAGGGTCACAAAGTCTTAGTTCTGGATTTTGTTAGAAACTTCAGTTTCGCCTTTCTTTAAACCCTCTTACATACTTTGCCTGTTGGGCTGTGGAGTCCATTTCATTTGAACAGGCTTTTTCCTCCCTCTGGTTTTTGGGCCAACGCTGGCAGTGCTGGGGCGGGGGGGGGGGGGGCTGCTCCTGCCTCTGCACAGGGGTCCCTCCTGGCAGTGCTGGGAGGCCATATGCAGAGCTGAAGATGGAACCAGGCTCGACCACATACAGAACAAGCCAGTTACACACCCTCCTTGCCCGGGCTATCCTGTGGCCGTGAGTATCCATCTTTCTCCACCCTGCAGACAGTCATTTATTTTTGAATGCCCAGCAAACAGACACGCCTTGTAAATATTAGGGACCAGGAAGTTTGCCAAATTGGAACTGAATTTAACCCTTGTATATGTTTTTTTTTTAAATGCTATGGAAAGGTTTTATTATATATTTCATTACAGAATTAGAAAATTTCAAAAAATAATTATCTGGAACCACAAAGAAAGCGGGGGAGGGGGGAGCATAATCATAGTCCTCATTTGAAAAAAAAAAGCACTCTGGCCCACGATAGAATTTTTCCTCAGATTATGAAATTCAGCACTGTCTGCCTTCCAGTGATTATCATCATATCCATGGATTCTGAAGGTTTCGTAGTACTTTGACACAGTTACCTCCTTAAGATATTCCCAACTCATTTCTTCTTCAAGATTTCAGTCATCTCAGGAACTACCTTAAATAAATCCGTGACTATTCCATAATCTGCCACTTGCAAAAACTGGAGCTTCTGGGTCTTTGTCAATAGCCATAATTGTCCTACTGTCCTTCCTCCCAGCTAGATGCTGAATGGCTCCTCATATTCCTACATCAGCGTAGAGCTTGGTGCCACTGTTTCCACTGTTTGTCCATCTTGCGTTATCATTGCAAAGGCAGCATCACTGCAGCCCGAGAAGCACCAACTGCAGAGCCTGATGACAGGACTTGAATTCAGAGCCTGTTCCCACATCTGTGCCCTCTTAATCTTACGATGATAACCATGGATACGCTGGGACAGTAGGCTAGAGCGTGGGATTGATGACTCCAACAAGGGGAAGGTAATGAAGAATTTACAAGAGGAGCTAATAGAGAGTTAGCTAAAGGCTACACTTTGGGGTGATGCTGGTTGTTATTTGCTATGTGAAGGAAAGGGGAGCCTCTCAGGAAGGGGGTCGGTTGGGGGAATGGAAGGCTCCTGCAGCCCTCCATGAGAGGACTTTAAGTCCTGCGGCAGAGCAGGAGCGAGAGAAAGAGAGTATGGGAGGCAAGGGAAGAACAGTCAGGCCGGCGAGATAGTACAGCGTAGTAACGCGCTTGCTTTGCAAAGGGACAACTCTGGTTCAATCCTTCGCATCAAACACACATGGTCCCTGAGCCCGCCAGGACTGATCCTTCAGTGCAGAGCCAGGAGGAAGCCCTGAGCATCACCGGGTGTGTCCCCAAAACAAAAAATAAACAAACAAAAAAGGAGGAAAGACCATCACTTGAAACCTCCTGGGGAGGGCAGAAAAGACGATTGAAGATATACAAAAGTTTTCAACGGGGTGGCACCAAAAAAGTAGCAATACACTTGTCTTCAAAGTAGGAAATGAGAGGTTTCAGACTTGGGGAGAGGATTAAGGGCATGAGGTGATCCATGTAAATGGGAAAATAAATATCCTGCAAAGAAAATGCTTTAATATTTCTCTGTGACCTGTCCCCGCGTTCCAGAACAATCCCTGACCAGAGTCCTGTTTACTGTCTTGTTTGTAGGGGTTTTAATCTCTCATCTGCTTAGTCAGGCTCATTTCCTCTTCTCTTCTGAGGGTCGGTGAAAATGAAAAGTGTCATTGTTCTCAGAATAACCTCCCAGGACGGCGTTCACACCAGCTTTCATTTCCATCAGCTGCCTGGTCAAGATTGTTGTTCTGATTTATAAATAGATTAAATCACAAAAGACGGCTCTGGTCTCTTGAGTCTTTCCCTCACGTCCCCGTGCCTTCAGACAGAGCTGCTCGCTACCCTGCCTTCCTGTCTCCTCCCGAGATCTATGTAAGGAAATTTTCTTTGCTTTTTTTTTTTTTTTGGCATGGTGGCCACACCCAGCTGTGTCCAAGGCTTCCTCCTGGTTCTATGTCAGGGATCATTCCTCATTCCTGGAGGGCTTTGGGGAACCCGATGGAGAGTCGAGAATTGAACTGGGGCCGGCTGTTTATGAGGCAAGTGCCTTACTCCCTAGACTGTCTCTCCCACCGGTGTGGCAAAGTTAAAGAGAAATGAAACGTAAGAGCAGTCGGAGTGACGAGACTGCTGGACTGAGCACCGGTGTGGCCTTCCCTGGATTGAGCCCACCACTCCTCCCTCCTTCCTCCTGGTCTGACCCTTCTCCTCCTTCTTAAATCAGCATTTACTCTGCGGTATTTGGACTCCCGGAGCAGATCAGTTATGGACTTTGCAAACTTTCCTGAAGACTATTATTGTTCTCTTTTGGGGGGCAGGGAAGGGGAATTGAACCACTCCCAGTGGAGTTCAAAGGCTACAGGCAGTTTAGTGCTTAGGGGTCCCACACAGTGCTCTGGATGCAACCCAGGCCACCTACTGAGAAGCACGTGCTCCAGCCCCAAGGGCCAGTCTCCCATGACTTTCTGTTCTCAAGCCTTAGTCAGTTATGTTTCAGGGGGAATCGGGGCTACCCAACTTTTCCCTCATATTGCTCTTGAATTCAGGAGATCTTGCCGAGCTAGAGAGTGCGCCCAGTGCTGGCCTTGCACTCGACAACCCAGGTTTGATCCCCAGCACTCCACAGGGTCCCCCTAGCGCCGCCAGGAGTTAGCCCTGAGCACAGAGCCGGGAGGATGTCCTGAGCAATAAATAATAAATAAATAAATCACTGCGCTGATTCCTTCAGCTTCTTCTTGATTCAAAGCTGGAACTGTGTAAAGTCAGGGTTCTCCTGCCAACCAAGCGAGTCGATTATTATAAACGACCGCAGGGAAATTTGCAGCTCTCCAGCCGCTCTCGGTTGTGTGGCACTCTGCCCAACAGTGCTCAGGCCGGTGTTGTGGTTTTGGACGTGGAGGTAGCCAGGGCCACACTTGGTGGTGCTAGGGGTGGATGAATAGAAGTGGGGGTGTGTGCATGAGAGGTTGGGGATCCCTCCGCCCTTTGATTTCCCCAATACAGTAAAGACTCCCCCCACCCCAACCAAGTCGTAAAACATATGGACAAAGTCTAGAAGGGAGAGGCAATGGTCATACAATTTTGGGAAGTTGAATATCAGAAGGTAGGAGTAAATAGATTGATTTATTTTGGTTTGAGGGCCATACCGTGTGGTGCTTAGTTAACTCTATGCTCCTCTATGCTAACTCTGTGCTCCTGGTGTAGCTCAGGAGATAACATGTTTACTGGGAATTGAACCCGGGTTTGCTGTGTTCAAAGCAAGCTCTTTACTGACTATACTATCTTTCCAGCCATAAATAGATCAGATTTAAAGGTCAGAGTCCTAAGCCAGCAATAGGGAGAGCTATGCAGTAGCTGTTGGCACCCTGGGACCTCAAAAAAGCTTGGTAATGGTTGACATCAGGTGCCTTTCATGGAACAAGGGATGGCGCTATGACCAGAAAGTTGTTTGAAAGTGTTAATGCTCAGGTCTCTTCCCCTGCAGTTCCCAGAGAGGGGAGCAGTGGTCACCCCCTCCAGGCAGGAGGTTTTTTTAGATTCTGCCCCCTAGAAGGCTGACCAGCCCAAGACAAAAAAACATGGATTCTATGAATCCATCTAGTCTGCCCGCCAAAGCCTGATCAAGTTCGCCCTGTGGGTACAAAACATTCATTCAGCTTGAGGTGAGTGTCCCAGCCTGACCCGAGCACGTGGGGCCGTGGTTGTCAGACACCCAAGAGGTCCAGGTCTCAACCAGACCAACAGGAAAACAACTGTTGCACCAGAAGTGGTACAAAGAGATTATAGAACTATTCTTTTTTTTTCCCCTTTTTGAGTCCCACCTGGCCACGTTCGGGGGTTACTCCTGTCTCTGCACTCAGGAATTACTTTTGGCGGTGCTTAGGGGGGGACCGTATGAGATGCCAGGGATCGAACCCAGGTCAGCCGCGTGCAAGGCAAACGTCCTACCCGCTGTACTATTGCTCCGGCCCCGATTATAGACCTATTCTTCTGAATGATGAGGGCCGAATGCCTCAGAGTTCAAGATGATCGTATCCTTGAAAGAAAGAAGGAAAGTCTTCATTTTTAAATGTAAAGTACCCTGGGGAATTTAAAAATATGATTTTTCCTTGCTTTTTGGGTCACACCTGGCAATGCACAAGGGTTACCTCCTGGCTTTGCACTCAGGAGTTACTCCTGGCAGTGCTCAGGGGACCATATGGGATGCTGGGAATCGAACCCGGGTCGGCCGCGTGCAAGGCAAACGCCCTACCTGCTGTGCTATTGCTCCAGCCCTAAAAATATGATTTTTAAAGTGAAAAACTTAGTAGAGGCTATAAAAGATAAAATTGAAGCCTGTACTGTCCCAAATGCCTGAACAATAGACATTCGAGAAGCAAGAACAGAAAATGGAGAGAAGGAAGTTACAAAGACTAATTTGAGGAAATTTCCTGGAATTAAAGGACATGAACTTCTAGATAAGAAGGCCTTGGTAGGAGATCCACTTGATGGGTAAACATTGGCTCACACCCAGACCCTTTATTAAGGTAGTTTTGGAATGGTGTGGAAGTTACTAGGTTTCCAGAGAAGAAACTAAAAGCCAGGTCACTCTCTAAAGAGAAGGAAGCCGAGTGGTCACCACAGACGCTGGGCGGTGGATGGGCCTGAAGATTCTAGAAGGTGGTTGCCTTCAGCCTTGCCAGAACCTCCCTTGGAAGAATAGAAGCCCAACATTTTATGACATGCCAGGGATCTCACAGAGTTTGGCTCCCATGTCACTTTTTTCCCAGAACCTACTGGAAAGTTTACTTCACTAAAAGTAGCGTCTGCTAGCGAAGGGGGGAGGCACTGGCAGGAGAGCTGGGTAGAGAGAGCCTGTCTGGGAACGGGGATCGGAGTAAACAGCGGGGCGTCTCTGGGAGTAGCCCTGAGTGTCACAGCAGCTGTGACCCCAAAACGCAGGTGGAAGGAGAGAGCCTGAGAATGTCGAAGCGTGTCAGAGAGGAGACAGATTGTGTGGGCCATGCCTGTCGAGCATCAACACCTGCTCACTCACCGTGGCCAGGAAGATGGCTCAAGGACTGGAGCATATGTCTCCCACGTGGAGCCCCTGAAATCACTCCCGGGTCCCACAAGGCCCCGGAACACACCTGAGTGAGACCCCACTGGCCCCCACCACCGAGGGGCCTGAGCCATAGTACCATATTGCTGGGCACTGAGCCATCCAGCCCACATTGCTGAACCAAATAGCACAGGGAGTAGAAACTCCCCCCCACACACACTTGTTTTTAAGAGGGGGCGCACCTGGCAGTGCTTGAGGGAATCATTCAGCACTGGGAATTGAACTGGGGTTGGCTGCATGCAAGGCAAGCCAACACCTTTTCTACCTGTACTGTCAAGACCCACAAACTTTGTAGGGGAGGTGCACACCAGGTGATGCTCAGGAGTTACTCCTGGCTCTACACTTAGGAATTAGTCCTGGTGTTTCTCAGGGGACCATAAGGGATGACAAGGATTGAGATATGCAAGGCAAGCGCCCTGCCCTCTGTACTATCCCCTCTATCCCTTCGAGGAAATGAGTTTCTGGCTTGGGAGGGAATGTTTTGGGGGCAAAGGAAGACCCAAATCTCTTGAAGAAAATAAACTCTCCCTCCTCAGTAGACTGTTAAGCTGCCTAGAAGTGGCATCAGAAGGGTGGCTTCAGAATCTTGGGTGGAGCAGCCCTTCTCTTTTTTGCAAGGACTTTTCCAGAAAAGTCAGACCTCAGGTCCCAGTAATTAATCTCAGATGGAGGCTTCAGTGCTGGGGTTTCCTCTGTCTTTAACCTAAGAGAACATGTTGTGACTGGTTTGTTTATGTGCTCGCCAGAGATCTTATCCTGACTCGGAAGAGCTGATGGGTCATAAAACCAGAATTGATCTTGCCCCCTCAGTGTTTCTCTGTGAAACAATCATGAGAGCGTAGCCCAGAACAGATGGGAGAGTTGGATTGTGTGGTGCTGGTGATGGGGGTGGGGGAGGGGGTTACTGTCATTTCATAATGATCGTATTTCATAGTACTAAATGGAAATCGCTCTGTTGGGTGTTTTAATCCCCAGGCTTGCTTTGTTCTTTCTCAGCGTATTTGGATTAATCACTACCGAGCCGCCAAAGCCAAGTGTCTAAACCACCCACTTGCCTATTCCCAGCACATGAATTAGAAGCTGAAATCTGGGCCAAGCGCTTGGATGACTTCTAGTCTGACTTTTGTTCCATGATATAAAACTCAAAATAAATCAAAAAGAAACGATCTTCCAGATAATGCACTGTCTCACGCGCAAACACACACGTGAACATGGGCACTCGCGCACGCACGCACACATGCACACACACACAGAGTTGGTAGACATAGTCCTAGGAATCCCAACACAGGACTTGGAGGCTAATCCCAGCAGACACAGATACTCGCATGTTTCCATCTTCTTGTGGTGCTAAAACATAAGTGAAAACTAAGAAACTTTATCTTCTAGAAGGCCCAGGAAGATGTCATAGAAATGTTGGAAGACTTGGAGGTGGGGAGGGGTTTATTGTCATTAAACATTAAAGAAAGTTGTCCAAGAGAGAATTTGAGCTTTGAACATAATATGCTCAGAAGTAACTTGCGGGGGCTGGAGCAATAGCACAGCGGGTAGGGCATTTGCCTTGCACGCGACCAACCCGGGTTCTATTCCCAGCATCCCATATGGTCCCCTGAGCACCACCAGGGGTAATTCCTGAGTGCAGAGCCAGGAGTAAGCCCTGTGCATCGCTAGGTATGACCCAAAAAGAAAAAAAAAGTAACTTGTGAATAGCAAATAAGGGTAGAAGAAAAGGAAATTGGTATATGTCTTAGATGAGGTCCGTAATTTTTTTTGTGGTCCATAATAGTTTTTTTGTTCATACCTGGCAGTGTTCAAGGCTTACTTCTGGCTATGAACTCAACGGGAGGGTTCTTTGGGGAACCATATGGAGGCTGGGGATCTAACCATGGTTGACTGCATGCAAGGCAATGCCCTACTTGCCGTTCTACCTCTCTGGCTGTAGAAAAGGGGTTTTGCTTAGATGTTAACGAATAAACTTTGGGGAGCCTGGGAGATAAGACAGCAGGGAAGGCACTTGCCTTGCATGCAGCCGACCTGAGTTTGGTTCCCAGCATCTCATGTGTCCTCTGAGCACCAACTGGCAGGAGTGATTCCTGAGTGCAGAGCCAGGAGTAATTCTGAGCACCACCAGTTGTGGCCCAAAAATAAAATAAAAATGAATCTCTTGCCTGATTCGAAACTCTGTTCCTTTTCCAAAAGTACTAGAAACAACCAGAAAGTTTCAGCACACTTTGAGTTACTGGCACAGCCAGGCCTAATGCCCAAGCTTTCTCCTGCAGCCAGTGTCTACACTGGATTAGAGCCGTTCTCTCACTGGTGTGAAAAATGCATGCCTTGCCTTGACTCCGGTCTCAGCTGCTGGCCTTTGTCTCCCCTGCAGCTGGGATGAGAGCAGCTCCATCAGCAGTGGCCTCAGCGATGCATCCGACAACCTCAGCTCAGAGGAGTTCAATGCCAGCTCGTCACTCAACTCCCTCCCAACGACTCCCACTGCCTCTCGCCGGAACTCCACAGTAGTGGTGCGTGAGTTTGCAAACACGTGGGCCCCCCTCCCCCCCCTGCCTGAGCCCCTTCAAGACACGGCCACTCCGGGCCCTGCCTGAGCTTACCTATGCTCTCCCACTCTCCGTGGCCTTTGCCCCTAATGCGGGGTGGGCAAGAAGAGCCCAGAGGCTGCCATGCAGAGAGACCCAGGGCGTGAGTTCTGCTCGGTATGCCGTGACGGTTGTGAGAGCGCTTCCGAGTAGGAAGGAGAAAGCAGCCCCGAACTAAGCATGCCAAGTGGGCAGTTTAGGTGAAAACGCAGACTTGATTCCGTTCTACTGACAGAGGAACAGAGTCACCCCCCCCAAAAAAAAAAATCCCTCCCCATCGTCATGTTCCCTTCCCCAGTGAATGTCTCCCTCTGCTTCTCCTCTTCAGCTACGCACGGACTCGGAGAAGCGCTCGCTCGCAGAAAGTGGGCTGAGCTGGTTTAGTGAGTCGGAGGAGAAGACCCCCAAAAAGCTGGAGTACGACAGCGGCAGCCTGAAGATGGAGCCCGGGACCTCGAAGTGGCGGCGGGAGCGGCCCGAGAGCTGTGATGACGCCTCCAAAATCGGGGAACTGAAAAAGCCCATCAGCCTGGGCCACCCCGGTTCCCTGAAGAAGGGCAAGACACCGCCCGTGGCCGTCACCTCCCCCATCACGCACACAGCCCAGAGCGCCCTCAAAGTCGCAGGTGAGCCTGGCATGGAGGAGGGACAAAGACAAAGACCCGTGTCTCTGGTTGGTCCCCTTCCTTCTGGTCACTCACCCCGTGGGGTCAAAGTAGAATTTGGGGGTATTGTTTGTTTTCTTTGGGTTTGTTTGGTTTTATTTTGGTTTGGTGGCCACACCTGGCAGTGCCCAGGGCTCACTCCTGGCAGGGCTCAGGACCATATGGGTGTCAGGGTCCCCTCGAGACAAGCTATCCCCGCTGTCCTGTTGCTTTGGCCTCTAAAAGCAGATGTTTGCTTAGCTTTATTTTATTTTATTTTTATTTATTTATTTTTATTTTTTTTCCTTTTTGGGTCACACCTGGCGATGCACAGGGGTTACTCCTGCTCATGCACTCAGGAATTACTCCTGGCCGTGGTCAGGGGACCATATGGGATGCTGGGAATAAAACCTGGGTTGTCCGCGTGCAAGGCAAACGCCCTACCCGCTGTGCTATTGCTCTAGCCCCTATTTTATATTTTTTTAAATGTAAGAGCTAACACTATAAGCTATAAAACATAGGTGCAAATATTCATGACCTTGATTTGGCAACAGAGTCTCAGATTTAATATCAAGAGCTTGAACTTTATAAATATGCAAAATTCAGAGGCGGGGAGTGGAGCGGTAGTACAGCGAGGAGGGCGTTTGCCTTGCACGGGGCTGACCCAGGTTTGGTCGTCAGCATCCCAGATGTTCCCCTGAGCACCACCAAGAGTAATTCCTGAGTGTAGAGCCAAGAGTAACCCGTGAACATCATTAGGTATGGCCCAAAAAGTAAAATATTAAATTAAAAAAATAAATCACTGTCACTGTCATCCCATTGCTCATCGATTTGCTCGAGCGGGCACCAGTAACGTCTCCATTGTGAGACTTGTTGTTACTGTTTTTGGCATGTCGAATACGCCATGGGGAGCTTGCCAGGCTCTGCCGTGCGGGAAGGATACTCTCGGTTGCTTGTCGGGCTATATATAAAGAGATAAAATTGTACAATGGGACAGTCTGAGGAGAGCTGACACTCGGGTGGAGGGTGTAATGTTGGAGTGTTTGATGCATGCAACTCTGCCATCATTAACACTGTAAGTCAAGTCAAGTCATGGTGGCTCCATGTCTGCTTGGCTTTAGCTGTGTCGTTTTAGCTGGCCTTCCCAGGAGCCCTCTAAGCAAGGTGTGTGTGGCAGCCGCCCTTAGCAAATGCAGCTGTGCCTACATCACCCAGTTCAGGAGTAGTGGAGCGCTGACTATATCTGTTCACACACAGCACTGTAGCACTGTCGTCCCGTTGTTCATCGATTTGCTCTAGTGGGCACTAGTAACGTCTCCATTGTGAGACTTGTTGTTACTGTTTTTGGCATATTGAATACGCCACGGGTAGCTTGCCAGGCTCTGCCGTGCAGGCGGGATGAAGGAATCGAACCCGGGTCGGCCGTGTGCAAGGCAAATGCCCTACCCGCTGTGCTATTGTTCACACAACTTTGGGTTTTGTTATTCTTTTTGGGGGGTTGGGGATGGGTGGAGGGCATAACCAGCATTCCCCCAGAGCTGTTCCTTGTTCTGTGCTCAGGCATGACTCCTGGCTACGTGCCCCCATAGGCAGCATTGGGGATTCGAACTGGGAAGGGCCACATGTGTGACAAAGGGCCTTAACCCCTGTATTATTCCTGTGAAACCTGAGATGATTTTTTTTTTAATGTAGGAGTACTCTGTTTATTCAACCATTGATTAAACTGATTGAATCCCCAACGTGATCTTGACCTGCCTTCACATGCCTCCCATTGGTGGTTTCATTCCTCTCCTGAGGAATTCAGCTGCTGTACTTAACTTTCACGGGGTCCACGTGTGTTATGATAAGATAGCACTAAGATTGCTCGAGAATCATCCCTGGGGGCCACTTTCCCCTGACCAGCCCCTTCCCCAGTCTCTGGTTCCCTGTAGCTATTGCTATTCTCGAGTTCTGTGGTTTCCACTCGCCAAGCCTGTGTCCACCCATAGCCTCTTCTAGCAGGTCCATGAAAAAATGATGGGTGTTTGACCTGGGGTCCGCCTGGACAGGAGCTGAGAGGAGTCGGGAAGCAATGCCGAAGGCTACTGAAGGCTACTATCGTTAAGGTTTTCATTTCTGCCTTGGCAGCCATGAAATATTTCTCCCTTATTCCTGTCATCACGCGTAAGCAGGTTGAAAACCACTGCTCGGATTAACTCCTACCTGTCTGAGTTTTGGTTTTTTTTGGCGGGGGGGTCAACCTGGTGATGCACAGGGGTTACTCCTGGCTCATGCACTCAGGAATTACTCCTGGCAGTGCTCAGGGGACCATATGGGATGTTGAGAATCAAACCCGGCTTAGCTGCATGCAAGGCAAACGCCGTACCCGCTGTGCTATCGCTCTAGCCCCTGGTCTGGTTTTTTGTTTTGTTTTGTTTTTCTTGTTTAAGAACCTCACCCAATAGTGCCCAGGACTTATTCCTGGCTCTGTGCTCAGGGATCACTCTTGGCAGGGTTTAGGAAACCCTATGTGGTGCCAGGGATCAAACCTGAATGGGCTGTTTGCAAAGTAAGCATCCTGCCCACACTTCCTTGACCAGTTGTGAGATGTACCTCCTCATATTATTTTTGGATCTGCGCCTGCCTGTCTTAACCCAAATCCTAATCTGGGAGCAGAACACAACAAACAATAAAGCAGAACAAAATTATCCTCGGCTGTCCTTCCCCAGAAACCTCCTCGCTTGTGGCAGGAAATTCCATCGGCTTATGTAGTCCCCACTTACCATTCTTCAGCCCACTCACATTCTACAATTTTACCATAGAATCATCACACGTTTTATGCCAAAAAAATTTTTTTTATTTAAAGCGGGATGCAACTATTCTATGAATCTTGAAGCAAAATTTTGCTGATGTTACTTTTAAAATCACTTTTTTACAGGACAGAGAGATAGTCCTGGGGATTAAGGTGCTTGCCTTGCATGCAACTGACCCAACTCAATTTGCCTACCACATGTTGACCCCCCCCCCCCCAGTACTGCCATTGGCTAGTGACCCCCAAGCACAGAGCTGTGTTCCAAGCACTGCCAGGTGTGGCTCAATGCCCCCGCCACCTCTCCCAAAGAAAAGCCCTGCACTGTTAGCAAACGAAGGTGCAACCTGAGGTTACACGGAATACTTGTGAATATACACACATGAGGTGGCTGCGATTGATTACGCGGTGCAGTAAGGGGTATATAACAGTGTCCCCTTCTCCCGCAGAGGGAGGGGAACGGGGCTTTGCAGAGTCTCCGTCTCAGCTGCTGCTTCCTCCGTTCCTTCCCCCTGCAGGCAAACCTGAAGGCAAAGCCCCCGACAAGGGGAGGCTGGCGGTCAAGGGCTCGGGCCTCCAGCGTTCCTCCTCGGACGCCGGCCGCGATCGCCTGAGCGAGGCCAAGAAGCCCCCCTCGGGCATCGCCCGCCCATCCACCTCAGGGTCCTTTGGCTACAAGAAGCCACCTACTGCCACGGGCACCGCCACCGTCATGCAGACGGGGAGCTCGGCCACGCTCAGCAAGATCCAGAAGTCCTCGGGCATCCCCGTCAAGCCAGTGAACGGACGCAAGACCAGCTTAGACGTGTCCAACAGCGTGGAGCCTGGCTTCCTGTCCCCCGGAGCCCGCTCCAACGTCCAGTACCGCAGCCTGCCCCGGCCGGCCAAGTCCAGCTCCATGAGCGTGACCGGGGGCCGGCCCGGCCCCCGCCCCGTGAGCAGTAGCATCGACCCCAGTCTGCTGAGCACCAAGCAGGCAGGCCTCACCCCCTCCCGGCTGAAGGAGCCCTCCAAGGTGGCCAGTGGCCGGACCACCCCCGCCCCCGTCAACCAGACGGATCGGGAGAAGGAGAAGGCCAAGGCCAAAGCAGTGGCCTTGGATCCAGACAGCATCTCCCTGAAGACAGTTGGCTCCCCCGAGAGCACGCCCAAGAACCAGCCCAGCCACCCGGCGGCCCCCAAGCTGGCGGAGCTCCCACCCACCCCTCTCAGGTGAGTGCCTCGCCCGTCTGGCCTCATGGGGGGTGGGGGGCTCCCCCTCACCTGCTCCCGTGCCTGACACGTTCCTTCTTCTTCCTCGGGGCTGTTTGTCCTCTCACGGCCACCTGTCCACCGCCCTCGGGTGGCTCTGTGACTGGGTCCACTTACACCCTATGTTGGTGTGTCCTTTGCTGTGACCCCCTCGTTGTGGACCTTCCGCTGGCCAGTGCTCCACGCCCGCATCACCCCTGTCCTCAGTCAGCCTCACGGGGCCACGTCGATGCTCAGCAAACGGGACTCGAGGACATGGCGCTGGACTCCCCCCCAGGAGGGGCCCCTGCTCCTGGCTTCCCACCAGCCGCGCGTGTCCTCAGTGTGGGGTCTCGTCCTTCCTCCGCAGGGCCTCGTCCAAGAGCTTTGTCAAGCCTCCCTCGCTGGCCAATCTCGACAAGGTCAACTCCAACAGCCTGGACCTGCCCTCGTCCGCCGACGGCCACACCGCCAAGGTCCCCGAGCTGCACGCTCCTGGCGCGGCCGCCGGCGGCCCGCTCACTTCCTGCTTCACGCCCAGCCCCGCGCCCATCCTCAACATTAACTCGGCCAGCTTCTCCCAGGGCCTGGAGCTCATGAGTGGCTTCAGCGCCCCCAAAGAGAGCCGCATGTACCCCAAGCTCTCAGCCCTGCACAGGAGCATGGAGTCCCTGCAGATGCCCATGAGCCTGCCCAGTGCCTTCCCCAGCAGCACCCCCGTCCCCACCCCCGCCGCGCCCCCCGCCGCCCCCCCGGAGGAGGAGACAGAGGAGCTGACGTGGAGTGGCAGCCCCAGGACCGGGCAGTTGGACGGGTAGGTGAAGGGGCTCGAGCTGGGCCTGGCGTTTTGCTGGTGCCGTTGGATGGGCTCGAGCTGGGCCTGGGTCTTCGCTGGAGCCAGAGGCACCAGCGCCAGGGCTGGGAACCGCCGGGTTACTCTCATTCTCCTCGTCCTCAGTTCCTTGCGCTCTGAGGCATTTTCTTCTTTCTTCTCTTCCTCCCCTTTCCCTTTCCCTTCCCCTTCCTCTCCCCACCTCCTATTCCCCTTCCCTTCCTTTCTCTTCCTTCCCCCTCCCGCCCTCCATTCCTTCCTTCCTTCCTTCCTTCCTTCCTTCCTTCCTTCCTTCCTTCCTTCCTTCCTTCCTTTCTTTCTTTCTTTCTTTCTTTCTTTCTTTCTTTCTTTCTTTCTTTCTTTCTTTCTTCCTTTCTCTTTCTTTCTTTCTTTCTTTCTTTCTTTCTTTCTTTCTTTCTTTCTTTCTTTCTTTCTTTCTTTCTTCTTTCTTTCTCCTTTCTTTCTTTCTTTCTTTCTTTCTTTCTTTCTTTCTTTCTTTCTTTCTTTCTTTCTTTCTTTCTTCCTTTCTTCCTTTCTTTCTTCCTTTCTCTCTCTTCTTTCTTCCTTTGTCTTTCTTTTTTTCTCCCTCTCTCCTTTCTCTCTCTTCCTTTCTTTCTCTCTCTCTATCTCTCAAACTCCCAAACTCTGGTTTCTTAAAGGACCCACATTCTTCTCTTTTCTTTTTTCTCCACAGTAGTCAGCGGGATCGGAACACCCTGCCCAAGAAAGGACTCAGGCAAGGCTTAAATTTGTTCTTCTGCCCTTACCCCAGGGATTCTTGGAGTGTGGGAAAAACCCTCCTGGGACGTGTCTCACGCTCCAGTCATGCGGCCCGTTTAACCAAGCCTCTGGCACTGGGTTCTGCCTGACACGCGCAGGTGCGAGTCACTTTCCAGCCGCAGTGGCAGAGGAGAGTCAGGCCAGCCTGTGGACTCGCTGCCCTGGAGTAGCCCGTGCTCCCAGTTCCACCAGAGCCTCCTCCAGCTTTCCTCCCTGGGAATCGGGGACGTGCATCCACGTTGCCCCCCCCACCGCCCTCCTTGGGGCTCACTTCATCCGGCTTTTTCCCCCACGCTGCGGGAAGAGACGCGCATCACCCCAATTCCCCTGGTGTCCCTTGTCATTCCCGGCCGTGCTGAGCTTCTGTGGCTGTCCTGTAGGTACCAGCTGCAGCCGCAGGAGGAAGCCAAGGAGCGGCGCCACTCCCACACCGCCGGGGGGCTGCCCGAGTCGGACGACACGGCGGAGCTCCTGTCGCCCCCCGCGCTGTCCGTGTCACTGAGTGCCAAGGGCCAGCTCACCAACATAGGTCAGTGCCGCCGGCGCTCACCGTGGCCTGGGAGGCGGCAGAGCCACCCCGCGGGGTGCGGCGAGGCAGCAAGTGTTGGGGCGCCTCCTCCTGGGAGCTGGGGGTCTGTGGGCTGGCTCCAGGGCGCGGCGTCCACACACGGACGGCTGTGGCCATGCGCAAGAAGAGCGATGGGCACGAGATGGGGATTCCAACCAGAGCGGTTACCCCTGGGAATGAGCTTAGGGCCTGGGGGGCGTCTGCGAATCTCCGTGGTGACAGTGAAGTCGGGGAGACCCTTCTTGGGCCTCACAGGCAGCCTCTGCCAGCATGAAGGTGAGGGCGGAGCCGCAGTTGGTAGCCAACGGATGGGATGTGGCTTCTGGAACAGTCCAGATGGCCTCGCTGCTCTGAGGGGGCCAGGCCTGGCCTAGCCTGCAGCAGGCCAGGCTCTGCAGGACAAGCTCCGGCCTGAGGCGGACAGGACAGGGGGCCTGGCTGGTGATTCTGAGGCCCGGGGGCAACGGGAAGGTGCTGGGCTCTGGCATGGACACGTAACAGGCCTGTGGGGGCTTGGGGGACCCTCTCCCGAGAGGGCTGTGGTGTGCCAAGTGAAGGGACTGTGGACTGTGAGGAATTGAGGGAACAGCAGGGATGGAGGCACTTGGGCGAGCAAAGGAGGGAAAGTCATTCTGGGACTGGAGCTGCGGTACAGTGGGGAGGGCGTTTGCCTCCCATGCAGGTGACCCGGGTTCCATCCCCAGCATCCCCTGTGAACCCGGAATACTGCCAGGAGCGATTCCTGAGTGCAGAGCCAGGAGTAACCCCTAAGCACTGCAGGTTGTGGTCCTCCCTGCCCACACACACAAAAAAAAAAGTCATCCAGTCCCGGGAGGATGGGGTGAGCACGGTTTCGTCTCCACGGGGGTCACGCAAGGCAATGCAGGCTGGGCTGCTTCAGAGCCGGGGGTCCCCGCCTTCGACCCTGCCTCATGCCGCACCAGGCTTGACTCATGCTGTTCCGTCTTGACTCCCTCGGCGCAGCTCTGTGGATTTCCTCGAGCTGCACCCCTGAGGCCCAGGGAGCGCCCTGCAGGGGTGAGGCAGCACACCGCAGGGCCGAGGGGCTCAGCAGAGCCTTCCCCCCAAGCAAAGCCCCCGCCTCACCAATCTGGTCTCACGCCGGGGAGGGGTGCGGCAGACTGAGGGGCTGGTTTCTTGCTGCTTTAGAACGGACCAGGGAGCCAGAGAGACCTGGCGGGCGGGCAGCCTCGCCCTGGCCACCAGGCCAAGCCCCGGGTCCCGTGGCGCGCCCCTTCTTCCTCTAGCTGCCTCTTCCCCTCATCCAGTGCCGTCCTCACCCCCCAGGGCCAGGTGTGTCAGCCCCAGCGCCCACGTGCGTGCACACATCCCAGGGATGTGAAGGTTTCAAAAGTGCCCACAGGCCCCCAGTCTGACCTTCAAGAGCCACCCCTCTGCCCAACCTCCCCAGACTGGGAGCTGCCAGGCCCAAGGGAGGGTCTCAATCAGGAAACGCACCCTTGGTTCCCTCCGCCAGGGTCCTGCCCCCAGGAGAGACCCCACCCCACCGAGGCCCCTGCTGCTGGCACTCTCCCTCGCCCTGCCTCCCTTCTCCTGCCCTCCCACATCCACCTCACTCCCCGTGCTCCCCGTGCTCCTGTGCTCCGTTCCCAAGGGCCCGGGGTGCTGATGACCCTCCTGCCTCTTCTGCCCTCCCCCTCCCTCCCCTGTCCCCTACCCTCTGTCCTTCCAGTGAGTCCCTCTGCGGCCACCACGCCGAGAATCACCCGCTCCAACAGCATCCCCACCCACGAGGCGGCCTTCGAGCTGTACAGCGGCTCCCAAATGGGGAGCACCTTGTCCCTGGCCGAGAGACCCAAGGGGATGATCCGGTCAGGATCCTTCCGAGACCCCGCGGACGATGGTGAGACTTCATGGCAGCGCGGTTCACGCTCATTCCAGCTCCGCTGGGTCCCCTCCACCGCCACCACCCCCGCCACCACACCACTCCCCAAGTCACAGCGCATCCTCGTGGGGCCATTCAGGTCTTCCCACCATCCCTTTGAAGGGGCTAGGGGCCAAGAAACCTTGGGGGACTCGGTATAGCACCAGGGCTTCTAGGTAGAGCATCTGCCATCCGGACTGGGGGAGGGAAGTTGACCTGGAAGGGCTAAGCAGTAACCCTCGGAATGTTCTAGAAGCCAGGGGCTCCTGCCCCCTTCCGCTCCCTCCATCTCTCAGAAACATATGGAAAGGTCAAGGGACGTAATGGTAGCTCTTCATCCTGGCGAAGGACTAGGCATTGCACATTCCTCTTTCTAGAACTTTCAGGTGGTTAGCTGCAAGGAGGCCCCTGGGGTTGTTGGTGATGCTGTAGGGTTCGAGATGCAGAGCCACTCCTCAAGGAGGAATCGATCCTTTCAGGAGGGTTCCGCTGAACGCCCCGAGAGTAGTCGAGGTGTCCAGGCGGGGCCATGGGTTGGTGCCCAGGCCCCCAGGCAGCCCCCCCCCCAGTCCCCCAGTGTGGAGAAGAGGCGGCTGAGCAGAGCCGTGTCTTAGTTCTAAGCAGCGCTTACAAGAAACCCCCCTCCTGTGCAGCTGAAGCGCCTCTCCCGCCCCTGCACCCCCCCCCCCAGACCCTTGGAGCAGCCGAGTGAGGGGCCGCCCTCCTCAGACTGCCCAGGGTCACGGGCACGGGCTGTCGGTGCCCACGGGGTCCCGTGCTCTGTGCTCTCTGCTCCAGATGCCTCCGCAGTCAGACTCCCAGCTCCCGTCTGAGCGCCGTTCCCCAGGGCCCGCCCTCTGTTGATGGCCGTGTTCTGTTTCTCTTCCAGTTCACGGCTCGGTGCTGTCTCTGGCCTCCAGTGCCTCCTCCACCTACTCCTCAGTAAGAGCCTTCGCCCTCATGCTCTCCCCAGTCCCGCTTCCCCCCGACCCTCCCCCACTGCTGCTTCTGGAACCTTCCCTGGATGGGAGGGCATGTGGAATGGCGCCCTTTGCTTGCCTGAGGGATTGAAGGCACCAGAGCCAGTCAGCTGCTCCACCTCCTGGGAGGGGGGTTTGGCCTCACCCCCCATCCTTGAGCCTCTCTGGTGCCTGGCGCTCCCCTCCTTTGAAACACGGAGAACCCCCTTGCTCTGGAGTCCGGTTGGTGGTCAGTGGGGTACATCTGTGGCCAGGTAAGTTGGGCAGCGTTCTAGAACGCAGAGCCTTGCCGGAGCGGAGATCGGACTCCAGTTGTTCAGACGAGGCGTTTCTTGAGTGTTTGTTCGCTCCTGCCTTTGATCTGCGCTCCCGGGGGTCAGTCAGGATTCCTCCCGAGATCGAACTCCCCGATTTCCGGGCCTTCGCAACAAAGGTGGGCTTGACTGGAGACTCCACGAGAGAAATCTCTGTTCCAAGCCGCCCTCCCTTGCTTGGGCCCCAAAGGCCCGGGAGCAGTTTCCGCCTGCACGATCTTGGTCACTCTTCTTTGATTTCTCTGCTCTGTCACGGGGGCCTGGCTTCGTCACCTGCATAGTAACCACTCCCTTTCTCTCTCTCTCTGTCCTGCGCGCCCTTCTCCAGGCTGAGGAGAGGATGCAGTCTGAGGTAGGGGCCCAGCCTTTGTCTCCGCTTGCTAACACCACCGCTGCCTCGTTCCTTCCATGGCCATGGCCAGCCCTCGTCCTGCCCCCACAAGCTGGTTTGTCTTCTTCTTTCTTCCACAGCAAATCCGAAAGCTTCGCAGAGAACTGGAGTCCTCCCAGGAGAAAGTGGCCACACTGACGTCTCAGCTCTCTGCCAACGTGAGTGCCACCTTGTTGGGTGGAGACCCGGAAGGCCAGCGTGGGCCCTCGGAGACATTCAGCCCAAGAGAGCAAGCCCACCAGGTGTCCCTGGGCCTTAGACTCAAGGGACAAGTCCTCCCCACAGCCTTGCCACAGGGTGTCTAGGACTCAGTTCTCCCCAAGTCCCTTGTCTCAAGTTCTACGAAGAACCATTTTCTCCTTCAACCTAATTATTAGGCATGAGTTCCTATTAGACAGTTACTAGGTTTTTCTAGAGATTTTGGGGGGTACGGGGTGTGAGGGGGATTGGGCCACACCCAGCGATGCTCAAGGGTTATTCGTGGCTCTGCACTCAGGAATTACTCCTGGTGATGCTCAGAGGACCATATGGGATGCCAGGGGTCAAACCTGGGTTGGTCACATGCTAAATAATCACTCTACCTGCTGTACTATTGCTCCAGCCCCTAGGCCTTCTGGAGAAAGAAGGAGGGTTAGCTGTGGTTCTGCATTGAGCCCAAACTGCCTTGTTCCCAGGCAGAGCCCCCAAGAGCCCTTTTCCACTGCTGTGGGGATGCTGGAGTCTGTCCACACAGCCTGACATGAGCCCTGTCAGACTGGCCACCAGAACTCTGGTGACGTGGCATTTCACAACACTAATGGAGAACCTAACTTCCTTGGGGCCAGAGCAATAGCACAGCAGGTAATTGCTTGCCTGACCTGTGACAGACCCCAGATTCAAATCCCAGCACCACAAATGGTTCCCTGAGCACCGAGCCAGGCATAACCTATGAGCCCTTCTGGGTGTTGCCCTCCAAAAAAGCAACACAAAACAAAGAAGCCCAATGCCCAGGCCTGGGAGAGGACCCAAAGGGATACTTTGTATGTGGGGGGGCCCAGGTTCAGTCCTTAGTACTGGAGGGTCTCCCAGGCACTGCCTGGAGTACCAAACTGAGACTAACCCTTGAACACCATCAGAGGTGGCCCCGAAACAATAAAATAAAATAATTCCCACGCTGGTCTAACTTCATGCACAACTGCCCTTTTGGAGTGGGAGGGTGTTTAGGGCCATTCCCAGTGATGCTTAGGGGTTACTCCTGGCTCTACACTCAGGAATCACTCCTGGTGATGCTCAGGGGACCCTGTGGGGTACCGGGGATCCAACCTGCGTGTAAGACAAATGCCCTCCTGCTGTATTGTCTCAGGCCCCGCAACTGCCATTTCTTAGTGGCTCCCTCAGGCAGTTGGCTGAGCTGATCTGAGATTGTAAGTGGGAGCCAGAATTCTCCATGGCTGGCCTCAACTGGGCCTGTGGTCCGGATTTTCTCTGTGGAGGTCTTGGCTTCCCACCTATGAGTTGGGACACAGAACAGCAGCCGTCCTGTGTGTAACCAGTCCCATGTCCATCTCCACACCCCTCCCACCCGCCACCCCGCCCCCTGGGACGGAGCTGCAAACAGAACGCTAGAGCCTGTTCCCCTCAAGCTGTAAACAACAGCTGAGCCGGATCTGCGGAGCTTTCCAAGTGTTTGCACAGAAATCTGCAATTTCCGCAGTTCTGTTTTTTTTTTTTCCCCTCTTTCTCTTCCCTTCCTCCCTAGAGAACCCAGCTGTCAGGCCTGGGGTCTTTCCCCGGAATCAGGTAGAAAATGGGGACGAGAGAGAAGTAGAGGCAAGAGACTAAGGGGTTGAGGTGCTTGCCTTGCACACAGCTGACCTAGGTTTGAGCCACAGCATTATATGTGGTCCCCCGAGCACTGCCAGGAGTGACCCTTGAGCACAGAGACAGGAGTAAACCCTGAGCACTGCTGCGTGTGACCCCAAATGAAAGAGAGGGAGAAAGAAAAAGAGAGAGTAATCGAGAGAGGAGGGAAGGCTGGGGGAGGAAAGGAGAGGAAAGTTTCCAATGAACACCATGGCAGTGTCATCCCCAGGCTGGCTATTCTTGACCCAACCCGCAGTCCACAAAGTGGACTTATACCACTTTGTTTTGTGCTTCTACCGAGAACTTCAGTTTTGTTTTGTTTTGGGGCCACAGCCAGCAATACTCAGGGCTTCCTCCTGACTTCGCACTGAGAGACCACTCCTGGTGAGCTGGGGGGCCTTATGAGATGCCAGGGATCAAATCTAGGTTGGCCAGCTGCAAGGCAAGCGCCACCTGCTGAGCTATCTCTCCAGCCCCTCTGTCAAGCACTTTGTTAATTCCTGGGGACCATAGGAATTACAATAAAAACTGTCTCTTCACTCCCTGGTGACTCGCCCTCCCAGGCCTGTGCTGGGGCGCATCCTGCACAGCCCAGGAAATCCACTCCGGGAGACACAGAGCAGCCTCGGGTCCGAGCTCCATTCATGGCGGCCGTCAGGCTGACGCGGCTGGGCAGGAGCCAGGAGATGAATTTAGAGAGTGATTTTTCTAAGAAGGGGAAGTGCCCTTTGGCTGAGAGAACAAACGGCAACAGCCCAGACAGAGGTTCGGAATTTTCAGGGTCAGACCGTTGCCGAGGGTCAGGGCCCTGCCCTCAGACTGGAGATGTGAGGGCTGCCCTCTGGGGTGTCAGGGTGTCCTCCCCTCCCACATTTCACACAAAGCGCTTGTCTCATTCCTTGGACCTGCCAGGGTCCGAGCTGAAGACACACCCACGTTAGGGAGGACCCAGCCCTGCTGCGGTGTGCCTTAGCCGGGGTCGAGGCTGAGTCGGAAGGCTCAGAGGATGGAGTGGACGTGGGGGAGCAAAGGGGGGAAAGCCCAGGCAGGCCCAGGGAGGAGGCCCACCTGGAACCCAGGATCATCTGTAGACAAGAGACCCCGCAGCATGAGATTTCCTGAGCAGGGCAAAGGTGCATTTGGCGAGGGCTGCAATCGCCGCTTTGGGGAGCTCAGTGGCCCGGCACGCCCGACTGAGGGCCCCCTGGGAACCGCCTTTCAGTGAAAGCATCTCTAGACGCAGTTCCAGGGCAGAGGGAGAAAACTAGAGCTGACCCCACAGGCAGGGAGAAGACTTCGGCGGCAGGAAGCTGGGAAGTGTAGCACATGCTCCAGCTTCGTACTTAGGGCCTGCCCAGAATCTGCCCCTCGCACCTGGCTCGTGCCACTGAGGGTGCCCAGCCCTGCACCTCCTCTATTCTTCTTGCCTTTTGTTGCCAGCGCCGGCTCCTGGTGGCCTTCTGCTACCCCTTCCCCTGCCCACTAGTTCTCCAGGGCTCCTCCATGCCCCCATGAAGCACATCTGACATCTAGTGGCCAAGCTGTGCCATGCACCTAAGGTCCCTGGTCGGAGAAGCCGTGCCCTAACAACGATCAGGGCTGGGGGAGGGCCAGCCTGGAGCCAGAACGGCGGGCAGGTGCTGGGCAGTGCTGTCGGCTGGGAGGTGATTCTCCCCCTATTTAGACCCGTCTCGCTTTCCACCGTTCAACCAAGAAAATAGGATGGGGCACTGAGCAGAGGACAGTCCCACCCACTGCCAATAAATGATCAGGTGCCACATCTTCCAGAGCCTTCTAGAGACTTCCAGAACCTTCCCAAACCCCATTCTGCCCACATGCGCCCAGTGCCACTTTGTTATCGTGCACGCTGGTGAAACCGTCACTGTATCAAGTTGGTGTGAGAGTTCTTGGAGTGGGTCAGCTCTGAGACACAGAAGCATCTCGAGCCTCCTCTGGTGTCGCTGCCTTTCCCTGTCTCTGGCAGCTGAGGTGTGTCTCCCTGGGTTTCAGGCGAATCTAGTGGCGGCCTTTGAGCAGAGCCTGGTGAACATGACATCCCGCCTGCGGCACCTGGCAGAGACAGCAGAGGAGAAGGTGAGAGGCCGGGCCTGGCTGGGGTCCCCTGGGTGGACACCTAAGGCCCCGCACCCCTGATCCCCTGAGAGCAGTTTCTCCCGCCCTTCCTGTCCCCTCAAAATCTCCCCCCCAGTTCTCATGTCCTGGGTCCCTTCTGCCCTTGGCCTGGGACCCCAGTGCTCGCCCTTTGCCGGTTGCGTGGCGGCATTCCCCGCTCACACCCAGGGGCCTGGTTCCTCCCACAGGACACTGAGCTCCTGGACCTGCGGGAAACCATCGACTTCCTGAAGAAGAAGAACTCAGAGGCGCAGGCTGTCATTCAGGGAGCCCTTAACGCCTCAGAAGCCACCCCCAAAGGTAGGCTCTTCTGCCGCACTGGAGGACAGGAAGGGATGTTCTTCTAGAATTTATCCATGCCCATGGGGTACCAGACCCCACATAGGGTGTCTTAAAAGGGCCAGTCCCAAGCTTCTGCCCTTTAGCATGAGGCTCTGGGCTGGGCAGAGATCCCTGGTCCTGGGGCTGGAGGAATGGTACAGTGGTAGGGCATTTGCCTTGCACGCAGCCCACCTGGGTTCCACCCCTGGCATCCCATATGGTCCCCTGAGCACCACCAGGAGTGATTCCTGAGCACAGAACCAAGAATAACCCCTGAGCACCATCAGGTATAACTCCAAAACAAAATCCCTGATCCCCTAGGGTCTTTCCAGAACCTTCTTTCAGTAGATAGAGTGCACTCTCCAATACTGCTTTGTTCTTATAAAATTTAAAATGATCTTCTGTACTGCCCAGTACTGTCCAGCAGCCATAGCCCGCTGGGAGGAAATCCAGAGCTGTTTATAGAAATCGTAAACAGGCTTATTTAGAATTGGCCCCGCCCAGAATATTCCTTTTTTTTTTTTTGCTTTTGGGTCACACCCGGCAATGCACAGGGGTCATTCCTGGCTCATGCACTCAGGAATTACCCCTGGCGGCGCTCAGGGGACCATATGGGATGCTGGGATTCGAACCCGGGTCGGCCGCGTGCAAGGCAAACGCCCTACCCGCTGTGCTATTACTCCAGCCCCCCGCCCAGAATATTCCTGGAGAAACAAAAAAGTATAGTCGAAATAACATCTGCACTTATATGTTCATCGAAGCACTGTTTACAATAGCCAGAATCTGGAAAAAACCCGAGTGCCCGAGAACAGATGACTGGTTAAAGAAACTTTGGTACATCTATACTCTGCAGCAGTTAGAAAGGATGAAGTCATGAACTTTGCATATAAGTGGATCAACATGGAAAGTATCATGCTAAGTGAAATGAGCCAGAAAGAGAGGGACAGACATAGAAAGATGGCACTCATTTGTAGAATATAGAACAACAGAGTAGGAGAATAATACTCAAGAATAGTAGTATATAATACCAGGAGGTTGGCTTCTTAGCTTGGAAGCTGGCCTCACATGCTAGGGGAAAGTCATCCCAGATAGAGAGGGGAACACCAAGTAATATGTGATTGGAGATCCTGCGCGGGAAGGGAGATGCATGCTGAAAGTAGACTAGAGACTGAACAGGATGACCACTCAATACCCCTATTTGGAACCACAACACCCAAAAGGAAACAGAGATATCAAATTGGAATGCCCTGCTACAGAGGCAGGGTAGGGTGGGAGGGGATGGGACTGGGGGGATGGGAGGGATACTGGGTTCATGGGTGGTGGAGAATGGACACTGGTGGAGGGATGGGCTCTTAAACATTGCATAAGGGAAAAACAAGCACGAAAATGTGTGAATCTGTAACTGTACCCTCACTGTGAGTCACTAATTAAAAAATAAATTAATTAAAAATAAAAAAGAATTGGCTCCGCCTGAAAGCAACCAAGATGCCCTACAGTGGGTGAACGGGCACCCTGTGCTGTGGCCAGGCAATGAAGTATGTCTTAACCCTAAAAATAAATGAGGGAGCCAAGAGAGAGTACAGCTGCCCAGGTGCTTGCCTTGCTTACGCACCATCAAGGTTCAATCCCCAGCACCCCGTATGGTCCCCTGAGCCCTGAGCACAGTAGGGTGTCGCCCAACTCCCCTTCCATGCCACCGAAGGAGAAAACAAAAACACAAAAAGAAATGAACTACCAAGCTGTGGAACACACAGGAGACTCTTAAATCGACGTGTCTGAGTGAAGCGAGCCAATCAGAAAAGGCTCTGCAGGGACTGTGCAGTATCAGAACACGTCTAGATGCTCAAGAACCCCAGAATACTGGGAGTGACCTCCAGGGTCCCCCGGCACTGCATGGGGCACGATTCGCGTATGCCCACATCTGTTTTCTTTCAAAGAGTGGCTGCAGGTGATATGTGACCCACAATACTTCATTCGGGAAAGAGTCTGGCAAGGCTGTTGAGGCAGAAGGGGCAGGGGCTCACCTTTAAGGGTCAAAAGAAGAGCCCCCCGCAGAGAGAGGAAGGACGTGCCACTGCTAACCTGCACGGCTGATAGTGCCCCCTGTCATGGGATTCCACATCCCTGGGGGAATAGTGACCCCCGTCCTCAATGAGGCTGAGGCTGCTCTTGGGCTTCCAAAGTCAGCATGCCACCCACCATGGTGACATGATTAGAAAAATTAATTCCCTATGGTCCTCGGGCCACTGGGCTGAGCATTGCTGGGAATGACCCCTGTGAAAAATCAGTAAATAATTTAAAAGGGTGGATGGTAGGCCGCAGAAATGTGGGGCATTTGCCTAGCACTCATTCAACCCAGGTTCGATCTCCGGCATTCCGGCATCCCGTATGCACTCCTCCCCACCCCCCCACCAGTTTTACCAGAGTTATTCCTGAGTGCCGAGCCAGAAATAAGCCCTGAGCATCCTGAGTGTCACCAAAAAAAAAAAAAGAATATGGATGGCTCTGTGAGCTAGTCTGCTGCCTTCTCTAGCAAACCTGGCCTCGCCTCTCCTTAAGTCCTTCCTGTATTCTTTCCACTTGAACTTGACCCAGAGCTTCGGATCAAGAGACAGAACTCCTCAGACAGCATCTCGAGCCTCAACAGCATCACCAGCCATTCCAGCATTGGCAGCGGCAAGGACGCTGATGCAAAGAAGAAGAAAAAGAAGAGTTGGGTAGGTGAGGGTTTGAGGGGAGGGCATGCCAGATCCTTCCGGGGGTCGCCAAGCTAGAGTTCGTGTGACGCCACACCCCCGTCTAAGGCCCTCTGAGCAGAGGTGTGAAGCTCCTTTCCCTGTCGCTCCCTGCTTGTCCGATGCCCACCCTCAGCCCTCAGCCCTGCCTCCTCCTTCCCTCGGGCTCACCAGGCATTGGGCCAGGTCGAACGTGTGTGGCAACAAAAGGGGGCAGAGGGTGTAGTGGAGAGGGAGCATCTCTCATCCCCACCCTCCCCTCCCCACTCTGCTGAGGAGAGAGTTGTTATGAGCAAAGCCATTCTCTCGACGCGCCCGAGCACCCGAGCTCCTTCTGGAAAGGCATCCGTGTCTTTCCCGAAGGCGTCCCAGAGACCCTGTGTCAGGCCCGTCTGGTCCAGAGCTCATGCAGAGAACCCCGAGCGGGCTCTGGATGGCCTCTCTGAGACTCTTCGGGCAGGTTTGGGACTCTGGGAGCCTCTGCCCCTCCCAGAGCCTTCGTGGCCCGCCGGCACGCAGACCCCTGTGCAGTGCAGACCCCAGATATGTGCATTGAGTGACTAAGTGTTGCTTCTTTTTTTTTCCCCCCTTCCCTTCAAAATGCTGACTTCACATCCCTATTTTTTTCCAGGTCTATGAGGTAAGAGACCCAGTTCCTCTCCCCTTACTTCCTCTTTCCCTTTGCCATACCTCCCCCACTCCCAGAGCACCCCCAGCCCCCTCCGAGGAGAATGGCCACTCATAACACTAACCATAACACCCCCCACCCTGAGCTCCTAACTCGCTCCACTGCATGGTTCATCCACGGCAGCCCCACGCGAGGACAGAGGAGTGGTCTGGTTGGGGGTCGGGGGAAGCCGAATAAAAGCCAGAGATGCCCCCATTGCAAAACCAGCCTGTCCTGAGACCAGAGTGAACGCTTCTGAGGGGAGCTTCTGCGGGGGCATGGCAGCAGGTCTAGAAGCTGCACCCGGTGAACATCCTCTGGACCACAGTTGACCACACTCAGTCTGGGCTCAGCCCTGCAATCTGGGGACCATCCAGGGAGGGTGAGGAACATGCCCTGCAGCTCCCTTCAAGCATCCCTAGCACTTTGGGGATCAGAGCAGATGATCCCTGGGACACACCGGACTCAGAATTTTCCTTACACACCAGATGTCAGTAAGATCCGCTCTTGCCCGAGCCAGCATCGTCTCGGTGCTTGGGAGGATGTGGAAAACGGGGTCTGTGGTTTCGGACCCCAGGGTCTCTCCTGCAGATTTGTGAGGGAGACCAGGAAATGATCTTGCCCATATAGGCTTCATTCGGTCAGTGAACATTCAGGGTGAAAACCAAAGCAGGGTGGGAGAAAGGAGCGTGTTGCGCTCCCTGTGTAGACAGCAGAAGAGGGGAGTGTGTTGAGCTCTCTGTGTGGACAGTGGAAGAGACAAGTGTGTTGGAACTTCCTGTGAAGACAGTGGTAGAGAGGAACATGTCGGAACTCTCCGTGTAGACAGTGGGAGAGAGGAGAGTGTCAGAACTCCCTGTGTAGACAGTGAAAGAGAGGAACATGTCAGAACTCTCTGTGTAGACAGTGGGAAAGAGGTGAGTGTCGGAACTCCCTGTTTTAACAGTGGGAGAGAGGACCGTGCTCTCCGTGTAGACAGTGGGAGAGAGGAGAGTGTCGGGACTCCCTGTGTTGGAACTCCAGCTCTCAGATGGAGCTGAGTGGGGAGAATCAGTCCACAGAACAGTGAGCTCAGTTCTTCGAGTCATTCCCAGGCCGTTCTCTACTACCCCTGGAAATGCTGTTTTAAAAGGGAGTCCACGGCCCCTTGTGGAGCTGCCAGATCAGCTGAGTCAGTCACCGTGATCAGTGGGGTGAGACGTCACACCCAGATCTTCTGACATACCGGGACGCATATTGCAGGGCCAGGTTCCATCCAGGGAACCCCACATGGTCCCCCAAGCACCTTGAATGTGCACCCCACCCATCCCCATAAATATAAGTCTCGTTTCCTTGTTGCTTAACCTGTTGTTTCCTGAATTCATTTCGCCACAAAATCCTAAAGTACATAACACCTGTCAGCATCTCTGCTGAACACAGTTCTCACTTGCAGTAGTTCTGGAAGCCCATGGACATAGGACCTCCTGCATGCACATGCGTGCATGCGCAACACACACATATACACACACACTCATATATATATACACGCTCACACACTCACACACTCATACACACTCACACACACACACACACACACACACACACATCCCGGGAAATGATGGTTTCATTGGGCAAAGTGAGGAAGGGGTGATGTTGGGGGAATCGCCTGAGGTCTTCCTTTACTTACAACCTCTTGGTTGGTCAGGGAGAGTCCCGTGAGAAGCTCTCTGAACTGGCGACTGCCCAAAGACAGGCTGTCACCACTCGCACCCCCCTCAGAGCCATGTCCGTCTTCTGCGTCCTCCCTAGTGGAACCCCACCTGGCCCGTCAGCACCAGCCATCCCCTGTCCGCCTTCATGGGCCCAGGAGCAGCCTTTTGGCAGAGCACCTCAGGGGGTCCCTTCCTTCCTCTCTCCCCCCAGTGACCTGGCTCGCCTCTGCCCTCTCTCTTGCCTCAGACCCCTCCTTTCCTCACTGTCTTTGGCTGCTGTCCACGTCTGTGTCCCTGTGCGTGTGTGCATGTTGTATGGATGCATGGAGCGGGGGGGATCACGTCCTGGTTTGCTAATACCCGAGGCCCGCCCACACCTCAGAGTAAACACGCTGCATCCTCGGCGGATTCCCCGGGACAGATCCCGTACCCTGGCACACGGGAGTGGAAGGAGTGGTCAGCAGCCGGCCCTGGCTGCTTTCCCCTGTGCTGGCCTATGCTGAGCCTCAGAGCCAGGACAGGACGCCTGCAGGCCTCTCTGTCTGATGACCTCGAGCGTCACCTCAGATCCCAGAGGCCAGAGGGATCGGTTCTGCTGTGTGCAGGCAGATCCTGGGCCGATTTGGAGCTTGGTTCAAGATAAGCTGTTTCTGGCCTGCTGGAGGAGGCAGGCATGGCCCATGAGGGCTGGCCAAGGGGGTGTTAGGGGACGTTCTCTCCATCCCTCTCTGGACCCAGTTTCTCATGAGAGAGAGAAGACCCTAGAAGTTTCCGTAGCAGCAAGCCAGAATATTCCACTTTGGCTCTCAGTCCTGATTCAGAAGCTCTTAGGTGCCTCGTGCCTGAGGCCTATGGCAGGAGGCGAAGGGTAGCAAGCTGGGGCCCTGCCCCAGGGCCTCTGTCTCAGGCCTGAGTGCCCCTCCCCACCACGGGCGCACTGACGTGTCACTCCTGCCTCTGCTTTTTTCTAGCTCCGAAGCTCCTTCAACAAAGCCTTCAGCATCAAAAAGGGCCCCAAGTCTGCTTCCTCCTATTCAGACATCGAGGAGATCGCCACCCCCGACTCCTCGGCGCCCTCCTCCCCCAAGCTCCAGCATGGCTCCACCGACACAGCCTCGCCCTCCATCAAGTCCTCCACCTCGTCCTCCGTGGGCATCGATGCCACCGAGTAAGTGCTCCTGGCGGCCTGCCATCCAGCCTGGGGCCAGTGGCAGCCTCTGGTCAGGTTAGCAGGGAGTCTGAAAGAGCCCTGGGCCTGGAGCTGGGGAGATGGGCCAGTGAGCACAGGTTCTGTATGCACGGGGCCTAGGGCGTCCCCTGTGTACTTCCAGGAGTAGCTCCCAAGCACAGAGCCGGAGTGACCCCTGAGCACCACCAGGTGTGACCCTGAAGCAAAACTGGGCTAGAGAAATAGTACAGCAGGACGGGCGTTTACCTTGCACGTGTCAGACCCAAGTTCGATTCCCAGCACCCCGTATGGTCCTCCGAGCACTGCCAGGAGTAATTCCTGAGTGCAGAGCCAGGAGTAACCCCTGAGCATGACTGCTTGTGTGCCCTCCCCACCAAAAAATTAAAAAATCTAAAAAGACTGAGCAAACAGTGCCCACCTCACATCCTTTCCTGGGCCTCTGAGAACAAGAGCCAGGCCTGTCCACTCACTGCTGATAGCTGTGATGGATAGCTGTGGGCAGAGGGACCCCCGCTGGCTTCCAACAGCAGGCCTCAGCACCTCCTAGTGGTTCTGGCGCGGTCCAGGTCTCCTGGCCTGATGGATCCCTGCTTCCCGCCAGGGCCCCTGCTCACCCAGCCCCCCACACGCGGCTGTTCCAAGCCAACGAGGAGGAGGAGCCCGAGAAGAAGGAGGTGTCGGAGCTGCGTTCAGAACTGTGGGAGAAGGAGATGAAGCTGACGGACATCCGCCTGGAAGCCCTCAACTCAGCCCACCAGCTGGACCAGCTTCGGGAGACCATGCACAACATGCAGGTCAGCCTCCGGGCGGGGACTGAGCAGGGGCAGTGGGCGGGGCCGTGGGCGGGGCGGGGGCAGTGGGCGTGGTGGGGCTGGGCTGAGGGGGCAGTGGGCGGGGCCCTGCCTGGATCCTAGCGCCTGCATCCCCCCCAACCCCTATTTCTTCTGCCCACAGTTGGAGGTGGACCTGCTGAAGGCGGAGAATGACCGGCTGAAGGTCGCCCCGGGCCCCTCGGCGGGCTCCACTCCAGGGCAGGTCCCTGGGTCATCTGCGCTGTCCTCCCCACGCCGCTCCCTGGGCCTCACCCTCACCCATTCCTTCAGCCCCAGCTTGACAGACACAGGTACAGGGGGAAGGAGGAAGTGGAATGAGCCACCCAGGTGGGCAGTGGGAAAGGGCCCATTCCTGCTGGGTCTAGCTCTTTCCTGTGACATGCTCTGGAGTTGGGGTGGGAGCAGCCAGCAGACGCTGTCTCATGCCACCCTGGAGTGGCGGGAGGGGCCGCGCCCAGCAGTGTTGGGGTCACTCCCAGCACCCTGCGGAGCTGTCTGAGAGTTCAGGCTCCAGCCTGTTGAGCTGTGTTTTGTTTGTTGTTTGGGGGGTCACACCTGGTGATACTCAAGCAAGGGCAGTTCTGGGCTCTGCAATCAGGAATCGGTCCCATTGTGCTCAGGGGATTGTAGAAATGCCAGGCATCAATCCCAGATGGCTGCGTGCAAGACAAGTGCCCTATCCAGCCCCTGTTGAGCTGTCTTTAGCTCCCTCAACTTCTTGGTTAGAGCCTTCCTCTGAGGTCAGTGAGAGGAGAGGGGCTGGGAAGATAGTGCAGTGGATAGGGCGCTGACCTTGGACACATCCACCCAGCTTTAATTCACCTCATATCATCCCCTGAGCACTCCCAAGAATAGGCCCTGAACGCTGCCGAGTGTGGTCCAAAACCAACAAAAAAAAAAAGAAAGAAAAGGAAAAGTCAGTGAACTCCACTCCATGCAAGCCCTTCTACCAGGGAGATAGTACAGTGGCAAAGGTGCTTGCCTTGGGGCTGGAGCAATAGCACAGCGGGTAGGGCGTTTGCCTTGCACGCGGCCGACCCAGGTTTGATTCCCAGCATCCCATATGGTCCCCTGAGCACCGCCAGGGGTAATTCCTGTGTGCCGAGCCAGGAGTAACGCCTATGCATAGCCAGGTGTGACCCAAAAAGCAAAAAAAAAAAAAAAAAAAAGGTGCTTGCCTTACACATGGCCTGCCCGGGATCAATCTCTGGCATCCCATAGGGCCCCCTGAGCACTTCCAGGAGTGATTCCTGAGTGCAGAGCCAGGAGTAAGTTCTGAGCAGCACCGAGTGTGGCCCCAAAACCCAAACCAACCCTCCCCGTGCCCACAGACCTCTCGCCCATGGATGGCATCAGCACGTGTGGTTCCAAGGAGGAGGTGGTTCTTCGGGTGGTGGTGCGGATGCCCCCACAGCATATCATCAAGGGGGTAAGGAGCATCCCGGAGGGCCTGTGGCATCGCCCAAAGCTGCATCCTACCCCGTTTAGGACCTCTGTTCCTCACGACCACCCCTGCCTCCTTCTGCCTTGCAGGACCTGAAACAGCAGGAGTTCTTCCTGGGGTGCAGCAAGGTCAGCGGGAAGGTGGACTGGAAGACGCTGGATGACTCCGTTTTCCAGGTGTTCAAGGTAAATCTCTGCCGTGCCGCCCGGCGCTCAGGCCCTGGGACAGGGAGTCAGGTGGTCGTGGGCACCCCGAATGCCTCTGAGAACAGAATTGCTCCCCACTGCCCAGTGCAGCTCTGGCTGGGTGCCCTTCTGCTCTCTGTTGCCTTTCCTGCCCCCGATGGTCACTTCTCGGGGCTCTGCACCAGCTTCCCCATTGTCCCTTTCTCTTGGGGCAGGACTATATTTCCAAGATGGACCCAGCCTCCACGCTGGGCCTGAGCACCGAGTCCATCCACGGATACAGCCTCAGCCACGTGAAACGGGTGTTGGACGCAGAGCCCCCGGAGCTGCCTCCCTGCCGCCGAGGGGTCAATAACATTTCTGTTTCCCTCAAAGGTCAGTCTTGGTCTTGTGAGAGGCAGTGACCGGGGGTGATGGGAGGTGGGGCAAGGCATTGCACTTTTTTTTTTCCTTTTTGGGTCACACCCAGCAATTCTCAGGGGTTACTCCTGCCTCTGCACTCAGGAATTACTCCTGGCGGTGCTTGGGGGACCATATGGGATGCCAGGGATTGAACCCGGGTCGGCCACTTACAAGGCAAACGCCCTATCCGCTGTGCTACCACTCCAACTCCGAGAGATTGCACTCTTTAATTCCACAAGTACTGATCACTGCAGTGGGGTCATGTCCATGCTCGGGAATGGGGCCAAAGCGAGAGAAGTGGCACCTAACCTGTGTGCCCTGGGGACTTCGTCGGGAAATGTTTGCCAAGCCTGGGTTCTCCCGGCACCTGCAGTTTTCAGCACGACAATAAAGATTCACCTTTCCAGGGCCAGAGCCATAGTGCAAAGGATAAGCTGCTTCCCTTGCGCATGGCTGACCCCCGTTCAATCCCTGGCACTGCATATCGTCCCCAAACGTGACCGGGAGTGATCCCTAAGCATAGGTTCAGGAGCACCACTGGGTGTGGCCCAGATTCCCTCCATCCCCACAGCAGCAAGGGGAGGAGGGGTGAGGGGGGAAGATTGACTTTTTCAGAAGAAGGAGAGGCAGGGCGATAACTCCAGCAGTTGGGTGCAAGCTTTGCATGCGGAAGGCTGGGTTTGACGCCCGAGCACCGCACAGTGGGTGACCAGCGTGTGCCCAGTGGGCCCCTAGGTGAAGCCCTCCAGCCCCCTGGAAGGCTTCTCGGAGCCCCGCAAGACTCACGCCTTTCCGGTGCGGGGCTCAGGTCTGAAGGAGAAGTGCGTGGACAGCCTGGTGTTCGAGACGCTGATCCCCAAGCCCATGATGCAGCACTACATCAGCCTCCTGCTCAAGCACCGGCGCCTCGTCCTCTCGGGCCCCAGCGGCACGGGCAAGACCTACCTGAGCAATCGCCTGGCCGAGTACCTGGTGGAGCGCTCGGGCCGCGAGGTCACGGAGGGCATCGTCAGCACCTTCAACATGCACCAGCAGTCTTGCAAGGTCCTACGGCCCCCACCTCGGGCTCCAGCCCTTGCCTCCTTTTCCATGCTCCCTCCATCCCCCCCTTGCTTCAACTGCTGCCTCCGTGTCCCCTTCATATTCTCCTGCTCTGCCCTCTCCAGCCCCCAGTTTCTTTCCAGACTTGCACTTCCTGCACCTTCCACACGGTTCCCTTTCCTCTCTGGGTGGCTCATTCCACTTCCTCCTTCCCCCTGTACCTGTGTCTGTCAGGCTGGGGCTGAAGGAATGGGTGAGGGTGAGGCCCAGGGAGCGACGTGGGGAGGACAGCGCAGATGACCCAGGGACCCTTAGAGGTCCCTTTACCCTGTGTCCTCCAGCGCCACCTTCCTCGATGCCAGTCCCTACCTGCTACCCCTGCTCTGCTGGTTCCCTCCATCACTGCTACATAGGGCCAAAAGAAACTCTGAATTAAATGTTGCGTAAATGTTGCAATATGTTGCGGGATGATGCAGTTGGACAGATCCTGGTGGGTCTTGAGCAACAACCTAACACTTTATTCTCCCTAGTTAGAGACCTGTCAGGGTTACCCACCTCAGAGGGAAATCTGTAGGAGATACTGTGTTCCCTATCTTTGGGGGTGGAAGGAGCATGTAGGGGAGCCTCTGGTCGTTGGCTTCTACTAGCAGATGTTCAGGTGTTTCCAGCAAGAACCAAAGCCCAGGAGTCCTGCTTGAGCATCACCAGGGCTGACCCAAACGAACAAAGCCAGAACTCAAGTGGAAGTGCAGGATAGCTTCAGTGCTGACCCGCGCCTTCTCCCCTCCAGGACCTGCAGCTGTATCTCTCCAACCTGGCCAATCAGATCGACCGGGAAACCGGGATTGGTGATGTTCCCTTGGTGATCCTGCTGGATGACCTGAGTGAAGCAGGCTCCATCAGCGAGCTGGTCAATGGGGCCCTCACCTGCAAGTACCACAAATGGTAAGCCGGAGTCGACCCGAGCCGCGGGTGGGAAAGCCAGGGAGCAAAGGCAGCCCACTCCACCCCTGCATCTTTCCGGGGGCCGCACGCGCGGACAGCGGTGTTGAGACGAGTCCAAGTGGGCCTGTGTTTTTCTTCTTTCTCCTTGTAGCCCCTATATCATAGGCACCACCAACCAGCCTGTAAAAATGACCCCCAATCATGGCTTGCACTTGAGTTTCAGGTAAGGACCAGGGTCCTGGGGCACCTTCCCATCCTGACATTAGTGAAATCCCAGGGTTTGCCCCGAGGGGGCAGTAGCGAGCAGGAGGGGGATGGAGGAACCCATGGGAGACAGTAGGGGTGTTGTCATGTGACTGGTGGAAGGTGGCTCTGGAAGTGGAAAGGGGGCGCAATTTGGAGAGATGGAGAGATGCGTGGAGTTGCTGTAATGTGGACTCTTGTGCCTCCACATTCTTTTTTTTTTTTTTTTTTTTGCTTTTTTGGGTCACACCTGGCGATGCACAGGGGTTACTCCTGGCTCTGCACTGAGGAATCGCCCCTAGCGGTGCTCAGGGGACCATGTGGCATGTGGGATGCTGGGAGTCGAACCCGGGTCGGCCGTGTGCAAGGCGAACACCCTACCTGCTGTACTATTGCTCCAGCCCCGCAGCCCCTACATTCTTCATCTGGGCCACTGCAGGCAGAGGGTTATCTGAAGAGGATCCCGATTTGAGAATCAGCCTTGCCTGCCCAGAATTGGTGCCCACCCCCTTCTTTTAAGCTCAGTTGACTCCTTTTACTCGAGGAGAAACCCAACAGGCAGCAGTAGGAGTGGGCGGCATGCACCCCGCCAGTCTCCCTGCTGATGCAGCTG
The DNA here is from genome assembly GCF_027595985.1 of Sorex araneus. Taxonomy (NCBI): domain Eukaryota; kingdom Metazoa; phylum Chordata; class Mammalia; order Eulipotyphla; family Soricidae; genus Sorex; species Sorex araneus. The sequence goes on from NC_073308.1 coordinate 35,034,395, forward strand.
GCCCTCTGCCCCCACCCCTTCTCTGGCGACAGAATGCTGACCTTCTCCAACAATGTGGAACCGGCCAACGGCTTCCTGGTCCGTTACCTGCGGAGGAAGCTGGTGGAGTCGGACAGCGACATCAATGCCAACAAGGAGGAGCTGCTGCGGGTGCTCGACTGGGTGCCCAAGCTGTGGTACCATCTCCACACCTTCCTGGAGAAGCACAGCACTTCCGACTTCCTCATCGGTACTGGGGCTGTTTCCCCCTCTGCCCCCAGCTGTCTGCAGGGTGCTGTCCTTTCCCTGCTCTTTTCTTTCTGGCGGCTTTGGCCCAGGAAGAAGCTGCATGTCTTGTGGCCTTTGACTTAGAACCAGTCAGCAGCTTCTTAAGCCTTCCCAGTACAGACAGTAGGTCTTTTCCTTCCCAGCACACATAGTAGGTCACTTTCACCAAAGCAGTCTATTTCCCTGGGCTCAGTTTTCCCACAGTTAATTGGGGGGGGGAGGCAGAAAAGTCCGTTGGAGGGAATTGCAAAGCATTATTTATTAGAGGGACTCGCCTGGCCATCAGCTCTCACTGGCTATCAATAGGCCAACACATAGTCCAACACATTTCTCTCAGTCTTTTGCTTCTCGTTAGGAAACAGATAAGAAAGTCGAGACAGGAGCTGGAGAGAGAGTTCAGTGGGGAGGGCAATTGGCTTACATGCAGCAGACCCGGGGTTCACACCTGGCACCCCTTATATGGTCCACAGCACCACTGTGTCCAAAAACAACAACAAAACAAAAAAAGAAGATAGGCCAGACATGTGTTCAGTGCAGTGCCTGCCTCAGAGGAGCGAGGGCCGGGCTCGATACTCAGTGCCACAAGCAAACCAAGCAGCCAAGAGGCGGCTGGCGGGGGCGAGCTTGGTCTCTGGCCCCCTCATGAATGGCTCATCCTTCCCGCTAGGCCCGTGCTTCTTTCTGTCCTGTCCCATTGGCATTGACGACTTCCGGACCTGGTTCATTGACCTGTGGAACAACTCCATCATCCCCTACCTACAGGAAGGAGCCAAGGATGGCATCAAGGTGAGCCCCCACTCTGGTCTGCTCAGTCCCCCCACCACCAGCGCCATGTCTCAGTGCAAGACATGGGGCCAGTGAGAGCGAGGAGCTGCTGCAGAGACAGATGAAGCTCCAGCTCAGACGCCTTAGTCAAACGTCTCTCAGACCCCCGAGTCAGGGGGGAAGGTCTCCAGGTCTCGGTCTTCAGACTCTGCACCACACTCGGACCATTCTCAGGGATCAGAGCAAATAGAGAAGTAACTGAGCTAAGAAGCCGCCAGGCGTATCACAGTAACTGTTACTTAGGCGTTGGGGATTGTGGCCCAGCAGTAGAACTCGTAGGAGACCGTGCACTCGATCCCAGCACAGCTAAAACATTGGACAAGTTGCTTAAAGTACTTCAACAAGGAGGGAAGGAAGGCAAGGGCAAGCAGGCACACAAGCTTAAAAATTGGTTTGTTTGGGGGACTGGGGCGAGAGTACAGTGGGTAGAGCATTTGCTTTGCACATGCTCTCCTGGTTCAATCCCCAGCACCCCCTCTGGTTCCCCAAGCACCGCCAGGAGTGATCCCTAAACACGGAGCCAAAAGTAAGCCCTGGGCACCCCTGGTCTTGTGCCCCTCCCCCCCACCGCCAAATGGTCTCAAATATGAAATGAAATATGCAGGGGTCACAGAGAGACGGACTTGAGGTGCTTGCCTTATATGAATCCTGGGACTGCAGATGGCCCCCAAGTATCAGCAGGGGTGGTCCTTGAGGCTAGAGCCAGGAATTGCCTGGGATGGACCCCAAATGCCAGCTCCCCATCATTCCACCCAAAAAAAAAAATGCCAAAAAACTTATAAAGTCTGAAATGGAAAGTTTTTATTTAAGTAGCATAGTCTTGATTTCTTTAATGTTGTAAAAAAAATTTTAAGTTAATGTGATGAATTACTGAACTCCACTGGTCATGTATTTTTCCATAAATGTAATTTGTAATTACAAGTTGCTATCTCCTGATATGACCGTAAAATTCAGAACATATTCTCTTTTGACTAGTTCCAAAAATTACCATTTTATTTTACATTATTATTGTTTTCTTTTTTTTTCCTTTTTTTGGCTTGGGGGCCACACTCGGTGATGCTCAGGGTTTACTCCTGGTTCTGTCCTCAGGAATTACTTCTGGCAGTGTTCAGAGATGCCTGGGTCAGTTGCATGCAAAGCAAACACCCTAGCTGCTGCACTATTGCTCTGGCCCAATTATTGTTTTCTAATTTAAAATATTTGAACACCCCCGGCACTTGTTTCCCAGACAGTCCAGGGTCATGGGAAGAGCTCGAACACTTGCCTAGCAGTCTCCAGTGCTACATGCGCCCCCAAGCATGGCCAGGACTGAGCACTGTTGGGTGTGACACCCATAACAATTGTTTACAAGAAAGTGGGCTAGAAAGAGATGCATGTTTTGCATATGGGAGACTCAGTTTCCACCCTGTTCATCAACACGTGATCCTCAAGTCAGCGGTCACCCCTGAACACCTCTGGATAAGGGCTGGGGTACATGGTTTGCCTGTGGGATCTCCAGTGGGATCCCCACACAAATGATCCTTCAGCACCTCAAAACAAAACAAAAACACAAATTTTAAGGTACTGTGATATATAAGTCAAGAATTTCCTATTTGAAAAGCAAAATTCAGTTGAGATTTATAAACCTGAGTTTTAATACTATCTGCTGAATTATCCCCACGTGTTTTGCCCAGTCTGTGCCACTTATTTCTCTCGTCAAGAAACTCAGAGTTGGGTCTGGAACAATAATACAGTGGGCCGAGCATTGGCCTTGCACAAGGCTAACCTAGGTTCGATCTCTGATACTCCATATGGTCCCTCAAGCTCCGCAGGAGTGATCCCTGAGTGCAGAGCACTGAGTATAGGTGTGCCCCCCATATCCCCCCCAAAAAAGAAAGAAAGAAAGAAAGAAAGAAAGAAAGAAAGAAAGAAAGAAAGAAAGAAAGAAAGAAAGAAAGAAAGAAAGAAAGAAAGAAAGAAAGAAAGGAAAAAAGGAAAAAAGGAAAGAAAAGAAAGTCAGGGGAGGGGCCAGAGCAATAGTACAAGTCAGGCTCTTGGCTTGTATATAGCTGACCCTGGCACCCTATCCCCCCACCCCTAAAAAAAAAAAGAAAAGAAGAAAGGTCAGAGGAGGGGCCAGAACAGTAGTACAGAGGGTAAGGCGATTGGCTTGTGTGTGACTGACCTGGGTTCAATCCCTGATACTGCCATCTGGTCCCCGGAGCTCCCACAAGTGATCCCTGAGCTCAGGAGTAAGACCTGAGCAGTGCCGGTGTGGCCCAACAAAGAAACTCAGAGGAAATTGCCCAGAGATCAGCGTCTGGAGGCCTGACATCAGGGAAATTCGTGTCACCGTAGGGAGATGGATCCGGAAGACTGAGCCTGCATCTTCTACCCTGATCCTCTCTCTCCTCCTTCCCAGGTCCATGGACAGAAGGCCGCCTGGGAGGACCCTGTGGAGTGGGTCCGGGACACCCTCCCCTGGCCATCAGCCCAACAGGACCAGTCCAAGCTGTATCACCTGCCCCCGCCCACCGTGGGCCCGCACAGCATCGCCTCCCCTCCTGAGGACAGGACAGTCAAAGACAGCACCCCAAGCTCCTTAGACTCAGACCCTCTCGTAAGTAGAAACCGTTCTGCGGTAACAGGAAGAATGCTCTAGAACTTAGCCATGTCATGCGTCTGGAGTTGGAAGGAAATCAGTAGTCCTGGGGCCTGGGTGAGGCCGGTGAGGCTTCCGCAATGAGCCTGGCTTGCAGAGATGTGGTGCCCGTGGCCTACCCACCCGAATGAATACTTCCCAGTAACTCGGATTCCAGCAGAGACCCTCCTCTCAGGCAGGCCCCAGGGAAACATCAGAAAAGGACCTGTGCACGCTCTGGTTCCGCTGACACAGGGGTGTTTCCTGGGGAGCAAACTGAGACAGGGGACACTGTTGAGGAAATGCTTGCAGCCCTGGGGCCCAAAGAAGAGGCACAGCTAGAACACGAAATGTGCCCCAGAGAGGGAGACAGGGCATAGGAATGGGTCTGACTCCAGGAAACACAAATGCCAGTCAAAATCCAGAGCAGGCCAGCGGGTTCCTGACCCTTAGGCCTAGAAACAGGGCAAGAAGCGAGGAGGTGACCCACCCAGGCAGGAGTGTGTGAGCAAGGGTGGGACCTGCTCCCTCCTCCTGGCAGCGTCTGAGAGCAAAACCGTTTGGGAGGATAATGGGGCAGAATGTATTCAAACTCTGCACAAATCCTGGGACTTCGCAGTTTTCTTTCTTTCTTTCTTTCTTTCTTTCTTTCTTTCTTTCTTTCTTTCTTTCTTTCTTTCTTTCTTTCTTTCTTTCTTTCTTTCTTTCTTTCTTTCTTTCTTTCTTGTCACCCCTGGCAATTCTCAGGAATTACTCCTGGCTCTGCACTTAGAAATTACTCCTGGCATTGCTTGAGGGGACCATAGGAATGCCAGGGCTCGAACCTGGGTGGGCCACGTGCAAGGCAAATGGCCTACCCACTGTGCTATTGCTCCAGCCCACGATTTTATTGTTCACAAGGAAATTCTTACATTTTCAGTCTTTTTTGTTTGTTTGTTTGTTTGTTTTAAACATGATCGGGGGCTAGAAGACAGTACAGTGGGGAAAGTGCTTGCCTTTTATGTGACTCATTTAGGTTCTATCCCTGTCACTGGAAATACACCCCACCCTCCAGCCCTATCACCACTGAGCAATGCCAGGAGTAATCCCTGAGCACAGAGTCAAGAGGAGACCCTGAGCACGGCCTGGTATGGCTAACAAAATAAAAGGAAGGAAGGGAGGATGGGCAGGCTGGAGTGATAGTACAGGAGACGGGCCATTTGCCTTGCATGCAGCCAACCGGGTTCAATCTCTGGCATCCAGTATGGTCACCCAAGTTCTGCTAGAAATGATCCCTGAGCACAGAGCCAGGGGTCAGCCCTGAGCACCACATGGTGTGGCGAAGGGAAAGGAGGAAGGGAAGAAAATTTCTATTGGAGCTTACCGTGCCAAAAGAGTCACAGTTGATAGTAAACAGGTGAACAATGAACATTGATTTTTGTTTGTTTGTGTTCTGGGTTTTGGGTTGTTGGCTTGTTTCTTTTTTGTTTGAGGGGGGTTGGGTCACATCGCGCTGTGTTTGGACACTATTCCCAGTGGGCACATTGCAGTGCCTGCGAGACCGCATGTGCCGGGGATTGAACATGGGGCTCCGAGTGCAAAGCCTCTGCTCCAGCACTGAGCCAGCTCCCTGGGCCCACAAAGTGAACATTCCTGCGGCAGTACCCCAGGTTTCAGAACACTTGGGGTACCCCAAGTGTCATCGCCCACTACCACCGACACAGGAGAAACCACTTGCCTGACCTCAAACTCCATAGATTAGTGTATGCTCTTTGTTGACATCAATGAACAACAATTCATTTCTTCAGATGAATAAAAATTGGTAACCCCTGAGGAGAAGTTTAGCAGATTCAAAGAGAAAGCAAGAACAAAATCAATGTCAAGAATAAGAAAAGTGAAGCAAAAAAAAAAAAGCGGGGGGGGCTGGAGCAATAGCACAGCGGGGAGGGTGTTTGCCTTGCACGCAGCCAACCTGGGTTCAATTCCCAGCACCCTATATGATCCCCTGAGCACTGCCAGGAGTAATTCCTGAGTGCAGAGCCAGGAATAATCCTTGGGCATTGCCAGGTGTGACCCAAAAAGAAAAAAAAAAAAAAGTAAGAAAAGTGACATCACGATAGAACCCACAAAATACAATAAAAGATTATGAAGATCACAAATGGCAGCTCAAATTTTTTAAAGTCTTAAGTGTACTAAAATAGCATTTTTAAGGATAATATTTTAAAAACACTAGTGAAAACTAGGTTATATCTTCTTTTTTTTTTTTTGGCTTTTTGAGTCATACCCAGAGATGCACAGGGGTTACTTCTGGCTCATACACTCAGGAATTACTCGGGGGACCACTTGGGATGCTGGGAATCAAACCCGGGTTGGCTGCGTGCAAGGCAAATGCCCTACCCACTGTGCTATCTCTCCAGCCCCAAACTAGATTATATCTTATCTATCTATAGGAGCAAGATAGAGAATCTAGAAACCTGGGGTCTGGGGAGACACTTGAAAGGACTGTCATACATAGTTTGCATGTGGGAAGCCGAGTTCAATCCCTGGCACCAGGTGATCATCTAAGTCATCCCTGAGTACTGTAGCCCAAACCCTCCCCAGGCCCCAAAAAGCTACTCTCAGAGAAGAATATTTTAAATATCTGGAATACAGTCCAAGATTACTCGACAAAAGAAGAATTAGAACAGTGTGACCCATTCTCAGATATTAAAGAAAATAAATATAGGCCAAACTTGATTTGAGCCAAATGTTAAATTGTACAAAAACAGATAAATAAATAAACATCTAGGGGACTGGAAAGGTAGTACAGGGTTTGGGGGCTTATTTTGGTTTTTGTTTTGGGGTCAAACCAGACAGTGCTCAGGGGTTACTCCTGGTTCTGCTCTCAGGAATTAACAGGGCTGAGAGGGCTCAAGGGACCATTTGAGGTGCCGAGGATCAAACTTGGGTCAGCTGCGTGCAGGGCAAGTGCCCTACCCACAGTGGCATCTCTCTGGCCCCAGGAGTTAGATAGTACAGAAGTTAACGCATACACCTTGCATGTGGCCAACCCTAGCGCCATCCGTGGCATAGCATGGCCTGCTAAGCATCCCCAAGTGTAGACATGGCGGCTCCCAAGCATCATGGGGATGACTCGTTACCCACAGCAGCACCCCAAGTTCTATTAGCCAACAGTGTCCAGGAGGGGCCCCTGAGTTCTGCTTGGAAGGACCCCTCCCCACCTCCACCCCCGCCAAAAAAATAAATCAGACATCAATTCTAACAACATTTACTAATGATATAGAAAATATACTAGTAATGAATGAATATTTATGAAAGTCCAAGCGCAGAGAAATAACATCTGTTTTGTTACTATTTTGGTTTGGGGGCTTTACTCGGCAGTGTGTGGAATTAGTTCCCCAGTGGTGCTTGGGGGATTGTGCAGTGCTGAATTCCCATTGTGTATGGCACTTGAGGTTTAAAATTCTCTAAACTGGGGCCAGTGAGATAGGAGAGCGGGTCAGGTGCTTGCCTTGCATGTGGCTGACCTAAGTTCAATCTCTAGCATACCATATAGTCTTCCGAGCACCACCAGGAGTGATTCCTGAGCCCAGAGTGAGGAGTAAACCCAGAACACCACTAGATATGACCCCCAAAAAGCAAAAACAAAAAAGCAAATGAACAGAAAGTACTTCCTTCCCCCCACTGGAAGATGGTATCACCCACTTTGGGAAACACCGGATTAAAACCACAACCCTGTTAAAAAAAAAAAAAAAAATATATATATATATATATATATATATATATATATTTGCTTTTTGGGTCACACCCAGTGATGCACAGGGGTTACTCCTGGCTCATGCACTTAGGAATCACTCCTGGTGGTGCTCGGGGGGCCATTTGGGATGCTGGGGATCAAACCCGGGTTCAAACACCCTACCAGCTGTGCTATCACTCTAGTCCCAAAACCACCTTTTTTGATATGTTTCTTCCATGGAAAGGATGCAGAGCACTTGGTTCTCACTAACCTGCCTTTTTGTTTCTTTTGGTTTGGGTTTTTCAGGAGCCATACCTGGCTATGCTCAGAGTTCACTCCCGTCTCTGTGCTCAGGGATCACTTCCTGGCTATGCTCAGGGCACCCTGTGGGGGCTGGGGATTGAACCTGGGTCGACTACGAGCAAGGCCAACACTTTCCCCGCTGTACTCCCTCTCCAGTCCCCACTAAACTGTTTTTTCTGATCCTCTGTAGATGGCCATGCTGCTGAAACTTCAAGAAGCTGCCAATTACATCGAGTCTCCAGACCGAGAAACCATCCTGGACCCCAACCTTCAGGCCACGCTCTGAGGATGTAGCCACACTGTCACCCCGGACAGGACCACAGAGTGCTGACATCAGCCACGTGAACGCCTCCTCTCTGGCTCTCCGGCACAGGGGGAGACCAGGAGGGTGGAGGAGGTGCAGGAAAAGGGGCGGGTTCTTGGTGCTGCACCTTTAGGACTTGGAGTAAGGATTGATGGGGTGGAGTTTGGGACCGTGTGTTCCTTAGACATATTTGCTGGCCTCCTCTCTTGGACTGGGGGCAAAGATGATTCTGGGTCTTTCCCCTTGATTTCTTCTGTCAGTTGCAAACTCCTGGGCTTTCTGGGGAGGACTTCCGAAGACACAGGGAAAAACCTCGCAGCAGTCCCCAGTTCTCGAGAGCAGCCCTGAGACAGTCCTGCGTGTGGAAGTCGGCTGGGGAGGTGGAACCTTCAGATTTCCTCGGATCCTCCATCATCACTGCCGACTTTCCCCCAGAGAGCTGGGTGAAGCCCCAACAAAAAGAAGCATGTGGTTTAAAAAAAAAATGTTTAAAGCAATCCGTAAAAGTCTTTTTTAAAAAATGGAAAAGATGAAACTGGAGAGAAGGGAACCAGCAGCCAAGGGAGGGTGTGCCGCCTCCCCCCAGCCCCCCAACCTCTGGGTGACGTAGGGGACGCTGACAAGACAGCTGCCATTAGAAGATGTTGCCAAACCACAAGAAGAACATCCCGGCCTTCCAAGACGGCGAGCTCTCACACCCTCTAATTTAACGCACCCGAGAGTCAATAAACCCTACTTCTTAGATATATATATATATTTTTAATTTTGGTTTTTGGTTTTATTTCCTTTTTTTCCTCCCATATGCCTATTTATTTTCCTTTTCCTTCTGTTTTTGCTTTTCCAACCCTCTTTTCTCACATGTCCCCAGAGGCTGAAATTGTTGCTTCTCTGACGTGAGCTGGTTTGGCTTTTCCAAGTGGGTTTTCTTTGGAGACCCCAGTGGCATCTAACTGGCGGAAGCCACTTATCTTCCAGCCACTGTCTCTGACTGACCCTGTGAGCTTTCCTGCGACGTGGACTCGGAAGCAGTGGGAGAAGCCGAACGCTGACTTCCCTTTCGAGAAAGCACACGTTCTCCTGACGCTTGCTGTCTGCTTCCCGTGTGCAAGCATGTCACCCTGTCTTGGGACAAGATCGAATCTGAGCTCCACCGGGGACCAGAGGAAGCCAGGAAGCTCAAACTGTTCCTCCATCACAGGGCTCTGCCCTGCGTGTTTCTGATGACAGCTTCTGCTCACTAATCCTAATCCCTCCCGAGGTTCCTACCTGTTGTTGACAAGTGGACACCCACAGAGCCTGGGCATCCTGGGGAGAAGTCCCAATCTGAACAGAAGGCTCTCAGAGCTCCACCTGGGGACAAGCCCCTGCTTTCCAAAGGTTTCCTGCTTTTTCAGAAGTTACACTCAAGTCTGGCCATCTCAGTTCCTCCATTCAGCAGGTACTTGGCAGTACGTACTGCCACCTGGTCTTAAAAATGCTTGGGCCCTAAATTCCCAGCCTAGAGGGAATGCATCTTATTTTGTAGACCTTCAGGTCATCTGAGAAATAAGCCTGAGCCCATAGGAGACAGCAGGAGGGAAGTGTCTCATTGGATGATCAGTACCTGGGCCAGCACAGACGGAAACTGAAGGGCAATGTTAATTGGGAAACCTGATTCCTGCCATTTCTGAAGTCCCCAATGGAGCCAGGTCCAGGTCAGGCTGCTGGGTCAGGCTTTATTTCCAGGGCTCCACAGATCAGAGGTGAGTCTGTGCTCCCCACACTTCTAGGGAACCCCCTGATCTGCATTAATTGGCGCATTCGCTGGAATCAGCCTGCTGCTGTGCAGCCAAGGAGCCATTCGCCCGACTCTGCACATCGGAATACTTAAGTCCAAGAGGTGTTCTGGATCGCTCCCTAAAAGCATCTGTGTATTCACCTGCTAGCTCTCGGGAGTAACAGGGTCCTCAAGGCTGGAGACATTCCTTGCTATTGCTGCTATTTCCGTGAGCTGTGAAGATTCCCCCACCAACTCAGCGGTCAAATATGCAATGCAGGGTGGAAAGTGGCCGTGCGTCCCAGGATGGTGCTGAAATCACTGCCTTATGGTCCCAGCGGTGCAGGAGGAGGCCCCGAGCTGGCTGTTTAAACATAGATGTGGGGCCTCTGGATTCAGGCCTCTGAGTCCTTAGCTCCAGTCCCGTGACAAGGCTCAGATTTGTCATGCCATCTTAATCAGGTGGTTGAGCCCTTAACTCTTTTCTGGTGCTGCCCAGCCAGTGCCTTGGGTCACGAGTGTCACTGGCTCCTCAAGTAAAAGAGAAGGGGAGAACCTTCCTCCGTTCCATCTGCCTCTGATCCTGGAAGGGATTCTTGTCTCTAGGATACCCTGGGTACCACTGGGAATGGGATTGGAATCCTTAGTAGCTGGGTTTCGGAGGCACGTCACACATTTTCATCTCTGTTCCTGGGACCCGCCACCCTCTCTTCTTGACTGCTGCCTCAGCCCAGGTGTCTGGGGGCTCTCCTCCTTCTCATCTAAGGAGAGGGCGTCATAACCTCAGCTTTCCCGCTGGAGTCTGGGACCCTGTTTACAGTTGCTCCCCTGGGCCCCTCACTGTGGGGATCAGTCATCTCACCACGGAATTCTGGCTTGATGGCCTGCAGACGGCTGAGCATCTTCATGGTGCTATAACCTCTCGGGATGCTCATCCCAGCAGAACACCTGAGCACGCTCTCACTGCCCCGGAAGTAATGGCAAGAGCAACATCATTGCCTGCTCTCCCACAGCGCACACGCTTCCTGGTTGACGCCTCTGGGATCTCTCCCCAGACGTCAACCCTGGGTCCCACAGCCACATCCTCAACCTGCAGACTCCATCAGAAGACTCCCAGCCCATGTCAGACTGGAATCCGTGCTCGTTCCTTCTCTCCAGCACGCCCATCCCCACCCCAACTCCTCACCAAAGCTGGCTCCCAGGTGACATGGTTCAACTCCCAACATCAGCCAGTGGGGGGCGCCGCCTTCCCGGGAGAGGCTTCTTGTCACATCCCTCTCATTTCTGGGTGGAGAAGACCAGTGTTCTGTCTGGTTGATCCGTTTCTCAATCCCTGCCTAGGCACTTAAGGAAAAAAAAAAAAAGAATACTAGGTCATTGGAACCTAATATGGAACGTGACATGGGTGTGTATGTGTGCGTGTGCTTGTGCGTGAGCATGTGTGTGTGTGTGTGTGTGTGTGTGTGTGTGTGTGTTCACCCTTGCTCTTCTCATAAGAGCCACTTGCTTTTTTTTTGTTTTTTTATCTTCTGAGGCTTCACTGAGTATTTTTTAAGACATCTATGCTTTGTGGCAGCTCTCTGGTGCTTCTCTCTGTCTTTGTGTCAGCTCAGGCTTGGGAAGCTAGAGGCTGGCAGGGAAGGAAAATGTAATAAACAACAACCAGAGAGAGTGAGTCCTTCTTGGTGAGTAGGCTTAAGTTGGGCACTACCAGCCTTCTAACTAATCCCTCCATATCCTTGCGGTCTTAAGATAACAGGGGAGTTTTCTTTCTTACCTTCTGTTTCCCCTGCTCCGTTAAACTCCAGCTGTGCCTAATCTCATCATCTCTTCACTCCTGGCTTGCCAAGACAAGGATCCCACTATTTGTGGTTTGAGAGACAGCGATTCCCTGCCATAGGCCAGGAGAGCCGGGAGACAGCAGTGCATGCCTGCTGCTTCTCCCAGACCTCCCCTCTCCGCCTGGCACGGTGCTCACGTGCAGTCAGATTTGCCCAGCTGGAAGTGGGGACTTGGTTCGACAAAGCAGGGCTGAGCAGAGAGTGACAGATGTCTTTAAGGTGCTTTCTGACAGGTTTGGGAGGAGAAATCACTCTTGTCGTAATGTCACACTGAACAGAGTTCCCGTGTAAAGGAATTGAGATCACCAGGTCTAGCTCCTTAGTGTGCTTTTTTTCCCTGCTTTATTCCCAGGCTAAACTGAAGCCATTATGTCAACTTTATAAGGAAACCCCAGTGATGGGCTGAGTTGTACTTTTGCAGAGTTTCCTAACACTCATGGAATGCTGGTACATTCTTGTAGATAAGAACCACTCACTAGGTAGGTCTGGTTCAGAGATGTAAGGAATAAAATGGTCTTAGAACACTATGTTCCCAAAAGACCTAAAAAAGTGCTGCCCTTTATAACCAAAGAGGCTTAGGTATGCATGAGTCCTGAATCAGCCTGCTAAGGGATAGATGGAGTCAGCATCTTGGTTCTCCCCACTATCAAGAATTTCAGCCTCGCCCTGAAAGCCAGCACTGCCAGCCACAACCTTGGGAAAGATGGACATAAAGTGAAACTGATAATGTCTCAGAGTAAGGTGCCCAGAGCAGGGAGACAATTACAATAGAAAATAAAATTGAAGGGTCAGGGATGTACCTCAGCGCTTCCCTTGTATGTGTCAGACCCTGGGTTCAAGATCTGACACCGCAAAATAAATGAAAAAGTTTATATATATTGGATTCTCCTAGTTTAACGTTTCACACACATACCTATGTGTATATGGCTTGGAGCCGTAGTGCTCAGGGATCACTCCTGGCGGGGCACAGGGGACAATATGGGATGCCAGGGATCAAACCTGGGTCAGATTATTTCTAAGGCAAGCACCCTGCCCACTGGTCTATGTCTTCACCTTCTTGGCTGGTTTTTGGGCGACCTGTTTTGGGGTTTCTCCCAGCTCAGTGCTCAAGGATTTCTCCCAGTGGTGCCCCGGGAACCATATTTGGTGTGGAACTGAGAGCTCCTACATGCAAAGCCTGTATCCCATCAAGCACTTTGCTTAAAGATAATACTGTGGAGAACTTGGCATGACAGTGGGCATGAAAGTACATGAAATCTACTTGGTTTCTTGGGCCATCTCTTTTTTATTTTTGTTTGTTTATTTGAGGGCCAGACCTGGCATTACCCAGGCCTTCTTCCTGGCTGTGTTCACTGGTCACTCCTGACACTGCTTGGGGGACCACATGTAGTACCGGGGATTCCAGTCAGGATTGGCTGTGTGCAATGCAGGTGTCTTACCCCCTGAGTTCTCTCCAGCCTGTCTTGGTTCATTTCTTTTCTTTTTCTTTGTTTTATTTTGTTTTGAATTTTGGGCCACGCCTGGCAGCGTTCAGGGTTTACTCCTGACTCTGTGCTCAGAAATCATGCCCAGCAAGGCTTGGATGGACCCTATGGGGTACTGAGGATTGAAACTGTGTGGCCTCATGCGAGGCACACGCCCTTGTCACTCTGCTTTTGGTCCGTTTCTTAAAGCAGAAGTTACATATTGTAGATCAGCAGCATCTGGGAACATATTAAAATGAAACTCCGGGGTCCAAGGCTGTGGCTTAGTGTTGAGGGCACGAGCTTTATACAGGTGAGACCTGGGCTTGAATCCCTGATAGCGCAAAAGAAAAAAAGGAAGAAAAATTCCCAGGCCCTTTTCCAGACCTCCTAAGTCCGAAGCTCCGGGTAGGGCCCCAGAGTCCGGGTTCTCACAAAACTCTTGACCATTCTGCTGAACACTGTTGGTGATTTAAAGGGAAAACAAGTCTCTGAGCCCCCTCAGCGAGGGGCTGTCGGCCACAAACAATTCTAGATGCGATGTCAGACATTTTAGCATTCATCTCAGACCCTTCTGAGGCTTCCCTCTGGCTCCACTCTCCTTTAATTTCACGTGGAAAGACCCGAGCCTTGGGGGCATGGGGGGTCAGCTTCGCTTCCTCACAGAATTCACCAAACCCTCCCGGCTCAGAGCTTCAGGCTGCAAGCTGAGGGGCTTCCACAAAGAAAAGCAGTTGGAGGTCTCTTCCCGGCTCTCTTCGGCTGGATTATTTTTGTCTACGCTGAGCCTTTTTCTCATTATGTAACAGGATGAAAAAAGTATAAAAAAAAAATTCAATTTGTGTTTCCATGCCAACTTGTTCTCCCAGTTTCTCCCTTTCTCCCTGAGTTCCAAAGGGCCCTGCAGGGCTTGCAAGCCTGGCCAGGATCTTCCTCCCCCAGCAGCTGAGGTGGGGCCCAGCCTCTGCCTTCAGCTCAGCTCCCTGGAGAAGATTCCAGGTTGGGCACCAAATCCTTACCTCCTGATTTCCCCACACCAGGTCCTGCAGAGCACCTGAAACCCTTAAGCAAATCTGATTGCCACTTCACAGCTTTCCAGGCTCACTCTCTAGCTGATGGGGCAGTGAAGGAAAACCTGCTGACAGGTGGTTTTGTTTCTGGTTCATTCATTTCCCTCATGAGGAGGACCTGGAGGAAATGGACAAACCAGCTGGTATGAGCCCCTGGGCTCAAGATGGGAAGCTCTGGAGGAAGCCAAAGGCCAAGGAAGGCACATGTGAGTCACTGCACTAGCATCGGCCCTCCGTGTCCCCAGTGGGCTGGCTGTGGGTCCTGTTGCATCTGCGGGACCTCCCTGCCTAATGAAACAGGAATAAAAGACAGGAATAAGATCAAGAACCCCCAGTAGTTCCCAGCCCATCTCTGGGCCATTGCTGTGCAGTGAAACTTACCCACTTCTTACAGTTTTGTTTGTTTGAATAGAAGAACCTTTTTTAAAAGATAAATTTTTATTCCTTCTAGATCCCCCCACGCCCCCACCTCACATCCTATTTCAGCCGCCCTGTTTATGTGGTAGAATTTTTCTGAGATGCATGACCATCCTTGGGGTGGAAGGTGGGCAGGAAATTCGGGAACGCTTTTTAAATTTATTAGGCACACCCCACGCTGAATGTGTGTCTGCGTGTGTGTGTGTGTGTGTGTGTGTGTGTGTGTGTATGTGTGTTTTCTCTTATTTGACTCTCCCTTCTTTGAATCTAACATAGAGTAAGCAAAGCTGAATCTGGAAAGCAAACTGTTGTATATAGTTGCGGTAACAATCATGAAGAGCTGGGCTGTCCCCTCAGTAATTCATCTTCAACAATTAAAAAAAAATGGTTGGAAATTAAATTCATGCCCGGACCAGCTGAAGAGCCCTCCCTTGCTCCCCACCAGAGGCCCCCCAATCTGGATCCAATGTCCATCGGCATGTCTCCCCCCAGCAAGATTCATCTGTTCAATGCCATTTGCGTTTCAATAAAGTTATTTCCTGTATTGTCACTGGTTCTCTCTAGCTACTCTCTGGTTTCTGTCTCCATTTGTCTTGTGACCCATTCCTTGTTCAGGTATGCGAGCCTGTGGGCAGCTCCTTGCCTTATCCAGAGGTAAAAGCCCCTAAAACCCAACCCAGTTGTAGAATCTCCCTCCCTGCTAGTGTTGCTGCCTCAGATCCTAAGCCGAAGTCTTGGCCCATTGGCTGGGAGAAGAAAAGTTCATTTTGACACTCTGGATATTCATTGAGTATTTGGTGAGCGCTTGTGAGGTCCAGTCCAGAAAGCTGGGCTTTTAGGTTCTCCCATTCACTGCCTCAGCATTTGAAAACATACCATCCTCTGGACTTTCGAATTTATTTGCTTCTTGGGGTAAAGGTGAATTGACTGATTTTTCAAAAGGAAGCTAAAACTACGGGGGTGGAGTGATAGTAGGGTAGGGCATTTGCCTTGCACGTGGCCCACCAAGGTTTGATCACTGGCATGCCATCCCACATGGTCCCCTGAGCCTGTCAGGAATGATTCCTGGGTGCAGATTGAGGAATAATCCCTGAGCCCCACCAGATGTCACACACACACACACACACACACACACACACACACACATGCGCGCCATGAAAAGGAAGCAACTTTTATGGAGTTCAGCTTCTCCTGAACACTGAGAGGGGGAAAAAAAACCACTAAGAGAATCTACTCTTGGGGCCAGAGAAATACTCCCAGGGGTTAAGGCGCTTGCTTTGCATGAAGCTGACCCGGCTTCAATCCCTTGCACCCTGTATGGGCCTCAAGTCCCTCTAGGAGTGGTTTCTGAGTCAGGAGGAAGCCCAGAGCATTAACAGGTATGTCCCCGCACACCCCCCAAAAGAAGTTCTTTTCCTTCTGTGGAACTGCGAGGTATGAGACATAATCTTTTCTCAAAGAAACTGGCTAAGCAACATGTCTCTCCCTTTCTAGTGTGGGAGGTGTGACAGGGGTTAGAGTTCTCCAAATAAGTGAATGAACTCTGCTATTTGTTTTGTGACCACAGTTGGCTGTGCTCAGAGATCCTGGAAGGGGCTAGGGACCTTGTGATGGACTGAGAATTGAACCTGGGCAGGCCTTGTGCAAGGCTAGTGTCCCTGGTGCTGTACTGTCTCTTCAGCCCCACCAGAGGAATCGTGCTTCTGGAATGAATCCTCAGATAATACGGCTGTTGTGCCTGAGAATGGAACTCAAAATTACTAACGGATTGTGGGGCCTGAGCAACAGGACAGCGGGTCGAGCTCTTGCCTTATATGCATCTTAACCTGGTTCTGATCCCCAGCACCACATATGGTCCTCCAAGCCCACCAGGAGTGTTCTCTGAGCACAGAGCCAGGAGTAAGCCCTGCGCACCACTAGGAGTGCCCTCCATACAAAAGTCAAATAAAAATAATTACTAGGGGATTTATTTTGCCCCTTGTGAATCTTAGAAGCTATTGAAAGGCACTTAACTTGAATAGCTAAGAAATGGCTATTCCTCTTTGCAGCAACACTTCTGACTCCAACAACATGTATCCCACCCCTCCTGCCACCTCGCCCTGCATTGTATCCCCTCCTACTCATCCTGTCCACTTGCTCCTACATTGATGCATATTTCTATATTTTGAACCAGTTCTGGTATATCTGTATTTACTACTCCTGTTTCTCTACTTCTCAAGTGTCCAGCCGGGATTTTTCTGGAAAAACAATCTTGTTAGACATTCTCAGTCAGAAGGATTTGTTCTCAAATAGTTGTAGAAATAAAAATTCGGGACCGGCTGTTCTCCTGGTAACCGCTACACTTTGAGGTTTTGTTTGCTTCTCCCGGATACCCATGGGATGAGGCCGTTGGAAGGTGGTTTTTCCTCACTGCCTGGTCTGCAATGTTTGGTTTTTTTTTTTAATCCCTTTGAATTACAAAGGTGAAAAAATAAAAGTTCCCCTTTTCCTCATTGCCTGAGGAAAAAAAGAAGTTGCTTCGAAATGGAGTGCTTGAGGCTGGAGCGTGGTTAGGGCGCTTGCACCTGGCTCACCTGTGATCCCCAAACCCCCCCAGATGGAATCCCTGAGCTCTTCCCAGCCCAAACTCCTTAACGCCCCCCTTCTCCATTCCCGTCCCTACAAAAGATCTGATGAAGGGTCTCTGAATGTGCTATCGTACTCCGCGGCCAGTATCCCGAGTGGGTGTTGCTCACTCGCAGCTGGACTCGAGGAAAGCCCCCCCTCTAATCTCCCAGGACACCACCCCAACCCCAAGCGAGTCTGGTGGGAAAGGCGCCGTTCTCGATCGTGCGGCAGGGGGCGCTGTCTCCGGAGGCCCTGCCCCCCCACCCCCGTCCCCGTCCCCGCCCCTTTCTCGCTCCCGCCCGGCGCGGGTGCGCAGGCGCGGCTTCGCGGATTGGCCGCGCGCGGGCGCCGTCACTCAGTGGCGGGTCCCGGCCGCGGGGCTGGCGGGCTGGAGGGAGGGAAGATGGCGGCAGCGGCGGCGGCTGGCGCGGCCTCGGGGCTGCCGGGGCCGGTGGCGCAAGGGCTGAAAGAGGCGCTGGTGGACACGCTCACCGGGATCCTGTCCCCGGTGCAGGAGGTGCGGGCGGCGGCCGAGGAGCAGATCAAGGTGCTCGAGGTGACCGAGGGTGAGTGCGGCGGGACCGTCACGAGGATGGCTCGGAGCTGGGCCGGCCGTCCCGCCCGCTGCCCGCCGCGGACGGGGGCGCGGGCCGGGGGCTGCCGGCCGGGGCCGCTGCCCGGGGGCGCCGGGGCCCGGGCGCGGGCGCGGGGCGCGGGGCCGCCCGCCGGGGTCGCGCGGACGGCGGGGCTGTCTGGAGCCCTGCAGGGGCGGGCGTGCTCGGCCGTGCCGGCCAGCTGGGTGGTCTGGGCTGGGGCTCGGGAGGCTGCCGGGAGAGGGCGGGCAGGGCCGTGAGGAGGCGGCCAGGCTGGCCGAGGCGATGTCATCAAAGAAGTTCCTGCCTCCGAGTTAGGAACCTCGCCCGGTCGGCTTTTCGTTTTCTTTTTCTTTTTTCCTTTTTTCCCGAGCTTTTCCCCCAGAAAGCACGTCGATTGCACAGGGGGCTGCGTCTCCCGCACCGCATCTCCCGGTGCATTTTCAAAATGCTTTTGCACTTAACTGAATAGAGCTCGGTGCAGTTCTCTTTGGGGGAACAGATCATCTTTTGTCTCTGAGCCATTGTGTGTGCCCCCCCCACCCCCAGTCTGTGCTTTAAGGTGATGGAGAAGGGGGCGGGGGGAGTAGGAGGGGTGCGACATGTCAGTTTCCTGCGGAGTGGCCCTTCCCCGGGTGCAGTGAAATCTACAAAGAACAATTGGGTCATCCTCCTGTTGGGCGTGTGAGCCATCTATCCTGATGGCCAGACTTCCTGGAAGTTCTCCAAATACTCAGAATACCCTCACCCCCCACCCCCCTCCCAGCTCAGCAAAAATGTTTCCACCATCTTTTTAAAGCCCTCCTTTGAGAATAGGGCACATGGGCAATACCAATCTGGCTTATTGGTTCACCCTGCCCTTTTCTTTTAATTTGGGGGGAGGGCCACACCCAGCCGTCTTTGGGGCCATGTTTGGGATTGAACCTGGGGCTCCTACATGCGAAGCATTTGCTTCGGCCCGGCACTTAATATTTTTATTGAAAAAGAATCTAAGCTACAATAGCCTTTGATTTTTCGCCTTTATTTATTTTTATTTAGGGGCCACACCCAGGCTTGCTGAGCCCTCCTAGGAACTCCCAGCCAGGTGGGGCCAGAGATCAAATCTGAAGCTCCACGTGCCAGCCTGTACTCCAGTGCTTTGGGCCACCTTCCCATCCTGGAAATGTAATGTTTGTCTTCAGAGAGCTGCTGCAAGTGAATTTTCTACCATAAAACAGGCTACGGGCCATTTCGAAGACCTAGTTGTAATTGTCATTATATAAAACGTCATATAGGTTCTCTAAGAGGAGCACCTATTTGTAGGAGAAAGCTGTTGGAGAACAAGGCATATATTTTTCTGAAATAGAGTCTCCTGGGTTAAAATTCCTGGCTGTGTCCTTGCCCCTCTTGGGTAAAAGGAGGAGGACTGGAAGGGAAGCCCATTCCAGTCCTGTGCCAGTGGAGTATCAGTTGAGGGTCTGATTTCCAGAAGATCACCTGATGTTCCTGGTGCCCCAGATGTGCCTAGGAAAGGTGAATCTTGGCTCTTGTCTTGTTGTTCCCAAACAGTTCCTCTGGGGGCTCTGATCGCTGTTCTAGAAAAAAACTCTTGGTCGCATTGAGGGAGAATTATGTGTAAACTGCTTGAGGTCCTCTTGAATTTCTAATCTCTTTCCTTTTGTGTCTTAACTCACAAGTGAAGGAGAAGTGCAGAAGTTGCATTGGATCTAGGCCGTGACTTGACCACATTGAAACACGCACACAGAGTTTCCTGGTGACTGTTAGTCTGTGAGAGCTGCTGTAGGCTCGGGGAGAGGCCCGGGAGGTGACCAGACATGCATGTTGGAATAGGAAGGCATATGGCCCCCGGACAGGTCAGAATATGATGTCCAGAGTGACATCAATGCTCTGGAAATAAATGAGGTGCTTTGGGCCTCTTAGAGGTCACCTGTGTTCTAAATACTCTATTTAAAAATCATAAAAATTCACTCCCTGAACGAATGATATTTATCTGGAGGGTGATAATTCACTGCCCAGTTGTCCTTGCTTCTCTTTCTCCTTTTCCTTTGTCCTTTAACAAGGAGTTTGATTTGTTTTGTCTTTGCCATTGGGTCCTGAGTGCCCAAATATGAAGTCTGAATCTTAGATGTTGTCTTAATATGACTTCTTCTCCAGTAGCTGTTACCCTCCTTAACGTGGAAATACAGCCATGTAGCACGTGGCTCCTGGGGATTTAACCACCTCTCTGACCTTAGAGCACCAGCAGGACTTTGCTTCCAGATTTCCCTGGAGCCCAGTCCAGAAGCTGTCTTGCAAATGTAGGAACAAATAATTTGGATCAAATGAATGGATTAGTTATGTACCCCTTTAAGTTTTTTCACATATTTGGTGTTTTCTAGTAGAAGAAACTACATTCTCTGGTCTTAGGAAACATTTTTATTTTTCCCTGAAGTTGAAACAGGTTTTAGAGAAAGAGAGAGAAGAAGCTCAAGTGAGAACTCGGGCTTCTCCAGAGTGGAGAGGGAGCCCCAGTATACACCCTAGAGTTAGATAGGAAAGTGCACATCTCAGGAGGGGACATGTGGCGACGCATGTGCTTGGGCACCACATGTGCTCAGCAGCAACACATGGGCACAGGCAGCATATGCGCCCTAGGGAATACTTTTTTAAAATAAAAGTAGAGTTGATTTTTTTTTTTTTTTTTTTTTTTGCTTTTTGGGTCACACCCGGCGATGCACAGGGGTGACTCCTGGCTCTGCACTCAGGAATGACTCCTAGCGGTGCTCAGGGGACCATATGGGATGCTGGGAATCAAACCCGGGTCGGCTGCGTGCAAGGCAAACGCCCTACCCACTGTGCTATTGCTCCAGCCCCTAGAGTTGATTTTTAAAATTACTATTTTGAGAGCTAGAGCGATAGTACAGTGGGTAGGGCGTTTGCTTTGCATGCGGCCGACCCGGGTTTGATTCCCAGCATCCCATACGGTCCTCTGAGCACCGCCAAGGAGTAACTCCTGAGTGCATGAGCCAGAAGCAACCCCTGTGCATTGTCAGATGTGATCGAAAAAAGCAAAATATATATATATATATATATATTAATATTTTTGTTCTGCTAAGCATTTTTGCTTCCATGTGACCCTAAGTCAGATATTAACCAGATCTGGTTGGGTTGTTTTGTTTCGTGTTTTTTTTGTTTTTTTGTTTTTTTTTTTTGGTCTTTTCCCTGAGAACCTCATAATCTTTGTGCCGTTTATATCGTTGATTTTTAAGATCACCTGTTTGATCCCCTCTGACAGACCAATGTACCACTCTGCTTACAGATGATGACTTCTGATATTAAAGCTGAAGTGAAGAAATCTTAACTTTTGATCAGGGATGTGGTTAGCAGAGGGGCACTTGCCTTGCCTATGTGATGCCCTGGATTTACTCACTGGGGGTGGGGGTGGGGAATGAAGTTGGAGGGCACAGGTCAATTGTTAACACCCTTTTAAATGGACAAGTGAGAAGCTTTGGCATGCTTTCTGCAGATTCTGAAATAGGGGAACAGTTATTTTTGAAAATAGGTTGCTGGAGCACAAGGTACATTCTGGGCATTCACTCTGCCAGCTGTTCTTTTCCAAGAAATAACTTGACTGTAATTCCCACATCCTCCAGAACGGGGGCCAGGAAATGTGTATGTGGGAGCGAGTCACCGCAAATTGACTCCTGAAAGATCATGGTTGGCTCTTTCTCAGCCTGGTTTCGTGGAATGGTTTTCTTGAGTTCTTTTGCTTTCAGTTTCCCCTGGAAAACTGGTCGCCTGGAATTTGAGGGACAGAAACCTAGTAAACCTTTTCGACTCGTTAATTAACAGGATTAATTAGAGGCAAGGGTACCGCTGACTCCCTCCCTGCTGGATGAGCACATTGCTTGACTGTTAGGAAGTTACTGTGCTGTACAAGATCCAGCAGGTAATTGTGTGCTCCAAATGCTTTAGGAAGCTAACTTCATTTGGCTTAGGATGATTGAGACTTTGAGTTTTGATTGCAAAGGCTTGTAGGAATCCAGTGTTACCTCAGTGGAGTAAAAATGAAAAGCGTTTTGATCTCTTTGGACATTCTTCTAATTCCACTTGTATGTAATAAGCAGGGCCGTGGCAAGTGTTTTATAAACAGTAAATTAAAGGACTAAAAGACTGAACTCTTTACATCAACATCAACTCAGCGGTTCTCTGATCTGCTTCGACTCTGGCTTACGTAGTTTAAGATCATGACTTGAGTGTGCCAGCTCTTTAGCTTGGGTGTATTTATCAGTTTGGGTGGGTTTTTTGTATGTTTTTGTTGTTGTTGTTGTTGTTCTGAGGCCACACCCAGTGATGCTCAGGGCTTACTGCTGGCTCTGCACTCAGGAGCACTGCTTGCAGGACTGTATGGAATTCTGGGGATTGAACCAGGTCAGCTACCTGCAAGGCAAGCGCCATACCTGCCTCGCTATCTGTCCAGCCCCATATGGTGGGTTTTTAAAATTTTTATTTTAAGCATCTTGGAATGATGGTTTTCCCTTTTCTTCTTCTCTTTCTGTTTTTCCTCTAAGAACAGCATCACCCAGATCACCCAGGTGATGGAAGGAGTTGCTTTCGTTTATTAGCTCTAATTTTCCAGGCCATCACAGCTGATTTTCCTCTGTAATTAGAGTTAGACCATCATAATTAGAAGATCCTGTTCTTCTTTTAGTTGTTTCTTTTTCTCTATTAGAAATGAAGATGCTTGTTTCCCTCCCGTTTGGTCTCGACTTTGTCTTTTCTGTCTTGCTCCAGCAGAGAAGTCACAGGAAATACTTTCTTTTTCCCTTTCCTTCCACTGCCATTGCATTGAACTTGGGAGGGGTGGAATCATCTGTCCCTTGCTCTTCCTGCCCAGATCCCCGTGCCAGCCCCCCACCATCTTAGATGCCTAGAGAGAGATGATCGTTCTGGCTGGAAGTTTGCTTTCTGGTTCTCATGGGCACTTTTCTGGCTCTCTTACAGTATAGCGTAAGCACAGCCACCTCGAAGGGAATCCCTCCCGGATCCAGACGCACACCTGGGCATGTGGCGGGCACTGAGCCGAGCGGAAGGCGGCCACGCTCGGAAAAAGGCCAGTTGTGGAGTTTTCTTTTCCCCTTTCATCTGTGGTTTTGTAGTGCGTATCGCCCTCCCATAGAAAATGGGGGCCTTTTCCAGAATCCCCTCCCCCCAGCTCGCTCACATGGTCCCCGCTCACAGTTCTTCCTCTCACTCATTGCCCTCACTGCCACGAAGTGCCTGGCCCTGTGCCTGGCGTACCCTTGACACTGCAGAAGGTACTCAGGACCCACTCTTTATCCTCATGCTCTCCTGCCCACTGCCCCTCCAGCCAAGTGTCAGTCAGTGAGGGGTGTGTGTGTCCAGTGGGCTGGAAGCAGAGAATGGGGAGCAAGGATAACGGGCATGAACAAAAAGCCTGAAGCCACAGAGGATGCGCCAAGGACAGAGGGAAAAGGAGTCTTAGGAAAGAAGTCAGAGGAAGCCATAGGTAGGATCAAGAACCTCCAGTTAGTGGAAACCCACATTATTATTTTTTTTATTTAATTTATTTTTTTTTCTTTTTGGGTCACATCTGGCGATGCACAGGGGTTACTCCTGGCTCTGCACTCAGGAATTACCCCTGGCCGTGCTCAGGGGACCATATGGGATGCTAGGATTTGAACCCGGGTCAGCCGCGTACAAGGCAAACACCCTACCCGCTGTGCTGTCTCTCCAGCCCCTTAATTTATTCTTTTATTGAATCACCATGTGGAAAGTTACAAAGCTTTCAGGTTTAAGTCTCAGTTATACAATGCTCGAACACCCATCCCTTCACCAGTGCACATATTTCACCACCAAGAATCACAGTATTCCTCCCCCCTTCCCCCCACTTCCCCAGCCCCCCACCCCACATGTGTAACTGGTATATTTCACTTTACTTTCACTTTACTTTGATTACATTCAATATTTCAACAAAAAACTCACTATTACTGATTTGGAGTTTCTCCCCCCTAAAGTCGATCTGCTGAAAAGAAAGCATTTGATAATTTGTTTTCCATTGCCAAGAATGAAGAGATAATGAGGTCAAGAGGCCGCACTAGCAGCCGCATGTGGAAACCCACATTAATAGAATGAGCTTTACCATTATTTCACTATAGAAAATTGAGCTAGAGGGACTGGAGCAATAGCACAGCGGGTAGGGCATTTGCCTTGCATGTGGCCAACCCGGGTTCGATTCCCAGCATCCCATATGGTCCCCTGAGCACCGCCAGGAGTAATTCCTGAGTGTAGAGCTAGGAGTAAACCCTGTGCATCGGCGGGTGTGATCCAAAAAGCAAAAAAAAAAAAAAATTGAGCTAGAGAGAGGCGGGAGGGATCATGCAGTGGGTAGGGCAGTTGCCTTACAGCCGACCCAGGTTCAATCCCCAGCATACCATATGGTCCCCTGAGCACTGCCAGGACTAATTCCTGAGTACAGGGTCACAAGAAACCCTTGAGCATCACCAGGTGTGGTCCAAAAACCCAGAAAAGGGGAGGGGGGGTTGAGGGGGCAGGGATTGAGTTAGAGAGATTAAATTTCCTAACAAAAAATGGCTTTTGAGGGGCTGGAGTGGTAGCACAGCGGGTAGGGCGTTTGCCTTGCAAGGCGGCCGACCCGGGTTCAATTCCCAGCATCCCATATGGTCCCCCGAGCATCACCAGGAGTAATTCCTGAGTGCAAAAGCCAGGAGTAACCCCTGAGCATAGCCAGGTGTGACCCAAAAAGCAAAAAAAAAAAAAAATGGCTTTTGAAAGTTAACCTACAACTTCTCAGGAATGCCCTCTTTTTAGATGGAATTTTAGTTTATTATGAATTGGACCTTATCCATGCAAGACAATATAAAGTAACTGTGTCTCTATTGTTTTCCCTTTCTTAATAATCCAAAACTAAATCATCACACTATTGAATCTAGCGCTTTCTAAGACATTATGCTAATGGAGCCTGGAAGATAGCTTAAAGGGCTAGTGTTCGGGCTCTGCATGCTAGAGCCCCTGTCCAGCCCATACCACCACATGGTCCCACAGGAGTATCTCCTGAGCACCACCAAAATAAAATAAATTGCAAAAATAAATAATGTTAAAGATACCAGTAAGCAGAAGGGGAGCTCCTCCAAAACATACTAAGTGAAGGTTCTTCTGTCCTTGTAAATATACTTAGTATTCCTTCCAAAAATACCATATTATCTCTGTTAAGTGAATATCTGTAAATGAGATTTTTGCTGCTTAGCAGAAGTCAGCAATGGATAAGAGCATCTATGGTGATCAGATTTAAAATTCATCAGAGGGGCCAAAGTGATAGCACAGCGGGTAGGGCACATGCCTTGGATGAGACTGACCTGAGTTTGATCTCCAGCATCCTGTGTGTTTCCCTGAGCCCGCCAGAAGTGATCCCTAAGCATCGAGACAGGAGTAAGCCCCAAGGACCAAAGTGTGACCCCAAAACTAAAAAGACAAAGTAAGTTGGAGATGGCTCAGAGGGCTGGAGCCCGTGCTCAGCATGCAGAGACCCTGATTTTAGCTCCTCGGTCACTGTCCTGGGAATAGCCCCCCGGCACTGCTTTCTATGGCCCCCAGGCAAGTCAGAGAACGACTTGTCCTCCCATGCTTTGGTTGTATAGCAGAATTCACCATTGCATCGTCCTCCCCTTTGTTACTGCTTGTTAATAATTTCTCAAGTAGTTTGTGGTAGGACTGTGCAAGGGAGCAAGTCTGAGTCACTGAACATGCGAGGCAGGTGCTCTGCCGTGAATCTCATCATCCCCATCTCCAACTAGCTGGGAAGTTTCATTGCTTCTATTTTGGTTGATGCCCTTTATTTCCAGTAGACACATGGTCTTGACAAATGGAATAATTGGTTTCCCTGTTACATGCCTCTGTAGCCTAGTCCAGATGAGGTTTATGTCTTTGAATTTGGAGGCTTTCCAAACCAGGACTGATAATGTGGTCACTGTTCTTGAACTTCAGAAACCCTCAGAGAAGGAGATCTATCTTTTATTCATTCTGTTTAAAACTTTTTGAGACTGTTTGTAAATGACAGTGATATTCTTTGAGGTTCCCCCTTCCCCCCCTTAAGACTTTTGAGCAGAGGTTCATGTTACTCAAATTTCTGGTCTTCTTGTGGAGGAAATAAACTTTCAGAGAAAATCTGTGCTTGTTACAGATTCAGGTTCTCTGGTTGACTTTGGTTTATGAGCACCTCCAGATTTTAGTTAGTCTCCTGCTTACATCTTTCTTTCACATCTCTTACAGTCTCGAGAAGGTGGAAATTAGGGTATTGTCTTTGATATGTTTGTGAAAATGATTAAGTTAAAGATAGCTTATGGGGGGCTGGAGCGATAACACAGCAGGTAGGGCGTTTGCCTTGCACACGGCCAACCCGGGTTCGATTCCCCAGGAGTAATTCCTGAGCACAAAGACAGGAGTAACCCCTGTGCATCGCTGGGTGTGACCCATGAAAAGAAAAAAGCTTATCAATACTTTCCAGCTATTGGGGCTGGAGTGATAGCACAGCGGGTAGGGCGTTTGCCTTGCACGCGGCCGACCCGGGTTCGATTCCCAGCATCCCATATGGTCCCCTGAGCACCGCCAGGGGTAATTCCTGAGTGCAGAGCCAGGAGTGACCCTTGTGCATCGCCAGGTGTGACCCAAAAAGCAAAAAAAAAAAAAAAAAAAAAAAAAAAAAAAAAATACTTTCCAGCTATTGTGATTGTAGCCACTATACTATCTTCTGCTGGCACGAAATTTTAAAAAAAAAATGTATTCAGTAAACTTTCTCTAAGAAGAGTAGGCTTGAAGTTCTCAGACTGGTACAAAGCACCCCCAAACACCACTATGTAGATTTTGCCTGGCCTTGGTGTCATAATAACTCATTAGCACCAGTGTATAAAGTTCATTTTCTCTTCAGTGATTCTCAGGATTACTCTCCAACTCTTACTGGATCTGTCTTTCTTTGGTGGGGTAATGAGTTCAGATTTGTTAAAATCTTCATCTCAATTCAAGTTTCAAACTTTGTCAAAAATCTCATTGCAGTTTGTCATTATATTGATGTAGAAACTGTTGAAACAGTGCCTTAAAGAAAATATTTTGTGGTCCATGTAATATATAAATAAGCTTATAGATCATTCTGATGGATATCCTATACGATATGCCAAAACTGATCCACCAGGGGCTGGAGCAATAGCACAGCGGGTAGGGCATTTGCCTTGCACTCGACCGACCCAGGTTCAAAGCCCAGCATCCCATATGGTCCCCTGAGCACAGCCAGGAGTGATTCCTGAGTGTAGAGCCAGGAGTAACCCCTGTACATTGCCAGGTGTGACCCAAAAAGCAAAAAAAAAAAAAAAAAAAAACTGATCCACCATGTGTTAGGCCAAATGACATTCTGTGCATATTTGGAGCCATAAAAATAGTCCCCGTTATTGGGGCTGGAGAGAAAGTACAGTGACATGCTGCCAACCTGGGTTTGATCTCATCCCCATATGGTCCACTGAGCATCGCCAGGTGTGGCAAAAGAAAATAAAGAACAATATCCATTATAGTATAAGAATTTAACCAAAATACAGGTACCCTTTCCAAGTACCCTTGCTTTCTCTGTAACTGGATTTCACGTGTGTGTTTGGGGTACTTTATTTTGCCAAGGAGGAGAGCGTGTGAAGTGCCAGGGATGGAGCCGGGGTTGGCCATATGCAGGCACACGTGAGCCCCGGACCGTCTCCCAGCCTGGAGCTCTGCTTGAACACTGGGATCTGGGGGAATCCTGATGTGTCTCCGACTTGTCTGTGTTTTACTCAGTTCTGAAAGGCGGCTTCCAGATGTGTGGATTTTAGACACCTACCCTTTGTTATATGCCAAAAAACAGTAACAAGTCTCACAATGGAGACATTACTGGTGCCCACTCGAGCAAATTGATGAACAACAGGAGAACAGTGCTACAGTGCTACCCTTTGTTCTGTTGATGCATTTTATAGTGTTCGTCTGAACTAGCCAAAATAATGATTAGACTGGGTTTCAGAATCTTCAAAGATAGTTCTTCAGAGTTTAAGCATTTGCTTATGATGAATTACTCTGAGTGCTTTAGAAAGAATGTGACTTCTTCTGTGGTAGTTTTTAGGATTTTTCCTTCCATAGCTTAAAGCTGGTGATATAGGAATGTCTAAAAAATAAACGAGGGCTGGAGTAATAGCACAGCAGGTAAGGCATTTGCCTTGCACGAGGCTGACCCAGGTTCAATTCCCAGTATGTCCTATGGTTCCCAAGCACCACCACGAGTAATTCCTGAGTGCATGAGCCAGGAGTGACCCCTGTGCAACGCTGGGTGTGACCCAAAAAGCAAAACAAACAAAAAGGTTGTAATTAAAAACCTCTATAAATAAATAAAAAATAAACGAGCTCAAAATAAGGATAATAAGTTAAGACTCTAGGAATCCAGGGCTGGAAAGCTAGTACAGGAGGGGAGGTGCTTGCTTTGCATGCAGCTGCATTGTCCTGCTTCAGGTCCCTAGCACCGTGTATGAGCCCCCCGAGCACAGAGCTAGGAGTGGCCCCTGAGCATTGCTGGATGTGGCCTAACTCTCTGTTCCCCTGCCCTGCACCCCTCCCCTCTCAAAAAAAACCCTAAGAATTCACTAAAATAGGACAAAATAGAAAAGATCGGTAACCTTTACATACAAAAATAGTAAAAGTTTAGGGGATATAATGGTGATTTAAAAGCATTTATAATAGCAACAAAAAATAGGAATGACAGTAGCAAAACAATGTACAATATCCTAGTAGAAGAAATTGTCAGCAGTTCCAGAGATTCTGAGGGAAGTGCAACATTAAAGTTGTGATAGGCGAGCTGATCCCAGAGGCCATAGAAAAGCAGGCCTGCTCGAAAAGCACCCCAGAGACTGTGCGAAAGAAGAACAAGGAGGAAGGATGCATTCTAGCAAGCAGTAACGGAGCCTCTCTGATGAACCCAGCATGGCTGGGTGATCCAGTAGACCTGTGGATTAGAGACAGACAACATGACTAGCAACTGAAATTTAGGGTGGAGAGGTGGAGAAAGGCGGCGTCTTAAGTCAGAGTCAAAATGGACTGTTTAACAAAGGTGCTTGGAAAGATAGCTAGCCTTTGGAGTTAAGGCAGAGACCTATACTCTATTGAAAAATTAACACATCAAAAAGAACGAGAACAACCAGTGCTGGCACATATGCAGGAAGAAAAGAACTCTCATTCTTGGAATGCCAACTGGTCCAGCCTTTTGGGAAAACATTATGGGCATTCCTTGAAAAACTAGAAATTGAGCTTCCATATGACCCTTATACCACTTCCATATGCCACTCCTGGGAATATACCCTAGGAGCCCAAAAACACAATGCAGAAAAAGCCTTCTGCTCTTCTGTGTTCATTGCAGCACTATTCACTATAGCCAGCATCTGGAAACAACCCAAGTACCCAAGAACAGATAAGTAAAGAAATTATGGCACATCTACATAATGGAATACTACATAGCTGTCAGAAAAAAAAAATGAAGACATGAAATTTGCTTATAAATGAATAAACATGGAGAGTATCATGCTGGTGACATGCATGAGAAGGACAGATATAGAATGATTTCACTCATTTATAGGATATTCAAAAAACAGTATGAGACAAATACCCAAGGACAATAGAAACAAGGGCCAGGAGGACTGGTCCAGGTTGAAAATTTGCCTGGGGCAGGGAGGGCAATTAGGACAGAAAGGAACACTATGGCAGTGATAATTGGAAATAACCACTCTGGACAAGAACTGAGTGCTGAAAGTAGATAAAGGGATAAACATAATAACCTTGGGGTTGGAGCGATAGCGCAGCGGTAGGGCATTTGCCTTGCACGTGGCCGACCTGGGTTCGATTCCCAGCATCCCATAGGGTTCCCTGAACACTGCCAGGAGTAAGTCCTGAGTGCAGAGCCAGGAGTAACCCCTGAGCATTGCAGGGTGTGACCCAAAAAGGGAAAAAAAAAAACCCTTCAGTATCTGTGTTGCAAAAACCATAATGCCCAGAGAGAGTGTGTGTGTTAGGGGTGGGGTGGGGGGAGAGAGGGAGACAGAGGGAGGGAGGAAGAGTGTCTGCCATAGAGGCAGGCTGATGGGAGGGGTGGGGGGGGTGGGATGGAGGATGGGAAACTGGGGTCATTGGTGGTGGGAAATGTATACCAATGAAGGGATGGGTGTTGAAACACTGTATAACTAAAAAAAACAATCATGAGCAACTTTGTAAATGTGTATCTCACAGTGATTCAATTAAAATGTAAAAGTAAGAAACTAAGTGCTAGACAGCAGGCGATAGTATAAAGGTTAAAGCACTTGCCTGCATGCTATGGCGGCCCTAGTTTGAATGTTGGCTTAGTACCCCAAGCAGTGCCAGGCATGATGGTCTCTAAGTACCTCTTGATGTGGTTCCCCACCCCCCAAGAAAGAATGTTCCAGCTGGATTAGGAACCTCAGTATTTAAACATGGAACTAGGGCTGAGAGGAATAATGCTGCTGCCAAGTGAGTGGTGGTGAGGCAGAATCCCAGGGGTCTCCATGTCTCCAGCCCTGGCAGCCCTGCTCTAGATCCCTCCTTCGACAGACTAAGTCTTGCTTGCCCCACAGCCAGGTGTTCTGCCAAGACCCTCCCCCTCCCCAATAAAAAGGCCACAGCCCCTGAGAACACCACAGCTGTAAAGGGGGATGTGCGACTTCTGTGCCTCGACTGAGAGTACACTCCTGGGTGCCAGCGCCAACATGCAGGGAGGGTGGGTCTGAGCAGCACCATGGCCCAGGCAGACCATGGGCTGTGCAGCTGCTGCCTGGGGTCACGGCATCAACAGCAGCACAACGCAGGGAGGGAGGCGTGAGCAGTGTTTTATTTTTCCTAATGAGTATATGTGTGTCTGTCTGTCTGTCTGACACCCAACATTACTCAGGGCTTACTCCCGGCTGTGTTCTCAGGAATCACTCCTGGTAGTGCTTGGGGACCCTATGGGATGCCGGGGTCAGTGCATGTAAGGCAGGTGCCTTCGGTGCTGCGTGCTTTCTCTCTCTCTGGCCCCATCTTCTTTCTTAGGTTTTGGGCCACACCAGTGGTCCTTGGGACTCGATTTTGATACATTCAGTCCTGGGCCTGTCCCATGGAAAGCTTCTGCTCAACCCTCTGAGTTGCCCGTCCAGCCCAAAGAAAGACTTTTTAAACCGTGACTCAAAATCCAGAAGCAATGGGGCTGGAGAGATAGCACAGCGGGTAGGGCGTTTGCCTTGCACGCAGCCAACCTGGGTTCAAATCCCAGCATCCCATATGGCCCCCTGAGCACGGCCAGGGGTAATTCCTGAGTGCAGAGCCAGGAGTAACCCCTGTGCATCTCCAGGTGTGACCCAAAAAAGCAAAAAAAAAAAAAAAAAATCCAGAAGCAGTGAAAGATTAGATAAATTTAACTACGTAAAACATCCCCTGATTTGCATGACAAAAACCGTATATAAAAAATCAAGAGCTGACAGAGCAGGAGGCGTTTTTTATAGCATATATCACAGAGAAAAGAATAATGTCTTTAATGTATAAAATGGCTCCTAGGAATTGAGGAACAAAGAACAAGAACCCCAATAGAAAAATGGGGGAGAGGTGGGAACGTTCCTGATGCCGCCGCCACCAAGAGACATTTAGAAAAAGAGCTGAAAGTAATTGATCAGAGAGATGAAAAGTAACATAGAAATACCGCTTCTCATCAGACTGGCAGAAATTCTAAAGTATGTTACTGCATTTTTTGGGTGAGATTGTGGAGAAATGCTCCAAATACTACTGGTGGGAACTCACAGTGGTTTAGTCCAGCGGGAGAAAAATTCGGCCACATTTAGCAGTGCACGTGCTCTTATCTTTTGGCCACTTAAAAAAAATGCTTTTAGGTTTTAGGCCACTTATGGCAGTGCTTAGGGTTTGCCCCTGACTCTGCGCCCAGGGATCTGGTGGCAGGCTCAGGGGACCACATATGCTGGGTGGTGTCTGGGATTGAACCTGGGTTGGCTGCATGCGTGGCAAGTGCCTACCCAATGTCCTCTCTCCCTGGGCCCTGTAGTAAGTTTTGGCATCAGGAACTTGGAGTCCTCAGGTTTTGTTGTTCAGAGCATTTCCGCTATTCAGGGTCTTCTTGGAGATTCTTTATTCATTTTAGGGTGGTTTTTCCTGTTTCACTATACCACTGTCATCGCCTTGTTCATCTATTTGCTCGAGTGGGCGCCAGTAATGTCTCCATTTGTCTCTGTCGCGTGTTTTGTGTAGCCCAATGGCGTACTGGAGGCTCTTTCAGGGTCAGGGGAATGAGGACCATCGTTATTAACTGTTTTTGGCATATCGAGTACATCACAGGTAGCTTGCCAGGCTCTGCCGTGTGAGCGGGATACTCTCCGTCGCTTGCCGGCTCTCCGAAAGGGACAGAGGCGTTTGGGGCGGCCTCTAATCACCTTTACAGGTGTTCCCAGTCTACCAACTGGCATGTTGTAATGATCTGCACACTGACAAACACGCGCCTGCCTGCGTCTCTGGGCAGCACCTGGGACATCTGCGACCTCAGGTTGATCTCCTTGAGGTTGATGGAGTGCGCCCGGGGGTTGTTGAGTAGTGGCAGAGCAGGACCCTGCCTCGGAGGATTTCTGTGCCAGGTTGAACACCTGCTCGGAGTCCCCGGTCACCGGTGGTTGGCTGACAGCACCACGAGCCACTATGTGCACTGCCGCCGCGGCTCTATGTCTGACGGCTCTCAGCCTCTTGGGTGTTGGTAGGAATTTCATTTAGGGGCTAAACTTTGATTTGGGGGTAAGAGTGGTTCCTAGCCTTCCACTACTTAGTTCAGAATTAATGCTTACATTGTTCATTGGAAACTGTTCATTTACACCCCTTATTTTTAGGATTCAGCCTCTTAAGCCAGGTGGATTTTCTTAGACCTAGTCTTCTCTAACTTGCCGTGGTATATCTGCTCAAGTCCTGATATTTCCTCTTTCAGTTTTCCTTTTGGGTTAGAGCAGTGTTTCCCTTGGGGGTTATGACCCACTGCCCACCAGGTTAGGAGCAGTGGTGGCCTCGGGTCCTTGAAGGGCCGCTTTCTTTTTGCTCTGAGAAGGAATATTGCCCGGAGCTACTGAGCGACTTGACTTTTCACAGTGAAAAGAGTTTGGGAACTTCTGAGTTAGATATAATTCCTGTGAGGCTCTAGATGCTGCACTCGCTGGTTAAGAGGAAGGCATTGCCATTTTGGCAGAGAAGGTGTGCAGTGCCGGGATGTGGGACTGTCTGGATCCTGCACGCTGATCTGTGTCTTGCTTAGGAGAATCAGTCTCAGTAGTTCGTTACTTGTATAAATGGTGGATCGTGTATTTTTCCTGGAGTCTTGCTGACATCAGGCTTAAAGCCCGGACATTTGCTCTAGCTTTCCTGAGTATGTTTAAGGCTCACAATAAAATGTTCTGTTTCAGAATTTGGTGTTCACCTAGCAGAGCTGACCGTCGATCCCCAGGGGGCACTGGCAATCCGTCAGGTGAGTCCGCTCTGATAGGCCCTCTAAGAAATGTCCCTATGCTTGGTGATGAAACGTTCTTATGAGAAAGAGAAAGGAGGAGGTCACTTTATAAATAACCTGGAATTTCCGGGAGGGAGTGATAGAGCGGGTCGGGCGCTTGCCTTGCACACAGCAACCCAGGTCTCATCCCAGCCCTCCAGGTGTGATCCCTGAGCACTGCCTGCTGTGACCCAAAAATCCGTATTAATAATAACCTGGAATTTGGTACTGAACATGAACTTCAGACCCATGTGCCTGGTTTTAGTTGTGAAGAAAGTCTAACTGTACTGTTTACTTTTTCTCTTCACAGCTGGCATCAGTTATTTTGAAACAGTATGTGGAGACTCACTGGTGTGCCCAGTCTGAGAAGTTTAGGCCTCCTGAAACTACAGAAAGGGTAAGGACTTACTTGAATTAATCTACCCAGAGAGATTTGAGGACTTTTTTTTTTTTTTCTCAGAAACTGGCTTTCAATATCAGCATTGACACAATTACAAGAAAGAAAACTAAGTTGGAAAAATGATGGCTAGCAGGCACCATGAACCTCACACTGTGGATAAGACAGCTCTAATGTTAGGCTGACCTGTGATCAGATTGGAGTACTGTCTTTTTCTAGCTATAAGATAGTGAAAGCGGGGCTGGAGTGATAGCACAGCAGGTAGGGCATTTGTCTTGCACTCGGCCAACCCGGGTTTGATTCCAGCATCCCATCATTTCTGAGTGCAGAGCCAGGAGTAACCCCTGAGCATCATCAGGTGACCCAAAAAGAAAAAAAAAAAATGTGAAAGCATTTTAACTCCTAAGCTTCAGGGGGTTTTGACATCTAACATTAAAGGCCAATGATATGACTCAGCAGTAGAGCACTTGCCTTGCATGTGTGAAGCCCTCAGTTAAATTTTAGTACCACCAAACTATTATTAATAAAATAATTTATTGACAATAAAATTAGGCTGGGGAGAGTACAGCAGGTGAGCACTTGTCTTACATGCAGCCAACCTGCGTTTGATCCAGCGCTTCATGTGGCTTCTGGAGAGCCTCCAAGAGTGGCCTCTGAGCACAGAGCGAGTGGGAAGCCGTCAGCATCACCAGATGTGACCAGATCAAACAGTGATCATGTTTAGGAGCTGGAGATAGAATACAGGGATCAAGACTCCTGCCTTGCACACGTCTAAGTCCTGTTCTATCCCTGGCATTGTGTGTGGTCCCCTCAGTACCACCAAGAGTCATCTCCAAGCACAGAGCCGAGAGTAAGCCCCAAGCATTGCTGGGTGCAGCCCAAAACCATTGAATGAATGAATACAGCCTCAACAGAAATGGGGAAATGCCATTAATTTTAAATAGAAACATTTCAGAATATTGAAAACAAATTAGATACATTCAAAAGTCAACTTTAAAGGACATCACGTGGGGCTGGAGAGATAGCACAGCGGGTAGGGCATTTGCCTTGCATGCGGCTGACCCAGGTTCAAATCCCAGCATCCCATATGGTCCCCTGAGCACGGCCAGGGGTAATTCCTGAGTGCAGAGCCAGGAGTAACCCCTGTGCATCTCCAGGTGTGACCCAAAAAGCCAAAAAAAAAAAAAAAAAACTAAAGGACATCACGTTTTCCTTAGAGCTGTGCATTTATTTTGTGCCCACTAGAATTTTGAGGCATTAATCTCAAACAGTGCTGCCCATTGGGATGTTCTATTTCTATTCAGTATTATAGCTACAAGCCACATGTGGGCTTCTGAGAACTTGCAGTATGGCTAGTATAACTGAGAAATTGTAACTTTTTAAATCTCATTGTACTTGACATTTAAATGGCAAAGCATAGGGGCTTCTTTGCTGGATATTATGTAGTGGACATCACACATTTAGAGATCATGGATGAATTCTGAGTGGTTGCCAAATTTAGGTACAGTTTTTGATAGATATGATCTGTGCACGTTATTTTTCTTAGTGGACGGGACTCCACCCATAGCTTGTAACTTGGTCTAATGGCAGGTGGGTTTTTCTTCTCTGCAGGCAAAAATTGTTATCCGGGAGCTATTGCCCAATGGGTTGAGAGAGTCCATAAGCAAGGTGCGCTCCAGTGTAGCTTACGCCGTGTCGGCCATTGCCCACTGGGACTGGCCTGAAGCCTGGCCCCAGCTCTTCAACCTGCTGATGGAGATGTTGGTGAGCGGAGACTTGAACGCTGTCCACGGCGCCATGCGAGTCCTCACAGGTATGGAAGCCTTGGCCTTGGCATCCGTGTCTGCAGCCAAGAGAGCTTCCAAGAAGCGCTGCAGTGGAATGACTCAGACCAGTTGGAATTGACATTTGTTACTCTCCCCGATACTCCGACTCTCAGCCATCCCCCCATTCGCATCTCCGTCCTTCATTTGTTGTTGTGACCAGGCCATAGT
The DNA here is from genome assembly GCF_027595985.1 of Sorex araneus. Lineage (NCBI taxonomy): Eukaryota > Metazoa > Chordata > Mammalia > Eulipotyphla > Soricidae > Sorex > Sorex araneus. The sequence continues at coordinate 35,070,156 of NC_073308.1, forward strand.
CACACTCGGTTGTGGTGCTCACTGGGGGTGCCTCTGCTGAGCAGCTCACACTTCTTTGCCAGGGGTCATACTCGTCCGCTCGTGCTTCTTCTGCACATTCTGCTGGTAGAACTTCTGGCAGGTCAGACACTTTTGTTGTGGTCCTTGGGCAGGCCTGCTGTGTACTAGAGATCGTACCGTCTGGGCAGCGCCTGCATCCCAGGCGGCGGAACTGCCAAGACACCACTTGGTGCGTGTGGCGGCCCAGGGGCCTGACTCTGGCCTCATACTTCGCAGCAGGCATATTTTGCCACTGAGCCGTCCCCTGGTCTCTACCTCCTACTGTCTGTCTCTGTGTATGTCCTCCCACTGCAGGGCAATGTCTTGTCGGCAATGACGTTAGCCTGTAGTACTTTGGTTAAGTCCAGACTCGGAGGGTGCCCTTGCCTGCAGTCGGCCTGATGGTGTATGTAGAGCAGATGGTCTGTGCGATGACACATCCAGTCACACTCGGGTGTGTCAGGCCACACACAGCACTGAGCACCCCTGCATCCATGGGGTACTCTCCAAGGGGAGAAGTACTCTCATTGTCCCGGGGACCACTCCTGCCATACCCAAGAGCCCCCAGAGCCATCCCCGGTGGTGGTAAGTTGCTGGGGGCAGAGCCCGTGGTACGGGGATGGAGCACCGTGGCTTTACCTGGTGCCCTGCCGCATCAGCAGCATCTCTCTGCCCCTGTTTGATGCTGATGTTTTGATGACAAGGGGTTGTTCACCGGTCATGTGTGTTCTGCTCACAGAGAGCAGCACATTTAGGGCACTGCTCGCCAAAGTGCTGCCCTAGGTGCTTGCCTGGGTGCATCCCTGGCGTTTGCCTGGGTGCATTCTAGGCACTTGCCTGGGTGCGCCCTAGCATCTCACCCAGATGCCCCCTAGGCGCTCTCCCCAAGTGATTCGCTACGTGCTTGACAGTGAGCCAGCCCCTCGTCCCCCTAAAGAGTTTCTTTGCTTTTGGTGGGTGTCCCCCTCACACAAGTGGTACTTAAGAGGCTTGAGGCCCCTCCTGGTGACTCTTGCCCAGTGGGCCTGTGGTTCAGTGCTAATGCTCAGGGATGCGGTGCTGGGGATTGCTCGGGGCCAGCTCAGTGCTTACAACTCCAGGATTACCCAGCAGTACTTGGGAGCACGTAGTTCTGGGGATTGAACCGACATTGGCTGTATGCAAGACATATGCCATAACCCCTGTACAGCCCAGCCCACAGGTTTCTTCCTTGGGTTGTTTTTTTTTTTTTTTTTTGGCCACACCCAGTGGTGCTCAGGGCTTTCTCCTGGCTTTGCTCAGGGATCACTCCTGGTGGTGCTCCTTTGGATGCCAGGGATCAAACCTGGGGTCAGTCCTGTGCCAGGCAAGGACCCTACCCACTGTACTATCTCTTTGGCCCTGAAGACAGGTTTTTGGTTTTTTTTTTAGTTTTAGTTTTTTGTTTTTTAATAGCACTGCTTTCTTTGTAGAATTTACTCGAGAAGTAACAGACACACAGATGCCACTTGTTGCTCCTGTCATTCTCCCAGAGATGTATAAGATCTTCACCATGGCCGAGGTATGACATCTCAGCTCTACCATCCATTGAGTAACAGTTGCTTGGGCTCCGGTCGGCTTCCATTGGGGATTCTGTCATTTCGCTTCTGACCCCACACGTAGAACTGATAAAGATTCAGTCTGAATGAGCCTTAAATCTTTCACTTACGACTCCAAGGGCCAGCCTTTGGCAGGAGTGAAGTGCCGTACTGTTTGTTCTCTGTGGCGCTGAGGGCCCCGTGCGTCATGCTTCCTTCGGACTCTCGTCAAGGCATCCACCTAAGCGTGGTCGGCTCAGCTAACCTTTGAAGCAGTTTTATCAGTGTTTTTATACGTAACAGTCCCTCGATAATAAATTTGTTTTTGTATATTTGATCTGTAGATGAATCAGAGCCCAAGTCTTCCGACCCACAGAAGCCCTTGTGTATGACCGGCTCCCCCAATGAATTGTAACATTCTCCCCCCTCTCACTCCCTGAATTACACAAGACCGTCTCCTGGGTGTGCATGAAAGCACGACATTTTTCCTCCCCAGGGACCCTACTTAGAGTACAGTTTCTCTTCTGTGACAGGCTCACACCGAGTCTTAAGACTGTTATCTCTGACTCTCTCCAGGTATACGGGATTCGGACCCGTTCTCGGGCTGTGGAGATTTTCACCACGTGTGCCCATATGATTTGTAACATGGAGGAACTGGAAAAGGTAACTGACTTTGGATCCATCACAGACTTCATGCTTTCTCCAAGTTTGTAAGCCAAAGCAGGTGGGGCCTTTGCTGAGGCCTCCAGTGCAGGCAGAGCAGCACCGGAATGCACAGTGGCCAGCACTGTGGGGAAGAGAGTCAGCACTGGGGGGAGTATTCCTTTCGTAGTAGCTTAGCTGCCTTTTGTTTGAGCACGAGCATCATTCAGGCAAATTTTTGGTTTTGGTTTTGCTTTTGCTTTGGGGCCTTACTTGGCAATGCTCAGGGGTTTCTCCTGGCTCTGCACTCGGGAATACTCCTGGCACTGCACAGGGGCTCACATTCCGGGAATCGAATCTGGGTTGGCTACATGAACAGTGAATGCCCTCCCTGCTCTGCTATCGCTCCAGCCCCATCAAAATTTGGCTTCCCTTGCATGACCCTCCCGTGAAAACAGGTAGCTGCAAACCACGGATTCAGTCACGGTGCTGGAGAGTTGGTCTTAAAGAGAATTTTAGCTCTTAGTGTGGAACTGCAAGTATTAAATAAGGAAACAGAGTGAACTTGGTATTCCAAGTATCTGGTGACTTTATGGCTACCCTCTTCTTCTGGGACTTAGCCTGGAGAGAGCATTACCTGCCCCAGCCTCTGTTTCTTACACGTGCCGTGTGTTGAAACTGAGCATTTGCAATCTGTCCAGTTTGACTCGGTGTCTTTCTCAGGGTGCAGCCAAAGTCCTGATCTTCCCCGTGGTGCAGCAGTTCACAGAGGCCTTTGTGCAGGCCCTGCAGATCCCCGACGGCCCCACCTCCGACAGCGGCTTTAAGATGGAAGTCCTAAAGGTAAAACCGCCGCTCCCACCGAGAGACTTGGGACTCACAGGGGTGGTCTGAAATCGTCGATTTTTCTCTTGTGTCACTTGTACCTCTTGTGTTACTTTCTTTTCTCTTGTGTCTCAGGCAGTGACAGCCCTTGTGAAAAACTTCCCAAAGCACATGGTGTCTTCCATGCAGCAGATCCTGCCTATTGTCTGGAACACCCTGACGGAGAGTGCAGCTTTATATCCTTTCCCGAGAGCTGAGGGGCCTGCGTCCGCTGGAATGGGAAGCTCGTGTTGGGTTTGTGATCACAGTTGTGTGATTACAGTTTTGTTAATGAGGGTGTTTTTTAGGGGGCCATACCTGGTGGTGCTCAGGGTTCATCCCTGGCTCTGCGAGCAGGGATCTCTCCTGGTGAAGCTCAAGGAACCATCTGGGGTGCCAGGGATTGAACCAGGGTCAACCGTGTACAAGGCTGTACACTATCTCCGGTCCCATTAATGAGCCCAGTCAACCGTGTGCTTCCCTGCTGTACTATCTCTCCAGTTCATTACTGAGGTTTCATTCCCAAGTACTACCTCCTAGTGCTGGAATGTGTTGAAAGCATTCTCTTGCAGACACCAAATTTGATTCCTTTACTTTTCATCATACTTATGTGAGAACAGAAGTAAATTACACAGAAGAAGTAGAAGATCCAGTGGACTCTGATGGTATGTAATTTGTCTAATCTTAACAGAAGTATAAGGACTGAGTGAGCACAGGAGATAGGGTGCTTCCCTTGTGTGCTGGGTCATACCCCAGGACCACACATGAGCACTGCCACCAGTGATGCCTGAGACAGAATCAGGAGTAAGACTTGAACACTGCTGGGTGTAGCACCCCTCTCCCCCCAAAAGAGAGAGAGATAACTTAGAAAATAGGTCTAGGGATAAGAAGTCAGAGACAGGAAAAGCAGTAATTTAGAGGCCTCATTTTCTTCAGTGAGCTCTCTGATTGAATTCCAGCGTGTTACAGATGGGAAAATGAGATTTTGAAAATCTTTCAATCATAGATTTTTTTTAAAAACCATGGAAGTTCTGAGCTGGAAGAGACGCTCTCAGGATCATCTTATCAGCCTACTTTTGGTGTCTTTACTTCTCATTTTGGTGCCCCAGGTGATGCTTCCATTTCTGTTTAAATATTTTTAGTATTTTGGGTCAAAAAAATAGAAATGCTCAGAAATACCTTCAAGGCCTGAACGATAGTACAGTGGGTAGGACATTTGCCTTGCACGCGGCCAGCCCAGGTTCGATACCTGGCATCCCACATGGTTCCCTGAGTACTACCAGGAGTAATTCCTGAGTAGCAGAGCCAGGAGTAACCCCTAAGCATTGCTGGGTGTGACCCCCCTCCAAAAAAAGAAAAAAATACATGTAATATTCTGATTCTTCCATTTGAAAAATCAGAGAATTTACTTGAATAATAATTTCTTTACTCAGTGCTCTTCTCCTTTCTTAGAAATAATAGTTAGCAAGTGGGCCAGAGCAGTAGTACAGTGGGTAGGACACTTGTCTTGCATGCAGCTGACATTGGTTCATCCCTAACACCCATGTGGTCTGTTCCCTGAGCCCAGCAGGAGTGACGGTGCCAGGAGTGAGACCTGAGCACAACCAGGTGTGGTCCAAACACCAAAAATCATGATAATAATTAGCAAGTACTTTACTCACTAAATTGCAAAATTTTAAAAAATTGCATTCCATTTTATTTATTTCATTTATTTCATTTATCCACAATTTCATTTATTTTGCTTTCTTACTAAAATTTTCTCTTACATATTTTCTCTAGGTGAAGTCCTGGGCTTTGAGAATCTTGTCTTTAGCATTTTTGAATTTGTCCACGCTCTACTAGAAAACAGCAAATTCAAAAGCACTGTTAAGAAAGCCTTGCCCGAGTTGATATACTATATTATCCTGTACATGCAAATCACTGAGGAACAGGTAAATGATGTTCGGGAGACCGTTATAACCTTGTATTTGCAAAATTTATCTTGAATGTGAGATCATGTGAATCGGGCTTAATTTAATAGACACTAGAAGAACAGCTTCATGTCAAGTTCTGGGAATGCTTTGGTGTCATTTTATTGTCAAACTCCTGGTTGTTGAGACTTCATTGGCTATTAGAACTTTCATCATTAGGAAAATTTTAAGGCCACTAACCAGAGTCCTTAGTATTTAGATGCAGTTATTCTATATAATTTGTGAAATGTAACGATCTGATCATTTACCTGGTTGGTGCATCATTAGACCTGAAAAAAGCTTTGAAAATGTAAGGTAGTGCCTCTCTTTATAGAAATAACACAAGACTTGGTAGTTTGCTAATAAAATGCCCTGTCATAGTTAGAAACCTGATCATTCCAGAATTAACAGCTGATTGACAATAGCAGAGAGCTGGTAATCTGCCCAATTCTGAAATAAGTTTTACTGGAGAACAGTAATCATTGCTACTTACTTTGACAAAGGGTTTGATTCTCTGCATCAAGATGACTTTCAAGACTAGAGTTCAGTTCGAGGAATTTTTTGAAGTTGAAGTCTCTGTGTTTTGATGAAAAACAGAACAGATGAACCATATTGTCATCTTCACAAAACCTAACCTCACCGTCCTTTCAGATCAAGGTATGGACAGCTAACCCCCAGCAGTTTGTAGAAGATGAAGATGATGACACGTTCTCTTACACTGTTAGGATTGCAGCCCAGGATTTGTTGCTGGTAGGTCGTGGTGTATTGATCCAGTATCCCTAATCAGTACTCCTATATTTCTTAAACGCCTAACTCAGGCTGAGCAGTTAAGCCACTTTATTTAGTTTTTCCTCTTAGATAAGAGAGCATCAAAAAGGAGGTTTGAGACTTGCCATTTCCCCAAAAGTCACTAGTTCTGATTCATTTGTAAAGTTGCTCATTGGGAATGTGGCCCAGTGCCAAGTACATGCCTTGTTGTAGGATGCCTGGCGTTGGGTATTTTTGTTTGTTTTTTAGTTTAGTTTTGGTGGTGGTTTGTAAATTTTTTTTTTGCCACGCCCAGTGGTGCTCAGAACTTAAACCTGGCTCTGCACTCACTCCTGGTGGTTCCTGGAGCCCCGTATGTGGCTCTAGGGGTTACCCCCATTAGGCTACTTGCAAGGCACATGCCTTAGCACCGTGCTCTCTCTTCAGCCTGAAGTGTGGACTCTATTCTTACACAGCAAAAAAAAAAAAAAAGTTTAGAGACTAAGACTCTAATGAGTAAGAGTTGTTGAATCAGGAACATATGGTTAATTCACTCTTGTTCAGTTTTGGTTTTCGGGGCACACAGCAGTGGAGACTGTAATGCAGGGCCCAACCCAAACCCAGGGCTCCTGTCTACAGAGCAGAGACTGGCCCCGTGAGCTCTCTCCCCCACATCTACTCTTCAGCACTAGTCTGTGGCACAAGATTGTTGGCAAAGTTAAAATTTAAATTGCTAGGAGAGCTCCTGTTTTCTTTGGCTGTGACCAAGTGTGGAATTGCCTCAAGGCTGAAGTTCAACCAAGAGTCTGCCAGCTCCTGCCTGTAGGGTAGAAGTTTTGTGGTTGTTGGTGGATTCCTTTTCATTGTCCTTTAGAAGTTTAAGGCTCATTTAGAGATCAACACTGCTTTAATGAGTAAATTAGTTCCCAGTGACTAAATATCAGCTTCATTGTCACCCAAAACTGAATCTGTATTTGCTCATTCATACTCTACTAAATATAGCCAAAAAAGAATTACTGGTAATTGGTTATTAGCTCTGCAAAGCCCAGGGTCTACAGAAATACAGATATTACTGTAATTTCTTTTGAGACCCTGGTCATGTTTGTGATACACCTAATCCGGGCATAAGGTAGTCATGTAAATGAGTTTCGTTTACTTGGTTTGCAGGTTCAGTATGCACAGATTTATAGGCCCCTGGTCTCTCTTCTAGGCTGTGGCCACAGATTTCCAGAATGAGAGTGCAGCTGCCTTGGCTGCCGCAGCCACACGACATTTGCAAGAAGCAGAGCAAACCAAAAACAGCGGCACTGAGCACTGGTAAGGAGCTGCTGGGTTCCCCTGGGACAGTCCCTGGCCTCTATGCCTGATGCAGTGAGTCCTGCTGTCTGTTTTTTTCATTGGGTTTGATTTTTTTCCTTTACTGATTTTCATTAGCTTATAATATCAAAGAATTTCAGGGTTTCAAATCCTAGTTTTAAATCATCAGTTGCAAGGAAACAGTTGAAAGCATTTATTTCCAATCTGAAAACAATGGGTTTATTTACTCCTTATAAAAAATGCTCAAGGGGCTGGAGCGATAGCACAGCGGGTAGGGCATTTGCCTTGCAAGCGGCCGACCCAGGTTCAAATCCCAGCATCCCATATGGTCCCCTGAGCACTGCCAGGAGTAATTCCTGAGTGTAGAACCAGGAGTAACCCCTGTGCATCGCCAGGTGTGACCCAAAAAAGCCAAAAAAAAAAAAATGCTCAAAAGGAAGACCTTCTACTTTGCTGTTGATGTTTCTATTGTTTTTTGTTTGCTTGTTTGTTTGCTTGAGATTTAATAGGCATACATATAGTCACAAGTATACAAAGTAGCACTAAAGCACTGTCGTTGTTCATCGATTTGCTCGAGCGGGCACCAGTAATGTCTCCAATGTCTCCATTGTGAGACTTGTTACTATTTTTGGCATTTTGAATACACCACAGGTAGCTTGCCAAGCTCTGCTGTGTGGGCGGGATACTCTTGGTAACTTGCCTGGCTTGACAAGAGAGATGGAGGAATCAAACCTGGTGCAAAGCAAATGACCTACCTGCCATGCTGTCACTCCAGTCTTTTTTAAGGCTACCAAAAGAAAAATTTTAACAAACTCCAAACAAGACAAACCTTTAGCCTATCATAGATGAGAATTTACCAAAGGACTTAGTTTGAACTTGACTTTTTTTTTCTTTTTGCAGTGCTAGGGGTCAAATCCAGTATTTCATAAATGTAAGGCAGGAGCTCTACCACTGAGCTATATCTTGACTCCAAGAGCTTATTTTGGGGCTCAGAAGTAGTGTACAAAGTAAGGTGTAAAAATTGTATATACCGCAAAGTGGTTGTCATGAGTCTCTCTGATTAACATCTATCAGGGACGGGGCCGGAGCTATAGCACAGCGTGTAGGGCATTTGCCTTCCACGCGGCCAACCCGAGTTCGATCCCCAGCATCCCGTATGGTCTCCCGAGCACTGCCAGGAGTAATTCCTGAGTGCATGAACCAGGAGTAACCCCTGTGCAATGCCGGGTGTGACCCAAAAAGAAAAAGAAAAAAAATCTATGAGGGAAAAGACACAGGCCGGCCTCCTGGAGTGCATGCCTGGGTTCAAGCCCTGAGCCATAAGTAGGCCAAGAGTGACACTAGGTATGACCAAAAAACTAAGAAAAGAAAACCAAACACGTGTCAGTAGGCACAGATAAAATTTTTAAGGTTTTCTCTCTTAGCAGCTTTCACATACATATAATCATAAACTGTACTCATCGTACTATTTTCCATCGTGTTCCAGATATTCATTTCTAAGTGGCACTTTGTGCCTTTTGAACTCCTTTACCACTGTTCTCTGGTCTTGGTTTTGGTGTTGTTGGTTTTTGGTTGTCCTTGTAAGTGAGCTCATAATAGTATTTCTTTGAGTTGTTCCACTTGACATAATGCCCTCAGGGTACAACCATATTATCAGTGATGACAGGGGGTTTTGTTTGGGGGGGTAGGACGGGAAGGGGCCACCTTAGGCAGCACATGGGAGCAAGTCCTGGCTGTGCTCAAGGGATCATTTGGTGTGGGGGCCCAAGCCCAGGGCTCACACATACAGAGCATTTGCTCTCTGGCCCCCTGAGCCCTCTCCCTAGTTCAAGATTCCATTGTTTTTTGTTACTTTATTTTTATTTTACTGTTTGGCTCTGGCTCTCCTTCAGCGATCACTCTTGGGATGCTCGGACTTGAACTTGCATTAGCCATGTGAAGACAAGCGCTCTACCTGCTGGCCTGTCACTCCAGCTTCTCCATTGTTTTTGTTTTTGTTCTTGATTTTGTTTGTGCCTCTGGAGTGATGCTCTGGGGATCAGGGTGGGCAGTCCCTCGCTGGTCAGGCTGGTGATTGGAGGCTAGGGCCAGAGAATGTGGGCACTGTCTAGACCACAGGGCCACTGGGGTGCAGACCTGGTTGTCCTTTCTCCAGCCCACTTCTTTAATGGTTGAATAATAATTTGTTATTTGTAAATAGCACAGCTCTTCATTCATCACCAGTTGATTGTTTCCGTATCATAGAGATTGTAAATAGAACTGCAGTAATTATGAGAGCGTTCATCTGTTTGAATTAGTGTCTTTTTCTCCAAATAAGTATCAGAAGTAGTTGGATTTTATGGTAGTTCAATTTCCAGGGTTTGGTTTTGGTTTTTATGCCACACCTGATGATGCTCTGGGACATCTAGCTCTGCTTGGGGGTCACTCCCAGTGCTGCTCAGAGGACTTTGAGAGGCCAGGGATTGGGCTAGAGTCAGTTGCATGCAAGACAGATGCTTAAACCCTGCACTATCTCTTCAGTCCTTAGTTTTAGTTTGTGAATTATCTCTACACTATATCTGTTTTTAATTAGAAAAATCTCTTTAAATTTCACCATTTTCAACTGTTGGTCTAGATTGGAAGGGCAGATAAGTAAGTGGCTCCTATTCTGAGCTCAGGTTATACTAAAATCTCCTCCCTGGGATGATTTTTATTTATTTATTTATTTTTTTACTGGACCGTGGTTTTTCTTTCACAGGTGGAAGATTCATGAGGCCTGCATGCTTGCCCTTGGCTCGGTGAAGTCCATTATCACTGACAGTGTGAAAAACGGCAGGATCCATTTTGACATGCATGGCTTCCTGACCAGTGTCATCCTTGCCGACCTCAATCTCTCGGGTATGTTTCAGCACACTACCAGCAGTCTCGAAAATCTTCAGACCCTCCAGCAACTCAGTTGCATTTGTTTGCTTAAAAAAGAACAAACGAAAACAGCCCTTTCATTCAACACATGATTATATGGTATAGTCAAGTGCAAGGTAAACCCAGTGTATTCTTTGGTTAAAAATCTACCCTACAAGTTAAAATTTATCCAAGTCTTTTAAGCAACCCTGACATCTTGGCTCAGGCTTTACCAGCTAAGAGACTGGCATTGCCTGTGTCACAATTCTTTTTTTCTTTTTTTAGCTTTTTGGGTCACACCCGGCGATGCTCAGGGTTTACTCCTGGCTCTGCACCCAGAAATTCCTCTTGGTGGTGCTCGAGGGACCGTATGGGATGCTTGGAATCGAACCTGGGTCAGCCAAGTGCAAGGCAAACGCCCTGCCCTCTCTGCTGTCACTCTAGCCCCCTGTGTCATAATTCTTTCATGCTGATCAGAGTTTCTTCCAGTTCAGCACTGGAAGAAACTTCATGACTATTGGCATTTGGCTAGAATACAGATCTGGTTGCTGTACATTGAGAATTCTGCCTTGGGCTTTGTTTCCTTTAAGTACAGAATACCATCAAGTAGGCTGTAAGGCTCATTCTTACTTTTGTTTCCTGTCACTTTTCTTGGACTTATTTTTTGTAGGGGGAATACCCATCAATGTTCATTCCTGTCTCTGCATTCAGTAATTACTTCTGGCAGTTCTCAGTCCCAGTGGGATGCTGAGGATCGAACCTCGTTTTGGCTGTGTGCAAAGCGAGCGCCCTCCCCTCTGTGCTATGGCTCTGGCCCCTCTCAGACTTCTTTCTTGACCAGTGGGCACATCACTGGACTGTTCATTCTCATGCCTATCTTAACTACTTCCCCTTTAAAAAAAAAAAGTCCTCATTATTATGGTAGTCTGATTTTTCTTTAACAGTTTAGAGTCATAGCTAAAAAACCATTATTATTTTTCTCTATGACATTGCTTCTGTCCAGGCCAGACTATCATTAAAATATGTCTTGAGCTGGAACCTTGGTACATGGGTAGGGAGCTGGTGTTAGTCCCCAGCATCTCATAAGGTCCCCTTCCAGTAGTGATCACTGAGGCTAGAGCCAAGAGTAAGTCCTGAGCACCGATGGATGTGGCCCCCAAGCAAACAAATGAACTTTGTATTTATTTATTTATTTATTTTTTCTTTTTGGGTCACACTTAGAGATGCACAGGGGTGATTCCTGGCTCATGCCCTCAGGAATGAGCACCCCCCTGGGGGACCATATGGGATGCTGGGAATCGAACCCGGGTCGGCTGCATGCGAGGAAAATGCCCTACCCACTATACTATTGCTCCAATCCCACAAATGAACCTTTTTTTAAAAAAAAAAAAAAAAAAAGAGAGAAAAAGAAAAATCTGCCTTTGCCTCCTGAGTACTAAAATCGTGAAACTTTTGCTGTTTGCCCCATTCTCAGATCTCTATAGGATAGCCTTAAAAGTGACTTAAACCATTAAAAAAGCATTTTGCTTGTGGTTTTAAATTTATAACCCAGTGTTTTTCAACTTTCTTTGAACCCTGGCCCCCTTTTGACTATACGTCCTTTCTGGGGCACCCCCACCCCATCCTATTAGTTGGATCCTAGTCCTGTGCCTCGTCTGTCATTTACCAAATTTTCATCTGCATCCCCTTGAAATACCTATGGCTCCACAGGGAGTCCTTGGGCCTGGAGCACCCAGGAGCACCCTCTTCCAGTCTCTCGTCCATTGCTCTCCTCCCCCGCGTCACAGTTCAACTGATGGAGCTTCCAGAGTACAGCTTAGTTGAGTATCTTTTCAGGGTGCACGTTTATCCTACACTATAGATGATGAATGGGTTTTTTGGGGTTTTGTTTTGTTTTTTTCTTTTTGGGTCACACCCGGCAATGCACAGGGATTACTCCTGGCAGTGCTCGGGGGACCATATGGGATGCTGGGAATCAAACCTGGTTCAGCCGTGTGCAAGGCAAATGCCCTACCTACTGTGCTATCACTCCAGCCCCAATAAATATATATATTTTTTATCCTTCTAGAATATAAATTTGTCCATTTGTTTGAGATTTGGGCCCCATACTGTTGGTACTCAGGAGCGGCTCTGGCTCATGTTCAGAATTCCCTGCCAGCAGGGTGAGCCTTTCTGCTTTCTAGTTCCCTGGGCAATTCCCAGCCCTAGGATGTGAGTTCAGAGAACAGGAGTCATGTAGGAGCTGTCTGTGCTCCCAAGTCAGGCACAGAAGCAGTCTGCCTATACCACATAAATATGTGTTGAGAGAAAGGACTAGTTTGGGTTTTTTTTCCCCAACCCATGAATATTCATTGTAAAATTAATCTCAACAAAGGAAGACGTCAAGATTCTTATCAACTGAGGGGCTGGAGCAATAGCACAGCGGGTAGGGCATTTGCTTTGCCCGAGGCCGACCCGGGTTCGATTCCCAGCATCCCATATGGTCCCCTGAGCACCTCCAGGGGTGATTCCTGAGTGCAGAGCCAGGAGTAACCTCTGTGCATTGCCCGGTGTGACCCAAAAAGCAAAAAAAAAAAAAAAGATTCTTATCAACTGAAAAGTAGGATATGTAGTATTTATTTTCCGGTATAAGGCTGACAGCTTTTCTGTACCAGCCATTCTAAAATTTCTTATTGTTCAAGCCCCTAAGATATTTTTCTATTTTACATATAGGTGATTAAGCATATTAAGAATTACTTCTGGGGCCGGAGCGATAGCACAGCGGGTAGGGCGTTTGCCTTGCACGCGGCCGACCTGGGTTCGATTCCCAGCATCCCCCAAGCACCACCAGGAGTAATTCCTGAGTGCAAAGCCAGGAGTAACCCCTGAGCATCGATGGGTGTGACCCAAAAAACAAAAAACAAAACAAAAAAAAAGAATTCTGAGAAGAAACATTAAAAAATGTAAATATGAGCTGTTGGTGCCAGTTTTGTACGTCATACAGTCCCTAGAAAAGTTCTCTATTCAGGACAGAGTGGGAACAGACATGTGGGTCAGCAGGAGAGTGGAGACCATGTGTGAGCTCTGGGTCAGTCCCCTGTCACCTAAAGAAAAGGAAAAGGAAAGGAATGGGATGGGGGCCAGGAAACTAAGGTACTGTCTTGTTAGTAGTAGGAAATAGCTTTAATTTTTTGTTGTCTCAATACTACATGGCCCAAAATTTAAGAATTGCTGTTGTAGATTCTGTAAGTTAGTGTGTAATTATTTGACAGTTTACCCGGTACTGTTTGATAGTTTCTGTCAACTGATTGTATAACAACTAAGGTAGCCCTGTGAGGTGTTGATTAAGTATAGTCGCTATCTTCAGACAGCTTATAGTAGACAAGTAATAATCCTTTTATTGCTGGCTGGAATATTAGGCAAAATATATAACATGAAAGTAAAATAAAGGCTGAATTACAGTGGAATGGAGATCATTTTTATTGTTTCAGCACAGAGATCAGATGGGTCATGCAAAGAGAGAACATGTTGATTTATAATACAGAACACCGAGTTATTAACGTAAGATAGAAGTTTCTGGATAAGGCTGTGTGTTTGACTGGAAGATATACAGGAAAATCATGGATGACACTTGAATTATTGGCCTTAGGGAATGTTGAATGCCATCCAAATATGAGGGGTGGAGTGTGGAGGTCATTGATATGTTTGTCAGTGTTGTTACTCTGTAGGAGTCAAGCCCAGGGTTCCACACAGACAGATGCACACCCTCGCCCCCGAGTCACATCCCTGAACCTATTTGGGAGTTGGGAGAGGCACACCTGGCCGTACTCCAGAATCACGCCGAGGGGCTCAGGGGACCATATGTAGTGTTGGGATCAAACCTGTGTCAGCCACATGTGGGGAAAGCGCCTGACCTGGTGCTGTCTCCCTGGCCCCCACTGATAAATCTTAAGTAAAGGAATATTGACTAACTTACAATGTTCCAAAAGTAGGTGGAGAAGCTAATCAGTTCTTGAGAGAACTGACTAGTTCTGCAGGTGAGAAGTAAAGAAAGAGAAGGATGTGAACTGTTATGCTTAATCTTTTTGGTGGATAAAAGTCCAGGTAGTGAAAAATCAAAGTGGGGAAATAAGTCACACAGTTGGCTTTTTATCTGCTAAATGTTTTTTCTTGCAGTTGCAGTTTTCTTCTACCTAATATACAGTTAGTGACCGATGGGTGGGGGTGGGGCAAGGCGGGTGAGTGGGTGAGCGGGGAGCTGTGCCAGGGCCCTGACTCTCTCTTTCCCCTAGTGTCGCCTTTCCTCCTGGGCCGGGCTCTCTGGGCTGCCAGCCGCTTCACTGTCGCCATGTCCCCAGAGTTGATCCAGCAGTTCCTGCAGGCAACGGTCAGTGGTCTTCACGAGACGCAGCCCCCGTCTGTGAGAATTTCTGCTGTGAGAGCCATCTGGGGGTGAGTACGGCACCTCTGGGAAGTGTGAGCTGTTGGAAAGAAAATCACTCACAGGAAATGTCCCAAGCAGCATACCCAGTGGATTCTGTTGCTTGGAAATATCCAATGAAGAACTCCTACAGGACGAATGATGGAAGGAGAAGCAGAGAGCCCTGGGCAAGGGGGGCTTCTCTGCACCCGAGAGCCGTCCTCATTCCTCTTACATTCACTCCAGCTCCTTTATTCGCCACAGGGAATTCCCTCAGGCTCGGCAGTACTGTGTAAGGCTGTATAGTGATGAAATGATAGGAGGAGGAGGTCAGTTCAGGTCATTCTGCTGATTGATTACTAGCTTCTGTGTTAGAAACTGAATTTGGCGTGAAGTGACCTAGAAATGCTGCCTATTTCTTCCCAGTTCTGCCTTCTTTTTTCCTAGCGAGTGTAATTTTTTCATAAGCTAGTATGCTGGTAGATAGTGGGTCAGATGGTCATTTCTATTCCTATCCAGACCAGAGGAAGCATTATTATTTTAAGAATATTTAAAAGTTGGGGGGGTTGGGGGGGGTTTTGGTGGGGGAGTCATACCTGGTGATGCACAGGGGTTACTCCTGGCTCTCCACTCAGAAATTTCTCCTGGTGGTGCTCAGGGGACCATATGGGATGCTGGGAATCGAACCCAGGTTGGCCTTGTACAAGGCAAACGCCCTTCCCACTGTGCTGTCACTCCAGCCCATCATATTTAAAAGTTTTAAACTAACACATCTCAAGGGATTCTTGAAACCTTAGAACAAAATTTCTCCATGTGCCTGTATTGTCTTTTAACTATGCAATAGAGCATGTCTTTTTGTTTGTTTGTTTTGTTTTGTTTTGTTTTGCTTTTTGGGTCATACCCAGCAATGCTCAGGGGTTACTCCTGGCTTTGCACTCAGGAATTACTCCTGGCGGTGCTGGGGGACCATATGGGATGCCGGGGATCAAACCCGGGTCGGCCGCGTGCAAGGCGAACACCCTACCCGCTGTGCTATCGCTCCAGCCCCTAGAGTGTGTCTTTTAAAGTAGGGTGCTGTTACCAGAATGTCACCAAGCTGAATAAGACACCCCTCACCCATTTCCTCCCCTCACCAACAATGATTTGCCTCCTCTCCGCATGCAAAAGTGGAGAGCCATGAGACACAGGCAGTGTGTGAAACCCCAGTCCAAGGACAAAGAGCTGTTTCGAAATAACTGGCTGCATCCCAAACACAGGTTCATACCCTAGAGGACTTGGCTACAGCCCCATCTGGCTTGAGTTCTGTCCCAAGGACCATTTGCCAAAGGGCACAGGGGAACTTGCCTTTTATGGGTTGGGTAGTAGAAATACAGACCTCTGTCCCAGCTGCAGCCCCTAAGCTAGCCTGTGACCTCACTCCGGCCCCTCTCAACTCTTGTTCAGAAGCCCTAGAAAACACTGGTTTAGTCAATTATTATGGGTAAAATACCACAGTCCAAGTCCAGGAATCTAGTTCCAGCAAATTGTTGTAGCAAAGAAAAGTCTGAGATTGGATTTTTTGGCAAGTGCTACTTCACATGGGAAACCAACATTGCAGAGCTTAAAGGAGTAGGAAGAAATTTAATTAAGCCTGAAGCCACCGGATGAACACAGTAACTTTCCAGTAGTGAGTCCCCAAAGCATGGAGCTAGTCAGTTTACCCTAGAAAGACTTTTAAGGACCAGGGAAACGAGTTACATGTGTATGGGGTCCTGAATTTGATCCCTAGTACCACCATGGCCAGATGAATTCAAAATAGCTGTTTTAAGAAAGCTTAGCAAGCCAGAAGAAAAAGACTTTTCAAAAGATCAAGAAAACAGATGAACTAGTTTTAACAAAAAAATCCTGGAGCTGAGGATTACAATATTCAACAGTAAAGTGAATGAATTGAAAAAATTAGAATAGATTCTGATAACACAACTCAAGCAGAAGAGTTGGAAATAGAAGTCCACACCTTTGAAACTTATACCGAAGGAGGACAAAGAATAAAGAATGAAAGAAGCATAAACCATCAGGTCCTGCAGGGGCAGAAAGTGTAAAGAAAGAATGTCTGAGAACGTCCCAAACCTGGGGATTGATTGTATGGCCAAGTTTATAAAGTTTAACCCGAAAATTTTCATATAAGGAAGTCTTTTGCAGGGGCCACAGTCATAGTGCAGAGAAGAGGGTGCTTGCCTTGCACACAGCCAACCTGGCTTTGATCCTGTTACCCCATATGGTCCCATGAGCCTGCTGGGAGTGATCCCTGAGAGCAGAACCAGGAGTAAGACCCAAGCACTGCCAGGTGTGACCCAAAAGATCAAAAATAAAAAATAAAAAATTCCCACAAGACTCATTATAGTAAAACTGCGTAAAATCAATGGCAAAGAAAATTCATCAGCAAAAAAGGGGAAAGGGATTTCCCTCATACAAAGAGAAGCCCCGTAAGAATCAGTAGGATCTGAGCTGAAGTTTTCCCAGCCTGGAGAGTGGGAATATGTACTCAGAGTGCTGAGGGATGAAACAACCACCCAAGAATATCCCTTGAGGTTGTTCTCTTATGAAAGTGAAACAAAGACTTCCTGCAAACAACTGAGTGATTTCTTCACCACTAGACCTTACAGGAGTAGCTAGAAGAATTAGTAACTAATTCGTAACTTTCTGCTAAAGGTAAGTCTGTAGTCAAATTCCAGATATACCAAAACCATTATATCAAGTTATCTGTCACTTTATTCCAGTATAAAGATTAAAAGGATCAAATATTTAAAAAGCAATAGTTAATGATATGTCACTGTCACTGTCATCCCGTTGCTCATCAATTTGTTCAGCAGGCACCATTAACGTCTCTCATTGAGAGACTTATTGTTACTGTTTTTGGCTTACCCAATACGCACAGGTAGCTTGCCAGGCTCTGCCGCGCGGGCTCCATACTCTCAGTAGCTTGCCAGGCTCTCCGAGAGGGGCAGAGGAATCAAACACGGGTTGGAAGAGTGAAAGGCGTGTGAAAGGCCCAACCACTGTGCTATTGCTCCAGCCCCATGATATGTAGTATAGAGAAATTAAACTGTGACATCAAAAGTACGTAATTTATTTTTTAAAAAATAACTTGTATTTGTGTTTGTCTTTTAGTCATAGAAAATACATAGTTCCATGTAATCACAAAATAAAAATCTGGAGTGAGCCAATTGGAAGGAAAATGGAGAGAATGACTAGGGAAAATTATCCACATGAAAAGATAGGTAGAGGGGGCAGAGCGGATAGTAGGTCCAGTAGGGTGTTTGCCTTGCATGTGGTCGATGCAGGTTTTATCTCTGGCACTCCGTATGGTGCCCCGAGCACCACCAGGAGTGATTCCTGAATGCAGAGCCAGGAGTAAGTCCAGAGCACCGCTGGGCATGGCTCCCAAACACAAAGAAAAAGAAGACAGGTAGAAAGAGGAAGAAAGCAACAGGGGTGCAAGAGATACATCTAAAGTCCTAATTCCCACAGGAGGCATGGCCTTGATTCCTGACCGCTCACGTGCTCCCAAGGACTGCTGGGAGCAATCCCTAAGCAAGCAGTAGCCCCTTAGCATTGCTAGGTGTGGCACCAAAAGCAAAACAAAACAAGAAATAAAACAGTTGACTGAGATAAGCTCCATTTATTATGGTCTGAGTTCACCAATCAAGAGTGATTTTTGTGGATATGAATACAAGGTCTGTTTGTACTACATACACAGAAAATGCACATCAGATACAAAGATAAACATAAGCACAGAATGAAAACCTGGTGCAAGTTGTCCCATTTCAACAATGTAAAATAAAAGGAACAACTATTCTCAGATGTGATGAAATAAACATTTAAATTTAAAAAGGTAAGGGGGGCTGGAGGGACAGCACAGCGGGTAGGACATTTGCCTTGCATGTGGTCAACCCGGGTTTGATTCCCAGCATCCCATATGGTCCCCTGAGCACCGCCAGGGGTAATTCCTGAGTGCAAAGCCAGGAGTGACCCCTGTGCATCACTGAATGTGACCCAAAAAGAAAAAAAAATAAAAAAGGTAAGGGAGGGCCTGGAATGATAGTATGGTGGGTAGGGCATTTGCCTTGCATGCGGCCAACCCAGGCTCGATTCCCAGCATCCCATATGATCCCCTGAGCACCACCAGGAGTAATTCCTGAGCACAGAGCCAGGAGTAATCCCTGTGCATCACTGGGTGTGACCCAAAAAAAAACAAAACAAAAATAAAAGTAAGGGAATAAGGGCCCAGAGAGAGATAATACAGCAGGAAAGATCTCACTTTGAGTGCAACTAACACAGTTTGATCCCCAGCATCCCATGGGATCTCCTGAGCACTAGCAGTGATCCCTGAGCACAGAAACAGGAGTAAGCCCTGAGTTCTACCAGGTGTGGACCAAAAAAGTAAAGAGCTTTTTAAGAAGATGGACCTGAAAGCTAAGAAAGACACCCCTGCTCCTCCCAAAGCTGAAGCCAAAGTTTTGTTTTTGTTTTTTTTTTTTGTTTTTTTTTTCTTTTCTTTAATTTTTAATTTTATAAGGTAGTTCACAATATTTGATTACATTTATTATTTAATTGTAATTTATATTTAATATTCAAATACCAATCCCACCACCTTTACACCTTCCCACCACCACACTTGGGATGTCCCACCCCAAGCCCCAAGGCCTGACTGACTCTTCTTTTTTTTTTTTTTTTTTTTTAAATTTATTTATTTTTAATTAGAGAATCACCGTGAGGGTACAGTTACAGATTTATACACTTTTGTGCTTATACTTCCCTCATACAAAGTTTGGAACCCATCCCTTCACCAGTGCCCATTCTCCACCACCCGTAAACCCAGTGTCCCTCCCACCCTCCCCAATCCCATCTCCCCCCCACCCCACCCTGCCACTGTGGCAAGGCATTCCCTTCTGTTTTCTCTCTCTAATTAGCTGTTGTGGTTTGCAATAAAGGTGTTGAGTGGCCGCTGTGCTCAGTCTCTAGCCCTCATTCAGCCCGCAACTCCCTTCCCCCACATGGCCTTCGACTACAATGTAGTTGGTGATCACTTCTCTGAGTTGACCTTTCCCCGGAACGTGAGGCCAGCCTCGAAGTTTTTTGTTTTTTTTTAAATCACACCTGGCGTTGCACAGGGATTACTCCTGGCTCATGCACTCTGGAATTACTCCTGGCAGTGCTCGGGGGACCATATGAGATGCTGAGAATCGAACACGGGTCGGCTGTGTGCAAGGCAAACACCCTACCTGCTGTGCTATTGCTTCAGCCTGAGAAAGGCTGAGAAAGCAGCTTTAAAAGGCATCCACAGCCACAAAAAGATCTGCATGTCACCCACCTTCCAAAGACCCAGAACACTGCCCCCAAGAGAAACAAGCTTGACCATTGTTGCCATCACCAAGTTCCCTCTGATCAGAGTCAGCCATGAAGATAGAAGATAACACACCTGTGTTTATTGTGGATGTCAAGGGCAACAGGCACCAGATTAGACAGACCTTGAAGCTCTAGGACACGGATGTGGCCAAGGCTAGCGTTCTGATTAGACCTGATGGAGAGGACACAGCATGTGCCTGGCGGGCCCCTGACTGATGCCTTGGATGCTGCCAACAAAATCATGACCACCCGAATAGTCCAGCTTGCAAATACTAAATATAATTTTTCACACCATTAAAATATTTTTAAACTAATAAGACATATGGATATTGCATATTGATCAAGGGATCAACCCAGCAAGAAAGTAGAACAATATCAGTATGTATGTTCCCAGTATGCAAAGCAACTATTAGCAGACCTGAATGATGTGAATAGCAATAGAATAACTGTATAGCACTTAGGATATCCAGATGAGAAATTAACAAGGAAATAATGACACTAGCATTGAATGAAATAATCAAAGAGAAAGACAATAGAAATATCTCTTCCAAAAGAAATGAATATACTTTCTTCTCAGGTGCACCTGGGACATCATCAAGGATAGATCATTTCTTGATATCTTAAGGGAGCCAGAGCAGTAATCCAATGGATAGGGTATTTGCTTTGCATGTGGCCAACCCAGGTTCGATCCCCGGCACCTCATATGGTCCCGAGAGCCCACTAGAAATCTTACTGTGTGCATTTGGAATCATCAAGCATCTTTTCTGTTCACAATAGTATGAAACTAGAAGTTAGCAATATAAAGAAAATGGGGAAAAGACAAATACAGTGATTGAATAGCATGCTTCTGAATTACTCTTGGGTCACTGAAGAAATCAGTGGAAAAATAATTATCCAGAAAAACAAAAAAATTGAGACTTAACTACAGATTTTCTGGGATACAACAAAAACATTCAGTGAATTGATCACTTGGGGCTGAAAATCAGTGACGAGTTTGCCTGCAGCCTACATTGTTCTGGTACCCAGCTCCAAACCTGGATCAGTGCGGCCCTAGAGCCTCCCTGAGCATCAGTGGGTATGGCCCTCGTGGCTCCACAAACAGTGACGGAGTCGTTCAGGCACCCAGCACTGCAGGATCCAAGCCACAGTGCATCCTTGCGCCCTCCCATTGAACCACCGGCCCAGTTGGCTGAGAAATTCCAGGAGGAGCCTCTTGAGCACTGTTTGGGAGGGGTCCTCCCTGCACCCCAGTTTTTTTTTCCTTTTAA
The DNA here is from genome assembly GCF_027595985.1 of Sorex araneus. Lineage (NCBI taxonomy): Eukaryota > Metazoa > Chordata > Mammalia > Eulipotyphla > Soricidae > Sorex > Sorex araneus. The sequence goes on from NC_073308.1 coordinate 35,091,202, forward strand.
CAGAAAGTTTTTTAAAGCAATTGTATAGACTGCATTACTAGAGAAACCCAATTTCAGTTATTAGCAAAGATTTTTTTTTTTTTTTTTGCTTTTTGGGTCACACCTGGCGATGCACAGGGGTTACTCCTGGCTCTGCACTCAGGAATCACCCCTGGCCATGCTCAGGGAACCATATGGGATGCTGGGATTCGAACCCGGGTCAGCCGCGTGCAAGGCAAACGCCCTACCCGCTGTGCTATCGCTCCAGCCCCAGCAAAGATTTTTATTTATTTTTTTTTTATTTTTTTTTTTTATTGAATCACCAAGTGGAGGGTTACAAAGTTCTCAGGATTATGTCAGTTATACAATATTCAAACACCCCTCCCTTCACCAGTGCCCATCTTCCATCCCCAACCCCCCCAGTATATCTGCCGCCCCCTCCCACCTCCCTAGTCCCCACCCTTGTACGTGATAAGTTTCACTTCATTTGCGCTTATCTCGATTACATTCCAAGTTTCAACACACAACTCACTACCGTTGCTGGGGTTTCCCCCCAAAAAGAAAAAGACAGTCCTATTGCCAATGAGGCATTTGATAATTCTCCATTACTAAGCATATAGAGATATTAAGTCCTGCTGTTTGTTACATAACTTTTCTTTTTCCCCCTTGCCCCGCGCCACCGAGTTCACGCCTGTTTAGTAATCGCCACGCCCCAGCAAAGATTTTTAAATTTCTTATTCCTGAAGAACCGGAGAAGGCGGAACAACCTAAAGTTAGCAGAAGAAAGGAAACAAAATTATAGTGAAAATAAATAAAACAGTAATCATAAAGATACTTCAGAAAATCAGTGAAATTAAAATCTGGTTCGTTGAGAGGATCGGTAAGTTTAATAAATTTGCCACGTAGGGAAAAAAGTAGAAAATCTTTATTAAAAGAATCAGATGCACAGCAGGCAGGATAACTTGCACTGCGCACAGCCAACCAGGGTTTGATCCTCTGCACCACATATGGACCTGTCCTGAGCACTACTGGGGGTGGCCCAAAAACAAATCAGGTGAAAGATGAGGGTACAGATGACTCTGCAGAAATACAAAGGATCACAAGAGACTGAACAGCTCCATGTCAACAAGTTGGACAACTAGAAGTGGGCAAATTTTAGAATCTTAGAGCCTTCCAAGACTGAACTAGCAAGAATAAAATGCTTGAACAGTTCAATCACAAGTAAGAAATTGAAACAAGTCAAAAGTCTCCCTGGGAACAAAAGTCCAGAACCAGATGGCTTCACCAGTGAAAGGTTGCAGTAGTTTCAGAGAACTGATGTCCATCCTACTCAAACTTTCCCCAAATCAGGAAGAATACGCAGGCACATTTTATGAAGCTAAATAACACTTTAATTCCCAAGCCAGAAATGGCAGCACACACCAAAAAAAAAAAAAAAAAAAAAAAACCTAGAGACTTAAATCCAAAATTTCTCCACAAAATCTTACCAGATTGAACCAGCAGTTCCTTAGCAGACCATTTCCAATAAGGACCATTCTTCATGGCCAAGTGGGACTGGTTCAGCATATGCAGAGTAGAATAATGTACAAAATCAACAAAAGAAAATCACAGCTGTATCAATATATATTTGGAAAGTTTCTGACAGGACTTAGTACCTATTTATGAGTTTTTAAAATCTGCTTAGTAACTGACAGGAGTGTGTCTCAAATGAGACCATATATGATAAACCTATAGCTCACTCAATACTCAGCGAATCAGGGCCCATGATGGCCCTGATAGAGTACCTGCTTTGCGCACGTGAGGCCCTGAATCAGTCTGTGGTACCTAGAAAATGACTCCAGAATATTCAGTGTGCTAAATCATTTCTCATATTCATTGGTGAAAAGCTTAAAGCTGGAGCCAGAGCAATAGTATAGCAGGTAGGGCTCTTGCTTTACATGAACTGACCTGGGCTCAATCCCTGGCATCCCATATGGTCAGGAGTGATTCCTGACTGCAGAGCCAGAGGTTCCCCTAAGCACTGCCTGATATCGCCCCAAAATGGTGGGGGGAAAAAAAGGCACATGCAGACTGTATACAGACTTAACAGACTCCCTGTCAAAATGCCAACGGTGAAGGCAAGGATGTGGGTCAATAGCAAAGGGCATGCTTTGTGTGCATGCGACCTGGGTTTGATCCCCACCACCACCCGAAGAAAAACGTACACGTGTGTGTGTGTGTCTGTGTGTGTGTGTGTGTGTGTGTGTGTGAATAGAATCACACACACCAAAAAAAGCACACCACAAATAGCCAAAGCAGTTATGAGAGAAAAAGAATGGGATGTCATATTTCTTGGTTTCTAATAATATTTCAAAGCAATAGTAACTAAAACGGTATGGTATTAGAACAAACACAGGCACACCAATCAGTGGGATTAGAATAGCTCCCAGTAATAACCACACATCTCTGACTGTCTTACCTGCAAAAAAGCCAAAATCATACATGGAGGCAATCAGGGAGATGACTAAAAGGGCTGGAATGCATGTTTCCATCCAGGAACCTGGGGGTTGATCCCCATCCCCACCAGAGACTCCCCTCCAAGTACTGCCAAAGAGATTCTTGAGTACCAAGCAGTATGATACAGAGAGTTCACATCCAGTGGAGAAAAATAAAAAGCCTTTTCAACAAATGGTGATGGAAAAACTGGATTGCCACATGCAAGAAAAGTGAAGTTTGATCACTGACATTTTACACAAACCTTTACTCGAGATGGATTAAAGTTTTGGATATCAGGCCTGAAACCATAAATGGGGAAGAGCAAGTGGTGCACTCCAGGACCTCTCTTGTCAGACATGTATTTGGAACTTCAGCTCCAGTTGTGAGGCAAGCAAAAGTTCAGAAGAAATGGGACTAGAGAAAATAAGCAAGTTTCTGCAAGGCCTGGGCCTGGCTTGGGCACTGAAGCTGCTACTTTGCAAGAGCTCCTTATGCTGCCCTGTGTCCCTGAGCACTGTTTTGTGGCTCTGCTGTTGGGGAACACACACCTCACCCCACCCCTGTCAGCTGTGCCACAGTGTGTGTGTTTTGCGGGGAGGGGCGGGCGGGAACGTGGGTTCTTCCACACACACACACAAAAAAAAGCAGAAACTAAAAGGCAGCCTCCCAGTTGGGAGAAAATAATAGTACATCCATATATCCTTATTAAAGTGCTAGTATCCGGGGCTGGAGCGATAGCACAGAGGGTAGGGCATTTGCCTTGTACGAGGCCAACCCAGGTTTGGTTCCTAGCATCCCATATGGTCCCCCAAGCACCTCCAGGAGTAATTCCTGAGTGCATGAGCCAGGAGTAACCCCTGTGCATCGCTGGGTGTGACCCAAAAAAGAAAAAGTGCTTGTATCCAAAATATGAAAGACTCACTCGACAGGAAATACTAACAAGACCCATTACAAAATGGACCAGGGTCCTGAATGAAAAGAAGCCATACAGGTGGCCCACAAGCACATCCCAAAATGCACAGAATCACTTAATTAGGCAAATGCAAATCAAAAAAACAGGGCCGGAGTGATAGCACAGTGGGTAGGGCGTTTGCCTTGCACGCGGCCAACCCGGGTTCGATCCCCGGCATCCCATATGGTCCCCCAAGCACTGCCAGGAGTAATTCCTGAGTGCAAAGCCAGGAGTAACCCCTGAGCATTGCTGGGTGTGACCCAAAAAGCAAAAAAAAAATACTGACCTGTCACCTCCAACTCTGAGAGTGTCCCTTATCAGTGAGGCTAAAAGTGATGTTGACAAGAACACAGACAAAAAGGATTTCTAATTCTTAGTGTTTTTTGGAAAAGCAGTATGGATAGTTCTTGAAAAAAATCTCCAAGCACAAGCACCACAAAGTTAATAAAAGATGAGCCTTGTATATGTGAAGTTTTGAGTTCAGTCCTTGGTACCACATCGTGGACAGCCACCAAACCTCCACCCCCAGGATTTGAGTGTAACACTGGTGGCCCTTGAGCACCACTGGATAGCCCTGGTGACCCGTAGCATGCCACCCAGCCTGATCTGCACTACGTTGCTGGGTTGCACAATGAACCTTCAGCCCCCTGCCAGGTTGAGTAAAGCTAGATTAAAATCTCAGGCCACTGAGTAGCAGTAAGAAACACCACCACTACCAAAAATAAAGAAATACACAGTGAAGAGGGTGTTTGCCTTGCATGCGGTCAACTTGGATTCAACCCCCAGCATCCCGTATGGTCCCCCAAGCACCGCTAAGAGTATTTCCTGAGTGCAGAGTCTGGAGTAACCCCTGAGCACCACTGAGTGTGACCCTAAAAGTAAAATAAATAGGGGCTGGAGCAATAGCACAGCGGGTAGGGCGTTTGCCTTGCACGCGGCCGACCCGGGTTCGATTCCCAGCATCCCATATGGTCCCCTGAGCACCGCCAGAGGTAATTCCTGAGTGCAGAGCCAGGATTAACCCTTGTGCATTGTCAGGTGTGACCCAAAAAGCAAAAAATAAATAAGTAAATAAATAAATAAAAATTAAGAAATAAAATTTAAAAATAAATACAGTCTGGAGGGATAGTGCAGCAGGTAGGGTGTTTGCCATGCATATAGCTGATTCGGGGTCATTCCCCAGTATCCCGTATGGTCCCCCAAGCACTGCCAGGAATGGTTTGAGTGCAGAGCCCGAAGTAACCCCTGAGCATCACTGTGTGTGACCAAAAACCAAAAGAAAGTTAGAAATTCAGGATAATCTAAAAATACCCCTAAGCATTTAGTATGTATCTGAAGGATAAGAAAACATGCAAAGGGTTCAATGTGGTATCATTTACAGTAGCCAGGATATGGAATCAGGCTAACTGCCTGTCAGCAGCTGGCTGAGTAAAGAAGCTGTGGGCAGGGAGAATAGCTCCGGGGATCAGGGAGTGCCTGCTTTGCCTGTGGTTCGCCCTGAGCATCAAGCCGGGAGTAGCCCCTGAGCACCGCTTTATATGCTGCCAGCCCCGCTTCAAAAAAGAAATAACTTTGGTTTAAACAATGGAATGTTACTCTGCCATTAAGAAAGATTCAGGTGTAGGCCAGGAAGAGAGCCCAAATTTGCTCATGGGAGCCCCAGGGTCCATTTCCAGCTGGCACATTGCTGAGCACTGTTGGCGTCAGCCGTCTGCTGGGAATAGGCCCTCCCCATCATCTCCACTGCAAGGGGTGGCTGAGGAAGGAAATGGGTGAACTGGAAGTGAAATGAGGATAGAATTATTGTCAGATGGCTTGACGCACAGGAAATAGGAATTAAAGTAAACCAGCAAGAAACAGTTGGACTCTGAGGCCATCCTCAGAGGAGGAACGAGGAGGGGTGTTTCCAAACCAGGTGGGGTGGCCCTGGGCGCTGGGGGAGGGAGGGTTGACAGTGACATAGCAATAGAGGTGCCAAGCCCAGCCCCTAAAACTCCAAGATACTGTAAACCAATCGGAAGTCAATGAAAAATCCAAAACAAATTTAAGTAGCAAATGAACTGTATTCTCCCAAGTCCACAAGGAGTGATTCCTGAAGCAGAGCCAGGAGGAAGCCCTGAGCACTGCCAGGTGTGCCCCCCTGCAAAAAAAAAAAAGAAAGAAATTTTTTTTTAATTTAAAGGGAGAGATTAGGTACCCAATGGTTCCACTAAGTCCCGGCAGATGAGACCCCTACCATGTATACATGTATACAATTAAATGTTTAACATGTTGAGTTTTTTTTTGTATATTATCAGTTACCATTTGACAAGTGAAATAAGTCATTATGTCTATATATTTCATGTAAACTTCACAGAAACCACAAGCGCAATTCTACAGTAGGTATATAAAAGATAGAGAAGGGGAAATCCAAGCATTCCTCCAGAAAATCTTCAGTTCACAAGGAAAGGCGAAATGAGAGGAAGAGAGGAATAAAGCAACTATGAAAGAACCAGAGAACAATCAGATGGCCTAGTAAATTTTTACCTGTTAATTCATGCATAAAATTCTCTCGTAAAAGGACCTAGTAACTGAATAGTTTTTAGATCTAACTAAGGATCTGAGCAGTAGTATAGCAAGTAGGGCATTTGTTTTGCATGTAACTGACACGGTTTTAATCCCCAGCACCACGTATGGTCCCCCAAGGCCTCCCAGGAGTAAGCCCTGAGCAATTAATGGTGTGGGCCGCCCCCCAAAAAAAACATTCAAATCCTTAAGAGACAAAGAGATTGTAATATAGGTTAATTCATCAGTAGAATTTAATAATTACATGTATGCGCCCTACCTTTGAGCACCTAAGTAAGTATATATTAAGCCATCTGAAGGAAGACATAGACGAGAGTATAATAATAGAGAATGCCAGTACCTCTGTTTTAACAACAAATGTTTTTTTTGTTTTGTTTTTTGCTTTTTGGGTCACACCTGGCTCTGCACAGGGGGTTACTCCTGGCTCTGCACTCAGGAATTATCCCTGGCGGTGCTCAGGGGACCATATGGGATGCTGGGAATCGAACCCAGGTCGGCCGCTTGCAAGGCAAATGCCCTACCCGCTGTGCTATTGCTCCAGCCCCTTAACAACAAATGTTTAATTGAGCTGTCAACAAGAAACATTGGACTTGAGGTTTCCTCTAGACAAGTGTTTCCAGGGTGTGTGAAACTATCCCTTAGGGACCCTGGAATGATCAGTAGTAGCCTTGGGTGCAGTTGGCAGGGGGACTTTCCGTTTGTTCACCTAAAGAAGGTAGATTTACAGTGGGGCAGACAATGAGTGTTTGGATTGTTTTTCAAACAGTGGAGTAGGTAGCCCAAATAAGTTTGGGAACTTCCTTTCTGAACCAGCTAACTGCAACAGACAGGTACAGAATCCCACCCCTGGCCCTCCCATTCCCTCCTCCCCCCAAATAAAAAGGTCAGTGTCCACACACAAAGACAGTCCTGGGGACAGATAGGCGTTCTAGCAGGCTAGATCTGCAGCGTCCATGTCAGGTCACCTCCACTCTGTCCTTTGGGTCTGCTCTTTTGTGTCAGTTATGCCCTAAAGTTGGAAAAATTCAGTTATGGGGGGAAGTGTTTATGTTTATGTTTATTCCTTTCCTAATTAGAAGTATTTTTTAAAATAATATACAAATCTGGGGCTGGAGTGATAGCACAGCGGGTAGGGTGTTTGCCTTGCACTCGGCCGACCCAGGTTCAAATCCCAGCATCCCATATGGTCCCCTGAGCACGGCCAGGGGTAATTCCTGAGTGCAGAGCCAGGAGTAACCCCTGTGCATCGCCAGGTGTGACCCAAAAAGCAAAAAAAAAATACAAATCTAGGGACTTAAGAGAGAATTAGTATTGTGGGTAGGGCTCTTGTCTTGCACCCAGCCCACCCAGGTTCGATTCCTGGTATCCCATATGGTCTCCCGAGTCTTCCAGGAGTAACCCCTGAGAACTGCTGGGTGTGGCCCCAAACCAAAAAATAGAATAATAATGCTCAAGTCTTGACAGGTGGACAGAGATTTTCCTGAAAGATGAATCGTCTCCCCAAAAGTTCTGGACTTGCATGCTAAAGGAAAAAGACATTCATAGACGTTTCTAGATTTTTCTGTCATGCATTAGCAGCTGGGACCTTTGAAGTTAAAAATTTGTGGGTCCAGCAAAGAACTTGTTCTGGGAACATGTTTTTAGTTCAAGCCATTATTCACCTAGTGATTCTGCCCTTCAGTTTTCCAGACCCGACCTGCCGTCTCCGAATGTGTACTTTCTGATGTAGCAGTAACATTTCTTTGGGCCTAGTTTTCTTTTTTTTTCTTTTTTTTTTTATTAGCATAATTCATTTAATGAGAGTACTTTATATAGCTAAACTGTTGAACACATTTTTTATTCTTAATGGACAGGCTTATATTTCCCTAATGAAATAATAATTTTCTACAGTACGAGAAAGATCTCTTTCAATCTTCCATATAGAACCTTTTGGAATGGGCCTAGTTTTCATTGCAGCCTCTATCGACTAATGTTCTCACTGACGTATGCCTGTACCTATCTTACATCAGCTCTGAGTCCAGAAGCTAGTCAACAGGTGGTTTTACTTGTGTCTCATTTCTCAGATTGTATTTCTGCGACCTCTCTCCAGAGCTCTGTTTAGCATAGGGGCTGCCTGTGCGGACGCAGCTGAGTGTCTGTCAGTGCCTGAAGCGTGACACAGGCCGTGCTGCGCCTCACCGGCCCCGGCCCCGCCGTCCCCATCTCAGGAAATCTCGGGCTTCCTAGGCACCTTGTTTTCTCTGTTTCAATTTAAAAAAAAAAAAAAAAAAAAAAAACAGCTATCCCAGATCTCTGCCTTTTTGGATTCTGACTTTGTCGCCTTTTCCCATCTCCCACTGCTGCCATTCAGGCATTTTTTTCCTCTGCTTCTCTGCCCAAATTATTGTAGTTCCTATTCGCAAATTATTGTAGTTCCTATTCGTTTGCTCTGGTCCCAGGCTCGCTCCATGGCTGTGTTATTTTAGCTGCCATTGTGAGCTTTTTGAAAATCGGAAACTGATTCTTGTTCCAATAATCTAAACTCTTATTGTTTTATTGGGCTCAGAGTCAGGCTTTCTCAAAGAAAATCCTGGTGTGCCAGGTGGCACATGAAGCCACAGGGTAAATAAAATAGCTTCTTCCCGGATTGGGGTTGAGGGTGCTTTTCCTTGAAGATTTTGAGGTAGGGCAAGTTAAAAACTAGGTATTGGGAATAATTTAAGTTTTTTTGTTTTTTAAAGTCACAGATAGATGCACTTGACTTCCAAAAGCAAGTCCACACTCAGCATGGAATAACAGGATCTCAGGGGCAGTGACCAAATTCCTATGATTGCCCAGAAATTGGGATGTGTCATTTCAGGGTTAGTAGAGGATAAAAGTGACCATAAGTTCTTGAAATGGAGTCGTGGAGGGGGCGTGCCCTGGGTGCCAGTAGAGAGATGGTTGAGAGCTGGCCAGGGTCTGGTGCCAGTTTGACTTGTCAGATGAAAGCAGGGTGGTACAAAAATCATGTTATCGTGTTATAGGCCCCAAACCAAAAGTTCAATGGACAGTTTCACTGGCCTTTGTGGTGGTTTGAAGCGCCTAGTCAGTAAAAACAATATGGGGTTAGGGGTATTGGCCCAGTTGAGCACATACCCTGCCATGTGAGACCCTGGGTTTCATTCCTGTCTTTGCCAGTGCCCCCCAAGCCCAAAGTCTGGAATGGGTGCCCACAAACCAACTAATGTGGTTATAGGGATTTTTTTTTTCCCTGCTCTCAGGTTTATTTGTACAAACAGCACAGGAGGACCCAGACTGGAGACAGCCCAGAGATCGCACCAGTCCTTCCACGCTCACACTGACAGCAGCCTCTTAGGGAGCCTTGGCAGGAGCCTGGGCACCTTTGGAAGCTTGAGCTGGTGCTGGAGCTGCAGCCGTCTGGGTCTAACTCTGGGGCTTGGCTTTAGCCTTCATTCGAGCCTTGGCTTTAGCCTTCATTTGAACCTTGGTTTTAGCCTTGGTTGGATCCTTGGTTTCAACCTTGGTTTTTGGCCGGCAAAGCCTGAGACCCTTGGCAATGTGGGCACGAGCATTTTTCCCAAGCCTGGGGTGAGCAATATACGCAAGTCGACTGAGCTTGCGACTGTTCTTCTTTGTGACCACGGGCCTAGCCTGCTTGGGCTTCACCAGGGCCTTGAAGGCCTCGGCACGGGCGCTCGTGGCCTTAGCATTATTGGCCTGCATCTTCTTCAGGCCCTTCTTGTGCTTTTTGGCAAAACGCATGTTCCTCAGGAATTTGGGGTCCACCCCTTTAAGAGACTCATATGGCTGTGACCAAGGTTTCTTAATGCCATTTCTGTGCCATTTTCGAGACTGGTTGTGCGTGGTGTGGTTCTTGGACTTGGCCATGTCTGCACCACGACGGCAGCTCCCCGAGCACTGGAACCGGAAGAGTGGTTATAGGGGATTTTCAAAAACATGTAAGCTGAGGGCCAGAGAGATAGTACAGTGGGGAGGACATTTGCATTGCACACGGCCGGCCCGGGTTGGATCCCGGGCATCCTATCACGTGGTCTTCTGATCTGCCTGAGTCAGGCCCAGAAAACCCTGTAAACTACATTTTGTTTCTGTTAGGTTCTGTTTAAAAAACAGATACAATGTTTTTATTCTTACCTGTTTCCTTTCTGTAGTTAAATAAATGTGAGAGTTAGCTAATATGTTTCACAGTGTATCTAAAGACAGCTTTTGTAATGTGACTGTTAAAAATGATTTATGAATTAACAGCAAAAAAGTACTGAAATGTTGGAAGAATTACTAAACACTCTTCAGCAGATAAGCCAGCCAGATGGTGCTGCTTCAAAGGAGTTGCCTCATTTTTATGAAGCGCAGGGTTGGAGCCTGGTCACTGCAGAATAACAGCAATCTACATGGAAATCTTAGGGATGTGACCAGTGATAGTCTGAGGCACCATAACATGTGCCATATATCTAGACTATTTGAGTATGATTACAGAACTGGGCTATACTTCAACACAGAGTGATAGAGAAATGAAAAACATTTTAGAGGAAACAGCAAAAACAAAGCAAAATAAATTAGGGGGGTGTTGGGAGGGAAACTGAGAAACACTGATGGTGGCAAATGTACACCAGTGAAGAGTTGGGTGTCGAAACATTGTATGACTGAAATAACCCAATCATGAACAAGTTTGTGAAAGTGTATCTTGTGGTGATTACATGTTTTTTTTTTTTATTAGTTTATTTTTAATTAGAGAGTCATCGTGAGGGTACAGTTACAGATCCATACATCTTTGTGCTCATGCTTCCCCCATACAAAGTTCGATAACCCATCCCTTCACCAGTGTCCATTCTCCACCACCCGTAAACCCAACATCCCTCCCCCCCTCCCCAGTCCCGTCTCCCCCCACCCCACCCTGCCACTATGGCAGGGAATTCCCTTTTGTTCTCTCTCTCTGATTAGGTGTTGTGGCTTGCAATAAAGGTGTTGAGTGGCCATTGTGTTCAGTCTCTAGTCTGTATTCCGCCTGCCTCACTCTTCCCCCACATGACCTCCAATCACATTTTACTTGGTGGTCCCTTCCCTGAGTTACCCAGAATGAGAGGTGGTGATTACATGTTAAAAAAGTAAAAGCAGCAAATTAGCATAAAAATTGTGTTGCATGGGCCAGAATTATAGTACATTGGGTACAGAATTTGCTTTGCATGTGGCTGACCTGGGTTCTATTCCCAACACCCCATATGGTCCCGAGAATTGCCAGGTGTGCCCCCCACCTAAAAAACAAAAACTGCCCCAAAAGTTATGTTGCTGATATGTATAAAAATAAGCCGAAGTAAGGGGCTGGTGAGATAGTACAGAAGGTAGGGTGCTTGTCTTGCACATGGCCCACCTAGATTCAGTCCCAGCATCCCATGGTTTCTGAGCACCACCAGGGGTGATTCCTGAGTGCAGAGCCAGGAGTAAGCCCTGAGTACTGCAAGGTGTTGACCTAAAAACAAAACAGATCTTTTAAAAACAAACCAACAGCTAGAACGATAGCACAGCGGGTAGGGCGTTTGCCTTGCAGTCGGCCAACCCAGGTTCAATTCCCAGCATCCCATATGGTCCCCAAAGGACCGCCAGAAGGAATTCATGAGTGCACAGAACCAGGAGTAGCCCCTGAGCATTGCCAGGTGTGACCCAAAAAGGAAAAAAAAACAGTGTAAGATGTCAAAAACTTAACCAGCTCACGTCTTTCCTCCGCCTACACAGCGCACTGCTGCCATGTGGCGCTGGTCAGAACCGCCCCCCGCAGCGTGTCTCTCTTCCTCGTTCTCTGCAGTTACTGTGACCAGCTCAAGGTGTCGGAGAGCACACACGTGCTGCAGCCCTTCCTCCCCAGCATCCTGGACGGCCTGATCCACCTCGCGGCCCAGTTCAGCTCCGAGGTCCTCAACCTGGTCATGGAGACCCTGTGTATCGTCTGCACCGTAGACCCGGAATTCACTGCCAGCATGGAGAGCAAAATCTGCCCCTTCACCATCGCCATCTTCCTCAAGTACAGTAACGGTACGCAGCTGGCGGGGGTGGCAGGAGGGGCATTGAGGAAAGGTCCTGGGGGGTGAGCTTGGGTGGAAGTTTCTGTAGGTCTGATGGTCTGGAGCGTCACAGGTCAGGGAGATGGCCTTCATGCTCAGCATACAGCAGCCCTGGGTTGGATTCCTGGTGCCACAGGAACCCTGAGCAGGGGTGACCCCTGGACCTTGCTGGTCATGGCCCAAAAGAAAAGAATGTAAGAGTAGAGAGTTGTGCTGTAAGTACAGCGGTACTAAAAGAAGGCCATGGGGCCTAGAGAGAGAGTACAGTGGGTAGGGTGCTTGCCTTGCTCACGTGACTGACCCAGTTTCAGTCCGCAGCACCCCATATGGTCCCTCCAGCCTCTCCAGGAGTACAGAGCCTAGGAGGGCCCAAACAGAAATTTACAGTTTTCGTGATAAAGTAGGAAATTGAACAACTGAAGCAGATACTTTCTAAAAGATCTAGATTTTAGATCTATAATTTAGTAGACACTGAACATGGGGGTGGGGGGCGCCGGGCGAAGCATACCCAGACTACTCAGCATTTACTCCTGGCTCTGCTCAGGGATCATCCTGGCATTCCTTGGGAAACATGTGGTGCTGGGGATCCAACCAGGGCCAGCCCTGGGCAAGGCAAATGCCTTAGCCCTATACTGTCTCTCCAGCCCCTATACTGAGTTCTTTTGAAAAAACTCATGACCAAAAGTGTTCATCTGCTGTTTTTCATAGGTTTAAAAGAAAATTAGAAATAATAACACCAAGTATCTATAATGAGATACTATGCAGCCACTGAAAATGAAACTTCAGGGGCTAGGGAGATGGCTCAAAGGACTAGAATACAGGCTTATATTGAGAAGCCCTGGGCTCATTCCCCAGTATCACATGGTCCCCCAAGATGCCAGGAACAATCCCTGAGCACCACCAGTTGCAACAACAAAAAACTGAAAAATAATGTGGGGGCCTGGAGTGATAGAACAGCAGGTAGGGCATTTGTCTTGCACGTAGCCTACCTGGGTTTGATCCCCGGCATCTCATAAGGTTCCCCAAGCACCACCAGGACTAAGTCCTAAGCACCACCAAGTGTGACCCAAACCCCCTCCCACCCTGCACCAAAAAAAAAAAAAAATTTGCCCCAATAAAAGAGTCATGTTTGTCTGAGGCATAGCTTGCAGTTTTGTGTTGCTCAGGGAGGTGTGCGTGCACTCGACTTCAGGAGGTCAGTGGCCTCCTGCAGCCACTGCTCGTGTGGCCCAGCCTCAGGAGCGTGAGCCTCTGTCGGCAGATGTGCCGTAGCCGGGCACCGTGGAGCCAGCGCTTGTGCAGACCCTCCGTCAGAAACATCGTGCATTCCCTTCTCCTTCCCAGATCCGGTCGTGGCTTCGCTGGCACAGGACATCTTCAAGGAGCTGTCCCAGATCGAAGCTTGTCAGGGCCCCATGCAGATGCGGCTGATCCCCACTCTGGTCAGCATCATGCAGGCCCCTGCAGACAAGATCCCCGCCGGCCTCTGTGCGGTAAGGGGGTGTGGGTAGGTGGGTGTGTCCGTGGATGCTGTTCCCAGCATCGGGTGTGCCGTCTCCCTTCCTTTCCTTTCTGGAGCCCCCCGCCCTTCTCTCCCCCGTCCCCACCACTCACCCCCCATCTCCCTCCTGTCTCTCCCCTCATTATTCCCCAAGCAGAATGGTTGGTCCAAGGTGGGCAAAAGTCTGCGCACGTGCTCCGCATGCAAGGCCCCCAGGCTTAACTCCCAGCACCATGTAGGCCCCAGTGGGACTTGCCCCTGACCTTTGTCAAGTGTGGACAGAAAACATAAATTTGCTTCACTTGATAAGACAGGCCTTGCATGCAGCCAAACCCCAGTTCCATCCCTGGCACCCAGTGTGGTCCCCCAGGCGCTGCCAGGAGTGATCCCAGAATGCAGAGTCAGGAGTGAGCCCTGAGTACCACTGCGTGTGGCCCAGAACCAAGAAGGAAAAGAATATGCCTCCCCTTATTACCAACCCCCCCTCTCTGACTGATGCCAGGGCTGGTACCTGGGGCATGTCCACGCCACCCTTCCCACCCCGCCACAAATCTCTTGCCACCCCTTTGACTCAGGTGCTAGGTGACGGTGAGGAGGCATCGAGCTCTGTCTGCTTTTCGTCATTCCTTTCTGAAACTCGTCCTTCCTAAGTGGCCTTTCCCTGGGTCACAGTGTTATGTCCACCCAGTCGGGACCTGGGTTATGGGGACCCCTCCAGCCCGCCTTCTGCCCCGCGCTTGAAGCAGTCTGGGCTGTTTCTCACTCTCGCCCACAGACCGCCATCGATATCCTGACCACTGTCGTGCGGAACACCAAGCCGCCCCTCTCCCAGCTCCTCATCTGCCAGGCCTTCCCCGCCGTGGCGCAGTGCACCCTCCACACCGACGACAACGCCACCATGCAGGTGGGTGCCTGGGCTGCAGCCGTGCTTAAAGCTACAGATAGGGCCAGGGAAGGGTCAGACTCCAAACACCAGTCCCTGTCGCTCTGTGGTGCAGGGGTGGAGCGGGCAGATGCCAGGCGCCCTGCCCCGCAGTCTGCGCTCGCTACTTCGGAAGAGATCCAGCCGTAGGAAGGTTTCTCCTGGATAGTTCTGCTGGTCCAGTTAGCAAAGCGGTAGGCCTTGGTCAGTGGGCTTTTGTGTCCAGTCTGTATGCTCCTGTATGCGCCATCGTAGGCATGTATTTGCCAGTACCGGAGGTAGGTCTTCTTTCTCCCTCTGTATTTAAACATCATGGTGTACAAAGTTTGCTCAGTGATGCGTTTGCAGGCATTCAGTATTCCCACCCCAATCCCTCCACCACTGTCACCTCCCCTCCACCACTGCCCCCATTTCCCAACCATCCCCCAAGCCAGCCCCATAGCAGGTCCAAAATAATTTATTTTCTGTTTCTTGCTACCACTAAACGGCTAATGGAATTATAACAAAAAATACTTCATTAAGAGAAAATTGGTGGTAGTTGTTCTATCTTACCATGGGGACAGTTAAGTCTTGTCTGAGGGTTTCCTAGACTGTTGTTGCTAGTTGAGCTTTCAGTGTTAATGTTCTTGCTTATTGAGCTTACTGGCTTCTGTCCTACTTTCCCACCTAATATGGCGGGCTCCTACTGGGCTGCCAGTATTGTAGATTCGGAGGTGTTTGTGGCTGCAGATGTGGCCACACACTCCAGAAACTGGATCCAAACTATTTAACTGGGCAGTGAGCTTACGTGGGGGTGACTGCCGGGGCTCCGGGACGTAGAGCAGGGTTGTGGGGGAGCTCTCGCCCCCACTCCAAGAAGGCCCCAGAGTTCTCAGCCAAGGAACCAGAGGTAGGTCTCTGGGTGAAGACTCAGTTTGCGGGTCCTCTTCGCGCAGAGAGGCCTTTCTCTGAGATGTCTGACGGGGCGAAGCAGGGCCGGGCAGTGCCAGGCTCCATCAGCGACAGTCTTACTGACGCTGCCATGAGCCCAGGAGCGTCCACAGTCCCGCCAGTAACAGCTGCCCCTGCTGAGACAGAGGCCCGGGGATGCCTACGCCTCACCCTGTGGCTGATCCTGCTTGTCACCCTGTCTCCTCAGAACGGTGGTGAGTGCTTGCGAGCCTACGTGTCAGTGACACTGGAGCAGGTGGCCCAGTGGCACGACGAGCAAGGTCACAACGGGCTGTGGTACGTGATGCAGGTGGTGAGCCAGCTCCTCGACCCCCGCACCTCCGAGTTCACCGCAGCCTTCGTGGGCCGCCTGGTCTCCACGCTCATCTCCAAGGCGGGGCGGGAGCTGGGGGAGAACCTGGACCAGATCCTGCGCGCCATCCTCAGTAAGATGCAGCAGGCCGAGACGCTGAGCGTGATGCAGGTAGGAGCACAGTGGCGCAGGGGCGGGCGTCAGCCGCGCTGGTCTGCTCTGCAGGGCCGTGTCTGTCTGTCCTCCCGTGCCCTGACTGCCCTGTCCCGCTCGCCCTCGTCTCCTCTCCCTGAAGCCCTTATCCTTCCTGTCGCCATAGTCCCTCATCATGGTGTTCGCCCACCTGGTGCACACCCAGCTGGAGCCGCTCCTGGAGTTTCTGTGCAGCCTCCCGGGACCCACGGGCAAGCCCGCGCTCGAGTTCGTGATGGCGGAGTGGACAAGCCGGCAGCACCTGTTCTATGGGCAGTACGAAGGCAAAGTCAGGTAGGGCTTCCTCCCCGCGTCGTCTTTGCGCCTTTCCTCTGCCTCCCCTTTCTCCCTCCCATGTGCCTCAGTGGCTCCCGTCTGTCGTACCTGGCTCTGTGTTCAGGGATCACTCCTGGCAGGCTCAGGGAACCGTATGGGGTGCTGGGGATGAAACCCAGGTGGGCCACGTTCAAGGCCAGCACTCTCCCCGCTCTCCTGCCGCTCCAGCCCCCCGCCTGTGTTTCTTGGTTACTAATCTGTGTCTTCGAATAACTTCCGTCTTGAGATCTCCAAGAGTTGGGCAGAGAGGAACTGTCCCCTTTGCTCTCTGCTGACCAGAGGTCGTCCTCTGCCACAAAATCCCCACCCCTGCCAAGGCCTGGTTCCCCGCCATAGGCCCCCATCTTTGTAACCTGGATTTTCTCACTGGGTGTCCTGCGTGCTGATCCCACGGCCTCTCATCAGCCCATGACACCGTCCGGGGAGGCAGCCTCATTCAGGGGGGCACTTCTCCTTAGCCCACTGCAGGCCCTGCCGGCTTGCTCGCACTCACCTCACTAGTTGCCAGCATCACTGTCACCATCTCAGAGAGAGCCTCAGCACCGGAGCACTCAGCTCCGTGGCGTGAGTCCCGGCTCGGTGGCTGACGGGCCCTCTCTGGATCTCTCCGCCAGCTCGGTGGCCCTGTGCAAACTGCTCCAGCACGGCATCAACGCCGACGACAAGCGGCTGCAGGATATCCGCGTGCAGGGCGAGGAGATCTGCAACATGGAGGAGGGCGTCCGCACACGCTCCAAGTCGGCCAAAAGTAGGTGGCGCCACGCCGGCCCCCAAGCACTCAAAGCAGAACGAATGTCCCTGCGGCCGGAATCCAACCCAAACGCTCTCTGGTGCTATGACTTGCCAGCTTCCGGCTCCATCCAGGGACTGATAGACTTTCAGGCTTCGCATGTGTCTGTGGTCAGGCCCCTGTGCTCGTGACCAGTGGGGCGAAGGGCAGTGCTGCTCACTGGGCTGTCTGTTGAGTCACCTCAGACTGAGGTCCCGGGGCCTGGTAACCGTGTTCTATGGAGTTGTGGGTTTCTGGGCTTTCCTGCGGGCCGGAGCCCTCTCGTGATAGCAGAACTCAGAACAACCAGCAGCATGCAGCCCCCGTGCCTTGTGTGATCCTGTGGCCCCTGGATAATGAAGAGGCCGAGGGCTGGGAAGAGATCCTACGGGGAGCGGGTTCGGGAGGGCGCTGCCAAAAGTGAGCCCGTGACAGTCTGACTGGAAACTGTCGCTTTCCTCCCCAGACCCTGAGCGCTGGACGAACATCCCTCTGCTGGTCAAGATCCTGAAGCTGATCATCAACGAGCTGTCTAACGTGATGGAGGCCAATGCTGCGCGCCAGGCCACTCCCGCGGACTGGCACCAAGGTGCCCGGGCCCCCTCTCCCGGGCCATGGGCGGCCCAGCAGAGCCAGTGACACGTTTCCAGACCGTCAGTTCGGTGTCTCTGGTGTTCCTCTCTGGGCTTACTGTGCACCTCCTGGGTGGGCTGCTGGGTGCCTGCAGAGCGACTTTCCTGCAGCCCTAGAGGGGCGGAGGCTGGGGGCAGCCAGGAGCCAGCGCACCCTTGCACCCTCCCAGGCGTCATTGTCCCCGAGGGTTTCTCCACCTCTTCTCACCCTCCCAGGCCCCGGCTGGAGTGTCGGCCCCTGCGCCCTCGCTCTTCGGGCCTCTTGGGGTTTGGGAGGGGAAAGTGCGTGCTGTGCTTAGCTGCTTTTCGTCCCCGAGCAGATGACTCCAACGACATGTGGGAGGACCAAGAAGAGGAAGATGAAGAGGAGGAGGATGGCTTGGCTGGTCAGCTCCTATCCGATATTCTTGCCACAAGCAAATACGGTGAGCAGGACCGCGGTGGCTCTTTCACTGGCGGCGAGAGTGGGGTGCTGAGGAGAGGGAGCCCTGGGCTCCGGCCCTTCTCCCCGGGGCTGACCCCGCCTGTGTGGGCTGTCTCCGGCAGAGGAGGACTACTACGAGGATGACGAGGAAGACGACCCGGATGCCCTGAAGGACCCGCTGTATCAGATCGACCTGCAGGTGAGCGGCCAGAGCCCAGCTGCTGTGGTCAGTGCTCAGGGAGCCCGGGTGATGCCGGGATGGAGTCAAGGCCTGCCAAGGGAGGCTGTGCCGGGAAGGGCTGGGGCTGGGCTGTGCGACGGTTCTTGGGAGACTCGGTTCCCTGTGGACCTCAGTCTCCGGGTTGTTAGACTAGATCCAAGAGGGAGAGAGCCGTCCCCCCAGACACCAGCCTTCCTCCACGTGTCGCCCACCCCCCCCCCAGTGTGTCCCGTGCCCTGGCGGCACTCAGTCGTGTCCCTCTCCTCGCCTCTGCAGGCATACCTCACGGACTTCCTCTGCCAGTTCGCTCAGCAGCCCTGCTACATCATGTTCTCCGGCCACCTAAATGACAACGAGAGGCGGGTCCTGCAGACCATCGGCCTCTGAGCCACAGAGCCTTTCCACGCGTGCTTCTCCGCCTGGCCCAGCCACCGGCCGTCTCGACACCCTACTGGCCTTGAGATGTAATGTCTCTTCCACCTCGGTGGCCTCCTGACTCACGGCCACTGGCCTTTGCAGAGTGACGTTGGTAACAATTCAGATCACGTTCGCCAGTGCTGTCGTATAGGAATGCTGGAACAAAGACGTTTCTCGCCCCCTACCCCACTCCGGCCCCCGAAGATAGCCCCGTCTCTAGAACCTTCTTATCCCAGCAGTGCCCCCTGAGTCCTCTTCTGGCCCCGTCCAGAAGCAGTATTGCCCAGAAGGATTATGTGTTCATGGATTATTCTGCCCCACCTCTGGGGACATTTCTATTCTTCAAGCAGACCTGTCTACTTCCTGGGACGCTCTCTGCACTCTCACCCCTGTGAGAAAGATGGGGGCCCCGCCTTCCACACAGACGCTCCGGGGTCTCCATGGGCATGAGGGGGAGCAGCTGGAGACCAAGCCCTCTCCTGTGACTGCTCCTTAGCGCCCCCGACGAGGCCCCCGGCAGAGGAAGTCGTCTTGCTGCCCACTGCATGACAGCCCGTCCGCCCCGTGTGCCCTCCACACAGACACACGCAAGCCAGGCAGATCTCGGTTTGTTTTTACCTTAAGAGGAAAAGTGGGAAAACTTTTTTTTTTTTTAAGTCCGCCTGATCCAACCATATTTAATACACCTCTCTCCCACATGTTACTGGTCTGCTATGAAGGTCCCTCCCCCACCACCACCCCTCAGGAATCCCTAAAGTGGTTAAGTTGTAGCCCTGAAATTTGCAATGTTGTATTTTTCTAGGAGAGTAAAGTAATCTTTACCAATGAATTTAGTCCCATGGTCTAAGGTCTCGGCACCTCTTTTCCCTTTAGAGGGAAGACCCAGGTAGGACTAGGTGGAGCCCATCTCGACTCTAAGGGCTGTCTCAGCTGACAGTGTGCGGGAGGATTCTCTGGACTGGTGATGCTCGATCTAGTTTTCCATTTTGGTCCTTTGTGCGTGCATTGCCAGGTGTCAGGCCCACGGCCTCACACACGCAAGGCGCACCCTCTCCCACTGAGCCCCAGCCTGGGAATTGATGTGTGTGTGAGGGAGGGCCTTTAGCTGGGAAATTTAATCTGTAGCGGGTAGAGCCCAGTATCCCTGTTGGGGATAGTGCCCACATCTGGTGCCCATGTTTAGTACTGAGACTGTTTCTGAACGTTGGCAGCCAGACCAATAGGGTTTGCATGGAAAGTGGTTGTGAATCTCCCTCCTCGAGGGCAGGCCTCCGCCAGGGAGCTTTTACTCAGCAGGTGAAGCACTTGTCTGGAAGCCAGTGGTGTCTCGGTGCAACTAGGTATCGCTTCTGCAGGATGCGGAGGGCTGTGGAAGTTACTCTCTCTGAAAGCCCACAGACACGCATACTCACTTCGCGTCTGCTGTCAGCCAGACTCTCAGGCTGACCCTACCCTGTCCCCAAAATTCCCCTCTGCTTTCGGGTATGGCCGCAGGGGAGTGGTCACAAGTCTGGCCAGTCGCTCACCCGTCAGCCTTCAAGACTCACGTCACTTTAGGGTCACCACCAACACTCACAGAACATGAATTCGCCGTGCAAGGTGGTCCCATGCCGGTAGCAGTGAGTGGCCGGGCTTGGAAAGGCGCGGGGCTCCCAACCGGCTGGGAACATGGGGGCCCTTTCTGAGCCTGCTGGTTAGAAGGACCATCCGGAGCCACGGCCCAAACTGGTGCCTTGTCGCTCTTCCTGCTCGCGCTGGGTGCCTGGCTCCAGACTGCTTGAGTCGTGGAGAAAAGGACTCCAGGGTCACTCAGCAGGTGCGGGAGGTGGCAGGGACCACCCCTGCCTGTTCCGGTGCCACAATGCATGGGAGGAAAGGTGCCGGGACCCCCTCCTGAGCCACATGCATCGTCCCCGGAGCCTTTGGGCAGGGCCGCAGTGGATACTCCCCGTACTTCTAGTCAGGAGAAGACCCCAGAGAGCTAGACCTGGTGTCAGCAGGTGGTGTTGTCCAAACACTGAGCCCCAGCTCCTATTTGTGGCTTTTTTTTTTTTTTTTTTTTTTGACTCAGAAGAGAATCCTCTTCAGCCTGGCGGGCACCAACTGCCATGAGGAGTTGGAGTTTCAGACACGCCAGGGAAGAGCGAGAGAGCACTTAGTTGGCCGCATGGGATCTCCTGAGCCCAGCGAAGAACAGCATAGGGTCTCCCAGGTTTGCTGAGCTCGGTGGCCGGGAAGGAGGAAACGGAAGGAACACCAGGAGAAAGATAGGAAGGCAGAGTTGAAACAACACTCAAGGACTTGACTTGACTGGAAAATACGAGCTAATGAGTGACTCCAGACTCGAGTCAGAATGATGCAGGATGTCCTCAACAGGCTTGCCTGGACCTTCGCTGCAGCCTAAGAACAAGTGATTGCCAAGTGGCTTCTGTGGCTAAAATGTGGACATGGAAAAATTGAAACAGGGTCAGAGATTGGTAACTGGGCCCCCTCTGATCAGTTGTGAGGTTGGTCTGTGCTGTGGCCCTGGCTGTCCTGTCATCCTATCACATTAGTCTCTCTCTCTTTCTCTTATTCTCTCTCTCCCCCGCCTCTCTCTCTCTCTCTCTCTCTCTCTCTCTCTCTCTCTCTCTCTCTCTCTCTCTCATTCTCTCTCATTCTCTCTCCAAAAGAAAAGCTGAGGTCATTTCTTTTTTTTTTTTTTTTGCTTTTTGCTTTTTGCTTTTTGGGTCACACCCAGCGGTTACTCCTGGCTTTGCACTCAGGAATTATTCCTGGCGGTGCTTGGGGGACCATATGGGATGCTGGGGATCGAACCCGGGTCGGCCGCGTGCAAGGCAAACGCCCTACCCGCTGTGCCCCAGCTGAGGTCATTTCTAAAATCACTAAACAAAGTTGCTGATGGGAGGGATGAACACGGTTCGGATCGGAACCACTATACAAGCCATCAAAATGGACACATGCTACATGCAAACTTGAAATAAACATGGAGCGATGAGAGTATCTGGCAAAACAAAATTGAGGATTTTGAAGTGCTGTGCTCCTGCGAACCGCTCCGCGCGCCAATGTCAGAATGTTAACCTGTGAATTCCAGCGCAGCCCTTGACCCAGGCAGGAGAGACAAAGAACTGGAATCGTCGGGGAAATCATTCCAGGCTTCTGGGGCCTGTGAGCAGTGGGACAGTGCCAGTCCATTAGGGGGCTCCACTCGAGGCTTCCTGGCACGCGGTGGTTAGCCAGTCTGCAAGAGCAAGGCCAGGGAGGAGAGAACTTGCACTCTGCGGAGGGGGAAAAGCTGGAAGCGGCCGAGACGATGCTGTTCATGGCACACGGGTTCAGGACACTCGGGTTCCACCTGGACCACATGCTGACCTCTCGCCCAGCCAGGCAGATCCCGCTGACCACGAGTAGTTAGCAAAAAGCCACTCACTGCTCAGATTTCCGTTGGTTTTGTCTTTAAGGATCAAGCCCTGTGATGCGCAGGTCACTCCTGGCTCTGCACGCAAGAATTACTCCCGGTGGGGCTTGGGGGACTAAGTGGGATGCCGGGGATTGAACCCAGACCAGCTACGTGCCTTCCCCACTGTACTTTTGCTCTGGTCCCAGCTACTCAGATTTCTGTGTCTGCGGATACTGACCCTCTTTTGTAAACAAGGTGCTAGATGCTGGGCAGACCTGGCCCCTTCTGTTGAGAGCTGGGCTCTTAGGTGATCAGAAATAAAATCACAGATGAGGGGACTGTTGGGAGAAATATAAGAATGGCTTTGGTTCCCCCACTTGCCCAAATGACGGACTGGTTCATTGGGGGTTGGGAGCAGAGTCAGGTAAGGCTGCATGGAGGAGGTGACCTAGAACCAAGGAATCAGAAGCCCTTGTTAAATGCCCAGCCTTCTATGGTTTTACTTGGATTATCTTTTTTAAAGCAGCTGATGTCCTTACAAAGTCAGTAGTCTTGCTGATTCCATTTGTAGGTTGTCGGAACTAAGTCCCAGAGACACGGCATGCAGCCCACTGCAGGCCACACGGCCCGTGTGGGGTGTGAACTTGGGTGGGTTGCAGGTGATTGTTGTCGGCCGATTCCCTGTCTTCCCTCTCAATATTTGCCAGGCAAACTAGTTTGAAGGTCGGGGCTGGCGATGGCTCCGCGGGCAAAGGCACACACTTTGCATGTGGAAGGCCCCGATCCAGTTCTAGGCATCACAGGGTCCCCTGCACACCACAGGCTGTGACCCAGAAACCAAATCATAGCGAGGTGGGGGTAGAACTTGGCAGAGAAAAGGCTTGGGGGAGGGGCAGTGCTCTGGAGCTGCTCCTGGCTCGTTCCTAGGTTACAGTCTAGGCTCTGTAGTACAAGACATGTAAGCTCTAGGGTGTGTAGTACAAGACATGTAAGCTCTAGGGTGTGTATGTTTGTGTGTGTGTATGTGTTATGGAAGCCTGTTCAATGTTTTGGTGGTCACTCCAACCCCCTGATCTTTTTTTTTTTTTTTTTTTTTTCAATTTTTATTTGGGGGCCACAATTGACTCTACACTCAGGAATCATTCCTGGCAGGACTCAGGGGACCATGTGTGGTGCTGGGGATGGAGCCAGGATATGTGTGTGTGTGTGTGTGTGTGTGTGTGTGTGTGTGAGTGAGGCCTGAGTTCAGCTGGGGTTAGGGACATGTCCCTTTGCATGTTCTCACTACTCAGATCTAGGCTCTGCCGTCCTGAGCTTCTGTTCCTGGCCTGGAGGAAAGGTCCAGGAATCACAGAGTAGAACTGCTCTGTCAGAGCGCCCAGCAGGTCACAGTTGGGACTCGCTGACTCCCGTGTGGGCTGGAAGGACCGCGTGGGGGTGGTGAAGGCGGCTTCTTCCCAGGCCCTCCCAGAGCTCGGGAAAGCCCTGGCATCAGGAACCGAGAGAGGAGGGCTTGCCTCGGGACGCCCCAGTATCCGGCTAGATGGGTGACTGGAGCCGGGGTGAAGAGTCTGTACAAGAACTGACCCAACACACAAGTCTGGGGTCGGGGGGTTGGGGGCACGGGGAGGTAGTACAAGATAAAGGAGATGTTGACAGAGTCCGGGGGACCTGATAAGTTTGCAGAAGTGTCAACTGCGCTGGATCCCGGTGAGTTCAGTGGCAGGGCCCAAGCAGGGCAGTGCCCCGTTCCCACAGGGCGGAGACTGAGTCAGCCCCACTTTACTGGGGTTTCAGTAACAAACCAGACAAAGAAATGGTTAATAAAATTGCAGATTGTGTAGGGTTTTTTAACCTCTGGTGGATCAGTGTGAGGTCAATGTTCATCCTTGAGCAAAGAACACAGTTTAGTTAGGGGGGTTATTTTGGGGGTTCGGTTTGGTTTGGTTTTGGGGCCAACCAGGCAATGCTCAGGAGTTACTCCTGGCTCTGCACACAGGAATTACTCCTGGTGGTGCTCAGGGGGCCATATGGGATGCTGCGGATCAAACCCAGCCTGGCCAAGTGCAAGGCAAGTGCCACACCCTCTCTCTAGACTACCTCTCTAGTCCCATACACATGATTATTTGTATTTACTTATTTTTGTTTGGGTTTGCAAGTCACACCTGTCAGCGATCAGAGGCCACACCTGACAGTGCTCAAGAGGCCATATGTGGTGTCAGGGATCAAAGAGCCAAGGCATGTGTCTTAGCTCCTGTATTGCTCCCCCAGCCCTTATTTTAGGGCAGGTGAGAAAAGGATGGCGTGTGGGTCTGAAAAGCTGTGCATTGCAGGGGCCTCTGAGACCAACGTGGCACAGAGGTGTATGTGGGCAGAGGAGGAGGGGGTGGGACAAGGGCTCTAATTTGAAGGCCTAAGAGACCGCCAAGTCCGAGCTCCGAGTTGGCATGATTTATATGGCCGGCAGAGGGTGCTGGGACAAATGACACCCCCTCCAGTGCCAGATGGGAATAAATGCCCTCTCAGGGTTGGAGTGAGAATTAAGACCATTAGGCACACCCAGTGGTGACAACACCCCGCCCTTTATCCCCACCCCTGTCTGCCTGACTCTCCGGATTGGGGGACCCGGATCTGTTCCACAGATGCCACTTCTCAATTCGGGCCTGGTGAGTTGCAGGGGGTTCAGCTCTGAGGAAGGGCTGCAGCAGAGGAGAATTGTCTGGGGAATAGAACAGAGGCAGCGGGGACTCTCCCAGGCGACCACACGGGGTCACTCACTGCCTGAAGCTTTTCCCTCCTCTTCTGGCCAACAGTCAGCCGGATGCTGGTGCTTCTGTAGGAGTCACCGGTGCAGGCAGGAAGCAGTTCCCAGAGCTTAGTCCTGCTCTGGGATCTGGGGGAAGGGTGTGTGGACTCACTTAGGCCCAGGGGCCCAAGGGCCCATTCATAGCAAGACACTGCCCTATTCCTGGCAGAGCACTTGAAGGTGAGACTCCAGGCCCTGGCAGGGCTGGGGAGTGGGCACCAGGGCCCCCGGTGCACGTAGGCTGAGACAGAGCATTGCAGGCCTGGGGCACATGTCAGCAGACCCCACGTGGGCAAGGCCAAGCTCCTCCTGTGTCCACGCTGAACTCCCAGGAAAAGCAGACCAGAGCGGGCCGGAGATCGCAGGCTCATCCCATCCAGCTAGGAGCGACGGAGCGGAGTTGTGAGGGTAAATCTGTTCGCTCCCTCACCCACAAAAGCACCAGGGTCATGCGAAGGCAGACCCCTGGGGTCCAGGCACCGCCACAACCTGACAAAACATGACAGGGAGAGAACAGACCCGAGCCCACTAGCCTGCTGGGGTGCCCAGAGGGTTTGGTGGGACCAAAGACCTCGTGGGAGGCAGCCCAGTGCACTGAGGGTGCTAAGTGGGCAGTGCCCCTGGGTGTGAAGCACGACCTGCTGTTGTGGTTCAGAGCAGGTACCAAACCCACCGGGACCAGGCCAGCAGCTCAGGCTCTCGCGTCCATTGCCTAGTCTGAGTCCACACCTGACACGCACACAGTGGGTCTCTGGAGTCGTCAGCGCCCCCAGACACACAGAGTCCACACAGCGTCACCCCGCGGCCCTGTCCAGAGAGGGCAACTCTGGCCAGGAGGCCCCGGGCCCATCGCTGCTGGGGCCAGTGGGCCAGGGCTGGGCACAGCCCCCAGGCAGGGCCAAGTCCCCAAGCCCTTCCCAGAAGAGGGAGCGAGGCCAGACAGGAGCTGTAAACAGTCTTCTCCCTCCCCCTCATCCCAAAATAACAGGGTCGGCCCCCACCCTACCCGGCTGGCGGTGTCGCAGGCTGAGTAAGGTGCCATTTAAAGATAACCCAGCCCTGCCCGTCTGTCCCCTGACTGCACTGGCCTCGGGGGACCAGACTGCCCGGCCCACTGCTGCCACTCATAGCGGTCAGGCCTGGCCTCCCCCCACTCCCACTGGGCACCGCTGAGCCCTCTGGGGAAGGAAGGTGCTCCTTGGTAGCTGGAACAGGGAGGCTGGCCCTGGCCCTCCGCCTCCCATCGCCTGCCCCCCATACATACACACACCGCAGAAGACGACCACAGGAAACAGGCTTCCTTTACAAGGAGGAAGACTGAGAGCGATATGTGCTCTGGGCAGTGGAGCCAGAAGACTTTAGCACCCACTGGGCCTGAGACTGGGGCACGTCCAGGGGGCTCTCTTGGCCTTATTCCCCGAGTTATGGGCTGGTGGACAATCAGCGCCCGCCTGGACGAGCGCGGGTGGGAGTCCAGAGATTAAATCAGACTGGAAGAACAAAGGCCTGTAATTACCTCTGGGGCGGGCGGAGTGGGGTGGCCCCAGGCCCACAGAGCGGTGGGCCCTTCCTGCAGAGCCTCCCTGGCCAGAACGGAAGGGGGCCCGCCCTGGCTCCTAAGGGCTCTGCTCACTTGGGCCGGATTGGGGGTGGAGGGGCAGGGGCAGGGCTGGGGCCCTGAACCAGGACAGGGGAGGCAGCTCAGGAATGCCCACACTTGGCTCCACTCAGACCTAAGAGGTGCTGGAGGGGCTGGGGAGAAGGCCCGTGCCCGTCAGTGGGTGACTCAGCAGAGCAATCCCAGCACGGCCCCAGGCCAGGCGCAAACTGGGTCGCAGGCCAGAAGGGAACCCCTCCCCTTCTCTACATACCCCGCTATTCCCTCTAAGGAGGGTGGCAGCCGGGTGCCAGGCAGGGCACAGACGCACCTGGAGTGCGCAGGCATTGCAGAAGGCCAGTTCCAAAGCCAGCTGTGTCAGCTGAGGAATTCGTTTCTTCCCACCTCAGCTTCCTCCCGGAGCAAGAGGACAGAAGTCATTCGCGGCTAGCGGTGAATCCCGGGCACCCAGGAGAGCGTGCCCTGCCAAGCTGGTATTGCGTCTCCTGTGAGCACAGACGGCTCTTGGCCTCTCCCCTGGAGGAGGCTGGGACTCTGGAAAGGGCAGCGGATGTGCTTCCAGCCACTTTCTGGGGCTCCCAGCACCCCCCAGTCTCCCAAGGACTCCCCGCCCTGTGCCTCTGTGGACTCGGCCCATCAGGGTGGCCTGCTGACAGTCCTCTCCAATGGGGGGACGCAGTCCCCTTGGCACTCTCTGTTTTAATCCAATCAGCTCCCACGCTGTGAACAAAAAGGTTTTCCTAGGATGTCGCAAATATAAAAAAATCACTGCTTTTCTGAGCCAGGGCTGGGCCTCTCCAGCTTCTGTTCGGGGTGGCTTTAGGGAGAGTTATACTTCACATGCTGGAAGCATCAACCAGGAGTGCAGACTCTAGAGGACATGGAGTGGGCCAGTGTGTAATCACAGTGGGGCAGTGGCACTCTATCTCTCCGGCCGCCCATGTTCCGAAGTCTCACGCCGCTCCCCCCAGCCCAGGGAGGTCGATGGCGATGGGCAGGAGAAGGAAGGAACGAGGGCCAGGCTGGTTGGTCTCAGTTGCAGTTTATTCCATTCCTATCTCCATTCTCCCCTGATTCTCCTCCTGCTTCTCCCTCCCCCGTGCTACTTCATTCTTCTTGATGTCTCATCAATCTCCTTCTGCCTCTCCTTCTCCTCCTGGCTCTCGATCTGGAATCCCCAGCCCACTCTTACAGCCTAGTTAAGTCCCCAAGCATGAGGGGTTGGGGCTTACACATAGGTGTGGTCACAATCAATAGGGATTAAAGTCTTTCCCTCAGGGGAAATTTCTTCTAGGAGAGATTCTCATTCAGCAGGACGACTCTCCCAAGACTGAAATGCCAACTACGGGTGTGTTTCTTCTCTCCTTAGTCCAACAAACATATAAATATTCATAATATTAATCATTTTATATGGACACAGTAAGAGATACATTAAGCTTATAGAATTGCTCTCCTGGGATCATCTCAATTCCAGACTACGGTGCTCAGGCCAGATTAGTCTTTCCTATCCCTAGCAGGATCCTAATCTCGTTGTTACTTTTGTTTTCTTTTTTTTTTTTTTTTTTTTTTTGCTTTTTGGGTCACACCCAGCGATGCTCAGGGGTTACTCCTGGCTTTGCACTCAGGAATTACTCCTGGCAGTGCTTGGGGGACCATATGGGATGCCGGGGATCGAACCTGGGTCGGCCGCGTGCAAGGCAAACGCCCTACCCACTGTGCTATCGCTCCGGCCCCTCGTTGTTACTTTTGGATCATGACAGCATTTGTCCATGACCATGCTCTCAACTCTAGTTGAGTATCGTGGCGCTTTGGCCTGGCCCATTTCGATGCAAAGGTAGCTCACAGTTTAGTCACCTCATTGGGGTGCTAGGAACTAAGGGCAACTGAGGCTTAAGTCAAGAAAGCAGATGCCCAGGAGGGAATATTATTTGGAGTCTTAACTCCCAACTTACAAAAGCATAATATTAACTGTCTTCTTTTGTCCATACAAAAAGGACATTGCTTTAAAGTAAACTATTCGGGGCTGGAGTGATAGCACAGTGGGTAGGGCATTTGCCTTGCACACAGCCGACCCAGGTTTGAATCCCAGCATCCCATATGGTCCCCCAAACACCTGCAGGGGTCAATTGCTGAGTGCAGAGCCAAGAATAACCCCTGTGCATCACCAGGTGTGACCAAAAAAAGCAAATAAATAAATAAACTATTCAAAAGACATACATATAAAATACATATAAAATCATAGATTTCCGAGGAATCTGACCTTACAAGTTAACAGAGGCTGAGTAGAGGGGAAAGGTGGTAGACCGGTTGGGGAAGAAAGCATAGAGAGGAATTTACAGATAAACACAGTGGAATGGGAGTGCCTCAGGACCACTGTGATAAACCTGAACTCCTTGTCGCAAGGGAGAAAGGACAAACAATGTTATCCTACAGGTCAGAGTGATAGCACAGCAGGTAGGACGTTTGCCTTGCATGCAGCCAACCCAAGTTCAATCCCTGGCATCTCATATGGTCCCCCAAGCACTGCCAGGAGTAACTCCTGAGTGTAGAGCCAGGAGTAACCCCTGAGTATCCCTGGCTGTGACCCAAAAAGGAAAAAAAAAAAAGAGGACACAGGAAAGCAGCAAAGTAGAATGTTTCAGAAGTAGAGAGTTAAGCTTTGTTCTGTTTCTGTTGTTTGCTTCTGGGCAAATGATGCTCAGTCGTTACTCCTGGCTCCGCACTCAGGAATTACTCGTGGCACTGCTTGGGGGACCACATGGGATGCCAGGGGTTGAACTGCGTTGCGTGCGTGCAAGGCAGGCACCCTACCTGCTGTACTATCTCTCGGGCCCCATGTTTTTACAGAGACAAGATTTTGTTTTCTCAGGGAAAAAGAAGACACTGAGAAGGGTTGAGGGAGAGGTGGGGTTATGGCACACATGTGGCATATGTAGCACACGTGTGGCACACCGAATAGTGCCCGCGCCTTCAGAGCCTTGTCGTCTCTCTCGCTTGGAGCCTCTGATCTAGCAGGAGATGGGTGGGAAGGGCGCTATGTGTGTGTGTGTTTGCGGGGGCGGGGGGCGGCGCAGGGGTCTAGTACTCTCGGCCTTATGCCACTGCATTGATGCAGTACTCTCAACCTGCCATCAGATCCCCTCACAGGAGCAAACCGTCTGCCCATCTCTGCCCCATACCACACAGGGCACAACTGGGGCGCCCTCTCCTAGCCTAAAATTCTGCTGGGCAGTCCATGCCCCTGCCCCGGTCCCCTCACCCTGAACTCCAGGTTCCTCCAGCATGTCATCTGTCGTAAAGTCGGGGCTCCTCGAGGGGTCAGAAGACTTGTGTGCCAGCCAGAGAGATAGTACAGTGTGGAGGGCAGTCGCCTGCCCCGACCCTGGTTGCATCCCTGGCACCACATATGGTCCCCCAAGTCCGGCCAGGAGCGGCCCCTGAGCACAGAGTAAGGGCAGGAGTAAGCCCTGTGCACTGCTTGGTGTGGCCCCCCTCAAAACAAAACAAAACAAACAACGCAGAAGACCTGGGCACCCCTGTTGCTTCTGCCCCCCTCGGACTACCACCTGTTCGAACCCTTTATTTAAGCCCCGAGTCCCGTTTCTCTGTAACACGGGGAATTGCAACCTCATCCGCCCCTGCCCCGGACTGCCTAGAGCCTGGAGTGAGGCGGCTACCTGAGGAATGTGTAAGGGCGGTCCACATGGCCAGGGTTTGGGGCCAGGGTTTGGGGCGGGGAGGGGTGTGTGTGTGTGTGGGGGGGTGGTATCTGCCGTTCTGTGGTCAGGGCACCCCGCTGAAGCCTAGGGTTGGCCTCCTCGCACCCTGGAGCGCCTCCACGGTGACCCTGGCCTTAGGCACGATTTCTGCATGAGGGCCCTGAGAAGGGTGCAGGGTATCACGGACAAGGGCGCACGGCGGGATGGCCCCCAGATGGCCCCGCGGTCGGCCTTCCCAGCTGCCCAGGCCGCGGGCCGGTGCCTGCCAGCGCGGGCCACTCGGAGAGGGAGGCGGCCACCTCGGCGCGTGCAGCTGGCCAGGCCCGGGCGGCGGGCAGCGGGGGACAAAGCGGCTCTGAGCGGCTCTCAATGGGAGCCAGTGTTCGGGGCTGGGGGCGGGGGCGCCCGCCGCCTCTCCCTCTCCCCCGCCCCGCCGCGGCGCTGGAGCCCGAGGCGCGTCCCGCACCGGGAGCGCCGGCGCCTGCCCCCTCCAGCCCGGGCCCGGGAGCCCGGGGCGTCCGCGCGGCCCCCGGGACCGGGGCCGGGGGTGGGGCTCGGGGCTCCGCGCCGGGCGGGGTGGGCGGCGCCGGAGGCGGAGCCCGGGCCCGGGGCGGGGTGCGGGGGGCCCGGCCGCAGTCCGGCCCCGGAGCCGGCGGGAGAGGAGCGGCGGCAGGCGCGGGCTGGGCCCCGCCGCGTCCTGCGTCCCCGCCATGCCGCCCGCCGGGCCCCGCGGGGCCGCGCCGCTCGCCGCCCTGGCGCTGCTGGCGCTGGGGGCCCCCCTGGGTAAGGCGCTGGGGACCCCGGCGGGCGGGGGGCGGCGGGGCGCGGGAGGCCGCGGGCCGGCGCGCGCGCGCGGGGTGCAGGGGGAGCCCCGCTGAGCCCCGCCCGCCCGCAGCGCTGGCCGGAGAGGACTGCCTGTGGTACCTGGACCGGAACGGCTCCTGGCACCCCGGCTTCGACTGCGAGTTCTTCAGCTTCTGCTGCGGCACCTGCTACCAGCGCTTCTGCTGCCGGGACCTGACCCTGCTCATCACCGAGAGGCAGCAGAAGCACTGCCTGGCCTTCAGGTGGGCCCCGCGCGCCCCGCCGGGCCGCCCCTCCTCCCTCCTGGCCGCCCGCCCGCCCCTGCCCATTGTCCACCTGCGCCTCGCCTGTCCACACCCGCAACTCCCGGGCTGGTGCGAGCAACGGGCTCCCGGCTCCAGCCAACGCGGGGGGGCCGGGGGCCGGGAGGGGGGGTTGCTCCGCTTTGCGGGGCGCTGTCCGCCTTCCCAGGACGGGGGTTCGGGTGGACCTTGAGTGCAGCTGTGCCCAGCGGCAGGAAGCGCGGGTCCCACTCCCCGCTCCACTTCTCAGGAGTTCTGGGGTCTTGGGGGAAGCCCCTTCCTGCAGGTCACTCTCTGTCCCTGCTTCCTCAGGCCAGGGGGAGCCAGAATGAGCGGCTCCCGGCTTCGGGAAGGAAACCACTGACCTCTCAGGCAAACACAAGCCCGGGTGTCTGAAGCCAGGTCCCAGTGGCCTGGGGCTGTGTCCCCCACCCGGTCAGTTGTCCAGGGGGGAGCACTACAAATCCCAGCAAGCCTGGACGCCAGCGGGCAGCACAGCCTTCTGGGAAGCGGAGGTCCCCTAAGATCTCCTCCACGGGGACAGGGCAGAGCCCCACCAGGGAACCCCGAATCTCGGCCTGCTGTGGCCCCCTGCTGGCCAGGAGTCGGAGCGCAGCGTTCGGGTCCCCGGTGACCCGAGGGGGAAGGTTTGAGGACCTCTCTTTGTCTACAGTCCCAAGACCATCGCGGGCATCGCCTCAGCCGTGATCCTGTTCGTGGCGGTGGTGGCCACGACCATCTGCTGCTTCCTTTGCTCCTGCTGCTACCTGTACCGCCGGCGTCAGCAGCTGCAGAGCCCGTTCGAAGGTAGGCGCAGTGGCTGGTGGGAGCAGGAGCCGGCGGGCCCAGCTGCCCCGTGCGTGCGTGTGCACACGCGTGCACGCCTGTGTGTTACGTCTAGGAGAGGCGCCGAAGGATGCGGAGATTCTCTGGCTGGCACGGAGCCTGGAAACGGGGCTGTGTGGGCTCTGCCAGTGTGGGATAGGGCCAGGCGTGCGTATGCATGTGACTGTCCGAGGGCGCGGGGCCATCTGTTCCAGGGGTCCTCGTGCCCGCAGGTAGGAAGCACGCGGGTGTCGGGGAGAGGGTAATGAGTAGTGCTTCAGGGCATCTTGGCCTGGGTGCTGAGTGTGGGCACTTGATGGCATCTGTGCCTGGTGCAGATGGACCTAGGCCAGTGAGGCCCTCTACGTGTGTGTGTGTGTGTGTGTGTGTGTGTGTGTGTGTGTGCATGTGTTGGGTGGAGGGCATCACCCATCAACCCTGTCTCTGCTCAATCAAAAGATGCCAGTAGTGCAGGGACTTCCCCTCCCCACCCCGCCCCCACACTTCAGGCTGTGACCTCTGCTTATTTGGGGAGCCAGGGGACCGTGTTGGACCACACTTGGATGTGCTCGGGCTTTGCTCTAGGTTCGGTGCTCAGGGATCTCTCCTGGCAGTGTTCCGGGGACCTATGCAGTGCTGGGGATTGAACTGGGGTCAGCTCCATGCAGGGCTAGCGCCTCCCCCCTGTGCTATCTCCCCGGCCCCTGTGCTCTCTGCACCCCAAGGTCTCTGTGGGGGGAATCACATGCTAAGCAGAGGTTGGTTCCCCACGGCCACAGGTGGAGTTCTTTGTGCCAGGTGGGGCCTGGGAGACCAAGGGGACCCCCCCCACACACCTGCCTCCAGGGTGCTTGCCTTGATTTCTGGGATGGGAGACAGGGTTCTGATGCTCATCCTTCTCCCCACACCTAGGCCAAGAGATCCCAATGACCGGCATCCCAGTACAGCCAGTGTACCCCTACCCCCAGGATCCCAAAGCTGGCCCTGCACCCCCACAGCCTGGCTTTATGTACCCGCCCAGCGGTCCTGCTCCCCAGTATCCACTCTACCCAGCTGGGCCTCCTGTCTACAATCCTGCAGGTAAGTGGGCAGCCCTCCCCACAGCCCTGCGCCCCTGCCTCTCCAGCCCGGAGGCGTCTCTCAGACTCCTCTGCCTTCACCCCTTCCCCTGGGGCCTGCATGCCTGCGGAGGGGGGAGCATCCCGTCCCCTGGACCACAGCTGACCTCTGTCCTGCCCCCTTGCCTTTCAGCACCTCCTCCTTACATGCCACCGCAACCCTCCTACCCCGGAGCCTGAGGACCAGCTGAACCTGCGGCCCCTCCGTCACATCCACCCTGGGCCTGCCTTGGGCCCCCTCAGCAGCCCCGGAGCATGCCAGAGCTGGGCCATGCCGGGGACCCAGCCCCGGGAACCAGATGAGGAGCAGAGCTGGGCCTTGGCGTGGGAGGTGATCTGGGGTGGGGGGGTGGATTCTGGACTATTTCTGTGCCAAGGGAGGGCCGTGGGGTCCTGGGCCACAGCTCCTGCTCCCTCGGTGTCCCTTTCCCAGCACCTGGTCAGGAAGATACGGTCGTCCTGTCTGCCCTGCACCACCGTGACGCGGAGGCAGGGAGGGGACTTGGCCACGGGCGGCACGAGCCCAGTTCCCGGCTGTCCCTGGCCAGGGCTCTGGCCTGCGGATTAAAGCTATAAAGATCTCACTCGTGGCCCTCTCGTCACTGTGCCATCCACCTTTTCGGGGGCTTGCTGCTTCCTCCGCAGCGCCCCAGACCAGGACAGTGTCAGCCTCCCGTCCGGCTGGGGTCTCAGGCTGGTTCTCAAAGCCCAGGAGCTGCCGTTGCTAAGGAGGGTTTGTGTTAGGGAACCCCCGCAGAGGACCGGGCCTCCCCCACATCTGTGAGAGGCCTGGGCACAGGGACTGCCCATCCAGGTCCTCTCTCACACACATGTCCAGGTCTTCTCATACACAGGTCCTCTCACACATGCCTGGATACACACACACGCACCCACACACACATACACACACACTCACACACCCACACACACACTCACACACTCACACACACACTCACACACAGCCAGGTCCTTACACAAGTCTGGATCCTCTCACACACGTCCAGTTCCTCTCACAAATGATGCCCGATCCCTCTCACACATGTCCGGGTTCCCTTACACACACCCGGGACCTCTCACACACATCCAGGTCTTCACACACAAACCTGGGTCCTCTCTCACACAGGTCCATGTCCTCTCACACACACCTGAGTCCTCTCACACGTGTCCAGGTCCTCACACATGCTCGGGTCCTCTCAGGTCCAGAGCCTCTCACACACGTCTGGATCTTACACACATGCCCAGAACCTCTTACGCACACCCACATTCTCTCACACAAACATCCAGGTTCCCTTTTGTTTTGTCTGTTTGCTTTTGGCCCTCACCCGGTGGTGGCAGTGCTCGGGGCTTACTCCTGGCTTTGTGCTCAGGGGACCATCTGGGGTGCTGGGTTGGCTGTGTGCAAGGCAAGAGAATATCTGCTCTTCTAGGACTCCAGTCCCATGTCCAGGTTCTCTGACATGTCCAGATCTCACACACATGTCCAGGACCTCTTACACACACGTCCATGTTCTCTTACCCTTGTGCAGCGCTCTCAGCCCAGGCGTGCATCTCTG
This sequence comes from Sorex araneus, assembly GCF_027595985.1. Lineage (NCBI taxonomy): Eukaryota > Metazoa > Chordata > Mammalia > Eulipotyphla > Soricidae > Sorex > Sorex araneus. The sequence continues at coordinate 35,126,027 of NC_073308.1, forward strand.
GCACACTTAGACTCAGGTCCTGGCCCCTAAGGGGTGTGCTTAGATGCGGTCTGACCCTATGGGGTGTGCTTAGATGCGGTCTGACCTGGGGTGCGTCTCCGGGCTGGGTGTCGTTTCCTCATCTGTGGGGTGACGGGTACCTGAAGGCTGGTGCTGTGGTGCCTCCTGACCCTGGTACTGGGGTTTCTACCAGCTGCTGCCTTGGGTCATCCAGGAACCCTCTGTCGTTCTGCCCCAGGGCCCCCGGGCCTGTGGTGGGGCTCTGAGGGCTCCCCCTTCTCCCACAGTGCTCTGCAGAAGGCAGCCCCAGCCAGACCCTCGGCCCTGGTCCTGCTGGGAGGACTCAGTCCCTGTGCTGACTCCGCCCAGGGAAGGGGATTCTAGTTTGTAACTCCAGTGGGAATAGGGTCGACCTGCTTGGCCGAGCCACCCTCTCCCTTCCCTGCACCCTTTGTCGCAGCATCCCCACCCCTGCCTGGCCCCTCAGCGTCCTTCTCCTCCTAGGTCCCGCCTGGCCCTCCTGCTGGGTGCTGGACAGGGCTGTTGTGCTAACGCTGCCCCACAGCTCTCTGCACATGGTGACACCGGAAGCTCCTGTCCTAGGCGAGAAGCAGGAAGCCTCAGGGCCTCCCCCTTCCCAGGGGAATCTCCAGGTGGCCCCTATGATTGCCCCTGGCCCTGACCCCCTTGGGCAGGTGCAGAGCTGGGCTCACAGCTGCCATCCAGGAAGGGTCACTGGCCTAGTGTCCCAGTCACAGACTCTGCCCATCCTCGGAGTAAAGGCTCACCGGTCATCTCAAGATTTGGGGCTCAGGGGCAGGAGCTCGGCAGGTCCCCGAGATGGGGCGACGCCCCCCCACCCCCCCACCCCAGGCCATCCCCGGTTTCTGGGCCTGCTTCCGCGCTGCTTCCTGCGGCTCCAGCGGCCCCGGTTACGGATCTGCCGCCAGGGGGCGCTGCGGCCCCGCGCCAGGTCCGAGGGCTCCCGGGCTGGTGACGCGAGCTCGGTCGGGGGCTCCGGCAGGGCGCTGCCCTAGCGTGGGGCGGGCGCTGCCCGGCTCCCCTGGGAATGGCTGGAGCAGGTTTTCTTTGACCGGGTATTCCTCTGGAGGGAGGAGCGACCACGGGTTGGCCCAGGGGTTCGCGCTGGGGTGTTTCCGGCGCAGCCCCTTCTGCAGGGAGAGGCCAGGACAGGGATGCAGAGAGGCGGGCCTGGGACCGGGATGCCCGGATACAGGGAGGTGGCCGGGGGTACATGCTGCGCCGGGGGTCGCGCAGGACCTTTGCTCTGTGTGATGCAGCACCTGCGGGAAACCTCTGGTATCCACCTTCCTGAGCTGTTGCCAGCCAGCACCGACACGCAGGCTAGCACCCAGGCGCTGGGTCCGTGGGAGGCCCCTGGGCTTAGAGCCCCCAAAACTTCCTTTATTTAGGTTCTGGGACTACACTCCGCCAAGCTCAGGCATTCGTCCTGGCTCTGCACTCAGGAATCAAAGTGACTCAGGAGACTATTTGGTGAAACAGAGATGGAGCCCATGTCAGCCGTGTGCAAAGCAGGTGCCCTTCTGCTGTGTGTACTGTCTCCCACTAACACTCTCTGAGGCCCAGTCCTGTGCTCCTTCTCCGGGCCTAGCCCTGGGTTGGGTCTCGCTAAGGGGGTACAGGTGCACTGCCCCGGCATCTCAGCTCTCCCCCAGACCAGCGTGTCTGAGTTTTTTCCAGATCCTGCATGCTTCCTACTGAGTCTTTTTTTTTTTTTTTTTTTTTTTTTTTTGCTTTTTGGGCCACACCTGGCGATGCACAGGGGTTACTCCTGGCTCTGCACTCAGGAATCACTCCTGGCGGTGCTCAGGGGACCATATGGAATGCTGGGAATCGAACCCAGGTCGGCCGCGTGCAAGGCAAACGCCCTACCCGCTGTGCTATTGCTCTAGCCCCTTCCTACTGAGTCTTGACCCCTGTGTCCAGAGATGCCAGGCCCCATGCCAGGAAGCAAAAACCACAGGCAGAAGCCCCTGCCTGTGCCTGGGCCCAGGGCACCAGCACCGCCGAGCCCAGACGTGTGAGAGAAGGCCTTAGGTGGCCCCTGATGGGGGGCGCGGGGCAGCGGGTGAGGGCGGGAGAGGAAGGCTGGGCTGCTGTGTGGGTGTGGCTGCCCAGATGGTCACTGCAGGCCCCCCACTGGCCGCTTTCCTGGGTCTGCAGCTGGCATGGAGCCCAAGGTTCCGAGCGCTCTGGCAGGAGCGATGACAGGGCTTAATATAGCAGCCCGGGCCTGCCCTCGGCCGCGCAGGCGCTTCTCAGGGAGCCTCGCCCCCACACTGGACCTCCCCGGAATGGACTGGTGTGGTCAGCCCCTGGCCGGACGGCAGAGAACGGGGGTTCTGGAGTCCTGGAGGGGGACTCCGGGTGAGCCCCAGGCAGAGCTCAGAGTAGGGCAGAGACATCCCCAGCAGACGGCTTGTATATATTATCAAAATCTTACAGAAAAACAGATACACGGCTATTTATACAACAGCGGGTGGGTGAGGACATTTGCTTTGGCATCAAACCTTCAGGTCCAGCGGCTGTCTGTCCCCGACCACTCGTCTGGGCACCCCCATGTACCTCCCGTCCAGGCCACCAAACTTTCTTTATTTAGGTTCTGGACGCTGCCCCTGCCACGTCCCGATCAGCGCGGGAGGGGCTGGGGGGGTGTCCTCAGCCCCTCTGCGTGCGCCCTGCGTCCACTCCATCTTCTGTGTTGTCCCACACAGGACGTCCCCGGCCCGCGGCATTGCCCCCAGGGCTCCTCAGAGTCCTGGATCCTGGCCCTGGATGGCAGGGGGGCCGGGGGACGCCACCGGTTCATCAGCCTTTTTGCAGCTCGCCAGCCCCGTGGCAAGGCGTGGCGTCCTCCCGGTGACGTGCTGCAACTCTCGTCCTGAGCACTCGCTCCCGGTCAGAAGGAAACAGGGCGAGCCTCAGAGACGAGACGGGCGGCGTGAGGCGAGCTGAGGCAGCAGCCTTCCTTGAGCGTGGCCCAGGCCTCAAATCTCCGGTGGCAAGACAGGGACATCCACAGCAGGTCGGCCGGCGGGTGGGGGGCCTGGGCAGGCAGTGCCGGGCGGCTGGTGCTACTGGAGCAGTTTGGGCACTTCCACCTGAGGAGGGCAGCGGACACGGATGAGAGCGGAGTCGGGCAGGAGGCCCAGGGCGGCCTCCCCTCCCCACACCTGGGAGGGACCCGCAGCAGTCCCTGGCAGAGGTGTGTGGGTGAGGGAAAGAGTGCCAGCAGGGACGGAGAGCTCCCCCTTCCTAGAACGGGAGTCCTGGAACGATCACTGGCGTGATCGTCCAGGCTGTCCCTTATTTACCGCGAGGCGGGGTGAGTGGCCACCATCTCATAGAGGGGAAGATGAGACAGGCTGTCCCTGGGGATATGGGGATTTATTTTATTTTTATTTATTTTTTGATCTGGGGGCCGCACCCGACAGTGCTCAGGGATAGCTCCTGGCTCTGCACTCAGGAATCACTCCCGGTGGGCTCGGGGGACCGTGTTGGCTGAGTGCAAGGCAGATGCCTCCCCAGTGTGGTATCTCTCCAGCCCCGAGAGGAGGGACTCCAAGGGCAGGATCCAGGGAGGGAGACTGGCTTGGTCTCAGGCTGGTTTGCCTCTGAGTGTCCCTTTGAGGGAGAGACACAAAGGTCGGGGCCATTGCACATGCTCTGCATGCAGGAGCGCTGCTTCGACTGCCACCAGCTCCTGGCCCCCCGAGGACCTCCAGGAACCATCTCCCAGCACCTCCAGAAAGAAGTGGGGGAATAGGGCAGGACTAAGGCTTGACCTGTGCAGAAGCCACTTCTCCAGGGTTTGTGTGTGAGTGTGTGTTAGGTGGGGTAGGGTCATTGTTGGTGGTTTTATTGAGTCCCACCTGGCATGCTGAGGGATTACTCCTGGCTCTGCACTCAAGAATCACTCTTGGTGGGGCTGGAGCAGGTAGGGGGTAGGGCAGGGCATTAGCCTTGCACGCGGCCAACCCAGGTTCGATTCCCAGCATCCCATATGGTCCCCCGAGCAGGGGGAATTCCTGAGTGCAGAGCCAGGAGTAACCCCTGTGCACTGCTATGTGACCCCCCAAAAAATTACTCTTGGTGGTGCTCAGGGATCACATGGGGTGCTGTAGACTAAACCTGGGTCAGCTGCGTGCGCGGCAAGTGCCCTCTCCTGCTATACTAGTGCTCTGGACCTTTTTCTGGGTTCGGTTTGGTTTTGAGGTCGGGTTCTCAGGGCTCACTCCTGACTCTGTGCTCAGGGTTCACTCCTGGCGGGCTCAGGGGACTCCCTGGGGTGCCAGGATTGCATCTGAGCAGGCAAACCCCCTCCCTCCTGTGCTGTGACTCCAACTCCCCCAACGGAAGTTCTTTGAGGGACACACACCCTATATGGTCAGTGGGGGCAGCAGGCTCTGGACCTCACGGATATAACCTGGCAGGGATCCCTGGTTCTTTGGACGCAGGGATGGCCTCTGTGCCCCCTCTACTAAGCCCCCTCGCCGCACCACCAGGCTCCTCACCTTCTTGAGCTGCTTGAGGTTGCTGGAGCGGATGGCAGCCAGCAGCTGGTCCCGGGAGTTCTTCTCCTGGCCAGGCAGGACTTTGTCCCCCATCTTCCTCTGGGTGGCGGGCGACAGGGAGTTCTTCAGGTTCTCCATGATCAGGGGCGGAGCCAGGGGAGGAGGCGGAGGGGGTGGGGCTGCGGGAGCACCCCCTTGCTTGGGCGAGTTCTTGGGAGAGGCCTTGGGGGACGGCTGGGGTGAGGGCTTGGGGGAGCCCTTGGCCAGGGCGCCGGCCTTGGGCACGTCCAGCAGGTCCTTCTTGCCGCCGGCCTCCTGCGTCTGCCGCTGCTCCTGCAGCCGCCGCTGCCGCTGCTTGTCCATGTTGCGGCTGAGCAGGCTGGTGACGGTCATGCGGGGCCCGGCCAGCTCGAAGTGGTAGCCCAGCTTGAGCAGGGTGCTATTCTCCTTGAGCAGCTTGGCGATCTCCATCTCCGTCTTGCCGCCGCAGATGTGCCGCTGGTTGTGGAAGCGCAGCTCGGTCAGCGTGCTGTTCTGCAGCAGCGCCCGGAAGATGGCCAGGATGCCCTTGCCCGTGATGTGGTTGGAGTCCAGGTTGAGGCTGGTGATGGTCTTGTTGGCCTTGAGCATGATGGCGATGGCGAAGGCCACGTGGTCGTCGGCCCGCGTGTTGGCCAGGGCGAACACCCTGACCACCGTGTTGAACTCGAGCGCCTCGGCGAAGCGCACCAGGATCTCGTTGGTGATGCAGTCGGAGTTGTTGACGTTCACCTCCGTCATGTCCGGGTCGTTGTTCTTCACCCGCTCCAGCGGCTCGTCGAAGATGCTGGGCGCGGCCTCCTCTTCCGCCTTGGCCGGTGGCCCCGGGGCTGCGGTGGGGGGCCCTGGGGTCGGCTTCTCCGCCGCCGCGGGCTTGGCCTTGCTCTCCGCCTGGGGCTCCGGTGTTTTGGGGGTTTCATCCTTTGGAACTTTCTCGCCCTCTTTGGTCGCGTCTGCGCTCGCTGCCCCTCTCTGGACCTTCTCGTCGTCCTCCTTCTTGGCCTCTGCACCCCCGCTGCCACCCCCCGCCTTCTGTCCCTCCTCCCTGGGGTCTGCGGCCCTGCTGGGCTCCTTCCCGGCTTCCTCCTTCTTGCTGAGCTCCTTCGTGTCGTCTCGTTTCTTGTCCTTGTCTCTGTTCCCACCTGTGCTCCTCTCCCCTGCTCGCTTCTCCTCCTCCTCCCGGGCACTGGCCTTCTCCTCTCCGCTGCCCTCCTTGCCCCCCTCTTTCTTGTCCACGGCAGCCCGCACGCGTCCCCTGTCGATGCCCCGGATGACCTTCTCTTCCTTGGGCTTGTCCCCGCCCTTGCCAGGGGCCTCCTCCTTGTCTCTGGAAGAGCTTTTCTTCAGGGCCCCCCTCCTCGGCTCCTTGCCCAGGTCCGAGTCCCGCCGGGGGCCCAGCACTCTCTTGCTGGCGTCCTTGCCCCTGTGCTCTCCGTTCTTGGCGTCGAGCTGGGCCTCCACTTGCTTGCTTTCCTAAGAATTCAGCAAAGGAAAATAAACACGACGAGCTGGCGCAGGAGGCAGAACATGGGGGCGCCCTCACAGAACGGCTTCCCAAGGACAGGGTCCCGAGAAGGTTCCAGAAGAAGCACTCAGCCCAAGCTGCAGAGAACGGGCTGACGTCAGACCCCCGCCCCCCCACACACACACACCCCGTACCTCAGGGGCGTGGGATCCCAGCACCCCGCACACAGCTGCTGGGATGGGACAGCTCCTTCCCTGAGGCCCCGCCAGTGGCCAGGGGTGATGGATGTGTTATTGTATTTATTTGTCTGCGTGTTTGTGTGAGTTAGGAGCCAGATTTTCACGCTGGAAACTGAGGCAAAGGGAAAAACCACTTTATGACTCCTGCCTCTATTTCATATTTTGCGCTTTTTGTTCACTGTGAATTTGTGTCGTGTGGCAAAGTTTTGGGTTGGAGAGCTAGTACAGCAGGTAGGGCATTTGTCTGGCAAGTGGCTGACCCGGGTTCGATCCCAGCACCCCCTAGTGTCCCCTGAGCCCTGCCAGGCGTGATCCCTGAGTGCAGAGCCAGGAGTTAGGTTCCGAGCACAGCAGATTGTGGCTCAAAGCCACCCCTCCCCCCCAAAAAAATAAAATAGGGTTTCTAAAAATACCAATTACTTGCAGAAACTGGAGCTCAGTGGTTGGCTGCCCCTGCGTTTCATTCCCTGCGCCGAGAGAGAGCCCACCCCACAGCCCCTCATCTGCCTCCCCGAGCGCCCTGCTGCCTGAGGGCCCGAGACCTGGGCACGGGGATTTTATAGCAAATACATTTCTGGGGGGAAAGTCAGGCAGGGGGGCTGCTCAGATATGACCGGTGATGGATATTCATGTAGGCTACCTACCATCACCACCTCGCTGAAATAAACTGTTATAAAGAAGGTAGGCAGGGCCAGAGAGATGGTACAGCAGGAAGGGCATTTGCCTTGCATGCGGCTGACCCGGGTTCGATCGCCAGCATCCCATTTGGTCCCATATAGTCCCCCAAGCCCTGCTAGTAGTGATCCCTGAGCACAGCCGGTGTGCCCCCGCCCCCCACAGATGAAAGAAGGTGGCCAGAAGAAAGGCTGTTTACAGGGGAGGTGTGATGCCGTGGGGGACACTGACGATGCTGTCCTCGTTTTGGAGGAGACCTCTGAGTGACCGGGGTGTGGTACAGCACAAGCCTGGGCTGGATTCCTGACTCCCAGCTCTGCTAGTGTGGTTCCGGGAGACCCTCCACACTGGGGGCAGCCCCCCACCTGCAACAACCACCGTCTTTCTGAGGAGCCCCAGGTCAGGTCAGGTCTCTGGAGGAGCTCCGGGATCCACTGCCTGCAGACTCAGGTGGGGGTGGGGGGACCCTCTTTGGACCCCACAACTGCTGAGCCAGTTCCAGGAGGCCATGGGGGCAGTTGGCAGGGACCCCCTGTCCCTCTGCATGAAGGGGGACCCATGCCCCATCCACAGGGGAATTCCCGCCCCCACTCCCTGGGGGCTGTTGGTCCTTTACCAAAGAATGTTCTAGAGGCTTGAGTGCTGGCAGGGCTGGGGCATTAGTGGAGGGCGGGAAAGTCTGTCCTCACCTGCTCCCAGCTCCGCGGCTGGGCACCCCCTTCCCGGGGGGACCATGGCTGGGGCTGTGGAGAGCCTGTCAGTGCCCCATAAACGTGCCCTGGGGACAGTGAGTCCTGGCCCCCCTTAGGGGGGCCGCACCAGCCCCACCTGCCTAGCCCGGAATGTAGCTGGCCCCATCCGCCTTCCCTGAACCCAGCCCGGGTCAGGCACAGCTGGGCTGTACCTGCCCCCAGCCCGCCTCACCCCTACCCTGGCTCCAGGGTTCGGGGCTTCACCCTCAGGACACCACCCCGGGAGGAGGCAGTGGTGGTGTCCCCTGGACTTGAGAGGAAGAGCACCCCAACCTTCTGTGCCCCTCCCCTGGATCAGTGGGGCCGACCCCTCTGGTCCCCACTCCCCGGGTCAGGGTGCTCCGGGGTGAGAGCGGCTACGGTAGCCTGTGAGGCGGTGCAGCTGATCTCTCGGTCCTCCCCCCTCCCCGTACTGTGCCAGCCTTGGGCTTCCCAGCACCCCACCACTGGCCACCCAACTGCCCTCAGCAGAGCCCCTGGAACAATCACTGGCCACACATGGAGGGAACTGGGGACCCAGAGATGGACATGGAGTCAATGTCCCCCTGCAGAGTCGAGACACCCTGGGGTTCAGATCTGCCTGCCCAGCAGCCCCTGCACCGAGATGACCTCTCAGGGGGCAGAGACACCCCTCCCTGCCTGCCAGTCTCCCTCTGGGCACCCCATACACCCCTTACCCACAGAACCTGGCACCCCCACTTCCCTCTCTGCCAAGCCCTGCCCATCTCAGACCCACCCCCCCTTCCCCGCCGCCAACATATCGTTTCCAGCACTTGAACCCTCTCCCTGCCCACCCTCCAGATCCCACGTACCCGCCACATCCCCGCCCGCCCGGGGCCCTGGTTGCTAGGATGAGCCGTGGGTGTCTGTGCTGGCGGAGGTGTGCAAACCCTAATGCAAAACAGGCTGGGGCTGGTGGGGAAAGGGCTGATTAATCATCGGTTTCCTCCAAATAGCCAGGAATGAGTGGGGCTGGGGCTGGCGTGCCCGGAGCTCAGACGTTGCCTTAAAAGGAGAAGGATCCGCGTCCCGTGCTGGGATCAGCGGCCCAGCTCCTCGGGGCTCCTCGGCCTGCCTCCTCCGAGCTTATCTGGCCGGGAAGCCAGGCCAACTTCCCTCGCTCACAGGACTGGTGGTGCATCCCGGAGACCCCCAGGCCTGGGTTCCTGTCTCTCGGCCTCACCAGATGCTTCACCCTTGAGTAGGAGGGACCTGGGTTGGCTGGAACCCGGACCTTCAGCAAAGCAATGCAGGGCTTCCGATAAGGGTCCTAAAGGCACCGTTTTGCCTCTGCCACACTGGGTAGGGCTCTCGGCTGAGGGACAGCCCAGGGGTGGTGTGAGAAGCCGCTGAAAAGATAGCGCTAGGGAGGCTGACCAGCCAGCTTGTGCCACGTGGACGAGAGGGGAGACCCAGAGGCCAGATGCAGCTGTCCCCCTGTTCTACCCTGGTGGCCACACGATGTTGCCAGTGTGCATCACTGGCTTAGAGTGGGTGAGAAGAAGGTCCAAGAGAGAACTCAGCGGTCCAGGCCGCATCCGCTGCTGCTGGACCCCTAGGATGGATTCCTGGCACCATGTGGACCGACCCTTGTGCACTGTGGAGTGTGGTCCCCAAAAGGATGCAAGTTTAATCCTCGAACACAGTGCTGTTCCCGGTCTGGGCCTTCTGGTACTCCATCCTAGGCACAGTGGATTGGCGGGAGCCGGGGACACCTCAGCACGTCCTTCCCAGAGTGGGACAACTTTCTCCGAAAGTCCCATGGAGTGAGTGTTCCACTTGTGGAAGACACGGACCAGGCCCCTGCCACCCTGTCCTTCCACCTTCGTCTCCTCTCTCCTACCCTGGGGTCCAGTGTACAGCACCAGCCTTTCTCCTCAGTGCAGTCTCGGCCCAGTGCCTTCCCAACGCCACCCCATGATGAGGGAGACCCTGGAGGAAACTTCTCCAGCTGCTAGTTGCTTAGCAGGGGGCCGAGCCAGAGAAGAGAGGGGGATGCCAAAACCAGGAGCCCTCATGTCTGGTCACTCTGCTGCAAAGCTGGGGCACTTGTCCATCCCCCAAAGCACCGAGCGGAAATGGCCTCAGACCATTCTAGCCTGTACCTTACTGGCCCCCGGAGCTGTCTGGTGAGACCCTCAGGCTTGCTGTCTGGCTTGGTTTACGTTTGTTTGGGGGCCACACCCAGGGATGCTCAGGGCTGATTCCTGGCTCTGCACTCAGAGATCACTCCTGGTAGGGTCAGAGGACTATTTGGGGTATTGGGGATCGAACCCCAGCCCAGCCATGTGCAAGGCGAGCATCCTACCCCACTGTGCTATCTCTCCAGTCCCAAGACTTGCTTTCTGGATGCATCAAGCTTCAGACTGGGCACAGGGTCTCGGGAGTCCCAATGTGGGCCTGGACGTGCCCTTTCCCGGGCCTCAGCTGAGAGCACTGCCAGCCTGGCAGGGTGACGGGCAGAAGCTCACGCTCACCCAGCCTCGGTCTGTATCTGTTTGTCTTTCTCGGGAGGAAGAAGGTTCTACGTGCCAGAAAAGCATCAGGGAGAAACGTGCCACCTCCGCTCTGCTGCCGGCCTCACCCGCAGCTCCGTATCCCCCCAGCCAGCCTGGCCAAGCCTGCACCCTGCATCCCTGGGGCACTGGTGGGCTGTCTGCTTCCAGACTCTGCAGCTGCCAGAGGGCACAGAGGAGCCAGCCAGAGACTGGGGGGCCACCAGATCCCTGTGGGAGAACAGCGCAGGCAGGGGCAGGGCCCAGGGCCGGGGTGCAAAGGGTTGCCCATCTCCTGCCTCCTCCACCAAACAGCAGCTCGTACCGTTTTCATCAAACAAGTCTTTTGGGACCGGAGATAATACAGGGGGTAGGGCGCAGCCGACCCGGCTTAGATTCCCAGCACCCCATAAGACCCCCCCAAGCCGAGGCTGGAGTGATAGCTCAGCAGGTAGGGCATTTGCCTTGCACGCGGCCGACCCGGGTTCGATTCCCAGCATCCCATATGGTCCCCTGAGCACCGCCAGGAGTAATTCCTGAGTGCGGAGCCAGGAGTAACCCCTGAGCATCACCAGGTGTGACCCAAAAAGCAAAAAATAAAAAGACCCCCCCCAAGCCCCACCAGGAGTGATCCCTGAGCACAGAGCCAGGCGTAACCCCTGAGCATCGCCGGGTGTGACCCAAAAAGAAAAAAAAAAGACCCCCCAAGTCCCACCAGGAGTGATCCCTGAGCACAGAGCCAGGAGGAGTAAGCCCTGAGCACTGCAGAGTGTGACCCCTTTGCCCCTCAAAAGAAGAAAGTCTCCCACATCTTCTGACAAGAAGTTTTGGGGGAGTGGCTGCCTCTTAGGGGGATAATGGTAGAATGGGAGGGCAGACGGGAGGAAGGGGTGGCCATTGTGGTGTAGTCCCTGACCGAGTCCTGAACATCCTGTGCTCCAGAAAGTCCCAGGTAACAGGGTTGTTCTCAAAAAGTCCCACCTGTGGCGGCCTGGGACTTAGAGTAGCCGGGCCGTGCGCGCAAGTCCTGGCACAGTCTAAGCTGCTGTGTGTCCTTGAGCAAGTTACTTGCCCACTCTGAACAGAGCCTCTGGCTGGGTTCTAAGGGGTCGAGGAGGGCTCCAGCTGAGGTGCCCATGCCCAGAAGGGCTTCAGCTAGACGACAGCTGCCCGCCCTGCTCCCTCTCCCGGGCCGCGAGCCCCACCCCCTGCTCCGAGTAGCTGGGGATTAAGTACTCCCTGTTGGTCAGCACCTCGGCATTTTTCCATGGAAAACAACATGACCACATCCGAGCACTGGCAGACTGCCTGAGAGCGAGAGGCTGCGAGGGTCCGGAGGGCCGGGAAAGCCGGTCCCCGCACCCACCCCAGCCCGGGGCAGGCGGGCCCGGGGGCTGGGGCTGGGCCCTTCCCCAGGTTGCCGTCAGTGACCTCTGAGTTTGGGTACGACAGGGGCTGAGCCTGACTAACTCCCCTACTAAGAGGGAGACGCCTTCATAGCGAGGGGGTCCCCCCGCCCGCGGCCCAGGGGACTTCCTGGGTGCGACAGAGGGCACACGGGGCTGTCCCACCCCTGGGCTGCCTCTCTGGGCGCACCTCCTAAGCCTGGCACAGCCTGTGTGTATGGTGTGTGGGTGTGGGGGGAGGGATCCTGTGGTCTTTTCCCGGGTCCTCCCCCCGACAACTCCCTGCCTCCTTTTGCGTCAGTGGCTGGGGACAAGATCCTGGCACGTTCCCCAACGCCCCCCCCCCATGCATGGCAGCCCTGGCCCTGACTGTCCCAGCTCCCCTGTGGCTCCCCGATATGGGGCAGCCCGTGATCCTGCCGGGCCTCCCCTCCCTCTCCGAGGAGGCCTCAGGGCTGAGCCCCCCATGAGGCCTGGGTGAGGGAGTGCAGTGGGGAAGGGGGTGTGCTAGAGTTTCAATCCCCCCTTGGGGTTCTCATCTCCAGAAACCTACTATTTGGGGGGGGGCTGTCGCTCCCAGACTTGAACACTCAGTTCCAGTCCGTTGTTGGAGGTGGGGGTCCGCTAAGAAGCAGGGGGCCCATCAAAGTCCTACTACAGGCTGGGGCTGGGCCTTGTGAGACACACGGCAACAGCATTTATGGGGTCCCCAGCCCCCCAGGTCAGCATCACAGATGGGAGTGGAGAAGTGTCCATCGAACAGAGAGGCTCTGCCCCCGTCCAGATGAACACCCACTTCATCGACCAACTCAGCTCAGGGTGACCCCCACGGGCAGCCTCGGAGTGCCGCGGACTGACTGGGAGCAAGGGGCGGGGCTCGGCCTCACCCCCTGAATATCGGGGCCCAAAGCGAGCCTCCTCCTTGCCCAGGGCCTCTCAGAGAGTCACCGTGGTCTGGCCCCAGGGAAACACATGCCCCGGGAAGCCACAGCCACACAGGAGCCACCTGCGGACAGCCCCTTCCCTCGGGCCACGCTCAGCTCTGAGGGCAGGCACGCGGGTCCGGGAACTGCACGAGCCTGGGAGGGAAGGGCAGGGCAGACGAGGCCATGCCATGCGGAGGGGCTCGCGTCACAGCTCGGGGCCCCTATTTCTAAGAAGCGGTCCCAAGCCTGGGTGCCAGTCCACACTGCCACCTGTCTACTCCTGTCCGCCCCTGCCTCCTAACGCTGCCCCAGAGACCAGCTCCTGGGGCCCGAGGCTCCTCCAGGGACTTCCTGAGGGTCCCCCTTTGCAGAAGGAGCCAGAACCAGCTCTTGGGGGGAGCAACAGTGCAGGCGGGGGCTGACACCGTCCGGTGACTCTGCTGTCCCGGCCTAATCCTGCCCTTTGGTGTTTTTTTTTTTTTCAGCCACACCTGAGGTGCTCAGAGCCCACCCCTGACTCAGAAATCACTTCTGGTGGACCCATTGGACCAGAGTGGGGCCCAGAGATGGAGCTGTGGTAGGCTGCGTGCAAGGCACGTGTCTTAGTCCTGGAGCTGGCTCTCAGGATTCCAGAAGGTTCTACATCCATAGAGACTCGGGTGCCCACAGAGACTGGGCACTGGGCAGAGCACTGTAGGAAGAGACACCCCCTCTGTCCTGCCCCCGCCTCCCACTGAAGACTCCCCGTTACTGACACCCACTTCCAAATCCACAAGACGGGTTTCACAGTCACCTGCACCTCCCTGCCACCTTCCCACTCAACACCTGCCCCCCTACCTCCAGTCCCCTGCAATCACACTGGCCCTTAGCCTGTCACCACAGGACAGCAGAGAGCCCCTGTCAGACACCTGGCGAGGCTTTCTGGATTACCGCCAAACGAGGGAGGGAAAAAGAGGAGAGAGAGAGAGAGAGAGAGAGAGAGAGAGAGAGAGAGAGAGAGAGACAGAGACAGAGACAGAGACAGAGACAGAGACAGAGACAGAGAGACAGAGAGAGAGACAGAGAGAGACAGAGAGACAGAGAGAGACAGAGAGAAGCAAAGCATGGGGCTGGGTAGGGTGTTTGCCTTGTATGCGGCCAACCTGGGTTCAATCCCCAGCATCTCCTATGGTCCCCTGAGCACCGCCAGGAGTAATTCCTGAGTGCAGAGCCAGGAGTAACCCCTGTGCAGTGCATCACCAGGTGTGACCCAAAAAGCCCTCCCCAAAAGTGAAGAAAAGTGCATGCCATAGAGACAGCCTGAAAGATGGGGGTGTAATGGGAGGGAAACTGGGGACACTTTGCTGGGAAATGTACTCTGGCAGAGGGATGGGTGTTGGGACCTTGTATGACTGAAACCTAATCACGAACAGCTTTGTAAGGGTCTAGCTCACAGTGGTTCAATTTTTTTGCTTTTTGGGTCACACCCAGTGATGCTCAGGGGTTACTCCTGGCTTTGCACTCAGGAATTACTCCTGGAGGTGCTTGGAGGACCATATGGGATGCCGGGGATCGAACCCGGGTCGGCCGCGTGAAAGGCAAATGCCCTACCCGCTGTGCTATAGCTCCGGCCCCCAGTGGTTCAATTTTAAAAAATGAAGGAGAGAATGGACAAATGAATGAATAAGAAGTAAATGAATGAGTGAGCAAGTGAATAAATCAGTGAACACATAAATGAATGAATGAATGAGAAAGTGAGTGAATGATTGAATAACTGAATGAATGGGTTAGTAAGTGAATGAATGTGAGTGAATGAATGGATAAGTGAATGAAGGAATGAGTTAGCGAACAAGTAAGTGAGTGAGTGAATGAGTTACTGAGTGAGTGAATGAGTAAGTGAATGAATGAGTGAATGAGTGAGTGAATGAGTGAGTGAATGAGTGAGTGAGCAAGTGAGTGAAAAATGTCCTGCAAATGGAGTCAAACATAGGTCTGGGGAGGTGGCGACCAGGCAGGGGTGGGACCCTTGTGAGCGTTAATGAGTGTGTGAGAAATAAAGCCAGCCCCACTGCAAGCTCACGGTGGTTTTGGGGGTGCGCCCCAACCGCCCCACACTCACAGGCAGATCGGAAACACCACCAGGCTCCTCCCGTCCCGTCTGGCCACAGGCCCGAGGAGCCGCGCTTCCCCTGCTCCAGACTACCTGCCCGCCCCCCAGCCTCCCCTCAGCCTTCACCCCTGCAGCCCTGAGGCTGGGGGCCCCCTGAGCAGGGCTGGCCAGAGAGCTGTTCACTGGCACGCGTGCCATACCCATGGGGCCAAACAGGGCTCAGGGGCCTGGGGAAGGGCCACACTACGCCCTCTGCCGGGGGTCACGGCTGGGATGGAGGCAGGACCCCGCCTCGAGGCCCCATCCTGAAGCCCTGAGGAGAAGTCCATGTGGCTGTCAGGGGGGCCCCTGAAGCCATGAGGCCGTCAGAGCCTGGGGGTGGCGTGGGGGGTGGGGAGCTGGGAGGCAGCAAGCAGGCTCCCTGGATGGAGGTGCCACCTGCAGGGGTGTGGTGGACAGGGGCTTGGGCAGGGACACGGGGACACTCGAGCTCCAGGTTCCCCACTAGGCCCCAGAGGGCAGAACCTTGGCAGATGTGGAGCTGGAGGGGCTGGGGCGATAGCCCAGTGGGGAGGGCGTTTGCCTTGCACGTGGCTGACCCGGGTTCGATTCCCAGCATATGGTCCCATATGGTCCCCTGAGCACTGTCAGGGGTGATTCCTGAGTGCAGAGCCAGGAGTAACCCCTGTGCATTGCAAAACCCAAAAAGAAAAAAGAGAAAAAATAAGTGGAGCTGGATTTGCCAAACAGATTTCGTGGTTTCTCGGGGTGCCCTCCACAGCCTCCGGACAAGCCGGGTCCTCCGAGTGCCCATTCCGGCCACCACCGACATACCAGAGGCTAAGTGAGAAACTGTCGCTGGCTGAGGGGGCCATCCCCAAAGCTCCATCCAGAAGCCCCTCCTTTTAATTTTCATTCTGTTTTTAGTTTTGGGGCCACACCCACACCAGCTGTGCTCAGGACTTACTCTTGGTTCTGTGCTCAGGTATGCCTCGTGGGCTTATGGGACCATATGGTGTGCTGGGGATCAAACCTGGGTTGGCTGTGCAAGGCAGGCGTCCTATCCACTGCACTACCTCTCTGGCGCCCTGCCCCAAACTCCTCCTTTTTAAGATTCCGTGGTCTAGACCAGAGCAATGGTACAGCGGGTAGGGCGTTTGCCTTGCACTTGGCCGACCTGGGTTTGATCACCAGCATCCCACATGGTCCCCAAGCACCGCCAGGAGTAATTCCTGAGTGCAGAGCCAGGAGTAACCCCTGAGCATCCCTGGGTGTGACATCCCCCCCAAAAAAAAATAAAATAGACTGCATGATCTTACCCCTGACACATGTGCCTCTGTTGCTTTTCCTCTGCCCCACCCATGGGTATTCGGCTGCTACCACTCCGAGCTGTGCTCGGGGATGGCTCCAGGGGGTGCCCAGGGACCAGGAGGTGTAGGGAGTTGAAGCCGGGCCTCCTGCATGCAAGCCAGAGCTGAGCCCATTGGGCGTGCCCTGGCCTCTGCTCCCACCTTCCGTCCACCATGAATAACCAGGGGCTGGAGACGTTGCTGCGGTGCTTTGGGGAACAGACCCAGTCTGACCTCCCTTCACCTCCTCCGTCACCCCGTGTGTCGCCCCATCCTGCTAAATACGCTGGACTCCATCCTTGGAGGCAGCAGCCCCTGCCGGGGGGCCAGGGGGAGACCTGGCCTGGGCACTGCCCCCCATGACCTGGAGCCCCAGCTTCTCGCTGGGCTGTGGTGAGGCTCCCATCAGCACCCAGAATCTTCCAGAACTGCTGGGGACCCCAGTCCATGGCTCCCCCAACCTGCAGCTGTGTCCCGGCCCCAAGGGCTGCTGCTGGCCCTCTCTCCCTTGTCCGCCCTCGACTCTGCGGACTTCCCAGGAATAAATAGCAACCGAGCCGTGGGAATGCTGGCCGCTGCCTCCTCCCCACAGTGCACCTCGGCCTCATCACCTCCTTCCCTGCACCCCTTTGCACAGGGTACCCTCCCCTGCGCCCCCAGAGCCCAGCTTCTCCTCTCCTAAGTTCCCCAGAGCTCTTTGCTTTGGGGCGGGGGAAGGATCTCCCCATCAGTGCCTAGGGGCCACCCAGTGTCACAGAACTGCTCAGGCCCAGCAGTACAGGGGCCACCAGGACTACACCCAGTGGCATCAAAGCCCGGGCCCCTGGGTCCCCTCCCCAGCCCCCCCAGGGGGAGAATGAATATCCCTGCTCACTCCCGGATTCTAGACTTCCATCATCCAAACATCCTGCAACTTTGTGCCTCTTCTTTCGCCCCAAGTTTAGAAAGGTGCTCGGGGCTGAGAAAGCCAGAACAGGGGCTGGAGAGGGAGTCCAGCGGGCAGGCATCCCCCTGCACTCGGGCACACGCGGTCAACCCCCAGCACCCGCTCTGCTCCCCCTGAGCCTCACCGGGCGTGATCCCTGAGCGCAGAGCCCTGTCGGCCCCCGAACCAAACACAGCCGCAGGAAAACAAACAGAGCCCAAGAGAGCGGTCCAGAGGCTGAGGCCTGTGGCTTGGAGGTTGGTTCAGCCTCTTGGGCCACCCCCCCGGGCGCAGACAGAGGAGCACAGAGCCCCCGCTGGGTAGCAGGTCTCGCCATGGCGCCCTCCCCCACCTTCACGCCCCCTAACCCAGACACAACGGGTCAGGAGGTGACTCAAGGGGCTGGAGCTCATGGTCCCCACCCCCCCAGGAGAAACTTCTGGACCAAATTGGGAGGACTGCCCTGCACCCCTCCCCCCGAGCATCTGGGTTTGACCACATCCAGCTCAAACTTTGTTTTGTTTGGCAGTGCTCAGGATTTACTCCTGGCTCTGTGCTCAGGGATCATTCCTGACAGGGCTCAGGGGACCCGATGGGGTGCCAAAGATGGAACCCAGGTCAGATGTCTGCAAAGCATATGCCTGACTGCTGTCCTATCGCTCCATCCTTAATAAAATGGTGAGGTTTTCTTGTTTTATTTTTGTTCTAGTTTTTTTTTCTTTTTTTCCTTTTGGGTCACACCCGGCGTTGCACAGGGGTGACTCCTGGCTCTGCACTCAGGAATCACCCCTGGAGGTGCTCAGGGGACCATATGGGATGCTGGGAATCGAACTCGGGTCAGCCACATGTAAGACAAATGCCCTACCTACCGTGCTATTGCTCCAACCCCTTTTTTGTTTTAGTTTTGAGGACACACCTGATGGTGCTCAGGGGTTACTCATGGCTCTGTGCTCAGGAATCACTCCTGGTTGTACTCAGAGGACTATGTGGGATGCTGGGGATTAAACCTGGTTCAGGTTTAATTAAACCTGGTGCATGCAAGGCAAGCACCTTACCTGCTGTACTACCTCTCTAGCCCCCGAAAAGTCTTTAATTAAAAAAAGAAATTACCCCTGATGAGATTTCTCTGTCATTTTCTGTGCATGCATTATCTGTTCTTTTGATACAACAAACTGTACAGGTCACCCCGTCCCTCATAAATAAGGCTGGATTCCCTGAAAAACTAAACATGGACCTACATGCCCACATGTATGCAGTGCGCTGACTCCATCAGTCCCCAAGTCTTCTCCTGGTTGTTTTTGTTTGTTTGTCTGTCTGTCTGTGGTCATTCCTACCTGTCCTCAGATCTCAGGTCTTAGCCCTGGCTCTATGCTCCAGAACCACTCTCAGCAATGCTCATGGACCGCATGGGGTGCCAGGGATGGAATGTGGATCGGCACTATCCCCTCTCTGCCTGCGCAGGTAGACATCCTTCCCTAATTTTATTTTTGGGGACCACACCCAGAAGTGCTCAGAGATCATCTCCTGGCCGGCTCAGGGGACCATATGGGGTTCTGGAGACACATCTGGGCCAGCTGCGGCTAGGCAAACACCCTAACGGCTGTGTTATCTCTTCAACCCTATTTTCTCTTCTTATAAAATTTACTACTGGATTGGTTTAGTCTTTTTTCAAGTTATCTGATAGAGCCAGGAGTAAGCCCTGAGCACCTCCGGGGGCACCCCAAGTTACAAAAGAAAGAGAGAGAAAATAAAACCAAGACCCAGACCCTCAGGTGAGTGGTAGGGTGCAGGGAAGACCCTGGGGGCCCCCAGGGCACTGGGCAGGGTTTGGTTTGGCCCTGTAGTGAGAGTATCGTGATGTGCGATATAAACAGCCGGGTAGTGGGGTCAGAAGGCTACAGCGCTGCTCCAACCCCAGTATAAACAGAAACACCACAATCCATTTTTACCTCCCAGAACGATCTCCCAGGGCAAATGCAGTGGCCAAGCCAAGGGCAGGGTGAGTGCTAGGACGGGCCAATGCGGCTGGACACCCAGAGAATTCACCCATCGGGGCATGGGCCCTAGCCGGGGGCTTCTGAAACGATGCTGTGTTCAGCTCAGGCTGTTTCCTCCCGAACTGCCCCGGAGGTGCCATTCCCCAGGTGATGAGTGTTTAAGGGTAAGATCGGGGAACCGCACACGCATACACACACACTCACACACACACACACACACACTCTCACACACACTCTCTCACACACACTCACACACACTCACATACTCACTCTCACACACACTTACACACACTCTCACACACTCTCACACACACACACTCTCACACACTCTCACACACACACTCACACACACACACACTCACTCACACACACTCTCATGTACACTCTCACACACACTCACACACACACACACACACACTCACTCTCATACACACTCTCACACACACACTCACACTCACTCTACACACACTCACACACTCACTCTCACACACACTCACACACACTCACACACTCACTCACACACACTCACTCTCACACACACACTCACACACTCACTCACACACATACACACACTCACTCTACACACACACTCACACTCACTCTACACACACACACTCTCACACACTCTCACACACATGCACACACATACACACTCTCACACACTCACACACACCCGTCATGGCTCGGATTCTCCTCCTGGGAGCCACCAAGAGCAGCAGCAAGGAAAGGGCCTGGGGTGTCCGTGCCCATCTGACCCCTTCCCCTGCCCAGACTGGCTGCTAGTGCATGTCCCTCACTCGCCTCTGACTCGGGGCTCACAGCCCTGGCTTGTTCCACCTTTGGTTTCAGGCCACATGCAGGAGTGCAGGGTGAGGGTCACAGCGGGGTGCTCCCGGCTCAGTGCTCGGGGGGAGGGGGGGCCATGGGCAGTGCTGGATGGATCTCGGGACGTGAGAGGACCTGATGGGGTATCGCTCTGGCTGCCAGCCTGGAGGCTCCCCTTCCGACACGCTGCTGGACCCCGCCTACCCCTGGCCTCGGGGAGAGGGAAGAGGAGGAAGGTAGCGAGGCTCTCTGCATTCTTTGTTTTGTTTTGTATGTTGGGGTCATACCTGGCAGTGCTCAGGGATCACTCCTGCATCTGTGCTCAGGAATCACACCTAGTAGGGCTTGGGGGATGGGATATGGGATGCCGGGGATTGAACCGGGTAAGCCGTGTTCAAGGCAAGCGCTCTACCCACTGCACAATCTCTCTGGCCCTCAGACCTCTGCCTTCTTGCCCTTGCCCTCTGTAAGAATGGCACCCCGAACCCGGGCACAGGCCTTCTCCCTGCTCCCCAGCACTCCTCAGCTGCTCTTCCTGCCTTCGCCCCACACTGTGGCTCTGGAGACGGACACAGTGGAGGAAGAGGGGGCGCTGAGGCCAAGGCTGGGCACCACGACACAGGTGGCGGCATTGGGGGACCTGCTAGGCCGGGAACATCCCGTCTCGGGGACTTGTGGGGGTCTCCCCTGCCTTCAAGGGTCCGCCCAGGCCCCCCGCAGCCCTCGCTGTCCCGTCGGCAGGCCACCAGCCTGAGGCCTGCGGAGAACCCCATTTTTGGAGAAACTGGGGAATGTCTCTGTGGTGATAAACAAGCCACGTTAGCGCTCAGCCCTCGCCATGCGGAGCCCGCCCCCCGCCTCCCCCGCCCCCGCCGGACGGTTTGGAAAACACCGAGAGTCGAGAAAGTGAGTTATTGGTCCCTGCGGGCAGGAGGAACATACTGTCCCCTGTCCCCCGGGACTGGGAGCAGGCGCCCTGGCACCCACGCAGGGCAGCCTCTGCGGTCACCCAGGGCCCCGGCTCGGCAGGAACCCCAGCTGACCCCCCTCCCCAACAGGGCTCCCCTGGCAGCCCTGTCCCAGGCTCTCGGGGCCGACATTCTGCTGCCCTGCCTGTGCCGTGTGGCGGCACCCCACGCCCCTGCATACAGGGGTGCAGCCAGCCACTCTTCTGCCTGCTCCCCACTTCATCTCTCTTCCCCCTTCACAGACCTCGGGGCAGCCCCTCTTCATCCCCATGGCTAGTGCTCCCTGCCTTCCTCTGTCTTGTCTTTAAGTAGCCAAACACTCTTCCTCCTCCTCCTCCTCCTCCTCCTCCTCCTCCTCCTCCTCCTCCTCCTTCTTCTTCTTCTTCTTCTCCTCCTCCTCCTTCTCCTTCTTCTCCTTCTCCTTCTCCTCCTCCTCCTTCTCCTCCTTCTTCTTCTCCTTCTCCTCCTTCTCCTTCTCCTTCTCCTCCTTCTCCTTCTCCTTCTTCTCCTTCTTCTTTTTCTCTTCTCCTTCTTCTCCTTCTTCTTTTTCTCTTCTTCTCCTTCTTCTTCTCCTTCTCCTCCTCCTCCTCTTCTTCTTCCCCTTCCTCCTCCTCTTCTTCCTCCTCCTCTTCTTCCTCTTCTTCTTCTTCTTCTTCTTCTTCTTCTTCTTCTTCTTCTTCTTCTTCTTCTTCTTCTTCTTCTTCTTCTTCTTCTTCTTCTTCTTCTCCTTCTCCTTCTTCTTCTTCTTCCTCCTCCTTCCTCCTCTCCCTTTCTCCTCCTCCCCTCTCCCTTCCTCTTCCTCTTTTTTCTCTTCTTCCTCTTCTTCTTTTTCTCCTTTCTTCTTCTCCTCCTTCTCCCCCTCCTCTCCCCTTCTCTCTCCTCCTCCCCCTTCTTCTCCTTCTTCCTCCCCCCTCCCCTTCTCTTCTAACTCTTCCTCCTCCTTATCCTTATGCTTCCTCTTCCTCCTCTTCTTCTTCTTCCTCTTCCTCCTCTTCTTCTTCCTCCCCCTTCCCCTCTTCTTCTTCCCTTCCTCATCATGATGAATTTGGTTTTCTGGTCACTCCTGGATAGTCTCAGGGGTCATTCCTGGCTCTGTGCTTGGGGCTCACTCCTCCCGGCGCTCAGGGGACCACATGGTGTCAGGATCAGACCCGGGCCTCCTGCTTATGAACACACACCCAAGCCCCCGAACTCTGCCCGCAGCCCTGAGATCTTTCTAAACCGTGGGTCTGCTCAGGGCTCCCACGCCGCCTGATGAAGTCCAGACTTCTGAGCACGGGGCAAGGCCCTTCTGGTCTGGCTCTGCATCCTGTCTCCCTCTGCGCACACTCCCTGTGGACAGACACGCTCTGCCCTCCACCTGGGCCCCTCCACGCCCTCTCTCTCCCCCACCTCCTCGGCAAACTTTGTATCGTGGAATGTTTCAGTTCCCCACCCCAGAGAGAAGAGCAGAGCCACTCAGGGGCCCTGTGCCTGGTCTGCTTGACTGTCTCTGACACTTTCTGTGTGTTTGTTTTTGTGTGTGTGTGTGGGGGGGGGGGGTTACCCAACAGTGCTCAGAGACTCCTGCTGGCCCAGTGTTCCTGAGACCAGCTGGTGCCGGGGATCAAACCTGGGCTCCTGTGTGCAAGCTTTAGTCTTCTGCGCATCTCACAGGCCCAGTCTGACAGCGGGTGTGTAGTGCCCCTTTCCCCACCTGCAGAATGCTGGGAAGCCGACCACAGGCCTATTGTCTCACGCATGCATGCACCCAGGCCTCTCTCCAAAAGCCGGAACCTTTATAAATAAGGGCTAGTGGGGCTGGAGTGATAGCACAGCGGGTAGGGCGTTTGCCTTGCACGCGGCCGACCTGGGTTCAAATCCCAGCATCCCATATGGTCCCCTGAGCACCGCCAGGGGTGATTCCTGAGTGCATGAGCCAGGAGTGACCCCTGTGCATTGCCGGGTGTGACCCAAAAAGCAATAAATAAATAAATAAATAAGGGCTAGACATAGTACAGGGGTTAAGGTGCTGGCTTTGACCTGGGTTCAATCACTGGCACCACATAAGGTCCCCTGAGGACCCCTGGGAGTGATCCCGGGCACAGAGCACAGAGCAGCACCTGAGCACCATGGAGTGTGGAACCAAACCCCTGCTCCGAATAACAGATGAAACACAGATACCACCAGAGCCTTTTCTCTGTGGGGGAGGGGTACCTCCCCAGCGGTGCTCAGGCACCCTGAGACCATTTCTGGTGATACTCAGCCCAGCTCATCCTGCCTGATGATGCGGGGACTCGGGCCTGCAGTGCTGTGCTGGGGGTTTCCCTGTGCTGCTCCAGGGCCGTTTGGTCCTGAGGATGGAACCTGGGGCCTCGCGCACGCCTGCGGCAGCTCTCTCTCTCTCTCTCTCTCTCTCCCTCTCTCTCTCCCTCTCTCTCCCTCTCTCTCTCCCTCTCTGTCTCTCTCTCCTTCTCTCTCTCTCCCTCTCTCTCTCTTCCTCTCTCCCTCTCCCTCTCTCTCTCCCTCTCTCTCTCCCTCTGTCTCTCTCTCCTTCTCTCCCTCTCCCTCTCTCTCTCCCTCCTTCCCTCCCTCCTTCCCTCCCTCCCTCCACCACCTCTCTCTCCCTCTCTCTCTCCCCCTCTATCCTTCTCTCCCTCTCTCTCTCCCTCTCTCTCTCCCTCTCTCTCCCCCCCCTCTCCCTCTCTCTCCCTCCCTACCCCCCCCTCTCAACCCCATAAGCAAGATCCTTTTTCTATTTGCTTGGTTTTATTTTTGAGCCACCCCTGGCAGTGCTCAGGACTCCCTCCTGACTGCACTCGGGGATCACTCCTGGCGGTGCTTAGGGGACCTCATGGGATGCCGGGGATTAAACCTCAGCCGACCGTGTGCAAGGCGGGTGCCCTACCTGCTGTGCTATCGCCCCAGCCAGCCCCACCATAAGCATGACCTTACCTAAGCGAACCATCAGAGCCAGCCCCTAGATCCTCAGGCATGTGTTAGGAGCCATGGCAGGCAGAGGGCTTGCCTGTCTCGAAAGTGTCACCATCTGCTTGCCTGTGTCTGGACAAGATATCTGGACACTGAGAATAAAACTTCACTTCTGTGCCCAGCACCCAGCTGGTAGAGTGCTAGAGTGCTTGGGACTTAGTAAACATTGGCTGGACATGCCTTCCGTGCAACTGACCCCCATGGGATC
The DNA here is from genome assembly GCF_027595985.1 of Sorex araneus. NCBI lineage: Eukaryota > Metazoa > Chordata > Mammalia > Eulipotyphla > Soricidae > Sorex > Sorex araneus. The sequence goes on from NC_073308.1 coordinate 35,149,911, forward strand.
CCCAGCACCCCAAGGTCCCCTGAACATCACCGGGTGCAACCCTGAAGGCCCCGGGCACCGTCAGGGTGTCGCAGGTCATCCTGAGCAGCCTCCTCAGCGCCAGGCATTGACCCTCCAGGCGGGGTGGCCGGGAGTTGTTTCCCCCACCTCACCCTCCCGTCCAGCCTCACCCCCATTGTGTGCACACAGCCCTGACCGTGTGGGTGCTGCCCCCGCACGGGCTGCCCAGACACCCCATCTAACGGCTTCACAGCCTGGCTTAGGCCTCTCTGCCCCCCGGGTTCTCGCCCAGCCCGCCAGAGCCTTCCCACGGCCTGCTGCCCCTGCCTGAGCCTCCCTGGGCCACCGAGGCAGAGGGAGCTGTGTTTGGGAGTTGGGATGGCCCCAGAGCATGAAGGGAGGAACTTTCCAGAAGAGATTACAGGGTCTGGATTCTGACCCATCCCTTTCTGGCACCGGAATGAGTCTGCAGGGAGACTAAGCTATGGGTGGAAGCAGCCCAGTCACTGTCCCGTCTCCCTGTGGCCGTCCTCTGGAGCCTGCAGGAAGACTCTGGGGGGTGAGGTGGGGGGACGGCTGCCCTGTCAGGGATCCCACAAATGGGAGGGGAGAGGCTGGTGGAGGAGTTTCAGGAGATTGGGGAGGATGTTCTTTTTTTTGGGGGGAGGGTCACACCGGAGATGCACAGGGGTTACTCCTGGCTCTGCACTCAGGAATTACTCCTGGTGCTCGGGGGACCATATGGGATGCTGGGAATCGAACCCGGGTCGGCCGCGTGCAAGGCAAACGCCCTACCCGCTGTGCTATTGGTCCAGCCCCTGGGCAGCACGTTCTTAGCAGGAGGCAGAAGCCGGCAAGCTCGAGTCCCTGGAGCAAGGCCTGGATTAGCGAGAAGCACTTTGCATCTGGAAGAGTCTGAGGGCAGTGGGCAGAGGCTGGATCTGGGCCCCTGGCCCACCCTGTCTCCCTTGCATCCTGCTTTGGAAGGTGGGCTTCACCTAACGGGCAATGAAGAAGCATATTGAGCTGGAGGGGGGGGATGTTTTCTTATTAGCGTTCAGGGCTCCCGGGAACCCCTTCTGACAATACGCAGCCTGGTGCCACTAACACCCAGCTGTGCTGGGGGCCCCCAGGGTGTGGCTGAGAGGATGCTGCAGGCCAGGAATCAAGCCCTCGTGGCCTGGAGCTTGTCCTTTGAGATTTCTCCCCAGCCCAGCAGACCAATTTTGTTGTTATTGTTTTAGGGCCATGCCTGGCAATGCCCAGGGCTCACTCCTAGCTCTGTGCTCAGGGTTCACTCCTAGAGGGACTCGGGGGACCACGTGGGATGCCAGGGATTGAATCCAGGTCAGCCGCATTCAAGGCAATTGTCCTATCCACCGTACTATCTCTCCACGCCCCACAACAGAGCAATCTTTAACCAGAGCAGTGATCACCGTGTCTGTGTTCTAGAAAGCTGGCTTTGATATCAGTTTGAAGGATGAAGTTGAGGCGGGGAGAATTTGCCAAGAAAGATGGCCCCTTCTCCCCGCAAGGCCTTCACAGGTTGTCACAAAGGTTCGGGCACAAAGTGAAGAGCCAGGAACCAGGCTGAGCACTGAGCATGAGGAGAGGAGACCCATCCTGTAGATGGTCAGGGTACGTGTCAGCACCCCGGGCACCAAAAGAATGGCTCACAGAAGTAGGGACTGGCAGGAAGGGCACGGAGGGTGATGCCGAGGTTTCCAATTGGTGGGGGGAGAGGGGTCTGGAACAATGCTCCCACCCATGGCAAGGAAGAGGAAGACAGAGGTGGCAATGAGACCCTGTGTTGGCATCGGCTAATTGCTGGCATCATGAGGACTCTGGGGCTCAGGGAAGAGATCTGGGCTGGGGATGGAGACTCGGGAATCCTGGGGATCAAGGAAAGCGCCCAGAGCAAGTTAGGCGATTCTGGAAAAGCCGGTCACCAAGAAGGGGGGTGGGAAGGGAGCAAGGAAAGGGCCATGCCACTTAATAACGTGAAAGCTGTCTCCCAGCGCCATGGCGCCACCTTCACATGAGAGGTCTGTCTGTGCTGGAAGACAGGCTGGCAAGAGCTGGGGAGCACAGAGAGAAACCGGAGCCGGCCCCTCTGCTGGGGAGGTAAAAGGATAGCGCGGCTCTGGAAAGCAGCCCGACGCCGGCAGGTCCTCTAACAATGCAGCCCAGAGCTGCCCCACGGCCCTGCGTTTCCACACCCGGGTAGAACCGCCCAAGAGAACTGAAAATAGCTGCACGCAAAAACTTCCACACTCTGTGCATCTCAGCGGCATTTTCCTAAAGGGACCCCCCCCACCCCCGCCAAGACGGACGCCCACCCCTGCATGGGTCAACAAAACGCAGCCTGATCACTAGAAGGAACCTCAGCCATGCAGACAAGCCGGAGGAGGAGCAGGCTCTGCATGCATCAGTGAAGGACACTGCAAAGCCCACCTAAGGTTACACGTTCAGTGGCCTGAAGGGAAGAGAATGAAGCCTGCGGGGAAAACCCATAGAGGTGCAAAGTGCGCAGGATTGCCTGCGAGTGGGAGAAAGGGGGAGAAGGGTTTAGATGTGAATGGGTGCGGGGCTTTTCCAGGTACTGAAAATACTCTGGAATTATATGGTTGGGATGGTTTATACAACTGTTTCCCTCCCTCCCTCCCTCCCTCCCTCCCTCCCTCCCTCCCTCCCTCCCTCCCTGCTTTCCTTTTCTGCTTTTTCTTTCTCCTTTTGGGCCAGGCTCTTTACTCAGGGATCACTCCTGGAAGGGCTCCAAGGCCCATTTGTGGTGCCAAGAATTAAACCGAATAAGTTATGTGCAAGGCAAGAAAGAGCCTTACCCGCTACGTATCTGTCCTACCCACAAGTTTGTGACTACACCAACCCACCAGCCTCTACACTATTCTTTTCTTTTTTAGGGTCACTCCTAGGGGTGTTTGGGGAATCAGTGCCAAGGACTGCTACATACAGAGCACGTAAACCGTCTTCCCAACCCTGAATTGTACACTTTGCTTTTATTTATTTTGGTTTTGTGGCCATATCCAGCAATGCTGAGGGGTTACTCCTGGCTCTGCACTCAGGAATTACTCCTGGTGATGCTTGATGGGCCGTGTGGGATGCTGGGAATCGAACCTGGGTCAGCACATGCAAGGCAAGCTCCCTACCCACTCTACTATCACTCTGGCCCCCTGAACTGTTACACTTTAAAAAGATAAATTCTTTTTTTTCTTTTTTTTCTTTTCTTTTTTTTTTTTTTTTGCTTTTTGGGTCACACCCAGCGATGCACAGGGGTTACTCCTGGCTCATGCACTCAGGAATTACTCCGGGTGGTGCTCGGGGGATCATATGGGATGCTGGGAATCGAACCCGGGTCAGCCGAGTGCAAGGCAAACACCCTACCCACTGTGCTATCACTCCAGCCCCTAAAAGGAGTGAGAGTACAGTGTGTATGTCACTTGCCTTGCACATGGACAACCTGGGTTCAATTCCCAGCACCCTATATAAGTCACCTAAGCCGGGAGTGACCACTGAGTGCAGAGCCAGGAGTAAGCTTTGCACACCACCAGGTGTGGCCCCACCTGAACAAAAGCAACAGTAGCAAAAGAAGCCAGAGAGATACTACAGCAGGTAGAGAGCCTGCCTTGAACATGGCCAAGCTGGGTTCGATCCCAGTACTCCACATGGTTCCCTGAGCCTGCCAGGAGTGATCCCTAGGTACAGATCCAGGAGAAAGCCCTGAGCAATGCCCCACCCCTTCCCACACACATACAAAAAAAAAAAAAATCAGAACAAAAAAATAAGTAAATAAAAGGGTAAATTCTCTACTGCAGAGCTAGCTAGTGGGCATGTTTTGCATGCTGGAGGCTTGGGTTTGATTCTTAGCACCACCACATGGTCCCGAGTACCAAGTCAGGAGTAGCCTGAGCCCTGCTGGGAGTCCCTGTTCCGGATTTAAAAAAAAAAAAAGAAATTTTATGATATAAATTATATCTTTTTTTTACTTATTTATTTATTTTGCATTTTGGGTCACACCCAACGATGCTCAGGGGTTACTCCTGGCTCTGCACTCAGGAATTACTCCTGGTGGTGCTGTGGGGACCACATGGGATGCTGGGAATTGAACCTGGGTCGGCCTCGTGCAAGGCAAACGCCTACCCGCTGTGCTATCACTCCAGCCCCATAAATTGTGTCTTAATAGCATTTTTTCTGAACTAACTAATCTATCTTTTTTTTTTTTTTTGCTTTTTGGGTCACATCCAGCAATGCACAGGGGTCACTCCTGGCTCATGCACTCAGGAATCACCCCTGGAGGTGCTCAGGGGACCATATGGGATGCTGGGATTTGAACCCGGGTCGGCCGCATACAAGGCAAACGCCCTACCCGCTGTGCTATCGCTCCAGCCCCATAAATTGTGTTTTAATAGCATTTTTTCTGAACTAACTAATCTATCTTTTAACCTTAATTACACAAGCAATAAAAAAGGGTAATGCTAAACAAAACCATATTCTACTTACTTACATATTCTACTCATCTTTTCTTTCTTTAATTTCTAAAAGATAGCTTCAATTAGGAACTGAAGAAGCAGAGATGGCACAGTGGGCAGAGAGCTCTCCTGGCATGCAGCCAACCCGAGTTGTTTCTCCTGTACCACATATGGTCTCCCGAGCACCACCAGGAGTAACGCCTGAGGGACCCAGGAGTAAGCCCTGAGCACCAGGTTTGGCTCCAAACCAGACAAACAAACCAAAAAACCAATTAATACATAGAAATTTTTAAGAAATGATAAAACAACACCTCTGTGTCAGGAACTGCAGTGGAAACACTATAGTTTAGACCAACACTATCGAATGGAAATATAATTCCAACCATACGTGGAACTCTAAAGGTGCCAGTAGCCACAATTTTAAGAAGTGAAATTAACTTTCATAAATTATAGTTTGAATCCACATTATTATTTCAGGAAGCAATCAATATAAATTAGTTATACTTATTTTTAATTTTTTGTTTTTCTAAGTGAATTCTGGAATTCCAAGTGAATTCTATACTTATAAGAGGTCTCAGTCTGAGGGGCCAGAGAGATAGTACAGTGGGTAGGGCACTTGCCTTGCATGTAGCCACCTGGCTTAGAACCCTGGGATCCCATACAGTCCCCTGAGCACCACCGGGAGTAATTCTTTCTTTTTTTTTTTTTTTGCACGAGGCAAAATCTCCTGCCCCCATGCAGGCTGTCTTCACTGGGTACCCCTCGGAGGGAGGCGGGTTGAGTTTCCCTCCCCTCCCCAAGCAGAGCCCTGGCAGCTAAAAATTTCCAGAACCCGGCCACAGCCATGCTCAAGGCCACTCTCCACATGCTCGGACGAGCCTCACTCATGAAGGAACTGACAGAAGAATCCAGGTATGCAGATGCAGGACCCGGGACAGAGATCTCCAAGCCTGCTCGGATCGGGACTGGGCCTCCTCCTCCCAGATCCCCCACTTTCCAGTAGCTTGGCAGCCACACCCACAAACTGTCCCTGGTGCCACGTAATCCCATCAATGGCCAAGATCCAGAGACTATAAAACAAAGCTCCCAGAAGAGTGACGCAGAACCTCCTGTCCCCGCACCAGGCTGTCTTCACCAGGGCCCCTCAGAGGGGGGGCGAAATTTATTTTGCTTGCATTCAGTAGACTGGGAGCACCTGTAAGGACGATTAGAGGCCGCCTAAAAACCTCCGTCCCTCTCGAGAGTCCAGCTAGCTACCGAGGGTATCCTGCCCGCACGGCAGAGCCTGGCAAGTTACCTGTGGTGTATTCAATATGCAAAAAACAGTAACAATAATAGGCCTCATTCCCCTGACCCCGAAAGAGCCCCCAATACAGCAGTGTTAGGAAGGACGAGTAAGAAGAGGCTGTGATGCGCTTCGTGTTCCTGGAGCGAGCAGACGCCATCGGGATGCACTAGCACACAACAGGTATGAATGGAGACGTTACTGGCGCCCGCTTGAGCAATTCTATGAGCAACTGGACAACAAGTGATACAAATTATTATTATTATTTTTGCTTTTTTGGGTCACACCCGGAGATGCACAAGGGTTACTCCTGGTTCTGCACTCAGGAATTACTCCTGGCAGTGCTCAGGGGACCATGTGGGATGCTGGGAATCGAACCCAGGTCAGCCACATGCAAGGTAAACACCCTACCTGCTGTGCTATCGCTCCAGCCCTACCATGAGTAATTTTTGAGTGCTGAGCCAGGAGTAAGCCCTGAGCAATTCTAGGTGGGCCCCTACCCCTCACATCCAAAAAAAAAAAAGAAGTCCCAGTCTGGACTGGCTACACTGAGAGCAACAAGTAGTTCCTGCAGGGAGCAGGGCGGACTTAGTTCCTCCCTGGAGGCCAATTTTTATTTCCCTCTCTTCCATCTGGGATGAGCCATAAAAACCCTCAGGAATAAGGGGTTTGTGAGATTGGCTCCCACCATCAGGAAGAGGTGGGGGGCCCAGACCCTCCCCCTGCCAGGCCTAGGAGCAGCCTCAGGAGAGCAGCTCTGAAGGGGAACAAGAAGGCAGTGCGTGTCTGGGTGGACAGTGGTGGGACCACGGAACCCCGGGACGGCCCAGCTGCCAGCAGAGACAGGGTGGTGGGGTGAGCCCACGAATGCTGGGGGCACTGAGCTCTGCTGAGGCGGGGGCCCACAAGGAGGGAGGGGAGACGAACTGTTTCTTTCTTTGAGTTACGCCATGTGTTTCAGCTTGGGGGCAGAAGCAGAAGGTCCCCATGCCTTCTGTGTCACCAGAGCCGGCTCCTTCCGGCCCGGTTTCTCCGTCTCTCCGAAGGCCCCGCGGTTGGAGAGAGGGACATGAGCTCCTGTGCACGGAGGCCTGGGTGGCCCAGCGCCACACGGGCTGTCGGCCGTGGCTCTGCTTTTGAGCAGGGAGCTGGGGCCGGGGGCGGCGCAGGGACCCCCAACACGGCAGCTGGGCGCTTAGCTGTGGGTTACTGCGTATGCAATATGCTTCCGTTATGTTTCCGGAGAGGGGGAAATTTACTTAGCCGCTGAAGGGGGCATTATGTGGATTGAAGAATATTTGACGGGGGCCACAGAGAATGCAGTTGACCCGGGCTCGATTCCCGGCATCCCATATGGTCCCCTGAGTACTGCCAGGAGTGATTCTTGAGTGCAGAACCTGGAGCAACCCTGAGTATCTCTGGATGTATCCCAAAAACTTAGAGAGAGAGAGAGAGAGAGAGAGAGAGAGAGAGAGAGAGAGAGAGAGAGAATGTTTGGGAACCCCTTGGAGCAGGAGACTGGACTGACTTTTCCTTTATTTTGAAACTTGTTTTGTTTTGGGGCCACTCCTGGTGGTGTTCAGAGCTCACTCCTGGCTCTGTGCTCAGGGATCAGCCCTGGGGCTCACGGCACTATAGGAGGGTGCTGGATTGAATCTAGGTTGGCACTTGCAAGGCTGGCACCTCACCCTCTAGACTATCTCTCTGGCCCTTCCTGATAGCCTCTCTGGTCACGAGATTTCCCAAGGCTGGAGACTTGATCTGCAACTTCCCAGCAGTAATGGGGACAAGGGGCAAGGAGGAAGGGGCAGGGCGAGAGGAGCAGGTCACTCCCAGGAACACTCAGCCCTGTGCTTTGTCTGAGGGTTCAGGGTTCAACCCAGGGGTGCTAGGGGCCATGCCGTGCCGAGGATTGAACTCAGAGATCTCACACAGGCCAGACAAGTGCTCCAGCCCTTTGAGCTCTAACACTGACCATGATCCTCTTGGTGGTCGGTTTCTGAGACTCAGAACGACAGGGAGGTGGAGGCTGACCCCGTCTGGCGAATATTCCAACATCAGAAACTTGGTCCTGGGCAAATACCCCTGGTGGCCCCCTGAGTGTCTGTTGGCCCTCGTGTCTGTGCCCAGGGAGTCTTTTCCCTCCTTTGGAGGCTTGATTTCACCAGCTCGATTTCATAAACCTCTGCTGGGGGAAGTGTGTGCTAAGAGTTCTATTCATCATCGTTTTGGCGGGCTCTGCCTCTCTGGGGACGGGCGCCAGAGGCCAAGGGCAGGAGCCTGTGTTCTGGGATCTGTCGGGGCCTTGGAAAGGGTATTTATTCGGAACCATGGAATGTCCAAATATAGGCTTGACCCAACCATAGGATGGGCGATGATAGCACCCACTGGAACTGATACTGAACAAGAAGTTTTGGTGACATGGGAAAAGGACTATGATCAGTGAGAAGCACAATGTATGCGGATAGCATGATCTCAGCTACAAATGGAAAAATCATCTAACTCTACTCTCAGAACACCTGGAAATATGTAAGCTCTAGCTAGCAAGACAGAACGATGGTTACTTCCCACCCCCCACCCCCATTTTACTCTACTTTGTATATTGGCTACCATGACGTTACTTCCCACCCCCCACCCCCATTTTACTCTACTTTGTATATTGGCTACCATGACCTTTATTCTATTAAAATTGTATATATATATTTTTGGTTTGAGACCACAGCCAGCACTGCCGGGGGCTATTCCTGGCTTAGTGCTGGGTTGGGATAAGGTGGGGTCTGTTCCCAGCAGAGCCTGGGGGACCAAGCTCTGCCGGGATAGGATCATGTTGGTCCCCAGGATGCAAAGCACACGGTCCAGGGCTTTGAATCCATTTTCCAGCCTATTAGTTGCATCTTGAAGAAAGCGCAGGCAGCAGCAGCACCTCTAGGTCTGCGCACTGCTCCAGCCTTTAAAGCAAACATTACAGGGCCTAGAGGCAAAGGGTGTCCCCAGCCTGGACGGTCCTTGGCCACCCAACCGTCTCTTAGCACTCTGGGGTCTTTACTCGGCACTCCCCTCCCCCCACCCGGGGTTCAGAACAGCATCATACTGTCCAGGGCAGTCCCAGATCAGGGACAGGCCCCTGAAGGAGACTCTGCCCCTGGAGGAGATGACACGGTCCATCCTGGGGACACTGGGTAGAAGCAAAAGAGCCCAGGTCAGCCCTGGGATTCCTCATGGAAGACTCGCACTGCAGAGAATGGTCTGGGCCCAAGGGATGGGGGGTGAGGGGTGAAGGAACACACAGGCACTAGGGGCGTGGCCTGTAGGACTGAGCCTTAAAGGTATCCCCTGGTTCCCACCCGTCTCCTGTATGACCTCCTGAACTGAACCCCACCAGGAGTCATCCTAGAGCACAGAACCTGGAATTAGCCCTAAGTGGCACCAGATATGGAAAGAAAGAAAGAAAGAAAGAAAGAAAGAAAGAAAGAAAGAAAGAAAGAAAGAAAGAAAAGAAAGAAAGAAAGAAAGAAAGAGAGAGAGAGAGAGAAAGAAAGAGAGGGAGGGAGGGAGGGAGAGGGAGGGAGGGAGGGAGGGAGGAAGGAAGGAAGGAAGGAAGGAAGGAAGGAAGGAAGGAAGGAAGGAAGGAAGGAAGGAAGGAAGGAAGGAAAGAAGGAAGGAAGGAAGGAAGGAAGGAAGGAAGGAAGGAAGAAGGAAGGAAGGAAGGAAGGAAGGAAGGAAGGAAGGAAGGAAGGGAGGGAGAGAAAGAAAGAAAGAAAGAAAGAAAAAGAAAGAAAGAAGAAAGAAAGAAAGAAAGAAAGAAAGAAAGAAAGAAAGAAAGAAAGAAAGAAAGAAAGAAGAAAGAAAGAAAGAAAGAAAGAAAGAAAGAAAGAAAGAAAGAAAGAAAGAAAGAAAGAAAGAAAGAAAGAAAGAAAGAGAGAGAGAGAGAAAGAAAGAAAGAGAGGGAGGGAGGGAGGGAGAGGGAGGGAGGGAGGGAGGGAGGGAGGGAGGGAGGAAGGAAGGAAGGAAGGAAGGAAGGAAGGAAGGAAGGAAGGAAGGAAGGAAGGAAGGGAGAGAAAGAAAGAAAGAAAGAAAGAAAAAGAAAGAAAGAAGAAAGAAAGAAAGAAGAAAGAAAGAAAGAAAGAAAGAAAGAAAGAAAGAAAGAAAGAAAGAAAGAAAGAAAGAAAGAAAGAAAGGAAGAAAGAAAGAAAGGAAGAAAGAAAGAAAGTCAACTGTGTCTTTAAGTTGATTCCAACTCTGGTCACTAGTGCCCACAGTTCTGGCCTCTACAGCACAAATCTTCCCGATGTGCCCCCAGACCTCCCGAATCATCATATCCTCCTCAGCCCTCACCCCTGCACCCCAGCCTCCCAAAGCAGGGTTTCTGTGGGTGCCAGGAGGAAGCCCACACTGCTGCAAAATGTGCAAGCTTCAAAGGTGGGCGTGCCTGAGCCCAGTTCCCTAAACGGGAGTGGGGGGTGGTGCAAGGGGGTGGCACAGCGCCTCTCCAGGGACTAGGGCAAGATCTAGTGTGCTCCACGCAGGGGAGAACCCAGAGGAGCATGGAAAGCCACGAGGGCTGCAGAGCGAGCTCGTCACTCATGGCTTCTGGAGGGGAGGCAGACCCGGTGGCCCGGGAAGGCCGGTCCCTCATCTCGGCCACAAGAGTGCCGGGAAGGGAACAACGAGAGAAGGAAGGAGGGCTGGAGCGATAGCACAGCGGGTAGGGCATTTGCCTTGCACGCGGCTGACCCGGTTCGATTCCCAGAATCCCACATGGTCCCCTGAGCACCACCAGGAGTAATTCCTGAGTGCATGAGCCAGGAGGAACCCCAGTGCAGCGCCGGGTGTGACCCAAAAAGAAAAAGAAAAAAACAGAGAGAGAAAAGGAAGGAAAAAGAAATGGCAGCAGTGCCGCAGGAGGGAGGCCTCGAGGCTCACGCTGCCCAGAAGGAACTGACGCCGGAGCCTGCAGTGACCTCTCCCCACTGCTCAGGGCTCAGAATGTGAATTTGGGGGCTTAGTTAATGAATTAGTCAGATGCTGGAAAAAGGAAATCTGTGCCAAGCCTCTCTCCTGTGAGGATTTGGACACGCAGTCTCCTTTTCAAATAGTCTTGGAAGAGGCGGGGAGAATTCCTTCCTAACTTCTGTAGACCTGATCTCATAGGTCAGCAGAGACGCACCGAACGCTCTGTCCTTTGTCCATTCAACAGACATTTATTGTGCCAGACTGGGAGTAAGAGTTAGATCTTATCCTGAGAAGTTGGGGCCAGGCACAGGGCCTGGAGAGATAGCCCAGCAGGGAGGGCATTTGCCTCGTACGTGGTCTACCCGGGTTCGATTCCCGGCATCCCATGTGGTCCCTCCCTCGCTCCACCCCCACCCCAGCACCACCAGGAGTGATCCCTGAGTGAAGAGTCAGGAGTGACCCCTGAGTATCACCGGGTGTGGCCCCAAACAAAAACAAACCACAGGCAGAGAAGTTGGAGCCACACAGAGGTACAAGCGCCAGAAGGTGTAGGTCAGTGTGGATGAGGGACATGAAGCAATCAGAGACACGGGGGGTGTTTGCAAACGCAGAGGTAGCACCTGACCCAGGCAGGAGGGAGCAGCTAAGTCTTCCTCCCATCTGGGCCGCGGGCTCCATCTGTGTGCTCAGAAGCTGTCACTTGAGCCGGGCCTTGAAAGAGCAAGAATCATTCACGAGGCCCAGGGTCGGGTCCGTCCTCCCATCAGAGGTGACAGCGGCGCACACAACGGAGGAAGCTTGCTAAAGGCCTGGTGCCCGTGGAGAGCCAACGGCCAGGCACAACCACGGCAAAGGGCAAAAGTCGAGGGGGAGAGCGTGAGGAGCGAGAGCAAGAGGAAGGCCCTGCTCTGCCAAGGGCCGTCTGAGTTGCCACAGCGTGAATTTGACCGTGGAAGTGGGGTTGAGCAATGAAGGCTTTTACGCAGCGGTGTGAAGATCAGGCCTGGGTTTATAATCAGAGGCTGGCCGCCGGGCAATGGGGAGGCTCAGCGAGGAGGTCATGCTATTCTTCTCTGGATAACTGATAGGGCTGAGAGTAGAAATAGCCCCGTGAGGAGGGGCAGAACCCAGAACCCAGAGGCAGAAAATCAATAGGACGCTCCCAGTAAGAGGGCTGGGAAGCACGGAGGGAGGGATTAGAGCCCGCTAATCCCCCCACCGAGTTCTGACCTTAGTTAGACGCGACTCGTATTTACTCGGTGTCAAAGCGGGAGGAAAAGGAGACTTAGGGGTGGGGTGGGGTGACGATGATTAATTTATTTTTAGACTGGTTGAAGCTGAGACACTTGAGGAGTCCAAGAGGCAAGTGGATGGTCTAGAACTCAAAGCAGAGATCTAGGCCAGAGATAGAGGTAAGCCTGGAGGGTGGCAGGACGACGGTGGGTTGGCTGAGGGTGTGTGAGAAGCCAGAGGAGGAGGGCAGAGCCCTGAGGAACAGTGGGCATTAAAGGGGGGGTGGGGTGGGGGGAAGAAGGGCCGCTTGGAGCAGAGGGAGAAAGAAACCCAGGCGCACTGGGGTTCTCGCATGGAGGGGAAGTGAGCGCTTTTGGCATGAAAGGCTGGTCCAGTACCACAGAGTAACCAAGCTGTTACTACGGTAACGAAGATGTGGGTGCTGGGAGCCGCAGTGAGAATGTCCTGCAGAGCTCAGGAGGGCAGGGCCAAGATGGGGTGTGAGTGTAGATACTGTTTCCTAAGTGTCCAGGCCGGCGGGAAAGGAGAGAAGGTGGGAACTGGAGAGACAGGAGTGAGGAATGTTGAAAATGAGAGACTCAGCTGTGAAGCTCCCCCCCCCCCCCCCCCGAGAATGAAACCCACACATGGGCAGGGCTACACACACACACACACACACACACACACACACACACACACACACACACACACACACACACCCACAAATGAGAACTCCAGGGGAGAGCCTGCAGGGAGGCAGGGAAGCTGATTTTCTTCAGGTGCAGGAGGTGAGTTGGAAGATATTCTCACCTGAAGTGTGGAACGTGACGCTGGTCTTGGTCTGGGGTGAAAGGAGAGAAAGCAACAGGTGATGGGCTGGAGGGATAGCACAGCGCGTAGGGCGTTTGCCTTGCACGCGGCCGACCCGGGTTCGATCCCCGGCATCCCATATGGTCCCCCAAGCACTGCCAGGAGTAATTCCTGAGAGCAGAACCAGGAGTAACCCCTGAGCATCGCTGGGTGTGACCCAAAAAGCAAAAAAAAAAAAAAAAAAAAAAGAAAGCAACATGTGAGGGCGGAGAGAAAGGCCAGTGGCAGAGTCTCTGTGGGCTCTCCGTGCCACCGAGGACTCCTGCTCTCCAGAAGGAGGGGTTCCTATCCAGCGCCCAGCGTACCCTCTGTGCCGCACCCGACCTGACGATAGTGACCTGAGGTGCGGGCTGAGAGCTGAGGGTCAGCAGGAAAGGACCAAAGCACTGTGTTAGGGCTCTCAACCTTTGGACTCCATCCACCGAGAATGCGAAGCATTACCGCCGTGACACGGAGAGGAATTTCACAGCTCACTGCACATTTTCTACAACCTAAAATGCCGGGAAATGAAGTCTGAAGAATACCCGCAATTGTACTGAATGTTCTTGTAGTAGTCCCAATCTGGACACAACCCAAACGTCTACAAACAGTGGAGCAGAGAAATATACGAAGGTAAATCCGTACAGTTAGGACAGTAAGAGAGCAGTACAAGAGGGAAAGATGATAGAGACCAGGACACAGCTCGGCATCACCAAGAGAGAGACAAGTGAAAGAATCTGGCTGCATGACTCTATGTATAAATTTGGGGGGGAATGATATGGGTCACACCCAGTGGTATTCAGGGCTTACTCCTGATTGTGCTCAGGGGTCACTCCTGGTGGACTTGGGGAACCGTATGTTATGCTGGGGATTAGACCCCAGAGGGCCACACGCAAGGCAAGTACCCTTTGTGCTATACTTTCTCTCCATGTGTAACTTTAAAACATGCAGGACCAGGGTTGGAACAATAGTACAGCGGATAGGGCGCCTCCCTTGCACATGGCCAGCTCAGGTTCAATCCCCGGCGTCCCAGGTGATCCCCTGAGTGCCACCAGGAGTAATTCCTGAGTCTTGAGCCAAGAATAACCCCTGACCACTGGTATAGCCCCAAAATGTAAAAAACAAACAAACAAACAAAACAGGCAGGACCGTCCTGTAGGCTCAGGGAGGGCATCGTGTAAGGGAGAGACACAGGGGCACTGCCATGCTGCACACATGCTCGCTCTCGTTCATTTCATGAGCACCCGTGAAATTCTACCCGGGTGCACACTTTTCCATGAGGAGTTTCTATTTCAGTCAACGCAAGCGTTTCTGCGCTACACACAGCCTGGCGTGGCCCAGGACCACAGGAGACACAGGGTAAGGAGTAAAGATAAAAGCAGGTCGGGTCAAGTTTACAGACTCGAAGTGTCTGTCTGGGGCACCCGCAGGTGAGGAGGCTGGGGACGGACCTTGTCGGGGTTCGGCTGGGCCCCACTGCTCATCCAGCCACCTTCCAGCCACCAGCTGCCGTGGCCTTGAGGACAGGAGACGCAGAAAAAGAGGTGAAATCTGGGTTCTCAAGCAGCTCTGGCAGCCGCCCTGTGTCTGCTGACCCATCTCATCACGCCTCAGCCCCTCTCGGAAGCCCCATCATTGTTTGTTCCACCTCGCCCGGGGGTGAGAGTATCGAGCATTTTTCTCGAAACCTGAGGCTTAAACTCTTTCAACTGTCATCACATTTTTTTTGCTTTTTGGGTCACACCTGGCGATGCACAGGGGTTACTCCTGGCTCTGCACTCAGGAATCACCCCTGGCGGTGCTCAGGGGACCATATGGGATGCTGGGATTCGAACCTGGGTTGGCCGCGTGCAAGGCAAACGCCCTACCCGCTGTGCTATCGCTCCAGCCCCCGAATTGTCATCACTTTTGAAGTTTCTCCCTCCTCCCCTGTGGCGCCTCTGCTGCCTTCCCCGAGCGGCACTAGAGCGTTTCGACACCTCAGAGGCCACCTGGCTTCCCCGAGTCCCATCTTTCAACCCATCCGCAAGGCTGCCCAGGCCGCTGCTTCCCAACCCCCGGTCGTGACTGAGAGAAAGGTCTCCAGTTCGGGGCATGCCAGCCCTTCTTCTTATTTCTTGCTCCCAGTGACATCAAGGGCTCCCTGTTCGCGGAATAGTTCCCATCAGCAAACTTGCTCTGAGGCCCTTCTTTAAAAGAAACCCTCCCCTAACTCCTCCCTGGGTCCTCGGCTGCCTGGCTCCCACTGGAGAGAAACAGTCTTGTCCGTCCTGGTTGCAGCCCCTCCATCCCTTGCTCTCTCGGAGCCCCCGCTCCATTCTGCTCGTATTCACTTCTCATCTTCCTTTATTTTATTCTGCTTTTTTTGGGCCACAGGGGTCACTCCTGGGTCTGCAATCAGGAATCACTTCTTTCACAGTACAGGGGACCATATAGGATGCTGGGGATCGAACCCAGGTCGGCTACATACAAGACAAGCATCCTACCTGCTGTACTATAGCTCCAGCCCTTCTTCGTGTCTTATTAAAGCTCTCAGCAGAAATAAGCAAATCCTCAAAGTCTACTTATTCCCCACTTGCTTTTCTAAACCCTGTTTGATTTGTCTTCCACTTCAGTCTCCTTTACTGGTTTCTCATCTCCTACCTAAATACTAGAGTAACGGAGATCTTAACCCTTTAATCTCACTTTTTGGGGGGCAGGGGGCCACACTCAGCATGCTGAGGGCTTATTCTTATTCTTATTTTTGCTTTTTTGGGTCACACCCAGCAATGCTCAGGGGTTACTCCTGGCTCTGCATTCAGGAATCACTCCTGGCGGTGCTCAGGGGACCATATGGGATGCTGGGAATTGAACCCGGGTCAGCTGCATGCAAGGCAAATGCCCTACCCGCTGTGCTATCGCTCCAGCCCTTCAGGGCTTATTATTGTTTCTGTGCTCAGGGCTCACTTCTGGCAAGGCTCAGGCAACTACACGGGGATGGAATTTGGTGAGCCGTGTGCAAGGAAAGCATCTTAACTCCAGTACCATCTCTCTGGCCCCTTCAGTCCCATGCTTTTAATATCACCTAGATCTTGATGGCTCCCAAAATATCATCTCCAACCCCCTCCATCTCTTACCAAGGTCTAGACTTGCCAACCAAATACTTCCTCCTGGGGCTCTATTAAGCACAAGGAATTAAATTTGTTCAGGGCAGCATTCCCTGCCTCGTCAAACCCACTTCCTCTGCTGTTTCCTTTTAGAAAAAGACATCAAATTCACTCAGAGCCGGGGGTCCCAACTCTTCTCCTTCCTGGGTAAGGGCGAGGGGGATTTCCTGAGCAGCGTGGTTGGTACAGCAACTGCCTCGAAGGTGCAAGGTCACGAGCTGGGTCCCCGACACCATGCCATATGCCAGGCACGATCCCCGAGGCATTGCAATTTGTGATCCCAGGGGCCACAATGAAGCGTGTGATCTGTCACCTCCTGCAACCACATGAGAACGAGCATCACAACTAAAACTTCAATCCCGGACAAACATCGTAACCAAAGAGGCCAGCGCCCAGCCAAGTGTTCCACCTCTGGTCACTGCAGCAACAACATAAAGCAACCACGGGAAGCCGGGGAGAGAAGCGCGTCCAGAATCTGGCCCCTTACAAGCCGCCTGGAGCTCCCATCACAGCCCCGACCTTTCACCACTTTCTCCAACCTTGCCCTGGGAACGTCAAGTCGTCATGGCCAAGCTGGCAGAGCAACGGGGCCTTTGAAAATGTAAACGGGATGGAATGGAAACTCAGCCACGGAGCGACTGCCTTTGCATGTGGGCTCAATCCTGGCAGTGCCAAGAAAATAAGAAAGCAAAAAATAGCAATAGAATTCAGATGACATCATGCCCCTGCTCAAAACCATCCAGGGAGGTTGTACCCGACACGGCCCACGTTTAGTTAGGAGACCCCAGAGGGGCCGAGGCAGCCGGCCTCCAGCTCGCCCATCGGAGTGGAAGCTCACCTGCGCTTCCACTGCACCCCCCTGCCCCAGCACGTGCTGGGGAAGCCGCTCTCTAACGGGGTCCTCCCCACTGCTAATCACTATGCATTACCCTGGGGCGTGGGGGCGGTGGGGGGGAAAGAAGGGGAGAAAAATGGGCTTGGGGAGCTGGTGGGTGCACGGCCTCCACACTGCCCTCTGCTGGTGCTTTACGGGGTAGTCCGCTCCCACCCGGCTACCTCCTATGATGAGGAATGGGATTCCCGGGTGTGTTTGGGGCCACACCCGGCGATGCTCAGGGGTTACTGACTCTTAGTAGGTACTCCTGGCGGTGCTCTGGGGACCATATGAGATTCCGGGTTCAAGCCTGATTCAGCCGTGTGCAAGGCAGACACCTTACCCGCTGTATTAATTCTCTGGGCCCCTGATTCCCACCTTCTCCCGGAGTGGAGGGGGGTGGGGTAGAGGTGCTTAGTGAACCCTGCAGAGCTGGGAATCAAACCTGGGGCTCCTGTGTGCAGAGCATGGGCTCTAGCCCTTTGGACCATCTCCCCGGACCCCGTTTCCCCTCTCTAGCTGGGGAGAGCAGGGCTCAGAATGGGACTGTCTCTCGTTCAGGCCACACAGCACCGACTGCAGAGCAGAATAGGAACGGGGGCTGCTTGTTTGGGCCACACCCCGCCGTGCTTAGGGCTCACTCCTGGCTCTGCACTCAGGAACGACTCCTGGCGGAGCTCAGGAGACCATCTGGGGTGCCAGAGGCCCAACCTGGGCAGCCACTGCTCCCCAACGCCCCCTGTACTCTCTCTGGCTCCTGATTCCCAATTTTTTGGGGGGACCCTGGGAGTGCCAGGGGCTGCTGTGAGCTAGGACACCCCTTGTTGGTTTAGTGTATTGTCTGCCCCCAGCACCGCTGGAGCGTTTGTTCCCAGCGATGAACAGTCTGTTCTCAGGCACAGGGGTCCTGCTGTCCTGCTGTCCTGCTGTCCCTGCTGGCGGCTCAGGAGCCAGGAGACCTGAGGGACTGACTGTCCAGGGAGGGAGGACAGGTGAGGGGCCAGGGCGAGTGCAGGAGACTTTCTATTCCGAGCTGTTTGTAAACAGCGTCCTAGAGACCAGGCCAGGCTTCTGAGAGGACCCCAGAGACAGAAGGAGCCCATTTCCTCCCGAGCAGCCCTGGCTCTGCCCAGCCGCGCTAAGGCTGGAGGCTGCCAAGCAAGGGATTTACAATCATGGAGCCTCCGCTAAGCTCCCTGCCCGGGTCCAGCGCGGCCTGTCCTGGGCGGCCCCAGCCTGGGTAAGGACGGAGTCGGGCAGCCGGGCGCCAGGGAGGTGGAAGGATCTCATGCCGCTTGCGCCTTCTTCGCTGTCTTTCTCTTCCTCCCTTCTCCCTCTCCCTTTTGGCTCATTCCCTCACTCCCACAATGCCTACTTACTTATTAATAGGGTCACAGCCCGGTGCTGGGAGAATGAGAGTGTACCCTACAGTGCTCAAGGAGGGCACTGAGGATTGGGGCTCACACACTTTTCGCCATCACTTGAGCTGTCTCCCTGGCCCTGACAGTATTGCGTTGTTTTGTTTTGAGGCCATGGCTGGTGGTATTCAGGCTCTGCACTCGGGGGTCACTCCTGGCAGTGCTCAGGGGAACAAATGAGGTGGTGGGGGTTGAACCCAGGTCAGCCATGTGCAACGCTCGACCCACTGCACTATCTCTCAGCATGACAGTAACTTGCTTGTTTGGTTGGTTGGTTTTGGGCCATTCCTGGATTTGCTCGGCAATCACTCCTGTGGGCTAGGGGGGACCCTATGGGGTGTCGGGGCCCCAGGTCAGGCTCAGACAAGGCAAGGGCCCTCCCTGCTCTGGCCGCCCCAATTGTAAGCCTCATTTTCTTTTTTTTTTTCTTTTTGGGTCACACCCGGCGGTGCACAGGGGTTACTCCTGGCTCTGCACTCAGGAATTACTCCTGGCGGTGCTCAGGGGACCATATGGGATGCTGGGAACTGAACCCGCGTCAGCTGCGTGCAAGGCAAACGCCCTACCCGCTGTGCTATCACTCCAGCCCCAGTAAGCCTCATTTTCTAAACCTCATTTAAACAGGTTTTTTTTTAGTCTCAAGAGTTTAAAAATATTTATTTCTATTATCAAGAATAAGAAAGTGAGTGATCCTTGACATGAGTCGTGTCAACAGGCTTTTTAAAAGGTGTTGATGTGGCATCTGAAAGGTAGAAGTCTGAAGGATTTAGGGAGGAGACTGTCTCCCAGAGGCCAGACCCCGTAGTACCTCGCCCAGTTGAATCCTCGGCCCCCTTTGCCGTTAGCCAGGCTTTAAGAGAAGCCCCAGGGGAGCCTGCGTGTTTGGAGGGGGGTGGGTTTGAGAAGGTGGGACAGTACCTTTGGCACCACAAGGCCTGCTGTCCCATGGTTTCCTTGCTTCCGTGGTAACTTCACGCCCACTGGCCCCCCAAGGGGCTGAAGCAGAAATCAAGTCTGGGCCTGTCTGTTCCCGACAACCACAGGTTCTCTGCTCCCCACCTGCCCCGTCCCCCCAGACCATCCTTTTTGCTGGAGTGATGGAAAGTGGTCCCATAATGCAAAGGACACAGCCTGGTCTGGAAAGTTGGTGATGTATGGCCTGAATCAACCCTCTTCATCCCCCTTGGCTGGCACTTACACTCCTCCCACCACCGTTTCACTGTGCGTGGGCGCGGGGCCCGCGTGTGTGCATGTGTACACTCGGGCACGCATGTGGAACTCACATCTCCATATGCTCGGGGACGCACACTGAGCTCACATCTCTGTACACTCGGGCACACACGCAGACTTCACATCTCCGCACACTCATGCATGCACGCTGAGCTCACATCTCTGCACACTCAGGCACACACACAGACTTCCATCTCTGCACACTCATGCACGCACGCTGAGCTCACATCTCTGCACACTCGGGCACACACACAGACTTCACATCTCCACACACTCATGCATGCACGCTGAGCTCACATCTCTGTACACTCGGGCACACACACAGACTTCCATCTCTGCACACTTGGGCACACATGCTGAGCTCACATCTCTGTACACTCGGGCACACACACACAGACTTCCATCTCTGCACACTTGGGCACACATGCTGAGCTCACATCTCTGTACACTCGGGCACACACACACAGACTTCCATCTCTGCACACTTGGGCACACATGCTGAGCTCACGTCTCTGTACACTCGGGCACACACACAGACTTCCATCTCTGCACACTTGGGCACACATGCTGAGCTCACGTCTCTGTAGACTCGGGCACACACACAGACTTCACATCTCTGCACTCATGCATGCACGCTGAGCTCACATCTCTGTACACTTGGGCTCACACACAGACCTCACATCTCTGCACACTTGGGCACGCACGCTGAGCTCACATCTCTGTGAGGAGCTGCCGCTCCCCTGCGCTGCATGTAGCTCTGCAGGGCGAGTGACCTGTGGACACAGACACTTCAGGGCCTCCTGAGTAAAGAGGGAGGTTGGGGACCTGGAGCCATAGCACAGAGGGGAGGGTGGTGTCCTTGCAAGCAGCCGACCCGGGTTCAATCCCCAGCACCCACACAGCCAGGAGTGATCCCTGAGTGCAGAGCCAGGAGTAAGCCCTGAGTGTGGCTGGGTGTGGCTCTAAAACCCAAAGAAAAAACGAGGGAGGCAGGCAGGCTGCGGGTGCCCAGAAAGCCAGGCCAGACCACCATTCGTCCCCTCCTTGGAGGTCTTCTCAGATGAGCCTCCTCTGACCTCAGTCAGGGGCCCTGAAACCCCAGAAGCCCAAAGACAACAGAAGAACTTTTCCTTGGTCAGTACCACCTGCCTTGGACCATCCACTTTACCCTCCACACATCCCTTTATTTGGCAAGTGGGGGGGAACACCTGGCAATGCTCAGAGGTTACTCCTGGCTCTGCACTCAGGAAACACTCCTGGTGGGGCTGGGGGAACCATATGGGATACTGGAGATATATGCCTGGGTGGGCCGCGTGCAAGACTAATGCCCTTACGCTCTGCACTATTGCTCCGGCACCTCCCCCTCTCCCCCCCCCCCCGCCCCCTCTCCTTTCCATCAGTCCTCTGGGTACTGTCCACCTCCCAGCCCCCACTCCGGGCGGATCCTGAGGAGAAGGAGACCAGGCCCGGCATTCTTAAGCCCAAAAGCAGAGCCTGAGCCCCCAGCACCGGGCCTAAGAAAGTCAAGAGCTTTGCAGATGCTGCATGGAGGCGACTTTCCAAGTCTGGGAGCTTCTGGAAACCTTTGAAACCCTCCTGGGGTGGCCCCTGCCCCCCACACCTCTGCTGCCCTTTCCTGCCCTCTCTTGGGGCCTGGGCTATTTTGGGTGTGTACCAGCCGGGGTTAATCTCCTTAAGCGATGAGCCGTGCTGCCCAGTGGCCTCCTGCAAGGGCCCAGCCGTCTGCAAAGGGGAACCTGAGGAGTGGCTGGGGGGACGGGGATGCTTAGGGGCCAGGGGCCAGCAGTGACCAGCTAGAGGATGCTTCTGCGTGGCTTCCTGACTGGGGAGCACCCTCCATCGTCAGCGGCGCTGTCCCCTGCTCTTGGCCGAGGACACGCGCTAATCCCGGGCCCAGGGAAGGCCAGGGGGACGGGAGGGACGCAGGCCTCGGGTTCCTTCCCCACTAGGGAAGGAAAGAGAACACATGAGCTGACCTGTTGGGATTCGATTCCCGAAACCTGAGCCAAGGACAAGGGTTTCACTGGGGGAGGGGCGGGGGCACACACCTGCCAGGGGCGTGGTCTTCCACCTGCCGGGGAGTGGGTCCAGGTGGACCTGACACTACGCGTGCCCCCAGCAGCCCCGGCCTCTCCTGCCTTCCACACGCTGAGGCCTGGGCCCCACCGAGCCAAGCACTTGAGCCTGCTGGAATCCCACCAGCCCGGAGGGGAGAGAAAACAGGTAAGCCGAGCTCACCTCAGGTGGCGTTCGCGTGCCCAGGGCCTGACCTTGCTGGGGTGAGAGTCATTTCCTGGAGGAAGTGGCCTGGGACCCAAAGGACAAGTAGGAGGGGCTACGTAGAGGCAGAGGGTGGGGTCAGGGTTGGGGACATGGGGGGGTGGAATGGAGGAAGGTGGGAAGCCTTTGGGGAGTATTCCATCCATCCCGCCCCTAGTCCTGGCTACATGCTGACCCTCCCTCCCCGCCAGGTTCCTCCTGCCTAGAGCAAGTCTGAGTGCAAGATTCCAGCTGCCGGCCTTTCACTCAGGGTTGTGGTAGGTTCTGGAAAAAGGCCAGGGTGCAGCCTCGGTGGCAGAGCACATGCTTTGACCGCACGAAGCCCTGGGTTTGCGCCTCACCTCCCTCCTCCTGACCCCAACAAAAGCACTGAACTTCTATAATATAGCCAATGAAATTTTGTTTTGCTTTGGGGCCACACCTGGCGGTGCTCAGGGCTTCCTCCTGGCTCTGCACTCAGAGCTCACTCCTGGTGGGGCTCAGGGGACCAAATGGGGTGCTGGGGACCAAGCCTGGGTCAGCCGCATGCCAGTCAAGTGTCCTACCCACTTTACCCTCTTTCCAAGCTCTGGGAAATTTCAGAGACATAAACCACAGTAGATGGTGAGTGTCACGTGACAATCAGCCACTGAACCCATCACCCAGCATGGACACTGGCCAGCCAGTGGAGAACCTCATGCCATTACACCCTACCCTGCCCCTTAAAGCCCATGCCCTAATTCTCTCACTCTTCCCCCCAGTAGTCCTAAAAAATAGAGGTTCTGTCGAAAGTCTACCAGTATGCTGTCTAAAAGGAATTACAGGATCCCTTAAAGCCATCTGATGTCAGGTATGACGGAATAACACTTGGCCATGAGAAAAGATTAAATCATGCAAATGGCGGCTCTGCGGATGGATCTGGAAAGTGTCCTATTGGGTGAGATAGGGCAGAAGGAGAGGGACAGACCCAGCATGTTCCCTCTCATAGGTGGGGTATGAAGAAACTTCGTAGGGGAATGTTAGATGCCCAGAGGCGATAGAGATGAAGAACAGGAGAACTGGTGCTCAGTGGGAAGCTGGGCACTGGGGCAGGGGTGAGGGGGCAAGTTGGAGCAGGGAACACCAGGGCCACGGGGGAGGGGAAAGTGCCTGCCACAGAGACAGGCTGGGGGCGGGAGGGAAATTGGGAACATTGGTGGAGGGTAGTGGGCACTGGTGAAGGCATTGGTGTTCGAACAATACACACCTGAACCTTGATCATAAATCTCTTTGTAACTTTGTAATTAGTGGGGACTCAATAAAAAAGGAAGTAATTTCTTTGAAAAAGCCACCTGATGTTTAGTGAGAATTACGTCCTCTAATATAACTGGTTATGTGCTATTGCTCCAGCCCAGCGGGTAGGGTGTTTGCCTTGCACGCAGCCGACCCGGGTTCGATTCCTCCGCCCCTCTCAGAGAGCCTGGCAAGCTACCGAGAGTATCCCACCTGTATGGCAGAGCCTGGCAAGCTACCCGTGGTGTATTTGATATGCCAAAAATAGTAACAACAAGTCTCACAATGGAGACGTTACTGTTGCCTGCTCAAGCAAATCGGTGAACAACAGGATGACAGCGCTACAGTGCTACAATATAACTGGCTACTAGCCAGTCTAATACATTATACAAATCTTGGTTCCAGCAGTTGTGTCACGGTCACATCAGGGAAGAGCCTCGTGACTTCTGTGACATTGGACACATGGCTGGGTGAGGGCCACAGGGTGGGGACTCACGTGTGTGTGTGTGTGTGTGTGTGTGTGTGTGTGTGTGTGTGTGTCCACTGTCCATGGACTGACATGAGTCTCAGGGCATGCACTGGATGACTTTGCTCTCTGTGGCAGACTAGTCCCTGGCCTTGACTGCTCTGAGCCTCAGTTTACCAATCTGTGTAACGGGGCTGAAAGTACACCCTAAGGCATAGCCGTCTTCCGAGCCATGAGGCTTGAGTGAAGCCTGATGGTCCCTCAGACACACGAGGTTCTCAGCACAGCCTTTTCTTGCTGAGCTTCCGTGGGTCATGTGGAAAAGGCTGGCTCCTCGGTGTGGCTAACGCCCTGTCCGATGTTAAGTGGCCCAGACGGGGAGTCACCCACTGCTCTGAGTAACAGTCCCAGGCGACCCTGAACACCCAGGGTTTGCTTGTTTACGCTGATCACAAACAGCACAGCCCTCAGGGGCCCTGGGGCAGGGGGCCAGCCCCCTCTGCAGCTCTGCCCCAGCCGGCTTCCACGGCAGGTTTCACTGCCCCCCTGCAGTCCAGACGACACCCCTGAAAGGTGGGGTTTTCTACCTGGCTACTTCAGAAGTCAGAGACGCCGGTACTCCAACCAGGCCTTTCTTGGCTTCAGTCCGAGCTCCTGGCCACTCGCAGTCTGAGGAAGGTTCTCTCAGAGCCCCTTTCCCTAACCATTTCTGAACCCTGGACGGGATCATGCACCATTCACTCCCCGGAAGGTGCCGCTCAGGACGTGGCCTGACCTCTGGCGACTTGGTGGGCTCCGGCTGGGGTCCCCACGCCTCTCCTCTGCTCGCCGAGGACTCAGCACTCACGCACTGCCCCCCCCCCCCCCCGCTTCTCTCCCGGGTCCAGCTCTGCGTGGCCGTGGCAGGAGGAGGGAGAGGCTGGGGTGTAGGCCAAACGCGGCCTCCACCGTGAGGCCCCCCCCTGGGGCCTGTGGCGTCGACTGAAGCCCCCTTGGGTGTGGGAGCTCCGCATTCGCATCCTGAAGAGCCCAGCTCCCCGGGGGCAGGAGGCCAGAGCCTCTGGTGATTTCATTCTTTCCCTGTTTCCTGGGAGTCGTGTTGAGGTCCTGGCCCTGTGGCTCTCGTTCTTTCCATAAATAGTTTGGGGTTTATTCATCAGCGTCAGGCCGCTCCAGAGCAGCACCCTGGCCCTTCGAAGCCCAGCCCTGCAGGCGAGCCCTCCCTGCAGGCTGCTCTCTGGGGGCCTCACCTGTCCTTACGCTCTGGGGGGCTCACTTGTCCCTACACTTGGGGGGCCTCACCTGTCCCGATACTCTAGGGGCCTCTCCTGTCCCTACACTCTGGGGGACCCCCACCGTCCCTACACTCTGGGGGACCTCACCTATCCCTACACCGGGGGTGGTCTCACCTGTCCCTAGGATGTCCTAGGCTGGCCCGCCTGCTCTGTGCCTCCACAGGTCAGACGGACCCCTGCTTTCCCACTGCCTCAGAGACCTTGTGGTTTGAAGAATCTGAACCTCAGTTTCCACAGGAGTAAAACAAAGAACTGAGCCCAGTTGAAGAGATAGTATGGGGTGAAATTTCTTGCCTTGCACTCGGCCAACCCGGTTCGATCCCCAGCATCATCCATGGTCCCCCACCCCCTGCCAGCCCTCCCAAGAGAGATCCCAAAGCATGGAGCCAGGAGTAAGCCCTGAGTACCACCAGGTATGGTTCCCAAACAAATAAAAAAAGAACTGAGCCCAAGTCATTCTCTTGCGAGAACTGGACAGGAACGGAGCAGGACTGAGACGCAGCCAGAGCCAGGGAGACGAGGCTTGCGGGGTGGGGGCGAGGGGAGGCGGGGGGGCCCCCACTGAGCATTCCTGAGCTCTGACCAAGGTGGCCTGCACAGCCAGACTCAGGCGAGGCCCGTGATCCCACGGACACGGTGGCGAGAGACGCCCCACACCACCCCAGAGGCAGCCCTGCGGAAGCCAGTCCGATGTGGGGGTCTTTCCCCAACCGCACCCCCATCTCTCCTCTGACTCATCCCGGTGGCAGACACCGCTGCTTCCTTCCCCACTCCTCCAACGGGAAAGGGCCTGGCTGGCTTGGCCAGTTACGACAGGAAGGGGGGCCCTGGGAGACCCTCCAGAAGGTGCCCAAATGGACCCGGCTGGAAGTTCCCAGGTCAGCTCATGCTGCTCACCTGCAGAGCCCCGGACCCCCTTCCTGAGCCCCCACAAGGACCCCTGTGCCCTGAGATGCCCAGAAGACCTCAGGGTCCCTGGATAAGAGCTACTGCCACGGGGGTAGGGGGTGGACGGGGTAGTTGGTTTTCTCTGCTCGGGGACCCCCAAGAGGCTGCGCGTGTCACCCTCCCTCCCACCCCTCCGCACGATAGGACGGGATGAGTGTGAAAGAAACCAGGATGTTGGGGGACAAGGATGGACAGCTCAAGGACACCCCTCCCAGTACATCGAACTTTGAAAACAGCCTACGGGACCGAAAGCACCCCACTGCCGACCCAGCGGGCGCTAACTGGATCTGGAGCCTTCCAGCCTTGGCCAAGAAAAACCTTTCTTGCTAGGAAAGAAGCATCCTAGCCATGGAGCTTGGGGGGTGTGGGGGTCCAGCCCCCCCCCCCACTGCCCTCCCCTCACACTCACGTCCACGGACATCTCCCTCTGCAGCATCTTCTTGGTCTCCTTCTCGCGGAAGTTGAGCATGGCCTCCCGGCTACACACGCCCGTGGATGGCTTCTCCGTCTGGTTTCGCTGCAGCAGCCCCACGGGGATACTCCCGTCCGGGTCCACCACGTCCAGTTCCTTCTCCAGCTCCTCCATCTCCTCGGGAGACAGGGTGGACAGCAGACTGTCAATATCAGGGTCCTCGCTCACCTGCCGCCGGTACTTAGCCACCTTGGACATCTTGGCAAAGTGGGTTGTGCGGGGGCGCCTGGCAGGGGGCTGGGGGCGAGAGTCCGGGTGGGCTGGGAAGGACGGGTCAGCTGTGCTGGAGGGGACACGTGAAGAGGGCTTGAGAGCACAGCTCCAGCTGGCGGGAAAGCTGCGTGCCAGGGCCTGAAGCACTGGGTGTCACTGGGGGTGCAGCTCCCTCCGGGGCCCAGGGCAAGTGGACCCCGGCTGCTCTCACTGGTGTCCAATTAGCCCCACAACTGCCCGCCCCAAAGCCAGAGGCCAATCACGGAGAGCGGGGCGGGCCTGGGCGCTGACAGAGCTGTTTGAAACTTGAGGACATTCCAGGGAATCTTGAAGCGCTGTGTGACCAAATTTAGTACCGAGCATTTAGCCTTTTAAAGACAAGGGGGCCACGCCATGAGAAAAAGAGAGAAAAATGCAGAGGGCGGCTCGGCGGATCAGGACCGCAGAGAGCCAGAAACACAGGGCTGGGCTCTCGGGGCCTGGCGCAGCGTGGGGGTCCTCTCCGTGCGGGGATCCCTGCTTCTTTGGGACTGTTTTCAGGAAGGGACCGGAGGACTCCGGGTTATTGGCAGCACTGGGCGAGTCTTCTTGTAGACCCCCAGAGCCCCACCACTGCCTGCCCACCCGACAGATCCCTTTTGCCCGGGCCCCAGGGCTGAGCAGCGGGCCCCAGGCGCCGGTGACCAAGGGAGTGAGGGAGTGTACCCACAGTGTACCCCAGACCGAAAACTGGCAGGACCTTTGG
This sequence comes from Sorex araneus, assembly GCF_027595985.1. NCBI lineage: Eukaryota > Metazoa > Chordata > Mammalia > Eulipotyphla > Soricidae > Sorex > Sorex araneus. Next base: position 35,177,077 of record NC_073308.1, read on the forward strand.
GGCTAAAGTAAAAACTGGTCTGCAGAGGTCTGGAAATGCCGGGGGGTGGGGGGTGTGGATAGGGACACTCTTTTGAAACTCCAAGGCTCCTGTTATGTGGGTATATAGGTGGGAATTGTGGGCTGTGGAGGGAGGGGGAGTCCACACCCAGCAGTGCTCAGGGCTTGCTCCTGGCTCTGTGCTCAGAGATCACACCTGGCTGGGCTCAGAGGACTACGTGAGGTGCCAGGGATGGAACCCAGGTTGTGAGCAAGACAAGCGCCTTAACCCCTACACTCTCTCTCCAAGACTCCTGGGAAGTGGGGGTAGCCCCCCAGCTCTGAGTGGCCTCTGCCTTGGCAGGGGGGGATCTTTCCCAGCCCTCCTCCTTGGGAAGCACCGAGGAGCAGTTGGCAGGGCGCCTCCTGCATGGAAATGCAGGGCACAGTTCGGCAAGTCTTCAGGTGGACCTAAGTCTGGGCTGTTGGGAGCGATCCTGTTGCAACAGGGCTGGCAGGGCACGGGGCAGGCACTGCCACCGCCCATCCATCATGCTGCCTGCACAAGCCACCCCGACATTCAATCTCCTGCCCCCTCCCTCGTGCCACCAAATCCCTTTTAGAAGCGCTGGTGTAACCCATCAGGGTAGATGCTTCGATCTTTCCTGGCGTCCCTCCATCCTGAGCTGGAGAGAGACAGTCACTCGATCAGCATTTGCTGAGTCCGGGGATCTCAGGGACAAAAAGCTGGCCCTGGTACGGATGCCCACAGCCCAGCGTCGGGTTAAGGCTGAGGAGCACGATGGCAGGCGGCTGGGAAGGGAGTCGAGCGACAGGGCCGGTCACCCGAGGGGAAGAATGTAAGAAAGGTGCATAGGATCTTGGGGGTTGTCCTGTACACATTTTGGGGAGGGGGTCTCTCAAGCATGCCCCATCATGGCTTGGTCCAGCCCTGCTGGCCTGACAGCACTCAGACCTGAGCACTGTTACTGGTTACTTGGAGCTGGCAGCTGCCAAGGCTCACCCACAGTGCTCAGGAAGCCACACGGTGCCCTGGCTTGGTGCACGCAAGGCACTTGCTTTTTGAGCTCTAGCCCCGGCGCCCTATTTGTTTATTTTAGTGGTGCCAGAGATGGAATTCCTATTGGATGGAATATTCTGCCTCTGAGTCCCAAGCACAGTGCCCAGGTTGTCATTTTGAAGAAACACACACTGAGCACTCACTCGGTGTCACGCACTGTTCTCAGCAAAAGAGATTTAGCTCGTGCCACCGCCACCGTCGTCCCTGCCTTCTGGGAGCTCACACACTATCGGGGAAGAAATACGTGAGTGAATAATTTCAAATGATTCCTTGAAAAATTCAGACCGGGGCTAGAGAGATGGTATGGGGGTAAGGTGTTTGCCTTGCCAGTGACTGCCGTGGGTTCGATCCCCAGCATCCCATATGGTCTCCCGAGCCCCACCAGGAATGATCCCTGAGCACTGAGCCAGGAGCAGGCCTGAGCACAGCTGGCCCAATACCCCATCCCTAAATTAAGTCTGCAAAATGCTTCAGAAGAGAAATACAGAGGAAGAGGTTTCCAAACTTATTTGGCCTCCTGTCCACTTTGCAGATAATGTCCCTCAGGGCTCCCCGAGAAATCTACCTTCTTTAAGTGAGCATACAGAAGGTGCCCACTAAGTGCACAGGAGGTTGCTAACATTCCTCCTTCCATGACTCCATGACCCCGGGGGCGGTATTGCCCACTCCGGGAAACAGTGGGCCTAGAGAAAGCACGTTAGGGGAGGCCGGTTCCACAGAGAGCACAGTCTCTGCATGCGGGAGGCCCCAGCTCAAAGACTCCCAGCTCCTCGTGCTCCCCTGAACACCACCAAGGGTGACCCCTGACCCCAGGCAGAATGAAACAAAGATGGTTCCAAGTGACCTGGGCTCTGCAGGCTGCCAGATCTGGGTTAGGGCCCGGTTTGGCTACTGACCAGGCCGGGATACTGGACCAGTGCCACCCTCTTTGAGACCTGCTGTCACCGTGCAGGAAGTAAGGACAGCAGTTGAACTGACCTTGTCAGACTGTTGCAGACATTGAATTTGAACAGACACAGGAAACAGTTGATGAGCTGGCACGACACCTATTCGTGGCGATTAGAATTATTTCTATTTACCCAGCCTGAATTATTTCCTCATCCCATCACTTTTCTCATTGTTCCCTTTTTGTTTGTCAGCAGTAATCAGCTTGTGCTCATGCTCACACACACACACACACACACACCTTCTCATTCATTCACTCATCAAGCATCTATTCAGCTACTGCTATGGCTATAACCCCAGGAGCTGTAGATGCAGAGCACTGAGCCACATCCCTGACCCCAAGACACTGATGGTGTAGAGGTGAGAGTAGCAGCCCAGAAGGCACAGCCTGCAGCAGGGTTTTGTTAGAAATGCTGGGTGACAGATAGAGAAGGGAACACCAAGTAATATGTGATTGGAGATCCTGTGCGGGAAGGGAGATGCATGCTGAAAGTAGACCAGAGACTGAACAGGATGACTACTCAATACCCCTATTGCAAACCACAACACCCAAAAGGAAAGAGAGATATCAAATTGGAATGCCCTGCCACAGAGGCGGGGTGGGGTGGGGGGATGGGATTGGGAGGGTGGGAGGGATACTGGGTTCATTGGTGGTGGAGAATGGACACTGGTGGAGGGATGGGCTCTCAAACATTGCATGAGAGAAAAACAAGCACGAAAATGTGTGAATCTGTAACTGTACCCAAACTGTGACTCACTAGTTAAAAAATAAATTAATTAAAATAATTAAAAAAAAAAGAAATGCTAGGTGAAGGGACCGGAGTGGTAGTTCAGGGGTTAAAGATGCTTGACATATATGACTGAACTGGGTTCAATCCCCAGCACCCCACATGGTCCCTGAGCATGGCCAGGGGTGATCCCTGAGTGCAAAGCCAGGAGTAAGCCCTCAGCACTGCCGGGTGTGGTCCCCAAACATCAACCCCCGAAAAAAAAAATGCTGAGTGGAAAGGGTGTTGTTTCCTGCCTTGTTAGCAAGTGTCTAGCCAAGCCCCACACAGGACAGCCAGACTTAATTCTCATTCTGGCCCAGAAGGGGCTCTCGAAAGGAGGTGTCATTTTTCTACCCCAACCCCACCCTGGCTTGGTTTGGGTCTTCCCCAATTTCTTTTCTACCCTTTCGTATCACTGTCTCTGAGGGCAGCCCGTCCCCCAGTACACTGAGAGCAGTGATCCCTCCAGCCCCCACAGTCTTTGCTCTCACACTTTCTGCCAAACAAGTTCACTCTTGCCAAAGAAGAGGGCCTGAGCCCCACCCCCCAGCCCCATGCGCACGCCCATTGGCTCCTGTCCATCTGGCTGCAGTGGCCTCTGCTACAAAGACGACCCCCAGAGTCCACACCCAGAGCACCGGTGTGGCCTTCTTATCAAAGGCAGGAGTCCCCGAACCTCTGAGCCTCTTTGATGCAGGCCCCACAATTCCAGACAGCAAATTCTCTTGTGCTGCATTGGTCTCAAGTTTTTGGATCTTGGGGCTCCCTGCCCCTGCTTGATGAGCGTCTCCCTTGAAAGGCTGGAAGAATAATAGAGCGGGCAGGGCACTTTCCTTCCACACAACTGACCCGGGTTCAATCCCTGCACCCAGGCGGCCTCCTGAGCCCAGTCACGAGTAGGCTCTGAATGCAGAACCAGGAGTCAACCTTGAGCACCGCTGAGGGTGGCCCCCAAATAAACAAAACATCAAATAAGTAAAAAGGCATGCGGGCTGGGGCTAGACAAGTCCTGTCTCTTCTAGCTTCTGCCTGCCCATTCGGCAGGGTCCATGATTAGTCAAGCTCAGAATCCCCTTCCACCAGAAAACAATTCTTCCAGGACACTGGGGAATCTGGCATGGTTGGGGCTGGAGCAATAGTACAGTGAGTAGGGCATTTGCCTTGCATGTGGCTGACCTGGGTTCGATCCCTGACATTCCATATGATCCCCCGAGCAACGCCAGTAGTAATTCCTGAGTGCAGGGCCGGGAGTGACCCCTGAGCATTGCCAGGTGTGACCCAAAACCTTAAAAAAAAAAAAGAAAAGAAAAAAAAATTGGCATGGTCTATGCTCCAGGAAAAACAAACAAACAACATCAACGAAGTACCATAGAGAGACAGGGAGAGAAAAATGGAAACGAGAACTCCAAGATCACGAGGGGTGGGTTGGGGAGGAGAGGACGGAGTCAGAACCAGTTTAACTAATGCTAGCGGTGATCATCATTGGACGGAATAGCCACAGGAAAGTCACATTTTCGGAAAACAATGTGGCAGTGTCGTAGAGCAGATAAGGACACAGGCTCTGGAATCAAGTGGCACGGGCTCAAATCTGAGATGTGTGAGCTTGAGTAGGTTATTTAATATCTCTGAGCCTCAGGAAATAGAAAATGAAGATAGTAAAAGTGCCTTCCTAAAGAACAGAAGTACCTGGTACACAGGTGGTAACTGTTGTTTATACTATAAAGCGCTCAAACTGCAGAAAATAGCATCAGACACAACGTAGGCACCAATGGATGATCACAACGATCCACCCTTAGCCACGGGAAATCTGCCCCAACTCTCCCAGTAGGTGCCGGAAGACACACTTAGTACTGAACTTAATACTGCACTAAGGTCTCACTCAGTGGTGCTTGAGGGATCACATGTGGTGCTGAGGACTGAGTCCAGGTCACTGTTGCCACATTCTCATGCAAGACCTTGTCTCCTGTGCTCTCTCTCCACTGTCAACCCCATCTGGACTATTTTTTTCCCAACACATACCTATCTATGATAAAGTTTAATTTCTGTATTAGACCCAGTAAAAGATGAACAATAATATAGAACGATTATAACAACACAGTGAAAAGTTATGTCAATGTTGTTACTCTTTCAAAGTATCTTATTGCAATGTGTGTGTATATATATATGTATATATACATATATATAATATGTATGTGTATATATATGTATACATACATATATACATGTTTTGTTTGGGGTCCACAGACAGTGGTGCTCAGGGCTTGTTTAATCCTGGCTCTGCACTTAGGAATTACTCTTGGAGGGCTTGGGGGACCATATGGGGTGCTGGAGATTGAACCCAGGTAGCCCAGGTGCAAGGCAAACTCCCTACCCACTATACTATTGCTCTGGCCCCTAGAGGTAATCTTTTTGGCCTGCAATTTGACTCAGGCTGACTCAGTCACAGCAGCCCAAAACTGAAACCACAGATAAGGGAAGACAACTATTTATATTGTTGACCCTGGAGTAATGTGGGTTGAGGAGACCAGGAAAATTCAGGTAAGACTATTCACTCCCCCTAAAACTTAATCACAATCTTCCTTTGGGATCTAGAAAAAAATATCCTTGCCATGTGAGAATGCAAATCTTTAGTTAATGAAATATTTATATCCACTAGATCTGGAGCACTCACTGAGCATAAACTTCTTTTTTTTTTTTTCAGACCACACCCAGTGGTGCTCAAGGCTTACCCCTGGCTCAGGGATGACTCCTGGCAGTGAAATCAAGTGCAGTGCTCGAGTTGGAACCCAGGTCAGCTGGCTTAAAGGCGAGCGCCTTACCACTATACTATATCTCAAGTGAATATGGAATTTTTTTCCTTTCCTTTCTTTTCTCTCTTGCTGTGTCTGAGGATGAATTCCAGGACCTCATATTTACAAGCAGGTGTGTGAGCCATATTTGGGAAACTACACATGGAATTCTCGCTTGAGTTCCTTATTCTGAGTTACATGTTGCCCATCTCCCTGGCTCTCATTTGAGCCTATATAAGTAGATTTCATGACAATATCACTGTCCAAAAAGAACATCTTGCGTCTGCAAAGCCAGTGAGTAGTTTGAAATGTTCTTCTCACATACAAGATGCAGGTTACGAAGAAGTCTGTATCTGCTCATCTTCAAAGGTTATGCAGGAAACTCTCTTCCTCTTCCCTGCAGCTGCCTAGATTCAGTGCTCGGACTTTCGTGTAAAATAAACACGTGCATTATATAATCAGTCTCAAAAGTGCAGAATTGAGGGTTCATTTAGACAGACATTGCAAAAATGAGGTTTTTGCCAAACTTAAAGGAGAGGGGAGAGAGACGTGCTCATCCTTTCACAATCTTTTATGGACTAAACACCCCTCACACCAGGGACGGGCTCTGTGGTCTCTGTGCTTTAAATCGCGAGCCCCAGATCGGCCCTGATGCCGGGTATTTCCATTTTACACTTGTTGAACATATGCTCTATTCCAGGGGTGGCAACTAGTAACAGCTAAGACACCACGCTGAAGGATTCAGGAATCATGAGGATTTAGGCAGCCTTATCCGTTAGCAGGGGCTGAAGCGATAGCACAGCGGGTTTGCCGTGCACGCGGCTGCCACGGGTTCGATCCCCAGCATCCCATCAGTTAACCTAGTACTGGGGGGAGGGGAAGGAGAGAAAAGAAAGAAAAGCGAAACAAAGCCGGGTTTATCTGAGGTCACCGAACCTTCAAGGACCAGGTAATTCGACCTCCGAGTCACCCAGCGCGGCCCAGGGCAGCCTTCGAGGACCTGGGCGGGGCGCGCCGCGCCGCGCCGCCCCGCCTCCGCGCGGCAAATGCCCGGCTCTCATTGGCTGGAGGGGAGAACACGGCGAGCCAATCACCACGGACCTTAACGCCCTGCTCTCGGGATCACTTCCGCTGCTGAGGTCAGGCACCGCCCCGCTCGGCCGGCATCGCTCAAGGCGCTGGAGTCAAGATGGAGGAGTACGCGCGGGAGCCTTGGTGAGCGTCCCGCGGGCCCCTCCGTCCCCTCCGTCCCCTCCTCCTCCTCCTCCTGCCCCTCCGCCGCCCCCGTCCCGCCCCGTCCGCGCTCCTCCTCGTCGCCGTGCGAGCCGGAGCGGCCACTCGGCTTCCCGGCCGCGTCCGCCGCGCCAGCCCCGCACCGGGGTGACCTTGCGGCGGCCGGGGCAGTGGCCGGGACGCTGGGCTGGACGGAGCCTCGGGGCCTGCGCCCTGCGGGGCCGGGAGCGCCCCCCGGCCTCCGCGGTGACCTTGGGCGCCCCTGCGTCCGGTGCGGGCGGCGAGGCCGGGGCGCGGGGCCCGTCCGGGCGCGGAGGGCGGGTCTGGCCGCGGGCACGGGGGAGCCCCGGGGGGTGCGGACGGCGCGACCCGGACGCGGGAGACGGCCGGCACGCGGCTCTCGGCGGGGCCGGGTGCGGGGCGGGCGCTTTCGCGCCCACCGCCGGGCCCGGGTCGCTCCCTCGCTCCGTTCCGGCGCGCGGCCTGCGGCCTGCTAGTCGGTTGTCCGGTTGTTCCCTTTCGCTAACGGTTTTGGTCTTCCGGTTTGCCCTGTTTGGGACCAGCGTTTTCTCCCGTCACCCTAGGCCGGACTGGAGCCTTTTTTTTTTTTTTAACCCCCTGCATGCCTTCCCTCCCCCCCCCCCCCCGCCACACACAGACTCCCCAGTCTGACCCCCTACACTATGAGTCGTCTGAATTCTTTAAAATCCTCCGCATCAGCCCCCAGTTGTAGGGATCTTACCTGGAGTCCTTAAAGCTTCTTACAAAAGGGAGTTAGTTTCCTAGTGGCTTCCTGCAGCCCTCTTTTAAGGCATCATATGGACTCTTTTTTTTTTTTTTTTTTTTTTTTTTTGCTTTTTTGGGTCACACCCGGTGATGCGCAGGGGTTACTCCAGGCTCTGCACTCAAGAATCACCCCTGGCAGTGCTTGGGAGACCATATGGGATGCTGGGAATTGAACCCGGGTCAGCCGCGTGCAAGGCAAACGCCCTATCTGGTCGGTGTGCTATCGCTCCAGCCCCTCATATGGACTTTTCTTATTATAAGTACTTCTTTTGGTTATTACCCAGCCACCCTCCAAGTGGAAGGAATTAGGGGGAATGTAGTACTTGGTTTGTATTTTTAATTGCTTCAACTAAGTACTAGTACTTTTATTTATTTTTTGAATAAAATGTTTCTTGTTGGTTTTGGGACCGTACCTGGTTGTGCTTAGTCCTGGCTCTGCACCCAGGGGTCACTCCTGGCAGGTTCATGGGACCAAAAATGGGATGCCAGGGATCAAACTCGGGCGCAACTCCTACAAGGCAAGCACCCTCCCTGCTGTGCTTTCTCTCAGGCCCTAGGTACTGTTTTTGGGAAAGACTGGGGGTGTAGCTTGATCCTTTGTGTGTGTCAAGCCGTGGGCTTGAGGTGTAACGCCAAAATTCCCATTGTGATTTTGAGTCTCTGTTCAGATGATGATGGAGAGGAGGCCAGAGTCATCTTACATGGCTAAAGATCAGTGATTCTATAAAAATTTTGTCTTGCAATGCCTCTGTTGTCTGCTTAATCAGTTTAAGTGGGTGTTTACTAAACTTGCCATATTTTGACCAGTAGCTGTTCTTGTTGCCTGCATTTGCCCTTCGTTTACATTTTTCCAGAGTCTGATGTCAGCCTTCCTCTTGTGTAAGAACACTTGGGTTGGGTCAGACTGTTCTGAAACGGAAAGTGCCTCCATCTTAGCCTTTGCTTGAGCAGAGGAGCAGTCGTGTGCCCTCTATCCATACAGTCTGTCTTTACTGCTTCCTAAAAACCACACTTTAAAAAAATATTTTTTTTTTAAATTTTTATTTTTGGGCCACAGTGCTCAGAGGATGCTCCTGGCAGGGCTCAGGGGACCTTTAGGATGCCGGGGATTGAACCCACGCCTGCTGCATGCAAGGCAAATACCCTTCCCACTATACCGTCTCTCCAGACCCCAGAACACCCATTAACTCCAACTCTACATATTCTGTGGACTAGACCTAGTTTACACCACTTCCTGTTCTTTGGCTTTTGTCGCATACCCACATGGAAACTTCCTTGTTTGATTGGAAACACCCCCCACTGCGCCAGGCATGCGCCCAGGCATGCACCCAGCCTTTTGCGCACTTCCCAGACCAGTAACTTGTGATTCTCCTCTCCTTGTAGTGTCACTGACCCACTTCTCACACGGGCCACTCATTTGTCCTGATCATTTTTCCTTCTCGGGTATATGTTTGTTTGTTTGTTTTAATTTTAATTTTTATTTAATTTTTTTTTTGCTTTTCGGGTCACATCCAGCGATGCACAGGGGTTACTCCTGGCTCTACACTCAGGAATTACTCCTGGCGATGCTGGGAATCGAACCCGAGTTGGCTGCATGCAAGGCAAACGCCCTACCCGCTGTACTATCACCCCAGCCCCACGGTTATCTGTTTTTAAAGACATTTTCAGAACCCTATTGTAGCCTCTCAAAATGCTGCTTCTCAAGCCTTCCAAGTGACATGAGAACGAGGGCCCCAGGTTGGGTCCCCAGCCCAGCACGGTTCCCCGAGCGCCACTAGGGTAGCTTCCACTGCCAGGTGTAATTCCAAAAACAAAAATAAGTAAACTGGGCTGGGGAGCTAACCCAGAGGGCCAGAGGGCCTGCCTGCCTTAATCCCTGGCATAACTGGGAGTGGACCCCAAGCACTGAGCCAGAAGTAGACCCTGAGTACTACCAGGGTGGCCTCCAAAACAAAAATAAATATATAAGTAAATAAAGTGACACAGGGCTCCCAGGGATTCTTTCAGTGGGTGGATTGTGGTTCAGCAATCCATGTGGGGCCCAGAAGTCTACTTGTCTAATATTCCCAGTGTCACCGATTTGGATTTTATTCTCAAGTATGTACGTATTTATTTTTGGTGATGCTAGGCATTGAACACTCAAGTGTGTGAGGCATGAGCTGTAACAAACCTGGCACCACTAATCAAGCCTTGGGTAGCAAGGCCCAAAGCAGCCTTGTTGGTGCATTAAGACCTAGTTCAGAACAAAGCCCAGCTCTGTCTTGATACTTGAGAAGGATAGAACATCTTTTCTTTTTTTTCTTTCTTTTTGGGTCACACCCAGCAATGCACAGGGGTTACTCCTGGCTCTGCACTCAGGAATTACCCCTGGTGGTGCTCAGGGGACCATATGGGATGCTGGGAATCAACCCGGGTTGGCCACGTGCAAGGCAAACGTCCTACCCACTATGCTATCGCTCCAGCCCCAAGGATAGAACATCTTGACTTCAGGTCTCCGTGTTTGTCAGCATTGGAAATTACTCATTGTTCCGATTCCCTGGTAGCAGCAATTTGTTCATTTACAGATTCACTTGAACAGGTAGATGCACACATTTCGGTATAGAATTTAACTTGTGAGACCAAATATGCCAAAAACAGCAAGTCTCACAATGAAGATGTTACTGGTGCCCGCTCAAGCAAATCGGTGAACAACGGGATGACAGTGACAGACTAAATAAAAGAAGTTTCTTGTACTTGCAGTGGGTTGAAAATGTTTTTATTAACTGGGCCAGAGAGATAGGGCAGCAGGTAGGGCCACATGACTGGCCTGTGACCGACCTGAGTTTAATCACTGGCACCCTCTTTATAGTCTTCTGAGCCCTGCCAGGAGTGATTCCTGAGTGCACAGGCAGGAGTAAGCTCTGAGCATAGCTGGATGTGCCCCTCACCCCCGCACACACACAAAAAGCACTTAAATTAAAAAGCACTTTATTATTGATTATCGTTATTGGTGCTACAGGCCAAGCCCAGAACCTTGTGAATATAAGTGTCACTGCTCCATCCTGGTTTCTTTCACGGCTCTATCAGAAGCCTGTATCCTCGATTAGTTGCTCTAGTTTTGATCAAATTACCCAAATTTCAGTATTTTGCATAAGCGAGCGTACTACATCTGGAACTTATCATTAGACATCATTTTACAGTGTGTTGATTTAATATAGTCTAAAGTTCCAAATGCCAACTTGGATCAAGCCCAGAATTTCAGACTGAATTTTTTTGTTTTGGTCACACCTGGTGATGCTCAAGGGTTGCTCCTGGCTCTGTGTTCTGGGGATCGTGTGGGATGCCAGGGATTGAATCTGGGTCGGCTGTGTGCAAGGCAAGCGCCCTACCCGCCTACTATCTCTATGGCTCCAGAATTTTAGACTTTTAAAACTTAATATTATTTTCTTCTGTGCTTCCTGAATCTCAGCTTTAAATTTTACAGCATCTGGGTCTGGAGAACTACCTTGATCCCTCCAAGACTGCCAAGAATGTTGAAAATGTAATGTGCTAGCACAGTTTCAACTTCTAATACATATGCCAGTTGTCAAGTGAATGAATAAAATGCTGTTAAAAGTTAGGGACAAGAGCCATGCCATTCCTTCTAACTTAGAAGACTTGGTCAGTAGGTATGGATGTTCAGAATCCTTTGTTTTTTATTTCATTTAAGATTTCATAAAAATTGGTTTATTAAGCCAATGTTTTTGGTGGCTGTGGAATCTCTTGCGTTTCCTACTCTGTTGGCAATGAAGGTTTTATGGTTTGTCATCTTCCCGCCCCTCTGTTCTTAGCCCCTGGAGGATCGTGGATGACTGTGGTGGTGCCTTTACCATGGGAACCATAGGCGGTGGGATCTTCCAGGCCATCAAAGGTTTCCGCAATTCTCCAGTGGTAAGTGGACCTTTATTTGACCATCATTTTGGGGACCCAGGGCTGCTGATACTACTATTCACGACAGTCTGTTACATTTCTGATGTTTTTGGTGGCCACCTTTTGTTTCCTTTAGGGAGTAAACCACAGGCTGCGAGGGAGTTTGACAGCTATTAAAACCAAAGCTCCGCAGTTGGGAGGTATGCTGAACCTTTCCTTTTTATTTATCACAGAATATTTTTCTCTATTTGAAAATGAAATTTTTCCCCCCTTCTCTCTTAGAGTACACCTGTTGGTGATTTTGATTCAGTCCAATAGCTTGTCACAAAGTATTATCTATAGAATTTTCATGTGTGGAAATAACTTATTTGGAAAGTTAACTTGAGTTGTTGTAAACATGTAGAAAGTATTCTCTGTTCTTTGAGTGTTTGCTGGAGTTATTTTTGTTTTGTTATTTTCCCCCCCTTTTATTCCTAAGAAAGACTGCGTGTTTAAACTCAGTCTTATGGTCAGGACTGGCATTTGGGGGGGGGGGCACTATAAAGCTGATGAGGATGTGATCTGAGAGTGGGGGTTTCATCAGGGAGAAACTCAACAAGCTAACAAGCCGGATCAGTTCCATTTGAAGCTTTGCCCCTTTGGGCAGTGTGCAGACCAGTGCCAAACTGAGAATTCACTGCCCTTTGTGAACTTGCTTATTCAGATGATGGGGGATTTGAGAGAAAGCTTACAGGTATTTTTGTTGGTTTGTTTTTTTGATTTGGGTCACTCCCGGCTCTGCACTCAGGAATTGTTCCTGGTGGTGCTTGAGGGACCATATGGGATGCTGAGGATTGAACCCGGGTCGACTGCGTGCAAGGCAAGTGCCCTACCTGCTGTACTATCTGGCCTCCACTTAGGTTATTTTTCTTTTCTTTCCTTTTTTTCTACAGATTAGGTGGGTTTTTTTGTTAACATTTTTTAAAAAATTTTGAATGAAACACCATGAGATATAATTACAGACTTACACACTTTCGTGATGACGTTTCAGTCATACAGTGGTCGAGTACCCATCCTCCACCAGTGCCCATTCTCCAACACCAGTGTTCCCAGTTTCCCTCCCGCCACCCCCCCACCTCTGTGGCAGGCACATTCCTTTTTACTCTCTCCTTTAGGATGTTACGGTTTGCAATACAGGTATTAAGTGGCCATCATGTTCAGTCTAAAGTCTACTTTCAGCACTCATCTCCTGTCCCGAGTGAGCCCTCCAAGCATCCTTTGCTTGGTGATCCCTTCTCTGTCTCATCTGGCTTCCCCGCACCCCCCTGCATGTGAGGCCAGCTTCCAAGCTGTGGAGGAATAGAGGTTATTTTTCACTTACAGTGAAATACAGTCTAATTGGAAAGATTATATGTAACCTATGAAAATGATTTGATACTTTCAGTCATTCCTCAGTAACTGCATCAGGGGAAATAGTGATCTCTTACTTTCTAGAAGAAGCTATTGAATAGCGGTAGTGACCACTTACTGGCTGCTGTCTTTAGCTCAAACATTCTGCTAAATATTTCAGAGCATCATTTTATTTAACCCTTACAGAAACACAAGAGCTAAGTACTACTGTTCTCATTTTCCAGATAAAGGAATTGAAAGGTTCTGAGGGTCGAAGAGATGGTCTTTTCCTTCCCTCTGTAGTTACTGTGCCCTGGGAGAGTAAGCAGTGGGGACTGGTGGGTTGAGGGAAGTGCAGGGAGGTGGGTTTTGTTTGTGGTGATGGTGGTTGAACCCAGGGCCTTGCACATCCGAAATGTTTCCATGTTGTTTCAGGAATGATAAATAGTGGTAGTGGCCCCACCAAGCCCTAAACCTCCATATGTGCCTAAAAAATACAGGGATCTCGTGTAAAACCCAAGATTGAATTGTGCTTGGGGGAAGGGAGGTCTGGGCGCCATTCCCGGGGATTCTCAGCTGACCAGGCAGACAGGGAAGGGTGGTGGATGCTAGGGCCTGAGAAGACAGTGGTGCTGGGGCTCCACCTGGAGTCTGGTACATGCAAGACACGTACCTGAACCCCTACTCTCCCGCCCCAGTGGTGCTTTTTTACAGGGCACTCTGGGCAGTGCTTTGCCTGCTACCATACTGTTTGGCGCCACCAGGGCTACACCTGGTGGTGTCGGTGATCCCATATGGTACCTGAGCCTTGCACATACTAGATACGTATTATCACCAGTGCTGTCTCCTGGGCCCCCAGGCAGGTTTCGGGGATTTTGTTTGCTTTGTTTTGGGGCGAGGGCTTACTCCTGGATGTGTGCTCAGGGAACACTCCTTGTGGAGCTTAGGGGACCATCTACAGTTACCATCTGTGGTGTCAGAAATGGAGCCCATGTGCAGGGTAAGTGCCTTTACCCCAGTAATGTCTCTCCAGCCCGCTCATGCAGGGTTTTATGTGTTCTGAAAAGCTTATTAGCAGTGAATAGTGAATCAGAATTATATCAGTTTCAGAAAATAAAACAATCACCTGTCCTAGCCAGAAGAGACTTTGAGAAACTTAATTACAGAATATAATGTGGTATCCTGGAACCAAACAAAAAACCCCCAAGGAACTTTACTTAATATGCCAGTAATGTCAATCATGACACGAGAAGTGCTAATGAAATAAGATGTGGGAATTGGGTCAATGACTTTGCTTTATCTGAGGACACTGAATACCACCTTTGTGACTTTCTTGTCACTCTGAAACGATTCTAAAATGAAACATTTAGTGGAGCAAGATAGTTTTTGTTGAATAAAACTTAGAAAGATGTGAGGAGAGAAAGAAATGTGTTCAAGGGAGAGCCATGAGCTAGAACAGCAAACAGAGACATAGAAACAAGTGAGCAAGTTCAAGGACTTGAGAGGACAAGCCTCAAAAATTCATTTTTAAAAGGGCGAACGAGGGCCAGAAAGATGACTCAATGGCTGGGTGCGTGCTTTGAAAGTGGGCGGCCCAGTCTCTATCCTGACACTGAGTGTTCCCCTGCCCATTGCTGGGAGGGACCCTCAAAACAAAACAAAACCCAAACAACCATTTTGGAACAAATTCTTAGCGTTTTTTGGTGTTTTCTCTACCCTAGATATTTCCCCAAGGAACCCTGGGTACTATCCATTGACAGCAGCTTTTAGAAGCCCAAAGCTGACCACTAAGTGTATTTCCTAAGGGGGGGTGGCTGTTGGTAGGCCTTTGTAATATCACTCCTGTGCGCATGCATAAACACATTCATAAATGCGAGTCTGTGTTTGTATTGAAGATGGTGAGTGTGCGTGGATTCCTCTAATTCTAGTCCAGCCCCACTGGCCTTGGTCTTCTCCCCGTGAATATCTCCCTCCTTGGCCTGCTGTGTCCGGCCCTTCACCACTCCCACCCTTGCTGCCAGGCTGCCTCCTTGGGATGCTCCCTACTCCGCCCATGCGAGGCTCCCTTTTGCGGGGACACTCCTCACCCTGCTTGTTCTCATGATACCCATTCTCAGGGCCAGAGAGTTAATGCAGGACTTACGGTGCCAGCAAACTAGTCATTCTGCTCTACCTCAGCATCTTCTCTCTCCCAGCAGTTAGTGACTCCTGCCACTACATATGGGCCCGCACTCCTGAGTACCACTGGTGTGGCCCCCAGACAAAAACACGTAAATCCCCCTTCTCGGTCTTATTATTCCTTTCTTCCTGGAGTGTGGGGAGATTTCTGATTCTTGTTAGGGAGGTGGAGGGATAATTCTGACATACCTAAGCGTCCCCTCTCCTCAGGCATAGAATTACTGAAAAGGGGGCTGGACTGTGGTAGGGCACTTGCTCTTGCATGTGGCTGACCCAGGTTCTATCCTTGGGACCCATTATAGTGTGCTGAACCCTGCCAGGACTGTAGCGCCAGGAGTAAGCCCTGAACACCACCAGGCGTGGTCCCAAAACCAAAATACAAAAAAGAATTACTGGGAAGAAGTTGCTTGTTTTCATGCAGCCTGTTGGACTGAATATGAAAGGAAAGCTTATACTATATTTTAACTGCTTCTCCTTCGTATATACAGATTGATGTAAGAGCTGAAAGAAGATTCTGGTCCAAACATTTGGTGGGATCAAGTTTAAGCGTGTGTGTGTGTGTGTGTGTGTGTGTGTGTGTGTGTGTGTGTTTCTGTTTAGTTTTGGGACCATGGCCATCTGACAATGCTCAGGACTTTGCACTCAGGTCACTTCTGACAGGGCCTAGGAGACCATATGGGGTGCTGGGGATTGAAGCCAGCTTGGTTGAATACATAGCAAACACCCTTCTGGCTATACTATTGTTTCAGTGCATTGGTGTCTGGCTGAAGAGATTGCTCATATGACTAGAATGTACCTTTGGGGTCTGTTATGTTTTTGCTGGGGGGGAGGGTTGGTCCCCACACTGGGAGATACTCGGGCTATTCCTGATTCTGCTCAAGGATGACCTCTGGTGGTGCTTGGGGAACCATATGTAGTACTGGGGATTTGAACTGGGTGTGTGTATGTTTTACTTTACACGATTGCTACTGTACTTTAAATTATTTTTTGGTTTTGGGGCCATACCCGGTGATGCTCAGGG
The DNA here is from genome assembly GCF_027595985.1 of Sorex araneus. Classification (NCBI taxonomy): domain Eukaryota; kingdom Metazoa; phylum Chordata; class Mammalia; order Eulipotyphla; family Soricidae; genus Sorex; species Sorex araneus. Next base: position 35,193,114 of record NC_073308.1, read on the forward strand.
ATTGCTCCTGGCTTTGTGCCCAGGAATTACTTCTGGTGGTGCCTGGAGGACTGTATAGGATGCTGGGGATTGGACCCTGGTTGGCTGCGTGCAAGAGGAGCACCTTACCTGCGGTACTATAACTCTGGCCCCAGAACTGCATTTAAAAAAAAATTATTTTCATAAAATTGTTTACAATAATTGATTACATTCAATATTTCAACACCAATCCCACCACCATTGCATATTCCCACCACCATGATTTCAAATTTTCCCACCACCAAAAGCCTGCCCCACAGGCAGATGCTAGACAATTTATTTTGTATTGCTTGTTATGAATAGCATGAGGTGTCTTGTGGCCTCAAAAACCGAGATTCATTTGTGAGTATCTGGATCATGGCCATTAATGCGTTTTAATGGCACCCGGAGGCAGTTTGTGGGCGTGACAGCCCGAAATCCACAGGGGAGGGATACAGGAAGGAGCTCCAGATCCCTTGAGACTTGGAGTTAGCAGTCCCTGGTCCCACATACCTGGGTTTTTATTGGGTTCTGGAGGTTTGCTGCCACTGGGATTCATAGGGGGCAGGTGATGCAACTGCATTCTTTTTTTTTTTTTTCTTTTATCACCATGTGTGAAGTTACAAAGTTCTCAGGTTTATGTCTCAGTTATACCGTATTTAAACACCTTCCCTTCACCAGTGCCCATATTCCACCACCAAAATCCCCGGTATACCCCCACCCCAACTGTATAACTGATGAATTTCACTTCATTTTCTCTTCACCTTGATTACGTTCCATATTTCAACACAAAACTCACTATTGTTGTGGGAGTTATACCCCCAAACAAGATAACCCTACTAAGGAAGCATTTGATAATTAGTTTTCCATTAAAAGAGTGTATGTTTTCAGGTGTTTTTTTTTTTTTCTTTTTGGGTCACACCCAGCGATGCTCAGGGGTTACTCCTGGCTTTGCACTCAGGAATTACTCCTGGCGGTGCTTGGGGGACCATATGGGATGCCGGGGATCGAACCCAGGTCGGCCACGTGCAAGGCAAACGCCCTATCCACTGTGCTATCGCTCCGTTCCCTGTTTTCAGGTTTTAGAAAAGGTCGGATGTGTCCCAGTCCCGAATCCCGGAGCCGTGTTAGTTGCTGCTCAGTGTCGCCAGGGCTCCATCTGGAGAAGGTGTGCTGGCTGCATCTCCTCCGTCCGGCTCCCCGGTGTTGTTGGCCCCAATTCGGGTCTGGAGCATTTTCGATGCAACTGCATTCTTAAGAGTAGTTTATTTTGAGTGCAAAAGTAACCTGTAGGATTTTTAGTTTTGTGCTTGAGGAATAAAGAATAGCAGGGAGAGAGGAGAGATCAGGTCTGTTCTCTTGATGTTCATGATTCTCACCCTTGGCATCAATTCATTTGCCACTTGAGCTTATCACGTATTAGTTACAGACCTGTGACACCTTCCAGAGTAGCTGGATGTCTTGTATTCTCTTGGGTTTTTTGATCAAGTAAGATGCTCGGGGATAATCAATGAGGACAATAGAAAAAAACTGATATTGTAGAGCTCTGTAAGAAGAAAAAAGGGGGCAGCTGATCTTGTTTCGCTTGTTGCTGTTGATGCAGGTTTGAATGTGTAGGCTCTTTCCACCCCCCAACTCCTCAGATCTGGCTTGTTTCTTTTAGGTTTTGGGCCATTGCTATTATTACAGCGATTTTCCAGTCACTATAATATAGCCCAGGCTTTGTTAAGAAGATAAATATTCTTTTTTGTTTGTTTGTTTTTTGGATCACACCCAGTGATGCATAAGGGTAACTCCTGGCTTGTGCACTCAGGAATTATTCCTGGCGGTGCTCAGGGGACCATGTGGGATGCTGGGAATTGAACCCGGGTCGGCTGCGTGCAAGGCAAACGCCCTACCCGCTGTGCTATCACTCCAGCCCCAAGAAGATAAGTATTCTAACCTTTGTTTAGTGCTTAGTCAAAACTCGTGTTTGCATGCCCTTGAAGTGTGAGGGTTTTAAGAACATAGTGAATGTTCATCATATTTTGACTGCAGTGTTATTAAGATGAAGAGTCATTTTGTTTCGTCTTTAAACAGGGAGCTTCGCAGTCTGGGGAGGTCTCTTTTCCATGATCGACTGCAGTCTGGTTCAGGTTCGAGGGAAGGAAGACCCCTGGAACTCCATCACGAGCGGCGCCTTGACAGGAGCCATACTGGCGGCAAGAAGTGAGCACTCGGGGCTTTGGAGAGGCTCAGCTGGCCTGACTAGTGACATTGTCCCCTCTAAAGCCAAATTCCTCTTCCTTTGGTAGAGCAAGAATGGATTTGGTGACTCGGGCATTTGTTTGGCCTGTTTGAGAATGAGAGGTCATGGTGGGCTGGGTATTCCATGGGTACAAACCGTTCAAGCTCCTCCTTCCATTTGTAGCAGCAAATAGAAGGGCAGTCTACCACCTTTTCTGTGCCCTTTTTCCTCATCGTACTCTGGAAATTACTCACTATATGTACCACTTGGCGTTGTCCTGGATAAACACCCAAGAACATCTGCTGAATCTTTGGCACAGAGAACATGGGATTTTTTTGGCTTCATGGTTTAGCCAAGGGGTTGACAAACTTTACCTGAAGGGTTGAATAGAGAGCGTTCAGGCTCTGGGGGTTGAGGTCTCTGTGACAACGACTCAGCTCTCTGACAGTCGCCTGAACGTAGCTGTGAACAGTATATAATTGAACATGTTCCAGCAAGACTCAAGAAGAGGAAGGAGCTGGATTTGTCTTTTGAGCCAGAGTTGACTCACACCCGGTCTTGGCCAGTCAGAAATGGGGGTTAATGTGTGGCCCTGGGACTAGCTCTTATCTTTACTTTTAACCAGGCTTCTCGTGATTAACTTCTCTGTGATCATTGTATTTAGATGGCCCCGTGGCCATGGTCGGCTCCGCTGCGATGGGTGGCATTCTGCTGGCTTTGATCGAAGGAGCCGGTATCTTACTGACAAGATTTGCCTCTGCACAGTTTCCCAACGGTGAGTCATCTTCCTGCTGATGCCATAGCTTACGTTCTGGGGTGCTCCCCAGATGTTTAGTTGGAAACACACTTTCTGTGCTGGAAAGGTGGTGGTTTCTGGTTTCGACGTGACTAATCTGTTTGCTGTGACTCGTGAGAGCCATGCTGTGAAGCTCTGCAATTGTGACCAAGGTGTTGCGGTTAGATTATTTGCTCTTGATTTTTTTTTTTTTTTTTTTTTTGGTTTTTGTTGTTGTTGTTTTTTGGTTTTTTGCTTTTTTTTGGGGGGGGGTCACACCCAGGAATGCAAGGGCTTACTCCTGGCTCTGCGCTCAGGAATTACTCCTGGCTGTGTTCAGAGGACCGTATGGGTTGCTGGGAATCGAACCCGGGTCGGCCGCATGCAAGGAAAACGCCCTGCCTGCTGTGCTATTGCTCCAGCCCCTGCTCTTGATTTTTCTTTCTAATGCTCAGGTTTAATCTGTGCTGAGTCATTTTAAAGGTGTTTGAAGAGAGACCCTTGTAGAATACTAACCAAATGAGAGTCTGTAAGTAACTTCCTGTTGTTCTAGAAGCTGCCCATAGTAGTGATGACATTTTTATGTGGAAAGACAAATACATTAACAGATAAGTGAGGGTATTTGTATCATTTACTTTGAAAAAAGCATACAGCGAAATAGTAGGAATTGACTCTTGTTAGGGGATTGACCTTTTTAAGGATCACAGGAAAAGTTTCTGAGAAATTTGTAATATGGGGGACTGAAGAGAGTACACACGGCCAATCTGGGTTTGAGCCCCGGCACCCCAAAGATCTCCCAAGCACTGCCTGGAGTGATCTCTGAGCACATCTGGGTGTGTCCCCATTACCAAAAATAAGTTGGCAATATAATTTGTTGCTAGTTGTTGTTCTATGAATAGGAAAAATTAAATTGTAGGCTTAATGATTGTTAAGCAGTAATGAAATGTTTGCTGCTTTTTTTTTTAAATGTATACTGTTTCTTGTAATGGTAGAAAACTTAACTTGCCTAAACGAGAATAATCCAAGACAGGGTTGGGTCTCAGGAGTAGGACACATGCCTCTTCTGTGTGAGATGGACTGTGTTTCTCATCCCCCTTACCCCTCCCCACCCCCCCCACCCCCAGCAGCACTGCAAAATGAATAAGAAAATGCACAAATAAGTAGGGACAGGTAGTTCGATGGTCAGTACTGGCACCATGCCGTCCCCCCAAACACTGCACAAGGGAGAGGACTCCTGTTGTAGAATTCATTCCCTAACTTAATTGCTTGTGTAAATTTGATTGCCGAGCTCTCTAAAGCACGACTTAGACTGTGTGGAAAATAATTTTAACTAGCTTCTGAACACATCAGGAGGTGTGAGAGATTCTTACAGTTTTTCTGTGGCAGCTTGTCACAGCAGTTGCTTTAAAGAAATTTGAATATTGCTCTTGCCATAATTAATCCATCTGACTTTCTTGGCAGAATAAGTGAGAGCCGTGGGCTCTAGAGCATGACGGAAGCCAATCTGTCGCTTGTTACCCCAGATTTGATGAGAGCTACAGTTGCAGTACATTATTTTCACTGAGTTGACCCGCTCACGCTGTGCATTGTCCTGTTCTTTGGAATGATGTAGCACAACAGACAAGCTTCTAAATTCTTTGCTTTCTTGATTGCAGGTCCGCAGTTTGCCGAAGACCCGTCCCAGTTACCTTCGACCCAGTTGCCGCCCTCCCCTTTTGGTGACTATCGGCAGTATCAGTAGGACTTCTTCCCCAGGATCCCGTGACAGGATGAGCTGTAGTTCAAAAGGGATTCCAGAAGATCGAGTTAGTCTTTTAAAAACATTGACGGGACAACTACGGCCAAACAGGCAATGAAGAGACACTCAACACTTTTTCTATTTAATGAAACATGGAGAGTGTAAAAGATTGTTCATTTATTTATTTACACTTGGGTTGCCTTTGTGATCAAAATAAATGTCTAATATCTTGAAAATCAAGTATGCTAAAATGCTTAGGAATTGAAGGACCGGAGGGCTAATAGCAGTGAGATTCAGGCTGTCGTTTGCTTGGACACTTCTCACCCAGTTTTGTATGTCCTGTTAGTCAAACAATAAAGCAAGCTCCTGGGACTCACTCTTTTAAGACAAGTTATAGAGTTCTACGTTTCATCCTTGACTACTTAAGATCGTGCCAAGTTCACTGAAAGTTCCCCGCATTTGATTGGTGGTAAATTATGTCTGAGATGAATTGTGCTGTGCACAGTGATATTATATGGATTGGAGACTGTGGTGAAATACCTTTACTTTGAAAATCAAATATACTTTGATTTTCTTGGTCTTGAGGATGGCAGATTGAAAAAAAAAGAGCGCTTTCTACCTTTGATGCACCCGTGTTTGATCATCAGAAACCTCAGCAGAAGCAGTTTGCTTCCTGTCTATCCAATTCTGAGGATTTGTGGAGGGAGGGGATCACTGGGGAAGCTTGGTTTTATGTGTGTTTGAAAATAAAATATATTGTTTTTAGTGTGTTCTAAGTTGCCAAAGCAGATCTACATAAAGGGTATGATTTGGGGTCTGTTGGTAAGTCCTGTAAAGTGTTGGGGTTTTTTTGTTTTTTTTTTTCCCCCCCAGAAAAGTCCATTCAATACTTTTTTTTTTTTTTTTTTGCTTTTTGCTTTTTGGGTCACACCCAGCAAATGCACAGGGGTTACTCCTGGCTCATACACTCAGGAATTACTCCTGGCGGTGCTGGGGGACCGATGCTGGGAATCGAACCGGGTCGGCCACGTGCAAGGCAAACGCCCTACTCACTGTGCTATCTCTCCAGCCCCTATTTCAATACGTTTATTAGGACATGTGATCTTACAGAAGGCCTGATGTTATTTATTCTTTCATTGTCTGTACATACATTGTCATGTCTACATGAGAGTGAGTATATGCAGGGGAAGCGAGCATATGGTACCTAGCATTTTTCTCAATGCTGTAAGCATTTGATTACTAGCTATGGCTAAATCTTTGGTGTGTGGTAAAATATGCATAAAATTTTTAGCCATTTTACATGTACGGTCCAGTGCTTTTAAATAGAGTGAATAAGGGGGCTGGAGGTTCTGCAGGTAGGGCATTTGCCATGCATATGGCCAACCTGAGTTTGATCCCCGGCATCCCATCTGGTCCCCTTAGCACCGCCAGGAGTAATTTCTGAGTGCAGAGCCATGAGTAACCCCTGAGCATTGCAGGGTCGGAATGTGGCTCCAAAAAAAAAACCCCAAAATGTAAATAAATAAATGGATTGTAGTGAAATGGTCACTATTATGTATACCCCAAACATGCATCATTAACGTAAACTACCCAGTCCCCATAGACCCTTGTAAACCACAATTTTGTCTCTGAATTTTCTTGTCCTAGGTACACCATATAACTAAATCACAATATTTCTGTTTCCTTTTTCATTTAGTGTGATGCTTAAGAACCATCTGTGGAAGCATATTTTTGGATGGCTGTGTCATTTTCCAGTGTATGTAGAACCCACGTTTTGTTTACCATTCATCTGCTGATAGACATTTAGATTGCTTGCTTTCAATTATTCTGAGTAATTTTGCTGTGACACTGAACTCCTGCCTTAGTTCTTTGGAGTATCAGAATTCTTCATTTTTTCTGAGAAACCCCCAGACTTTCACAGTGCTCGTGGCATCTTGTTATTACTCAAAATGTGCCAAGGATTTCATAGCTAATAAATATTGTACTTAAGTCTGGGCAGTTAAGTTTGTGACTCTAACTTTCAGTTAGTGATACAATGAAATAAGTGTCAGAAGAGCATTTTAAAGCTGAGATCTGTTGAATTGCAGAGAATGTGATTTACATTTTTCTGGCATGGGAGCGGTTTGGGCCACACCTGTAGTGCATAGAACTTATGCCTGGCTCTGCTCAGAGATCACTCCTGGCCTGCATGGGGTACCATAGAAGGTGCTGGAGCACACGCCCTACCCTCTGTACTCTTCTCTGGCCCCATGATTTACCTTTCTGTGTGCTTCAACATAGATTCTCTTTAATAGTATGTTCGTTTTTAAAAGGATTTTTTTTTTCTTTTTGGGTCACACCCGGCAATGCACAGGGGTTACTCCTGGCTCTGCACTCAGGAATTACTCCTGGCGGTGCTCAGGGGACCATATGGGATGCTGGGAATCGAACCCGGGTCGGCCGCGTGCAGGGCAAACACCCTGCCCACTGTGCTATCGCACCAGCCCCTAAAAGGAATTTTTTTGAGGTATCTCTGTATGTATTGCTGGTGTATTGAAGCAATCCTTGGTTAGGAATAAATTTTTTAGAATTAGGATTAGGGATAAGAGATGTTTGGCAATATGGACATTTCTAAAAAAACTAGAAATTGAGCTCCCATTTGACCCAGCAGCACCACTTCTGGGAATTTATCCTGGTGGCCCAAAAACAGCAGAAACACTGTCTGCACTCCTATATTCATTGCAGCACTATTCACAATAGCCAGAATCTGGAAACTACCTGAGTGCCCAAGAACAGATGAGTGGATAAAGAAACTATGGTACATCTACACAATGGAATACTACACAGCGGTTAGGAAAAATGAAGTCAGCATTATGACAATAATAGTTGGAAACGATCACACTGGACAAGAACTGAGTGTTGGAAGTAGGTAAAGGGATATATACGACAACTTTTCAGAATCTCCTGTAGACCACATGCCCAAAAGGAGAGGGAGAGAGAGACCGAGAATTGTCTGCCCTAGAGACAGGCTGGGGGTGGGGTAGGAGGTAACGGGAGGGAAATTGGGGACACTGATGCTGGGAAATGTACTCTGGTGGAGGGGTGGGTGTTGGAACACTAGGACTGAAACCTAATCATGAACAGCTTTGTAAGGGTCTAGCTCAGTGATTCAATAAAAAATAAATAAGAGGAAAAAATGTTCCAACACCCGTCCCTTCAGTGCTCATTTTCCCTCACAATGTCCCCAGTTTCCCTCCTGCTCCCCCCCCCCCCAGCCTGCCTGCCTCTATATGGCAGACTCTCTCTCCTCCCCCCCCCATTTTCCCTTTGGGCACTGTGGTTTGTAGCACTGTTACTGAAAGGGTATCATGTATACCACTTTACCTCCTTTCAGCACTCAGTTGTCCATAGTGACCATTTCCAATTGTCATAGTGTCCCTTCTCTCTCCTAACTGCACTCCTTCCCTGTGGTAGCAAGCCACCTACCATTCATCAGTCCTCCTGGCCCTTGTTTCTACTGTCTTTGGGTATTTTCACAAACTTTTTTTTTTTTTTTTTTTTTTGCTTTTTGGGTCACACCTGGCTATGCACAGGGGTTACTCCTGGCTCTACACTCAGGAATTACTCCTGGCGGTGCTCAGGGGACCATATGGGATGCTGGGAATCGAACTCGGGTCGGCCGTGTGCAAGGCAAACGCCCTACCCACTGTGCTATTGCTCCAGCCCCTACATACTATTTTCTTTCTCAGGAAGAGTGTTTTTTTTTTTTAATACCCCGAAAATTGAGAAAATAGAGATGGTTACAGCCGTCTCTAACCCTGTTTATTTTTATAATGTTGGAGGTTTTGTTTGGGGGCCACACCCAGCGGTGCTCAAGGCTTTACTCTTGGCTCTGTGCTCAGGGACCATTTCTGGCAGGCTCAGGTGACCCTATGGGTTGCCAGGGATCGAACTCAGGTTGGCCACATGCAAGGCAAGTACCTTACTCCCCAGGACTATCTCTCCAGTCCCTATTTTAGTCTTAAGGCCACATCTGGAGGTAGGCTGGTTCTGTGCCAGGTATCGAACATAGGTGGAACCAGGGATCGAACATAGGTGGGTCCTATGTGAGGCTAACACTCTACCCACTGTACTTTCTAGCCCCTATTTATTTTATAATACACACCCAGCAGTGCTCAGAGAGCTGTCCTGGCAGGACTTGGTCCTGTGAAGAACCACAGGGCTGAGAGCCATCAGACTGAGTGCTCTGGGCCACCAGGGCCACATGTGGCAGGGATGGCAGACCAAGCAATCCAAGGACTGAACTCATGGCGTATGCACATTCCTACTTGCTTGTCTCCCTGCAGTTGAGTTTATAGTGGACACACAGGTGCTGTCACTTGGATCTCACTATCAGCCCGTTCCAGTGTTTGCCTGATCTTTTATCTATCTCCACCTTATTAGATTTAGCGGATAATAGAAAACTTGTCACTTATTCATGTTATCTTCAAGTACTGATTTGAGGGGCCAGGGAGTTGGCTCTGTGGGAGCCCTCGGTGTGACCCTGAGCGCCAGTGTCTGGATACTGACCTAGGAGTAGTCTCCCTGTTTGGCTGTGCCACAAAACCAAAGCCAACAAAAATAATGGTTTGAAATGTTTAACGAACACCCTAAAGCTAACTAGAACCCAGTATTCAAGGTGTCACCACAAGCAGATTTCCCCTTGGTTGTACCTGGAAGAAAGTAACTCATCCCTTGGGTTTCCAATAGGAAACAGCTACCGGAAAGTTCCATCTACTTGTCCCTTTTTTCCTTACTATCTGATAGTTTGTGTGAAATAGGCACATGAGTGTGAAACATCTGAGCAGGTTGAGAAGGTCCAGCTGCATTTGCTGTTGAAAGAGCCTCTGTTCCCTGGTGTGGCCGCGGGCCTGCGAGACAGAGCATGCTCATAGCTCCCCCCGGTGGTTGAAGGTGCTCCTTTTAGACTCAGTTCTCTTAATCCTATAGATCAGGGGTTACTAGCCAAACCCCCCCACCCACCCCGTCTGTTTTGGTCCATAGCCTTTCAGAACTTAGTCACATCTTGATACACACGTTCTCTGGGGCTGCTTGTTACAAAGAGAGCAGAATTAGTTGTTACAGATTGACCTGCCATCAGTGCAGGAGATGCAGGATTGAATTTCAGTAGGGACTGAAGCAGGATTTAGAGAACAGAAACCACATTTTATAATAGGTTAATAGTTGTATTAACTGAATGGATACATAATAGGAGATGTGTTTATATGTAAGTTGAAGGTCTAAAGCTGCTTTTGAGGGGGTTGTTTTTTTGGCCTAGTGGTGCTCAGGGCTTACTCCTAACCCTGCTCTCAGGAATCACTCCTGGTGGGGCTTGGGGTACCATGTGGGGTGCCAGGGATCCAACCTGGGTCAGCTGTATGCAAGGCAAATTCTCTACCCATTGTACTATTGCTCTGGCCTCAGGTCTAAAGCCTCTTAGAGGCATGGTAACATAATGAAAGATACGTGTTCCTTCCCTACAGCCTTAAACATTCCTCTTACTGTAATGAGTAATATCTCAGATCATGAGCAGCCTTGCACACGATGGGCATGTCAGTGCTCAAAGCTCTGCCTCTGGTCCATGGCTCCTTTATATTTCTTTTTGCTTTTTGGGTCATACCCAGCGATGCTCAAGGGTTACTCCTGGCAGTACTTGGGGGACTATATGGGATGCCAGGGATTGAACTCAGGTCGGCCACATACAAGGCAGACACCCTACCTGCTGTAGTATCGCTCCAGCCCTGGTCCATGGCTCTTTGATGGGGTTTTTGTATGCAGAGATGCTCTCCATCCATTGAGCTGTACCCCCAGCCCCTTTTCTTTGCATCTTTTGTGTTTTTTTGTTGTTATACCCAGCCATGTTCGGAGCTTATTCCTGATTCTCTGCTTAGGGATTGGGGACTATGGGATGCCGAGGATCAAACCCAGATCAGCTGTGCGCAAGGCAAATGCGCTACCTGCTGTACTATTGCTCCAGCCCCTCTTTGCATCTTCAGTTCATCCTTTTGAGATAACATTAGATTAAAAAAAAAAAGAGTTCATCATCCAGCTTCTCCATATGTAACCATCTTATATAACCATAAACCAGCAAAATGCAGTCATTTACATTGGTTACAGTAACTAAACTGTAGACTTTAGTTGTAGCACCAAGATTTCTTGTTTTAAGCTACAACTAGTGATGTCCAGATTCTGCACTTTTGGCTCTGCACTCAGAAATCACTCCCGATTGGGGCTGGAGTGATAGCACAGCGGGTAGCATCCCATATGGTCCCCTGAGCACTGCCAGGGGTGATTCCTGAGTGCAGAGCCAGGAGTAACCTCTGCATTGCCGGGTGTGACCCAAAAAAGCAAAAAAAAAAAAAAAAAATCACTCCCGATGGTGCTTGGGAGACCACATGAGATGCTGGGAATCGACCCTGGTCACCATGTGCAAGGCAAGCACCCTCCCCGCTCTATCCCTCCAGCCCCCTTCTACTTTTAAGTACTCTTCTTAGCTGATTTGGACAAAAATATCACACTGGGTTGCGCCTATACTGACTTCACTGACAGAGAAGAAATGGAGTAGAAGGAAAGGAATGGTGCCTTAGTGGCTTGCTCTTTGTGGGAGGACCTGACTGTCCCCACTGCATGTCCCCACTGGACCCACGAGGCGCCTGGGTCCAGTGTGACATTCTGTGCCATTTGACACATTACCTGATTTCCTCCTTACAATTCCCTCGTGAGCTGGGCGTTATTATGCCTATTTTACAGAAGCAGACACCCCAAGGGGTATGTCTCTCTTGGGGCAAGTTGCCACTGTGACATTCAGTCCTTGGAAGGGGTCGAGCTGCAGAGTGCAGCCTGCAGGGACCTCTAGAGGATAAATTTGGGGAAGGGGGGACCAAACCGGCCCCTGTCCTCTCAGGAAGTGGTCCCCCCAAGAAAATGCCTCACTACTTGATCAAATAAAATCTATAGTTCATAAAAAAAAAAAAAAGAAAGAAAGAAAATGCCTCACTTAGCTTCCGCATGCTGGGACCGTCCCTGCAACAGTCTGGCCTCCCGGAGACTGCAGGCCCCAGCGCTGCTCTTCCTGCTACTCCTTCCCTGGAATGAGCTCAGACCCCTACCCAGAGTGGCTCAAAGGACGCCTGCACCTTTCTGTCTCACGCTCCTAGAACTGCCTCAACTATTCCTTTCCCAGTGTAGGCCCAAATTACTAGTAATTTGGTTTTGGTTTGGGGGCCACACCTGGAGGTGCTCAGGACTTACTCCTGGCTCTGCGCTTAGTGATCACTCCTGCCGGGATTCTGGGAACCAGACTGGGTGCTGGGGATCCCACCCAGATCAGCTGCTTGCATGGCAAGTACCTTACCGCCCTTGTATTATCTCTGTGGCCCCCAAATTATTTTATGTACATCTCTTTTCACAGGACTGGTTCAGAACATTGTAGCTACAGCTCACTCCCTTCCCAGGACTCCTAATACCTTGTTCTGCTCACCCTTCTCCCAGAATTATCTGATCTGCTGAGAGCAGGTGAGACATGCAATTAAAAGCTTCCAAGCAAACTTCGTTCTCTGAGAACTCCCTCTAGTCGGCCAGGGCAGGAAACCTTTTTAAGAAACTTACTTTGTTCCTAGGCCAAGTAATAGCACACAGGGCAGGGCGTCGGCCTTGCAGACTTGGGTTCCAAATCTGGCATCCCATATGGGTCCCCCTGAACCCTCCAGGAATAATCCCTGAGCACAGGGCCAGGAGTAAGCACTGGAAAGCCTCTGGCCCCAGAACGAAAGTACTTTTGCAGGTGGCCAAACAGTTTAGCTCTACTGGTAAATGAGAGAGAGAGAGAGAGAGAGAGAGAGAGAGAGAGAGAGATGTGAGGGGAGAGTTAATGGGACTGCAGCACTTGCGAGGGGGGACCCAGTTCGATCGCCGACTCAGTCCCAAAGTCAAGGAGCTCAGAGCCGCGCCCATATTCCTGCAGTCGGGCGGCGGGGCGGTCTTGGGGGCGGGGCTCATCGGGAGCGAGCGGGATCATATAGGGGGCGGAGCTATCCCGGGGCGGGGCGGTATGGGAAAAGAGCCATCACGCAGGCGGGGCGAGACTAACGAGGAGGGGCGGGGCGATCTCGTGGGCGGGGTCCCTCCGCGCGGGGCGGGGCCTCCCTGCGCACAGAGGAGAGGGGCCTCCCTGCGCGGGGCGGGGCCTCCCTGCGCGGGGCGGGGCCTCCCCGCGCGCCGCGGCGCCGGGCCGGGCCGGCAGGTTATTCCGCTGCGAGCCATGGCGAGCGACGGGCCTGCGAGTTCCGGCCGCGCTGCCTCACGGCCGCTGCACTCGGCCCAGGCGAAGGACGTGGCGACGGCTTCGAGCTTCCGAGATTTTGAGCTGCTGCACTTGCACCTGGACCTGCACGTGGAGTTCGGGCCGCCCGGGCCGGGCGCCGGGAGCCGTTGCCTGCGCGGCCGGGCCGTGCTGGACCTGCGCTGCCTGCTGCCCCAGGGCGCCGCCGAGCTCCGGCTCGACTCGCACCCGTGCCTCGCCGTGACGGCAGCGGCGCTGCGGCGGCCGGGCGCCGAGGACCTGCCCTGGGAGCCGGTGTCCTTCCACACGCAGCCCTTCGCGCGCTACGGCGAGGCCCTGTGCGTGGCCTTCCCGCAGCCCTGCGCCGCCGGCGAGCGCGTCCAGCTGCAGCTGACCTACACCGTCGGGGAGGGCCCCGGGGTGAGTGCGCGGGGGCCTGGGCGCCCAGCGACCCCTGCTCGCGCCTTCGCTCCCCGCCGCCTTCTGATCCGCTTAGCCCCGGGCCTGGCACCTCTAGCCCGCCCTCCGCCCCCCTGCCTCGGAGGGCCGGTCCTCCCTCGCCGCATCCCCCGAGGCCTCCCGACCGCCAGCTGTTCCCAAGTGGAACTGAGACCGGCCGGGAGTTCCCGGTCCTTGGGGACCCCCTCCCCCCGCTGCCCGCCGGCTGCCCCGGGCACCCTCTCGGATGATGAGCCTGGTGGGACTGGCCCTGTGTTCTGGACGGCTTCTCCCGCTGCAGGTTGGAGCGGCCCAGAAACCAGATTGGTCTTGCTTTCCTCCTCTGAAGTCCCGTCAATCCGGGTGAACTCTCCTGTATCGCCACTTAACCTTCTCTCTGTTGGTTAACACAGAAATCTGACGTTCCGGGGGGCGGGAGGTGGGGTGGGGCGCCCAGCCCAGGGACTTGGGCAGTAGCTGCTAGCTGCCTCCCAGACAGGATGTGGTAGTGGGGGATCCCCTTGAGTACCCCCACTCCATGGCTGTGATGGACGCTGGTTCCAGGGCTGCCAGTTCCGCCTTTGTTCTTAGAACTGGTTCAAAGGGCCAGAATGAGTGACCCTTAGGGAACTTGTTTCAGAAGTGAAAGCTGGGGGCCTGGGAGACAGCTCACAGGGCTGGACCTTAAAGGATGCCCCCCCAGCTCCCAGCGCTGTCCAGAGTGACCCCTGAACACAGAGCTGCGCCTGTGCAAAAGTGGGCGTGGCCCAGACCCAAACGAGAATTTTTTAGAATAGAGAGTTCAGAACCAGGGGAAGAAATCAAGCAGAGGGAGAGTGCAGGGCTTGAGGGTTGACAGAACAGCCTGTGAGTGGGTTTGGCTACTGGTTTGGGGGCAGGAGCTCCAAGTTGGCGAGGCAGCTGGAACAGTCCGGCCCTCTCTGACTCTGCTGAAAGCAGCTGCTTACAGGAACCATGGACGCTGGATGCTCCCCTTGAAGACCAGGCAGGTCCTGGCTAGGTAAAGGCGTGCCCTTTGCTCCTTGAAAGTTAGCTGAGCAGGCCCTGCCTTCCAGCACACCTGGCCTTTGGACTCTGTCCTTCCTGAGCTCTGCATACTGCCCAGCTCCTTCGCTTTTCCATCAGGTCATAAAAAAAAAAAAAAAATTGAAAGCAGACAAGGGTCTGAGAGATAGTACAGCGGGCAGATTTCTCTTACACAAGGCGACCCAGATTTGATTCTTGACATCACATATGTTCCCCCAGTACCCCTAGGGTGTTCCCTGAGCACAGTTAGGAATAAGCCATGGGCAATACTGGGTGTGGTCCCATAGCCCAAAATATGAAACAGAAACTCAGAGATGATGAGTAAGAAATTGTGGGGGAGGGGATGATGGCCAGTATGTAATACGACCTGCCACTAGTCCCTGCTTGGCAGTGAAGGGTCTCTAGGATAGCATGTTTGTATGCTACAGTGCCTCGAACCTCACGGGGGTTCTGTATTGGGTCTTATTGTCAATGCACTGATTTTTTTTTTCTTTTTGGGTCACACCTGGCGATGCACAGGGGTTACTCCTGGCTCATGCACTCAGGAATTACCCCTGGAAGTGCTCAGGGGACTATATGGGATGCTGGGAATCAAACCCGGGTCAGCCGCATGCAAGGCAAACACCCTACCCGCTGTGTATTGCTTCAGCCCCAGTGCAGTGATTTTTGAAGAGGGGGAACACCCAACAATGCTTTGGGCTTACTCCTGACCTTGCTCTCAGGGAACACTTCTGGTGGGCTCTGAGAACCACTTGGGGGTCAGGGGGGTAGAGCAGTAGTACAGCAGGTAGGTTGTTTGCCTTGCACGAGGCCGACCCTGGTTCCATCCGTGGCGCTGGGGATTGAACCCGGGACTTCACATGTAAAACATGTGGTCTACCATTTGAACTCTACCCACTGTAGGATTTACTTTTCAAAAGAAGCAGGAGATGCTCAGAAACCCTGAGCAGCCAGTACCACGTTTCCCGCTGTAAGCCACAGAACCATCCCTGGCTCCTTGGCATTTACAAGTGTGATGCATTTGTCACCGGGAAGGGCCCGCTAGCTCTGCATTGCTCCTGACTAGAGCTCAGAGCCCTTTCTGGTTCCCCTGCAGAATCCGGCAGTGTGTTTGTTTAGTGCTCCGGGGAGGTGGTGCTCGCCGGGAGGTGCATTCCTGGCCGTGATGCTGACCGCTTTGTCGTCGTCGGGGTCTCCTTGGTTCTTGCACACTGGAGTTTCAGCTGTTGTCAGGGGTCAAGGCCCCCCGGCTCCCAAAGAGCAGAGTGGACACAGAATGCAGGGATTTGGGCACGGAAAGCAAGGCCCACGCCTGCAAGGCAGGAACATTTGCCTCCAAGACATCTCTCCCGGGCCCAGGGGTTATGTTACATGGCCCAGTGCTCCGGCCCCACCAGCGCAGCTCTGGAGCTGGCGGTCGTGCCGGGGAGGCCATGCGGAGCCAGGGATCGAACTCCGGGCCTCACGTGTACTCTCCCTGGCAACCATCTCCCTGCCTCAGTGCCTATGTCATATGAGTTTCAATTTGTTTTTGATTTATTTGGGGGGAGGGCATCCCCAGTGGTGCTCAGAGGTCATGCGGTCGGGGTCCTGGGAGTCTGGGGGGCCTGTGCACACCCCACTTCCTTCGAGCCATCTCTAGGTCCAGGTAGAATGAGCTTTTCTTTTGTTAATGAGCTATTTTAGGCTCATAGCAGAATTGCATGGGAACTCGGGTAAGATCCATTTTGTGACAACTGATTAAGGGCTCCTGTACTGACGTGCTTGTGACTCCAGGTGTTGGCCAGGCTGGAGTGGAGCCGTGGCTCTGTCCACTAAGCTGTCCTTCTGCCGCCCCCAGTTGTGTCACACTCTTTGGAAAAAGACTCAATGCGGTTTGCAAGTGCAAGTTTTGATTTTTAATTTTTGGTTTTGGTTTTGGTTTTGTCTTTTCCTTTTGGCCACACCCGGTGGCCTCCTGGGGAGGGCTCCAGGGACTGACCATGTGTGGTTCCAGGGACTGAGCCCCGGCCAGCCACACGCACGGCAAGTGCCTTAACCCCTGTACCATCTCTTCCTTTGTCTTTTTCTAAATTTGAAAGGACCCCGTGTGGGGCTAGCCCTGAGAAGGGGGTGTCATCCCTTGGGGTCGGGGTTCAAACGCCCAGGAGTGCAGCTGGCAGGAATGAGCACACTCCTGGACTTCCTGAAACCCACCTCCCACGCTCGCCAGCAATTTCCCACCTGCTGGGGGGGGTGGTGCAGAAAGGTGTGAGGGCATATGCATGGGGGGTGCGGGGTGCGAGCTCCACTGTCCTGTCCTTCCCTTAGGTTTGCTGGCTGACCCCCGAGCAGACGGCGGGAAAGAAGAAGCCCTTCGTGTACACACAGGGTCAGGCTGTTCTGAACCGGGCCTTCTTCCCCTGCTTCGACACCCCGGCGGTGAAGTTCAGATACTCGGCTCTGGTCCAGGTGAGCAGGGCCGCGGCTCGGAAACCGGGTTCTATGCTGAAGCCCAGTCGCCACGTGGGCGCGCAGCTCCCACCGTCTGGCCCAGGTTCAGCTCCTGGGAACGTTTGTGCTTCCCAAGAGGGAGTCAGGTCTCTGCATCACCGTGGGCCGGCGGGCTGCCACTCCCCGGGGCCACGGTCCCAACTCTCTCATCGCCCTGTTGCTCTCTGTCGCCAGGTTCCCGAGGGCTTCACCGCTGTGATGAGTGCCGACACCTGGGAGACGCAAGGGCCCGGCAAGTTCTTCTTCCAGATGAGCCGGCCCATCCCCTCCTACCTGATCGCCTTGGCCGTCGGAGACCTGGTTTCAGCGGAAGTTGGGCCCAGGTAGGAGACAGTGAGTCCGATGCCAAGGTTGGCTGCAGCTCTGCGGCCGGGGGCCTCTGACCATTGACCTGCTGGTGTGGTTCTGGGGCAGCTCAGCAGGGATGGAGTGGACGGAGCTCCTGTTCTCTCTCCCTCACTCTTATTCTCCCTTTCTCTCTCCCCTGCCCTCCCTGGCCCCTCTCTCTGCTTCTCCCCAGCATGACTAGCACAGTAGCAGCTGCCGGGGCCCAGTGCCACTTAGCCCAGGACTGAGATTCGAGCTCAGGCAGCAGCTTTGGAAGCTCACCTCTTTGTTGCTTTTGGTCTTTGTTGTTTCGTTTTGAGGGCCGCACCTGGCAGTGCTCAGGGCTCACTCCTGGCTTGGCATCTTGCCTGGCAGGGGCGGGAGGCCCCTGTGGGGGGTCAGGGATGGAATTCATGGTGACCAGGTGCAAGGCAAGCAAGCGTCTCCCGGTTCGACTGGTTCCCAGGCCCCGGAAGGTGGAGCAGGCGGTGCTTTATGGATCTCTCGAAGTTCCGTATTTCCCTCTGGCCGTAAGCTTGTGTAATGGAACTGTCTGCACCGGCTCTCCCCAGGACAGCTTAATTCCTCTCAGCAGTCGCTTCTAAACAACTTTGCCCTCCCTGTTGTGCCCCGGAAGGAGTAGAAGTTCCTGTTTGCTTTGCTCCAGGTGTTGAAGCCTGAACCTCAGTGCCAGAGACCCCCATGGCCGGGGCTCGTGCAGCCGAGGGACTGGCAAGGTGCCTGGGCACAGGACCTTGGCCAGGAGTGTCGCTGCCCCTTGCCTGGTAATGCCATCTCCGTCCTGAAGGGCAGGCGGGGGTAAAGGTCAGGGCCACCTCACCCCAGGCCCTTTCTTCTCTTCTTGGCAGCCACAGTTCCAGCCTCAGAGCGCCCCCTAGCGCAGGGCTCTGTCTGTGCCAGGGGTCAGAGGGAAGGAGAGAGGATCTATGGCCCCCTCTTTGCATCCCCTCCCACCCAAGCACTGCCAACCTCGGAAGACAAGGCAGCCTCCTTCCAGCAGGGTGTCCAGATGGACGGTGCGGGGGAGGGGAGGTCAGTGCCCCCAGAATGCCAGCCTGGCAGTGGGCGGGAAGACAGGTGAGAAGGAATGCATCGCGGGGTGCTCACTCTCCTAAGGCTGGGTTTGGGATTGCAGCGGGAAGGCAGACAGCAGTCGCTTCTAGACATACTGGGCACTGGCGATTTGCTTTGCTTTCGCTTTTGGCTCGGGGCTGTGCCCAGTGGCACTCAGGGCTTACTCCTGGCTCTGCACTCAGGAGTGACCCCTGGCAGTGCTGGTGTGCACCAGGTGTGGTGCCGGGGATCGAACCTGGGTCGGCCACAGGCAAGGCAAGTAGCCAGACCCCTGTTCTGTCTCTCCCTGGGCCCTGGGCACTGCTGATTTATTTAAAAAAAAAAAAATAGCTCCATAATGAAACGACAGCACTGGAGGTGACGATGCCGTTTGACCAGTGAGGAGGCGCCCCCGGCCCTCCCCCCCAGGATAGCCCCCACATCTTAGGCTCTTATGGGGGCGTGTTAGAGAGGAGGGTCTGCGGCCCCTGTTGCAAGGAGGCAGGTGCTGGGCAGAGATGTTCTGGCGGAGAGAAATGACTGCACCGTCGGCTCCCTTTGGACCCAGCCTCTCCCTGCCACGGTGCCAGCATCACGGGCCATCTGCAGACGGGCCGACGGGCCGTGATGGAGTGGCTGGTGCCTGCCCCCTGGCTGGCTGGCAGGGGCTGGGATTTGAATCCAAGTGTTTCTGTGGCTCCCCGGGGCTGTGGACACAGGAGCGCTAGCTGGAGACCCCGATGGCCAATGGCCAAGAACAGGCGCTGCGCTGCCGGCCAGCCGTGTGCCGCAGGCTGTCCGGGTTCTTCTTCCTTCCCCTGAGGAAGCGGAGGCTCCCCGGCTCGGTACCCTCTGGCATTCGAGCTGCGCTCCTGCAGGGGTGCCCCTGGGGCTCCCGGCCCTGGCGGTGGCCTTGAATGGTTGCTGGACGCTGGGCGGCGCGCCCCTTCCCTTCACTGTGTGCTCCCCGCCCTTCCAGGAGCCGCGTGTGGGCCGAGCCCTGCCTGATCCAGGCTGCCAAGGACGAGTACGACGGCGTGATTGAAGAGTTTCTGGCAGCCGGAGAGAAGCTTTTCGGACCCTACGTGTGGGGACGGTGAGGTGTCGCCTGTGCCCTTCCTGGTCCCCCCAGAAGTGCAGGCGAGAAGGACTGTGGCGGGCAGGGGGATGCAGGCTTTGTTCACAGTCACTGAGCGGGGACCCCAGGAGAGGGGGGCCCGCCCATGGGATCAGAGTCGCCCAAAGGAGGCTGTACTTAGAGATGGGACCCCACACCCCTTTGTCACCCTCACTCCCTGTCACTCCACACCCCCTGCCACCCCCCTGCCCCCTGTCACCCCCACATGCCCCTTTGTTACCCTCATACTCCCTGCCACCCCCACATGCCCCTTTGTTATCCTCATACCCCCTGCCACCCCCACAACCCCCGCCCCCGTCACTCCACGCTCCCTGTCACCCCACGCCCTCTGTCACCCCAGCCCCCTGGTTCCTTTCACATTTGCAAATGTCAGGCCCATTGACAGTTCTCTCTGCCCAGCCCTTCAGTGCCCCACGACGGCTCCTACTAGCTCTCTCCCCCTCCCACAGAGGGAGCTGATAGGCCACCCAGGTCCTGCCCAGCAGGGTGGGAGTTGGGGGTTTGGGAGAGGAAGGGCCTCATGGGGATGGGGCCCCCAGCAGGGGAGGGGAGCCTGGCTTCTGGCTGAGCCCCTCTCTCCTTTCTTGGCAGGTATGACGTGCTCTTCATGCCACCGTCCTTCCCATTCGGAGGGATGGAGAACCCTTGTCTGACCTTTGTCACCCCCTGCCTGCTGGCGGGGGACCGCTCCTTGGCCGACGTCATCATCCACGAAATCTCCCACAGCTGGTTTGGGAACCTGGTCACCAATGCCAACTGGGGCGAGTTCTGGCTGAACGAGGGCTTCACCATGTATGCCCAGAGGAGAATCTCCACCACCCTCTTCGGTAAGCCGCGCGTGCCACCCTGGCCCGGGCCTCGCCCCCGAGCCTGGCTGTGCCCCGGCTACTTCGGCAGGGAGGGGGCTCAGGAAGGTTGTAGGGTGTATGGAGGGAGGGGGCGTCCCTGCACTGCAGCGTCTCCAGAGCACCGGGCTTGCCCTGAAGACTATGTTTTGCCTATTCCTAGACATGTAAATCAGAAGGGCCACCGAGGGCCAGGTAGTGCAGGGGTCACGGCACTGGGCTGGCATCCCTGGCCCCATTTGAATCACCAGTGTCGTGTATAGACCCTTGACTGCCTTGAGTGACCAGGGTCACTCCTGAGCAGGGAGCGAGGAACAGCCCCTGAACATCGCTGGGGTGTGACCCCAAAGCAGTAAGCAGGCCATGGAGGCCCATCGTGAGGCCCAGATCCGTATCACCTTGCCCACTGAATGAGCAGGGCTTGGGCCCAGCGGTCTCAGGAAAGGCCTGTGAGTGGAATGAGCCAGTAGGGGGACTCAGTGTGACAGACCCCCCACTCTGTCCTGCCCCGTCAGGCCAGTGCCTGGCTAGGAGTCGCCTGCACGGGTCCAGCCAGCTGGTTGGTTTGGGAATGGATGACAAGACCCTTCTGGCTGTGGTCCTCGACTCGGCTCCCACGTGCCTGCCTGGTGCCAGGCGCCTTGTGGAAGAGCCTCCCTGAACTGTGTCTCAGCGTCCCTGGGAGTCGGGCAGGGTTGGCCCCTCAGTCCTGTTCTAGACCGTGTCCCTGTGACTCAGGGTAAGAGGAGGGTTCAGGCCCCCATGCAGGGCAGACCAGAACTTTGACGTGGGCCCTGCTCTGCCTTTAAAATACATTCCCGGTACTGTCATTATTGACTGTGTAATCACAAAAAAGAAAAGATGAGGATCCTCGGGTGACCGCTGCTGCTGCTGGACACCTGTGTGCGTTCGGTAGCCCTGAGCCGCCTCCCCGACTCCCCACCTCCCCAGGGCCCCCCAACAGAGACACAGAGAGACGGGGAGACGGGGACGCTGGGGACCAGAGTCAGATGGTGAAAATGGCCCGTTTAATGCAGCCCATAATTACATGATCAAGTAATTATGCCCAGGAGCAGATATATTTCAGAGTCAATCAACTCCCAAATATTAGGAGCATAGCAGTAATGAAAGAACATTGCTCTATGGTAACATAGAAAAAGGCTAGAGGGGAAACAGAAAAGCAATTACAAATATACAGCACTTCAAATACAAAGTAGTATCAATACAAGTTCAGAATAACCAGAAAGTTTTGTTTTACAAACAATCGAGATTGACACGGGGCACTGTGACAATGCGAGGTAAAATACAAGGGAAAGATTACAGATAAACTTTGACTAAGTTAGGGATGCCAGCAAAGGTAACATAAATTCCTCTAGGAGAAGGAAAGGAGACAATTCACTGAATAAGCCTAAAGCACTTAGGGTTAAAGATGCCTTAGAGACATTATTCTTAACTTTTCTCCAAATCTTGGTTTCTAGAGTTCCTTCGTCTGGGAACCATGGGTTAACCTCATAAACTGCTTTAAGGCAGGACCCGAGTTGGTCTCTGGAAATGCAGAGTTCCGGGTCTCCTGTTCTGCGGGAGAGACACTGAATCAAATCCATAAATGGCTTGCCCTGTTCAGTCTGGCTCGAGAAAATATGAAAGATCTTGGGAAGGCCCAGAATCTGCCCCATCTTAGTGGGGGATTGCTGTTAGGATTCTAATCTCCAGCACACTAAAAACTCCTGTTCTCTCACTCACTTTCTAGAGTGGGGGTGCACCGAACGCTACTCTTACCTTTAGTTGGTAGTTCAGGCCCACCCAGGAACGCCAGCTGTAAAAAACTAAGACACGCAGAGGGGCGTGTGCACTCTGGGCAGCTCTGTCTCACTGCCTGCATTCGGTGCTCTGGAACCACTGTGTGGGGTGGATCAGGACAGCCGTTGGCCAAGGACAGGCGGAAGATCGAGGACCAAGCTGGTTGCTGATTAGTTACCGTTTATTCAATCTTCCATCTTTCTCATCTCCCACACTCTCCTGTCCTCTCTCTGAATCTACTGCAGCTTCTCTGTGGATTCTCCTGTCTCTCTCCCTCTTTCTCTCTCCCCCTTACCCCTAGGCTATACACAGCAGGTAGCAAAATCATCATAAGAAAACCCTTCGGGCATTCCAAAGCCCTTCCTGACTCTTAAGGTGTTTTTCTCCTTTCCTCAGTCCAAACACTCATTAACATCTTAATACTAATCATTTTTGTATGGACATAGCAAGAGATACATTGAGGCTTGCAAGGCAGCTCTCCTGGCAACATCTTGCCACAGACTCAGACTACAGCACTCAGGCCAGATTAATCATTCCTAACCCTAGCAGGGTCCGAATCTAGTTATCACTGTTTGGATCATGACAGCATTTGTCCATGATCAAGCTCTTAACTTATAGTTAAGCATTAGGCACTTGGCCAGACCCATCTTGATGCCAGGGTAGCATACAACTCACCGCTTGCCCTGGGTCCATCTCGTCCCTCATCAGGACCCTGCTTTTGGGGGTGCTAGGAAGTAAGGGCAGCTGAGGCTTAGGTCGAGAGAACAGATGCCCAGGAGGAAAATATCATGTAGAGTCAAATGACTCCCAGGTTACAAAAGCATAACATTTGCTAAGTCTTCCTGTGTCCATACAAAAAGGACATTGCTCTGAGTAAACTATGCAAAGGACTCAAGGAGAAGAGAAAAACAAGATTTACAAGTCAACAGTTAATATCCAACACAAAGGGGAAGTTGAAGATAGACTTTGGCTAAATTAAGGATGTTAGTAAGGGCATGGTAAGCTTCTCTGGGAGGAGGAAAGGGGCAGTTCACTGATAAAGCCTCAAGCACTTAGGCTTGATATCCAACAGTTGACGACCCACAGTATAGCATGTGTTTAAGAAATATATTTGGAGGGACCACAGCGATAGGACAGCAGGTAGGGCGCTTGCCGTGCACATGGGCAGCCCAGGTTTGGTCCCTGTCACCCCATATGCTTCCCTGAATGCAGAGCCAGGAGTTAGGCCTGAGCATAAAACAAACAAAGATCTATTTGGAAGGTGCGGGTGAGCAAGTACAGCATGTAGGGCACTTGCCTTTGATACCCACTGCCACACATGGTCCCCCCAGGAGTGAGCACTGAGCACAGCCGGGTGTGACACCCCTCAAAAAAAAAAAGTGCATGTCCGATTCAAAGATATGCAATAGATCAGAGAGATAGTGCAGGGCTTGCTTTACACGCTCCTGATCCTAGTTTGATCTCCAGCATCCCTGAGCACCTCTAGGAGTAATTCCAAGCAAAGAGACCAGAGTAAGCCTGAGCACCACTGGGTGTGGGCCCAGATGAAAACATACACATGTATGTATAACATTTAGCACCCCCCCATTTGGATCCTGGCACTGCATGTGGTCCCCTGAGCACTGCTAGGGACCCCTCCTGATGACAGAGCCAGGAATAGTCCCCGAACACGGATGGGATGTCCCATCCCCCCATAATATTTAGGGCCAGGGCGAGGCTCCAGGAGCTGTAGTGCCTGTCTGGCACAGGCCTGGTTCCATTCCTGGCACCACCTGGTCCCCTGAACCCTGCTCGGCAGGTTGAAAAAAAAAAAAAAGATATCGAGGGGGCTAGAGCAATAGCACAGCGGGTAGGGCATTTGCCTTGCATGTGGCCGACCCGGGTTCGATTCCCAGCATCCCATATGGTCCCCTGAGCACCACCTGGAGTAATTCCTGAGTGCAGAGCCATGAGTAACCCCTGTGCAACGCCAGGTGTGACCCAAAAAGCAAAAAAAAAGACATCGATGAGGAAAGTCGGTGTCAGAGGGAGACGAGTGATTCCCCCTGTCTGTGTGGGAGGGAGAGACAGGCCCCCTCGGCACCCAGCACCCCTGGAGCCAGAGCTGAGTCCCCTGGTCTCAGATGTAAGCCATGTGGCATTGTTCTTCCCCCTGGCCGCTAGGGGGCAGCACAGCCTCTTCTCTCGGGAGCACCCACCACCTTTGCTTTCTCCCTGCTGCAGGGGCGGCTTATACCTGCTTGGAAGCGGCCACGGGGCGGGCTCTGCTCCGGCAGCACATGGACGTCACAGGGGAGGAGCACCCACTCAACAAGCTCCGGGTGAAGATCGAGCCAGGTCCAGGAGTGCCTCCGCCCCAGACCCCTCCCCGGCAAATGCAGCTCGGGGGTGACTTGCTGACCAGCGTCCGCGGGCCTCTCCCAGGAGGGAGGTGCTGCCCTGGACTCCTGGAGCCGCTCCTGGTCTCTGGCCAGGGCCCTTCAGCCAGCCAAGGACATCTCTTGTTGACCATGTCCCATGGCTCTGCCTTTGGGTGGTTCTAGGTCATTCTCAGTGGACCCCTTGCCCTTTTTTTTGTTGAGGGGCCGTGTAGTACCCACACCAGTGTCCACCACCATATGGACACGCAGAGTGACTGCCCTGTCACTTGTTTCCTTCAGCTCCATCTGACTAATCAGACCCTTAGTCACAGGCGCTCAGGCCGGAGCTCAGACCCCTTGATGCTGTGGACTGTGAAAACGAACTTCCAGTGGCCTGACCTTGGACCTTCTCCCTGGTCCAGGGTGTTTGCTGTCTGGGGCGGGGGGCGGGGCAGACGGACAGTGCCTGCTGAGGCCGGGTCCTGCCCCGCCGGCTGGTGTAAGGGTGACCCGTGCCTTTGCCCCTGTGCTTTCCCCAGGGGTGGACCCGGATGACACCTACAACGAGACCCCCTACGAGAAAGGCTTCTGCTTCGTCTCTTACTTGGCCCACCTGGTGGGGGACCAGGGCCGGTTTGATGATTTTCTCAAGGTACAGTGGTGTGGGGGGGAGACCCCCAGCAGGGGGAGGCGCCGAGAGCATCTGGGAGGGTCCAGGTGGGGGCGGGTCTGGGAATGGGGTTGGGGGCAGGAATAGCCCTCTGGGGCCCCACACGGCTGCAGCGTCCCCCTCGGCACAGGCCTACGTGGATGAATTCAAGTTCCAAAGCATCCTGGCCGATGACTTTCTGGAATTCTACTTGGACTATTTCCCGGAGCTGAAGAAAAAGGGAGTAGAGTCCCTGCCAGGTGAGCAGGGGTGTGGGGGGCGGGCTTCTCTGAGTTGGGCGTTTGGAGAAACAAGGAGGTTTGTGGTCCGAGGCCTGGTGGGGTCCGCTGAGGGTCCGACATGGACTTTCCTCTGCGCCTCCTGCCGTCTGCTCCCCGACTCCCTTCTCACCTCCTGAGGCTCTTGCCCACGCTCACACACAACCCCCAGGGCCAGGCCCCAAGGCAGAACCCCTGCCCTGAAGCGTGAAGGGGGGGCAGGGCCCCAGCACACACTGGGAGCGGCGGGTGGGGGGCGGCCAGGCCCTGGCATTGCGTGTTCTCCGGCGCTGCGGGAGAGTCGGAACAAACCCCAGGGTGTGAAGTCGCCTCCTGCCACCTTCTGAGTGAGCGCAACTCTGTGGCTGGCCTTGGGGGCGTCTCCTCAGGGAAGCGGGAGTGGCCTGGGTGGGGCCACCACTGACCAGACCCCCGCTGCTGTGAACCGGGAGTGCCCCCTCGTGGGTTGGGGGAGGCCAGCCTCCCTGTGCCCACCGCCCTCCGGTTGGAGGTCTGCCGTCGGGGCCGTGGCCTCTGCGGCCCCCGCAGTGCCGGGGTGAGTCCTGCTCTCACCATGCGGGCACATGGGGCATCTCCGCCGAGCCGCGTCCCTGTGCCCCCATGCTGAGCCCTTCATGTGTCTTTGTGTCCCTAATGCTCACTGCTGCCAGCCTCAGGTCACGGCAGAGGGTCCACTGCTGTGAAGCCCCAGGCTGGGACAGGCCGGTGGTGAACCTGGAGGAGGCACAAAGGTGTCCGTCCGCTGGCAGCACATTGTGCTGCGGTGTCTTGCCGCCCACCTGCCTGCCTGCCTTTTTTGGTTTTGGGGTTATACCTGGAAGTGTTCAGGGCTTACTCCTGGTTCAGCGCTCAGGGATCACTCCTGGCAGTGCTCAGGGGACCATATGGAATGCCAGTGATTGGGCCCAGATCAGTGACGTGCAAGGCAGATACTCTACCCACTGTACTATCCCTCCCTCTTTCCCTCCCTCTCCTTCCTTCCTTCCTCCCTCTCCTTCCTTCCTTCCTCCCTTCCTTCCTTCCTTCCTCCCTCCCTCCCTCCCTTTCTCCCTCCCTCACTCCCTTCCTTCCTTCCTTCCTCCCTCCCTCCCTCCCTCCCTTTCTCCTTCCCTCCCTCCCTCCTCCCTCCCTCCCTCCCTTCCTTCTTTCCTTCCTTCCTTCCTTCCTTCCTTCCTTCCTTCCTTCCTTCCTTCCTTCCTTCCTTCCTTCCTTCCTCCCTCCCTCCCTCCCTTCCTTCCTTCCTTCCTCCCTCCCTCCCTCCCTCCCTCCCTTTCTCCTTCCCTCCCTCCCTCCTCCCTCCCTCCCTCCCTTCCTTCTTTCCTTCCTTCCTTCCTTCCTTCCTCCCTCCCTCCCTCCCTCCCTCCTCCCTCCCTCCTTCCTCCCTCCCTCCCTCCCTTCCTTCCTTCCTCCCTCCCTCCCTCCCTCCTCCCTCCCTTCCTTCCTTCCTTTCCTCCCTCCCTCCCTCCTCCCTCCCTCCCTCCCTTCCTTCCTTCCTTCCTCCCTCCCTCCCTCCCTCCTCCCTCCCTTCCTTCCTCCCTCCCTCCCTCCTTCCTTCCCTCCCTCCCTCCCTCCCTCCCTCCCTCCCTTCCTTCCTTCCTTCCTTCCTTCCTTCCTTCCTTCCTTCCTTCCTTCCTTCCTCCCTCTCTCCCTCCCTTCCTTTCTCTTTTTGGGGCATACCTGGAAGGGTTATTCATACTATGTCTGTGGTCAGGAGTGGTCTGTGGCAGTGCTCAGGATCAAATGCGGTTTCAGGGATTTAAAAATGTGCTGTGTGCAAGGCAAGCACCTTTCCTGCTGTACCATCTCTCAGACCCCATCCTTCACCCTGTAACGGGGCAGCTCAGCCCTGCCTGGACAGTCTAGGGTCCCCCATAGAGCAAGAGTGAGTTTAAATGCCAGAGAGAGCCCGGGGGGACGGGGCAGAGGGTCGCTGGCGCCTCTGGGAGTGGCTTACTCAAGTGACTGACCATGCGTCTCTCCTGCCGCCCAGGTTTCGAGTTTGACAGGTGGCTGAACACCCCTGGCTGGCCCCCCTACCTCCCTGACCTCTCGGCTGGGGACTCCCTCATGGGCCCGGCAGAGGAGCTGGCCCAGCTGTGGGCGGCCCCGGAGCCGGACATGCAGGCCGTGGCGGCAGCGGACATCTCGTCCTGGAGGACCTACCAGCTTGTCTACTTCCTGGATAAGATCCTGCAGAGGTCCCCGCTCCCTCCGGGTACGACGCATGGTGCAGCCAGCGAGGGGACCAGACGGGGCCTCGGGAGGAGGGGTGCCCTGACTAGCGGACGAGACCGGGGAGGCAGTGGTGGCTGGACACAGGCCTTGGTAAGGACTGTCCTCGTGCTGAGTGCCCCTTGGGCCTGTACTCTGCATCTGGAACACATTTAATCTTCGGGACTACTCCGTGCAGTGGACACCATGCCTGGCCACCAGGGCCCTGGAGAAGGAGGCGCCCGGAGGTGCCAAAGCTGGTGACGGGTGGCACTGGGCCCCAGACCAAACTCTTAAGCACCCCCAAAGCTGTGGCTCAGAAAAGATATACACCAGGCAGGGGCAATGCAGAAGCAGAGTTAAAGCCCACAATGTCCAGCAGGTGGCGCTGGGCAAATACATGGCCAGGGAGATGATTCAAAGAGGTTGAGTGTATGGGCGCCCCAGTTCATTCCCGGCACCGCAGGGTCCCCTCAGCACCACCAGGGGACACAGAGCACAGAGCTGGGTGCTGCTCAAGTACCAGAAAAATGAAAACGTGTGGGACGAGATATTCAGGGGGTGGGGCAGAGAAAGAGTCAGGGTTGAAGTGCCCACAGGCCCTGGTTCAAATCCCTGGCACCACATCTGGTCCCCTAAGCATCACCAGGAGTCACACTGAGCACACAACCAGGAGTAGTCCCTGAGCACCAGTCGTGTGGGCTACTACCCCCCGCCACCCACACACACACACTAAATTAAACTTTTATTTTTAAAAAATTACAAAAGGAGGGGGCCGGAGCGATAGCACAGCGGGCGTTTGCCTTGCATGCGGCCGACCTGGGTTCGATCTCCGGCATCCCATATGGTCCCCCAAGCACTGCCAGGAGTAATTCCTGAGTGCATGAGCCAGGAGTAACCCCTGTGCATTGCCGGGTGTGACCCAAAGCAAAAAATAAATAAATAAATAAATAAATAAATAAATAAATTGGAGCTGGAGCAATAGCACAGCGGGTAGGGCGTTTGCCTTGCACGCGGCTGACCCGGGTTCGATTCCCAGCATCCCATATGGTCCCCTGAGCACCGCCAGGGGTAATTCCTGAGTGCAGAGCCAGGAGTAACCCCTGTGCATCGCTGGGTGTGACCCAAAAAAAAAAGCAAATAAATAAATAAATAAAAATAAAAAATTACAAAAGGACCCCACACCTGGCTGTGCTCAGGGCTTTCTCCTGGCTCTATACTCAGGTTCACTGTTTTTTTGGTTTTTTTTGCTTTTTGGGTCACACCTTGCAATGCACAGGGGATGCTCCCAGCTCTGGAATCACTCCTGGCAGTGCTCAGGGACCGTATGGGATGCTGGGAATCGAACCCGGGTCAGCCGCATGCATGGCAAATGCCCTACCCGCTGTGCTATTGCTCCAGCCCCCTCGGGTTCACTTTTTGCAGGACTCAGGGGGACCATATGGGGTGCTGGGAGTTCAACCTGAGTATCCTCTTTCCGGCCCCTAAATTAAGTAAAACATAAGAAAAATAGTTGCCTGAGGTGCTCCACATGCCCTAGTCCAGGAGGGATATTGGTCACAGGACGCACATGTATTTGAAGCAGGGCCTTTGGCCCAAGGGCCGACGTGGGACTCAGACGTGACCACGTGTGGGTGCCCCTGAGCTGGGGCACTGTGTGTGGCCCAGGATTCTCCTAGGCCCGCGGAGGGCCCCAGGGCAGACACAGGGTGCCCAGGTGGGGGCATCTGTGCTCCTTGGGGTCCACCTCCAACGTGGAACTGGCCCGTTTCTTCCGCCAGGGAACCTGCGGAAGCTGGCCGCGACCTACCCGCAGATCTCTGAGGCCCGCAACGCCGAGCTGCGGCTGCGGTGGGGCCAGATAGTGCTCAAGAACGACCACCAGGAGGACTTCGGGAAGGTCAAGGCTTTCCTGCAGAGCCAGGTGGGCGGCCCCCGCGGCAGCACCCGTGTCCGGTGGTGGCCAGGCTGGCCCCGGCCGCCAGGACGCTGAGGCCCCGCGCTGTCTTGCAGGGGAAGCAGAAGTACACGCTGCCGCTGTACCACGCCATGATGGGCGGCAGCGCCGCCGCGCAGAGCCTGGCCCGGGAGATCTTCGCCGCCACCTCCGCCCAGCTCCACAGCAACGTGGTCAACTACGTGCAGCAGATTCTGACGCCCAAGGGCAGCTAGAGACCAGCGGGCACAGCACAGCGGCCTGCCACGCCCTCCCTGGGGCCCTCGGGGGCTCCCCCAGGGCCGCTCGCTGCGGGCTGTGGTGGGGCCGTTCTTCTCCCCCCGGCCTCCCTCTCCAGAGCCCAGGAAGAACAGAGCCAGTGAACTTTGTCTTTTTGCTGATCACTATGCAAAGGGGTGCAGCCTGCTTATTCTTTTTTGCAGGTTTCATCCTTATTTTAATTAATATTTTTAAGTGACAAGTTGGAGTTGAATTTCTTCTTCACACTGTGTGTGTGTGTGTGTGTGTGTGTGTGTGCGCGCGCACGCGTGCGTGTGTTTTCCCTTTCTCTTGGAATAACCGATTTAGGGGGTCCCACACATGGTTGTAGTGCTGACGGGTTGCACACTATGTGGTGCTCACCAGGAGTTACACATCCGACTCACACACCTGGTTCTTACACTTTTGGTTTATTTAATTTTACTGATGCAAATTGATGAACAATGGGATGACAGTGACACAGTGATACAGTGATTTCGTTACTATTTTATTACTATTTTACTATTTATTATTCAGCACCCGGCGGTGCTCAGGCTTATTCCTGGACCTGGGATTACTCCTGGTATAGCTGCATGCTGGGCGAGTGACTTAACCCCTGCACAACCCTGCCCGCGCCCTGGAACTTGCACACCTTCAGTGGGCCTGCTTGCTGGACTCATGCAACGTGTCAGGGGTTTCTCTCTCTCTTTAGTTTTTTTTTTTTTTTTTTGCTTTTTAGGTCACACCTGGCGATGCAAAGGATTTATTCCTGGCTCTGCACTCAGGAATTACTCCTGGCAGTGCTCAGGGGACCATATGGGATGCTGGGAATTGAACCCGGGTTGGCTGCATGCAAGGCAAAAGCCCTACCCGCTGTGCTCCAGCCCCTCTCTAAGTTTTGAGTCACACCCTGAGATGCTCTGGGGTTGCTCCTGGGTCTACACTCAGGAATTGCTCCTGGCGGTGCTCAGGGGACCATATGGGTAACAGGGATCTTACCAGGTTGGTCACGCACAAAGCAAGAGCCCTAACCACTGCGCTATCTCCAGCCGCAGAGATTACACTATGGTTAAGGAGAGTTCCAGAGAGCAGTTACTGGGAGATTGAATGTGTGTCGTCCCTGCGATTGAGCTCATGCCCTTATGTTTTCAAGGCAGCACCTTTGCCACCAGGCCATCCTGTCTCCTCTGTGTGTGTGTTCCGGGGTCAACAGTCAGACCCAGAGGTTGGCAGCATTTCCAGCCTTCAGGAGCCCCAAGGCTAAGGAAGGTGCAGGCCCTGTGCCTGCATATAAGAATCCAGGCGGCAGAGCTGGTAGCCAGGCCAGGCCCTAGTTCTTTGTGGCCCCCAGTTCTCGGGCTGCAGTCGTGCTCCCCACTGGCTTGCATTTTCCTGGTTTTTGATCTGACCTGGTAATTCCTGGGGCTTCCCCAGGCCTCACGCACTTAGGAGCTGGAGTAACTTTTTAAAAATGTGTTTATTGGTTGATTTTGGGGGGGAAGAAAGGGGGTACATCCAGTGGTGCTCAGGGCTTAATCATGCCTCTGTGCTCAGAAATCATACCTAGTGGTACTTGGGGGACCACATAGGATGCTGGGGATTGACCCCAGGTTAGCTGTTTGCAAGGCAAGTGCCCTCCCCGCTGGCTTTGGGCAGCTGTTTATTTATTTATTTATTTTTCTTAACGCACAGGGGTTACTCCTGACTTTGCACTCAGAAATTACTCCTGGCGGTGCTCAGGGGACCATATGGGATGCTGGGAATCGAACCCGGGTCGGTTGCATGCAAGGCAAATGCCCTACCCGCTGTACTATTGCTCCAGCCCCTCTGGGCGAGTGAATTTGGGGCTGCCACGAAGTACTGATTTCCTGGCTTCGACCTAAAAATCCAAGAGCAACCAAGGCTAGGGCAAGTGCCCATGGCTTTCTCAATACCCAAGCCATGCAGGCTTTGCTGACTCTGTTCCACCACGGGGACCCTCCGAGGCACTGTTTTCTTTCTGAATGTTATGTAACAAATTCCCACCAGGTCAGCACCTTAAAGAAGCATGTATCTCCCAGTTCCAGTGCATCAGGAGCTTGGGGCTTGGGTGGTGGTGTACCCAAGTACCAGGCTTGGGTACCCGTTTATGATCTCGCAGACATGCAAAGCATAAGCTGGACTAGGTTCTCGTTGGCTATCAGGAGCTCGATCCCTGGCTACGTGTCCCACGGTAACTCAGAGTTTAGCAAACCTGGTGCTTAATCTGTTGCTATCAAGGTCTACACCCCGGGATTTCCTAGGGATTAGGAGCAAGTCACAGTTTCTGCCTGAAAACAAAGGGAAGAGATGATGCGTAGGAGGAGCTACAGCAGGAGCTGAAAAATCACTGGGGGTTCTGTTGGGCTCTGCCCCAGTCAGCCTGAGAACCAAAAATATATATGCCAGAGGAAAACTTTAACTCCCAAAGACAAGCCAACCCTGAGCCAGGAGCACCTGACAGTGCCCCGCATCCCACATCTCACACCAAACTCCTGGACGTTGAGCACAGGGGGGGTAATCTCAATTGACATTTTTGTTGTTGTTATTTTTGTTGTTTGGGGGCCACACCTGGCAATGCTTAGGGATCACTCCTGGGGGTGCTCAGGGGACCATATGGGGTGCCAGGCATACCTACGCATCATCTCTTCCCTTTGTTTTCAGGCAGAAACTGTGACTTGCTCCTAACCCCTAGGAAATCCCGGGGTGTAGACCTTGATAGCAACAGATTAAGCACCAGGTTTGCTGTACTAGTTCTGGCCCTTAACTTACTTTTGGGGATTTAGTCCTATACTCGGGGCCTCCCCAGCTGGAGACTTTTCCTCTCTTGACTCTGCAGTAAACTTCTATCTTCCTAA
The DNA here is from genome assembly GCF_027595985.1 of Sorex araneus. Classification (NCBI taxonomy): domain Eukaryota; kingdom Metazoa; phylum Chordata; class Mammalia; order Eulipotyphla; family Soricidae; genus Sorex; species Sorex araneus. The sequence goes on from NC_073308.1 coordinate 35,225,901, forward strand.
AAAAATACTAATAATTTTACATTTTGAGGATAACACACCTAGTCAAAACGAGATGACTTTCTTCTCGTCAATGTCACTACTGTCCCTATCTTTGCCGCTCCAAGCACCTGAAGAGCTTTAGTTTGTTTTTTAATTTTATTTTTATAAAGTTGTTCACAATAATTTATTATATTCAATATTTCAACACCAATCCCACCACCATTACACCTTCCCACCACCATTATTTTGAATTTTACCACCACCACCCAAGCCCCAAAGACAGATGCTACGTATTTTGTATTGCTTGTTATGAATAATCACTAAAAATTACCCAAAAGGTTTCCTTAGAGGAAAGTGTGTGAAAATTGTTGTGAAAATTGTCTCACCTTGGAGCCATTATGCCCCTGTATAAGAGATCACTAACGTATTACAGGTTGAGCCCTGTGTCCAAATTGTGTGTATGTGTGTGTGTGTGTGTGTATGTATATATCAAGATTAGCTGCCTTCTACCTTACACTCCGTCAAATGTGGTGTGCTACTCTTGGTTCACCTGTGGTGTAGAGTATGTGATGTCACGCAGCAGCATTTACCATAGGCTCCAGGAATTATAAAGTATTTATTTTTTATTACTTTTTATTTTATTTATTTATTTATTTATTTATTTATTTATTTGGATTTTGGGTCACACCCAGCAATGCACAGGGTTTACTCCTGGCTCATACACTCAGGAATTACTCCTGGCGTGCTCAGGGGGCCATATGGGATGCTGGGATTCGAAGCCAGGTCAGCCGCGTGCAAGGCAAACGCCCTACCCGCTGTGCTATTGCTCCAGCCCCAATTTATTACTTTTTAATGAATCACCGTGAGGTAGTTACAGACTTACAAACTTTCATGCTTACGTTTCAGTCATATAATGATCCAGTTTCCAGTGCCCGTTCTCTACCACCAATGATCCCAGTATCCCTCCCACCACCCCCACGCTCCCCCTCCACCTCTGTGGCAGGCACATTCCTTTTTACTCTCTCCTTTGGGGTGTTGTGGTCTGCAATGCAAGTATTGAGTGGCCATCATGTTTGGTCTATAGTCTACTTTTAGTACGCATCTCCCATCCCGAGCAGGCCCTCCGAACACCCTTTACTTGGTGTTCCCTTCTCTATCTGAGCTGCCTTTTCCCCCAGCATGTGAAGCAAATGTCCTGGTACTTATCTCTACTATTCTTGGGTGTTAGTCTCCCATTCTGTTACCTTATAAGGAATTCTAAATGTTTTTGTTTTTGTTTTTGTTTTTTGCTTTTTGGGTCACACCTGGCAATGCACAGGGGTTACTCCTGGCTCTGCACTCAGGAATCACCCCTGGCAGTGCTCAGAGGACCATATGGGATGCTGGGAATCGAACCCGGGTTGGCCGTGTGCAAGGCAAACGCCCTACCCGCTGTGCTATCACTCCAGCCCCAGGAATTCTAAAGTTTTAAATAGGGTGTTAGAGCTGGTTTTAGAGCTGGTTTTAAGTTTTTAAGTAGATGGTGATTTTGGGGTCCGAGGC